>NC_081861.1:115311457-116518372 GCF_963259705.1 Myotis daubentonii
AAGCCACTTTTGGGTAGAAACTTCTGCAGTTTGCCTCTGTACACAGACATTCAAGTGGCTGATATCTATCACCAGAGATGTCAAATAAAGTGTATTAAATTATTGCTATGATTTAATCCTTTTCACCATAGGAGAGAAACTAATGCTCCATAATGTCACTTACAAGACTGAGATTTCCTATAATGTAGGATTAAATAGTAGTACATGCTTATAGTGAATTAGATAAGTAAGCAGTTGAACTTCTGATATTACATAGTTATTTTCTACTAAATGAATTATAGATTTCTAAATGCTGGAGAGATAATATTAGTCTCTATTTTGGATGCCCCTTATAAACAGATCTAACATATAATATTTTATATAATTTTGTATTCTGTTATACTAAAATTTATGAATAAGTTCAAAGGCATTTATTAGTACTTATAATAAGTAATTACTGAAGAATTCACTGACTTAATGGAAAAATAGTTAACACAATTTTTAAAGTGTATTGAAAAGAGAGAGAACAAAGGACATCAAATCAATTTAAAATGATAAATATCCAGGTACTACAAAAGCATATTAGTTATCTATATAATTCATTTGTAATTCTTCATATCCCATATTCAAATTACTAGGAGATAGTGCTAAACCAGATGTCCTCTTTAAAAATTGGCACTATGCTATCATTTTAAATTTGCAAGTTGTTATAGCCATGATTCTTAGTTGAAGTTTGCTTTCATATTTGCTTTATTTTGGCTTAATATACAATATTGTAATTATAGAAAAATTAAAAAGTGAAAAGATAACAAATAGCTCACCAAATATATAAAAACTAATGAATATGAACATATGTTCAAATGATTAATAGAAGAACTAAAGCAAGTAGGTTCTGGTGTTTGTTTTGGTTTGGTTTCTTTGCCCATCAAATTGGAAATGGTCAGTAGGGCAGAACAGTCAGTGAGGTGGACATGCCCTTTCTTGTTGGTGGGATTATAAATCAGTCTAATGGTTTTTGAAAGCACTTTGGCAATATGCATAAAAAGCATATTTGATCCTTTGACCCAGCAATTTGTCTTCTGAGGCTCTTCCCTAAGGACATGATTAAATAATATAGACAAGGTTGTTCTTTTTAATAGGATAAAAGAAGGAAACATCCAATAACTCAGTTGTTGGCAAATAAGTGATCAGTTAAATGCATCTTGATCTATAACTGCGATGGAACATTATGCAATTGTTAAAATTTTTTCAAGAATATTTACTAACGCCGAAACCGGTGTGGCTCAGTGGATAGAGCGTTGGCCTGCGGACTGAAGGGTCCAGGGTTCGATTCCGGCCAAGGGCATGTGCCTGGGTTGCGGGCACATCCCCAGTAGGAGATGTGCAGGAGGCAGCTGGTCGATGTTTCTCTCTCATCGATGTTTCTAACTCTCTATCTCTCTCCCTTTCTCTCTGTTAAAAATCAATAAAATATATTAAAAAAAAGAATATTTACTAACATGAATAAATATTGATCATATAATACCAATCTAAAAATATATGCATAAAACCCAATATATATAATTTTTAAATGTCTATGTAGAGAAACATAATCCTAAAAGAACAATGTCTAATATATTTATACTCAATCTCTTATGTGGTGAGACTTGATGCAGTATTTATGTTATCTTATGAGTTTTTTATAATAAGAAAAATCCCTTAAAGCCTAATTTTATTAAATCCAGATTAAATAAGAAATATGTTTTGTTTATAATTTACAAAAGATTTCACAACATCATAGTATCATTACGCTTGGTATATCTTCCTTAAAAGAAAAACTATACCAAGCAAAGTACTATTTAGAGAACCACCTGATCCTGTCTGATGGAGTTGTCAAGGTCCCCAGTTAATACTTTGAGAAGGTTCATGCAAATTTGAAATGGAATGAATGAGTATGATAGCCTTACTGCAAAGTGAATTGATACCTGGCTTCCACAAGAAATATTACTAGAGTGGAAACTCATCCTTCTTCCTAAACCAGATGTGCCTGGCCGTGAGTGATCTTGGTGTTCTTATAATGTTAATTTACCCTCCTGCTTTTCTACTTCTAGCAGATACTGCCTTTGGTTTCATACAAACTCTCAAAGGTGAAGAAACTCATAGATACTATTTTTTGTTTATTTGTTTGTTTGTTTGTTTTTAGTTTCCTATTTATTTATTTAATTTATTTATTATTGCACCTTGTTAGTTGATCTCTTCATTGCAAGAAGGACATTGTCTGTGAAACCACAATGGTAATGTAGCTGCCCTAAATTTTAGAAATCTTTGATTTGGTACACTGTGTCTGCTACACAGCTATTATGTTTAACCTCCATTGATTAAATTATTGAGGTTTTCACTGTTAAATAGTAAATAAAAGAGACAGTAATTACTGCCAAATCTTCCCTGAACCCAGACATCCCTGATAATCTTAAATATCCATTGTATCTGCACTTACCTTTGTTTCAGATTTCCTTATCAGCAAACCAGGAAGATTTTAGTCACAGAGAAACTGAAATTTTTACCGGGTAATTTTAGCATAAATAGCTGATTTCATGCCTTTTGTTGAATTATATTTTCCTGAGTGAAAACAGAGAACTTCTACCTTTGCCAATGATGGCTTCAAACTAGTGAAAGAGTTCTGGGTGTGTGTTGTGTGTAATGAAATCTAATGTGTGCTAATTTGAATGCACTTTACAATAAAAATACTAGTAAAATGCTAGATGGCTTCAATTCTAGTTTATGCACCATGAAAAGCAAATTATAAATCTTTTCTTCAAGTACACTCTACAGTTGCTGTGAAATGGCTCTTTTCACTTGGAATATGTAGGTAGCATATAAAACAGATAGCCTTTTTGGAAAAGGACTTTCTTGTTAAGGCATAACCACAACCAAGCCATTCTTCCTCTTTTGATTAGTATTCACTGCCTCTGCTTAGCTGTCTGCAGTTGGTCCATTTTGGGAATTGAGCATAAATAAAGGAACTCTCTCATGCTGTAGGATGTGAAATGTTCTTCTTAAGTACAACTGCTATTACATTTAAACAATCATCAGAAATATCAACATTAATGGGGAATTGGAAAAAGCCAAAATCCAAGCAGAGATATTTATATCTTTTAAATTTATTAAAAATATAAGTGTAAAAATGATATGGAGGAAAAGTTAAATGTAAAATATCAACTGTGTGTGAAAAAAAGCAATGTCAGATAATGTACAAATTGTAAAAATTGCTATGAAAACATGTTACAGTTATTCATCTAAACTTTCTCAACTTTACCCCTCCCTGTTTTTTACCTGTTCACCCCCAGGCTATACCTTTCTTAGATCTTTCTTTTTGAGGCTCTTGCTTATGCGTAGCTTAGAGAATTAGAGCAACTGCCTATACCTTCTTATTTCACTAGGCCTTCTCTTTAATCTGTTGTCAGAGTCAAATTGATGGACCCTTTGAAAAGCTATACTTTCTTATCAAATTTTTTTAAAGAAGAATCTAAAGCAAAAAGGGATAGGATATAACTTTTTGTAGGCCATGTTTTGTAGGCCCTCTATATATGTAAATGTTAGCTCATTTAATCACTACAACAACCTAGTTAAGGTAGGCCATATCAATCCCATCTTCCTTAGGAAATTTTGGGCTGGGCAGATCAAAAATCTTCTATTAAGTCCTCCAGGTACCAAGAGAAAAAGTCAGGGTTTTACATAAAGCTCTCTGATATTGAGTTTATTACTTTCTTTTCTCTCATCAGTTTTTCAATTATGGAGTAACATAATGATCCCTTGCTGTAAGAACAAAAATTAAATCACAGTTTGTAAACTTTGCTTATAAATATTTAGCTAATTTATATAGAAAAAATATCTTGAATTTTTGTATTTAATTAAATTAAAAGTTTGATATAAATTACATGTTCTCTGTGCCTCTAATACATAAATCAAAGCAGGTGGTCATTAGGACTATTGATAGCTATTCTGCCTCTCATTCTTGATACATGTCCCCACCCACTTGAAGATATGTCTAACTATATGATATGCTAGAAAAATGGAAAGTGATAAAAAAATGAAATCTTACCATTTGTGACAGCATGGATGAGCCTAGAGAGTGTTATGATAAATGCAATAAGACAGAGAAAGATGAATATCATGTGATTTCAATTATATGTGGAACCTAAAGAGCAATATACACAAACAAAATAGAAATGATTCAAGGTACAGAGACCAGACTAATGATTGCCAGGGGGGAGGGGGTTGAGGCACTGGATAAAACAGATGAAGAGATTGAGAAGTACAGAATTGTAGCAATGAAATAGTCATGGGGATGTAAAGTTCAGCATAGAAATCTAATCTATAATCTACATATATAAAAGCCTAAGCAACCGAACAACCAAACGATCAAACAAATGAACAACTGGTTGATCAGTTGCTATGATGCGCACTAACCACCAGGGGGCAGATGCTCAATGCAGGAGTTGCCCCCTGGTGGTCAATGTGCTCCCAAAGCCAACTTCCCACGGCCCCTCCCCTGGGCCTGTCTGCCCCAATCAACCCTGGGCCCCAATCGGGGCAGGGGAGAGCCCTGATCAGTCCTGATTGCTGGCCAGGCCAAGGGACCCCACCCATGCATGAATTCGTGCACTGGGCCTCTAGTATTATTATAATTATGTATGGTGCCAGGTGGTACTAGAGATATTGAATGCAAATTATAATTTTAAAATATTTTTTAAAGAAAAATAAAATTTATAAAAAGAAAAATGGAATGTGAATTGAAGTAACCTGTAACACTTCTGGACAGATAATCTAAAAGCCATTGCTTTACTATGTTCTCCTTTCTCTCAGACTAAGCTGCCAATGATACTCAAGATGGTGGCTACTCTACCCTCCTTAGTGACAATGATATGTGGTCATCCTGCTATAGTATAATGAGCACATAGCATAAGCAAGAACTAAGATACTGAGATGTTGGCATTTGTTGTTACAGCACATAATCTAAATTGAGTGATATACTCAACACCAATGATAGTTTTACAATACAACAGCAAACATATTTGGGAATTTTTTTTCTTTCAGAATGACATATTGAATCTGTAGCCCACATTCTGGTGTGATACTAAAATTTTTAATCTCAAAAAAATGCAAATGACAAAAATGTATTTGAATTTCATTAATGGTTTTTAAAATTGAAGATGTCCAACAGTAAGGTCATTTGCCTAAAAGAAAATTGTTTTTCATCACTGAAGATATTTAAGTAGAAAATATATTAAGATTTTTATCATGGAGATATGTGAGGCAAGACAGGTAATTTTTGTTATAGAAAGAATTATCTTCATGTTTGAGAATAAAGTGGATTACAAACTTACTGTGGAAGTATTTTTTTGTTGTTGCAGTAACAGAAGGGCAACTTTACCAATAGTGAAAAATAGAGACAATCATTTTTCATCAGATGCTTGTTGCTAATTAACAGTTTTTCCTTTTATAGCTGATATGATGGCATAATATTAATATTATTTAAAGGTACATTATTTTGAAGAATAATGAGATATAAATTTTTCATTTAAAAGCATGGAACAAGGATTAATGTGACCAATTCATTCAAAAGAAGTCTTTCTATTTCTAAAGTCTCCTGTTAACTTTATGTTCTTATTTGTCACTTTCTGAAAAAGATAAAGTTAATGACATAAAGTAATATGTCCCTGTATATTTAATATTTTATATATATTCTAATTTTTATTTTTTAAATAGATTTTTATCGATTTCAGAGAGGAAGGGAGAGGGGAGAGAGATAGAAACAACAATGACAAGAGAAAATCATTGATCAGCTTCCTCTTGCATGCAACCTGGGCATGTGCCCTGACCGAGAATTGAACCATGACCTCCTAGTTCATAGGTTGACACTCAAGCACTGAGCTATGCCTGCTGGGCCTGATTTTGATTTTTTAATAAAATTCACACTAGAGGTCTGGTGCACGAATTCGTGCATGGGTGCAGTCCCTCGGGGTGGCCTGCAGGGATTGGCATGAAACCCATAGTCCAACACCACCTGATGCTCCTGCCTGCCACTCCCGCTCATCCCGGCCCCACTGTGCCTGCCATGGGCTTATGCCCAGTCAGTCCCAATCAGGAGAGGCTCGCCAGCCATAAACCCTTTGTTTGGCGCCCACTGGGATCAGAATCCATCCTGCTGATGTTTGCGCTCATTGTTGGGAGCCACCTGGCGGCCGCTTTTATATCATTTCTTCCTTGTGGAGTCTCTAGGGAGGGGAAGCGGCCACAGTGCCTCAGGCTGACTTCCAGGAGGCCAGTGGCACTGTCCAGATCATGCCGGTCGTGCTGGTCCATTGGTGCCTGGCCCACTGTCCGGAGATTAGACCTGCAGGACTACTGAGGGAGTGAGTGGCTACAGCCCTGCTTGTGGACTTCTGGGACCGGTCAGTCAGCTGGGCAGTGCTCCCGCTGTGAGAGCACACTGACCACCAGGAGACAGCTCCTGCATTGAGCATCTGCCCTCTGGTGGTCAGTGTGTGTCACAGTGACAGGTCGACAGATCATTTGGTCATTCGGTCACTTAGGCATATATATATATATATATATATATATATATATATATATATATATATATAATTCTTAAAATGTGTCAGACTGCTCAGGAAGATATTATTAGTGCAGCCGAAAGCATAGAGATATTACCCAAAACAGGAAGTGGCTTGATGCCAAGAAGTGTTACTTCAGAACTGTTGCTCCTAAACATTATACTACTCAGCAATCCCTTCTAGCAAAAATTGGTATGAACAGTTTTTTAAAACTTAAAAAGCCAAATTAAATGTAAAATTATGTACATAAATTTAGATTCAATTATTTTTTCAAGGATCAACTAACTTTTTTACTAAAATTTTTAAATAGGAACTAAAAATATTTATGTCTTCCTTTGCGGTATAGGATATGTACTTATATTTTCTATATAATCAAGTAATAAAATATATTCAACTTTATGCTTCTGAAAAATATTATTGGGTCTAACATCATCTGTTTGTAAGGTAAATTATATGCTAAATAGAATGCTGAATCTGGAAGACTCTCAAAAAATAAAATTCTCTGTTTTCTAAAATGTAGTGATTATTGAAAAATTAGAGCCTCTCTGCTACCTCTTAAACTTCTAATACTCTGTTCTCCTATTATAATAAAACCAGGCTTCATATCTAAAGCCTTTTTTAAAATATATTTTATTATATTTTTTACAGAGAGGAAGGGAGAGGGATAGAGAGTTAGAAACATCGATGAGTGAGAAACATCGATCAGCTGCCTTCTGCACACCCCCTACTGGGGATGTGCTCGCAACCAAGGTACATGCCTTGACCGGAATCGAACCCGGGACCCGTTGGTCCGCAGGCTGATGCTCTATCCACTGACCCAAACCAGTCAGGGTGCCTTTTTTTGTTTTTATCATTAACTACATTCCCTAGAAGACATAAACCCAAAGACAGGGGTCCTCAAACTACGGCCCGCAGGCCACATGCAAATACAAATATTGTATTTGTTCCCATTTTGTTTTTTTACTTCAAAATAAGATATGTGCAGTGTGCATAGGAATTTGTTCATAGTTTTTTTTTAAACTATAGTCCGGCCCTCCAACAGTCTGAGGGACAGTGAACTGGCCCCCTGTTTAAAAAGTTTGAGGACCCCTGCCCAAAGATGTGGATAGTTCTAGAAAGTTTATCATGGGGTTTAGCAGATACTTAAAAAAAATACCTGTTATAAAAAGTACAAAGCCACCATCCTGGACACAGGTGTCCCCTGGGCCCCAGGGTCACCTGGCTTCTGGCCTTGGAGTGTGCTTCTCAGGACTGTGATACGTTCCCCTGAAGTTCAGACACACACAGGGAGAAGGCCATGCGATGGATGAAGACAGAGGTGGGAATGATGCATTTACAGGTCAAGGAACACCAAGGATTGTCAGAGACCACTAGCAATTAGAAGAGAGCAGCCACATTGCCTTCCAGGGAGTTGCAATGATTGAGCCACAGTCAGAAGTCATGGATCCCCCTCTGAGTCAGGAGACATTTTCAGATGTTTGGAGTTTATGAAAACAATAATCTGAATCCTAAAGACTCCCAGGCAATGGATGAACTGGTCTGGATGTCCCCAGACTTTGTAAACTGCCTGGACAAAGGTTCAAATGAAGCCTCCAGTATGCCAGCAACTCCTGCACTAGCAGCTGCTATCCCAACACCAGCCACCTCCTGGGTCCTGTCATCCTCTGTCCCTTCCCAGAAGACCTATCCTGGTAGCTATGGTTTCTGTTTAGGATTTCTGAATTCTGGGACAGCAAAGTCTGTAACCTGCACGTACTAGCCTACCTTCAACAAGCTGTTTTGCCAGATGGCAAAGACCTGCTCCCCCCCCATCCATGCAGCTGTGGGTCAACTCCCCACACCCGCTCAGTACCCGTGTCCCTGTCATGACCATCTATAAGACGTCTGAGCACATGACAGAGGGCGTGAGTGCTGCCCCACAATGAGTGCTGCTCTGACTATAGTAATGGTCTGACTCCTCCTCAGCATCTTATCCGGGAGGAAAGGAATTTGCGTGCTGAGTACTTGAATGACAACAACACTTTGTGACATTGTGTGGTAGTGTCCCATAAGCCGCCTGAGATGGGCTCTGACTATACCACCATCCACTGCAGCTTCATGTGTAACATCTCCTGGACATAAGCCAGCAGCCCATCCTCACCATCATCACACTGGAAGATTCCAATGGTAATCTGCTGGGGCGGAACAGCTTTGAAGTTTGTATTTGTGCCTGTCCAGGGAGAGACCAGGGCACAGAGAAAGAAAAATTCTGCAAGAAAGGGGAGCCTTGTCTCAAGCAGCCCCCTGGAAGCACTAAGCAAGCACCGCCCACCAACACTGACTCCTCTCCCCCGCCCAAGATGCCAGTGGATGGAGAACATTTCACCCTTCAGGTCCATGGGCATGAACTCTTCAAGATGTTCTGAGACTGAATGAAGCCTTAGGCAGTGGTTCTCAACCTTCTGGCCCTTTAACACTAGATTGCCCAAGGAAGTCATTTTGACTGCATTTTAGTTTCAATTAGAAAAACAATTATGTATATAAGGACACAATGTCTTAGAATTTTGTGACTTTTTGTACAACATATAAATGCATTTATTTATAATCGTAGTTACCTCCCCCCTCCTCTCCCCCCTCCTCTCCCCCCTCCTTCATTTCCGGTATATATATATATATATATATATATATATATATATATATATATATATATATTATACCTATATTGCTCAAAAGCAGTCATTTTGACTGCTTGGAGGGGAAATTTTAAATAATCAAATGACTCTTATTATTGAATTGAGTAAATTTCTTATATGACCAGTTCGGCTCTGTATTGAAATAACAGTTTTCATTTTTTTTCGATTACCGTCACATGATAACATACAAGTACATGATAAATTGTCGATACTTGACAAGTTGCAGTTGCTCAATAAGCTAAACTAGTACTTGTTATTCGAATCTTTATGCAGTGGTACTTGTTCTAATAAGTTGTTTATTTTATTTCTTTTGCGCCCTAAATTCATGAAAGAAATGTCGAATAGAAGTGAGTTATTGGAAAAGCTAAGGAACATAAGTGAAGAGTGCTCCGATATTATTCTTTCACAATGCAGTCATTTTGACTGCTTTTGGACAATATAGGTATATACTAAGTTTCAGTCTTTCTAGTGTTAAATACAGTTCCTCATGTTGTGACCCAACCATAAAATTATTTTCGTTGCTACCTCATAACTGTAATGTTGCTACTGTTATGGATCGTAATGTAAATATCTGACATGCAGGATGGTCTTAGGCGACCCCTGTGAAAGGGCCGTTCGACCGCCAAAGGGGTCGCGATCCACAGGTTGAGAACCGCTGCCTTAGAGCTAAAGGACGCCCAGGCTAGAAAGGACCTGGGTGGAAGCAAGACTCACTCCAGCCAACTGAAGTCTTAAAAGGGACAGTCTAGCTTCCGCCATAAAAAAAGACTCATGTACAGGAGAGAGGGACCTGACTCAGACTGACATCCCCTTTCCTGGCATTTCTTTGGGGTTTGGGAGCTCAAGACTCTGTTTGTTACAGTTGTGCCTCAGAAATGCCCCAGAATTCCGTTTGCTTTGGCATAGGCCTCTACTAAAGAAGTTAGTTAGCCTGCACTGGTGGTTTTTCAGGGGAGGTGGGGGAGCTGAGATGTTTCCATTTAACTTTTAAGGTCTTTACTGTGAAGACCATTTTGGGGGGGGGGGGTAGAAAATGTTCCTACATGTAAGGGCTAAGTTTTAAATCAGCCACACACTAGGTTGGAAACTAGCCAGGGAAGCTATCTCAAGTTTAATTTCTCCTAACTTCATTGTCCACATTGATAAAATTTCAATAATCATACCTACCTTATGGGGCTTATTGTGAGGGTTAATGAAATTATGTATGTTTGGGAATAGGCTCCATCAGGGGTGCCGGTTTCCTGTCCCTTTTGGTAGGTGGGTTAATGGTTCCTCTGACTTGGCAGGTAGTTAAGAGGAGGGAATTTCTAAGTCCCTTCTCTGCTGGGTTGGCCAAATGCTGTCTGAAGTCAGGGGAACCTCACCACTTAAGAGGAGATCTCACCTCATCCCACACCTTGGAAGGTCCCATCTCCAGTGTAGGATCTGTATCTTCCAAGATGTTTTACATCCCCCCAATGTTCAGGATCAATTTATTCTACAGTCTATAGTGCATATCTGTAGTCCTCACCCATACCCTTTTCCCTCTTCCCCTTTTACATCATATTTTTATATTAGTTCCTTATTTTACAATAAAACTTTGCTGATAAAAAAAATACCTGTTATACTTTTAAGGATCTCTGTCTGCTCTGTTTTCTGAATTTAAGAAGCTGCCTATTTTCTTTCATTGGGGCAGTGATTTCAAAGGGAAGTCATCACTACAACATATTAATTAATATCCAAGAAGTTATGACTTTCAGCCTGATCTTTCTCTTGACCTTTCATTTGTAAGAGTTTCCCAATTTGTGATATGTTTACTTTCCATTTGATAGAAGTCAATACTGAGAGAGAAGCCAATCCTATCTAATAAAAGAGAAACATGGTAATTAGTGTATGACCGCTACCCTTCCCATGGGCTAATCAGGGCAATATGCAAATTAACTGCCAGCCAAGATGGTGGCCGGCAGCCAGGCAGCTGGAAGCGAAAGTGAGGCTTGCTTGCTTCAGTGACGGAGGACACCAATGTTCCCCACCTGCCGCTGCCGGCCTCAGAGCTGCAACTCTAAGCAACTATGTTACAAATATAGAAGCTAAACAAAACCCCAGACACCTGCTTTAGTCGCCGGGCTTCACCCAGCAGGATCGCAACATTGTTTCAAATACATAAGGTAAACAAAGGCCAGAAACCTGCTTTCAGCAGAGGAGGCCTAAGAGCTGGGGCCTCAGAGCTAAACCTGGCCCAGAATAAAAAACAAAAGAAAAAAAGGAGCAGTTGGGAGCTTCAGTCACCCGCCAGAATGAAAACAGCCCTCAGCCCCTCACCCAGTCTGGCCAGGCACCCCAGTGGGGAACCCCATCCTGATCCAGGACACCCTTCAGGGCAAACCAGCCGGCCCCCACCCATGCATCAGGCCTCTATATAGTAAAAGGGTAATATGCCTCCCAGCACCGGGATCAGCGGAGCCGCGAGGCCTCCCCGCACCGGGATCAGCGTGACAGGGGGCAGTGCCCAAACCCCCTGATCGCCCTGCGGCTCTGTGTGTGACAGGGGGCGGGGCCACAACCTCCCTATCGGCCCTGCTCTGTGCCTGATAGGGGGGAGCTCCCCAACCCCTTGATTGCCCTGCGGCTCTGTGTGTGAAAGGCTGCGGTGCCCCAATCCCCTGATCAGCTCTGCTCTGTGTGTGACAGGGTGCGGCGCCCCAACCCCCCCCACCACACACACACGGGCCCTGCTCTGTGTGTGATGGGGTAGAGCCATAACCTCCCCATTGGCCCTGCCCTGAGTGTGACAGGGTGCGGCGCCCCAACCCCCTGATCCACCCTGCTCTGTGTGTGACAGGGGGCGGTGCCCCAACTCCCCTATCGGCCCTACTCTGTGAGTGACAAGGGGGAGCTCCCCAACCCCCTGATCGGGCCTGCTCTGTGCATGACAGGGGGGAGCTCTCCAACCCCCTAATCGACCCTGCTCTGTGCGTGACAGGGTACGGAACCCCAACCCCCCTGATGGGCCCTGCTCTGTGAGTGACAGGGGGCAGCGCCCCAACCCCCTGATGGGCCCTGCTCTGTGCATGACAGGCGGTAGTGCCGCAACCTCCCCATCAACCCTGCCTTGAGTGTGACAGGGGGCGGTGTCCCAACCCCCGAATCAGCCCTACCCTGACATGACTGAGGGTGGCATCGCAACCTCCCAATCCACCCTGCTCTGTGCATGATGGGGGGGGCGCCTCAACTCCCCAATCGGCCCTGCTCTGAGCCCGACCAGGGGCTGCACCTAGGGATTGGGCCTGCCCTCTGCCACCCGGGAGCAGGCCTAAGCCAGCAGGTCATAATCTCCCGAGGTGTCCCAGACTGCGAGAGGGCACAGGCCAGGCTGAGGGACCCCATCTTCCCCCCGAGTGCACAAATTTTTGTACACTGGGCCTGTAGTCCTATCTAATAATAGAGAAATATGGTAATTAACCATAACTTCGCTACCCTTCCCATTGGCTAATCAGTGAGATATGTAAATTAACTGCCAGCCAAGATGGCTCCCAGCAGCCAGACAACTGACGCAAACATGAGGCTTGCTTACTCCAGTGATGGAGGAAGTCAACGTTCCCCGCCTGTGCAGCTCAGCTCTGAGCTCCGGATGAAACAATGTTGCAATTATAGAACCTAAACAAACCCCAGAAACCTGCTTTCAGCCAGCATGGCCTCAGAGCTTAGAGCGGCCAGTGATGGCAACAGAGTTTCAATTATAGAATCTAAACAAACCCAGGTACCTGCTTTCAGCTGGCAACCGCCTCAGAGCTGGAGTCTGCTCTCAGCTCCAGTGACCGCTATAGAAGGTAAATTAATCCCAGAATAAAAAAAAAGAAAAAAGAAAAAAAGGAGAGGCTGGGAGCTTCAGTCACCCACCAGCCTGAAAATAGCCCTCAGGTCCTCACCCAGACTGGCCAGGCACCCCAGTGGGACTCCCACCCTGAAGGGGGTGTGACCAGCTGCAAACAGCCATCAACCCATCATCCAGGCTGGCCAGCCACCCCAGTGGGGACCCCCACCCTGAAGCGGTTTGACCAGCTGCAAACAGCTATCATCCCCTCATCCAGGCTAGCCAGGCACCCAAGCAGGACCCCCACCCTGATCCGGGACACCCTTCAGGGTAAATCAGCCGGCCACCACCTGCACACCAGGCCTCTATCCTATATAGTAAAAGGGTAATATGCAAACTGATCCTAATAGCAGAAGGACTGGGAATGACTGGTCACTATGACACACACTGACCACCAGGGGGCAGACACTCAATGCAGAAGCTGCCCTCTGGTGGTCAGGGCGCTCTCACATGGGGGGAGCACTGCTCAGCCACAAGCCAGGCTGATGGCTGCCAGTACAGTGGTGTTGGTGGGAGCCTCTCCTGCCTCCTCAGCAGTGCTAAGGATGTCTGACTGCAGTTTAGGCCTGCTCCCTGCTGGCAAGTGGACATCCCCCGAGGGCTGCCGGGCTGCCAGAGGGATGTCTGATTGCCATCTTAGGCCCAATCCCCCTGGGGAGCGGGCCTAAGCCAGCAGGTGGTCATCCCCTGAGGAGTCCCAGACTGTGAAAGGGCACAGGCCGGGCTGAGGGACCCCCCCATACCCCCCGAGTGCACAAATTTTTGTGCACCGGGCCTCTAGTAATTTTATAAAAGAGAATAAGTTACGTGGACAAAAGTTAATAGCAGAATGGGTATAGAATCTAAGTTTAGTGATTATAGAGAGTTAATTTCTCTGACTCTAATATGTAAAATGTGGTAATGATACTTTGCTATCAGAATTCATATAGAATTTAGCTGGAATAATGTAAATACCTCTAGTATCATATTTGTCACATAGCAGATTGTTGGTAAGTATTAGTTCCTCCTTCATGGATATTTCTTGTCAGATGGTTTCTAGAATTCCATGTCCATTTGTGAAATTTGGGTGTCCTAATGGTAGTGACTTTTTTAGTCATTGTTCTATCTAGCACAGAAAGTGATAGGGAGCATCATTAACTTAGTAAATGTTTGTCTGATAAACATTTACTGTGAAGAGTCGTAGATGTGGGTCTGTTTATTGGGTACCACTATTGTTTTCAATGTTATTCTCTGTCATTGTTTCTAAATTTAATTTAAATTAGTTGTTATGCTTACTTTATTTATTATTACTATTATGATTACTGTGGTAAAAAAAATATAAGAAGCCGAAACCGGTTTGGCTCAGTGGATAGTGCGTCGGCCTGTGGACTGAAAGGTCCCAGGTTCGATTCCGGTCAAGGGCATGTACCTTGGTTGCGGGCACATCCCCAGTGGGGGGTGTGCAGGAGGCAGCTGGTCGATGTTTCTCTCTCATCGATGTTTCTAACTCTCTATCTCTCTCCACTCCTCTCTGTAAAAACTCAATAAAATATATTTTAAAATATATATATATAAGAAGGTAGATTCCCTCTTTATACAATTTGAAGTGTACAGCACAGTATTGTTAACTATAACACAGTGCTGTACAGAAGATCTCTAGAACTTATTCATCTTGTATAACTGAAACTTTATAGCCATTGAGCAGCATCTCCCCATGTCTTTCTCCTTCAGCTCCTGACAATTACCATTCTACTTTATGCTCCTATAAGTTTATATGTTTCATATAAGCGGAGTCATGCCGTAGATATTATCTTCTGCAATTGGCTTATTTCACTTAGCATAAATTATCAGGTTTATCCATGTTGTTACATATGTCAGCATTTCCTCCTTTTATAGCTAAATAATGTTCCATTTAATGCGTATACCACATTTTCTTTATTTTTAAGGTGCTGACAAATTTTCAGTTTTCATTCATTTATCTTGCTAGTATTGCTAGCTGAATTTATATATCTATATCTGTAACAACATTTATATTGATCTATTTCTCTAAATCTATAGCTATACCTATATTTATTTGTGAGTGGAGTGCTGATAAATTTTTAACAATCAGCTCACTGAAAAAAAATATTCTGATTGGTAGTGGTTGCTGATTGCTATGGTATAAATACTTCAACCATATCCAAATTCAAACTACCACCATGATACTGCTGAGTGTGGAGCTGAGGAGAGATGTGCACTAGCATACCATTATAGAGTATTTTCACGAAATAGATACAAAGATGTAAATAACCTCACAAGCATTGAAAATAGTAAAATAAAGTAAAATCATCAGGAAACGTTGAGTTTTTAAATTGATTATAGTTGTTTTAATATAATTTATTTAATGGTAAGTTAAGGGCTATGTTTAACAGTAGGCTTGCAAATATCCTTCAAATTTAACATTCAGGTCTCATGAGGCAGCTTTTACTTAAAAGCTAGCTCCAGCACACCATTTTAGTTTCAAAGTTCCTTCTCATTTCTAAAACCAACAATTAATCATGGCTTTAACTCTTTTTTGATTATTTTATTATGTCCTTTTAATTTTTTTAAAATGTGTTTTATTGATTTTTTACAGAGAGGAAGGGAGAGGGATAGAGAGTTAGAAACATAGATGAGAGAGAAACATCGATCAGCTGCCTCCTGCACACCCCCTACTGGGGATGTGCCTGCAACCAAAGTACATGACCTTGACCGGAATTGAGCCTGGGACCCTTGAGTCCGCAGGCCGATGCTCTATCCACTGAGCCAAACCGGTTAGGGCATGTCCTTTAAATTTTTGATGTTTGGTAGGTTTTTACAATTAATATTTATGAGTAGAAACTTACCAAACAATTTAAGAATTTGCCTTTTCTTTGTGCACTTGAACTAGTATACATTGCTTGAATGACTTCAATAACTTATTGCCAAGTGTCTTAAGAGCTAATCTCCAAATCACTTTGTTTATTTTTTTCTTTAGTGAGGATGAATAATTTTGTTCACCAAAGATAAACAATATGCTAAGTAAAAGACAATCACCTGCAAAATACAGATTTTGATACATTTTCTGAAATGTTTTTTTTCTGGAAGTAAATATTTCTATATTTAGTGTTAATTATATACTTTTCAAAAGAAATATAAGAAAACAGATCCTATAAATACAAAGTACAAATGTCAAATTTTTATTCATAAATGATTAGAGTCAATCCACAAAAAATTCTTCTCCCACATAAATATATGCTCCAACCCTGCTTCTTCCTCTCTGCCCCTCATCATAGCCCTGCCACTGCAGTTATGAAGGCTGAAGTGAGGAGCTTCACACTTTACAAGTATTCAGGATAAAGAAGCTGTGGTAAAATATAAACATGAATATCTTGAGGAGAAGCACTTTTAGAATCCTGTTGTATGGTGCAAAGTGCTTCATGGACACTCTCTCCAGTGAGACAACCACATCTGTTGAAAATTTTAATAAAACAAACACTGAAAGTCCCTGAAAATTGCCTTAACACACCTAAAATGTAGAAACATTCACTTAAGAGAATCACTCAATATCACAGTGAGAATATGACATTTTGGCTTCAATCCCCAGCTTGTTTATTTAAGTCAGTGTGACAAAAGCTTTTCTCTGGGTGGATGTGGCCATAAGACAGAGGTTTGGGGTTTGGTGCTTCTCTTATATGATGATCTGCCCTTTACTATACCACCAGAGACTGTTGTCACCACCTGGCCATAGCTGTAGAGTTGCAGCTGCTTCTAAGTCTCCTGAGCCAATACTCCTAGAATTGTCAGATGCTTCCTGTCATAAATGGAGGGAAAGAGGCCAAGATTATAAAAATGGGAAAGAATTATATATTCAAGCCAGTGGTGAGGGAACAACTAGAAATATACATACACTCGAATTAAATTGGATGCTTACCTCACACCATGCAGTAAAATTAACTCAAAATGGACCATCGAGCTAAATATAAGAGTGAAAACTATAAAAATCTTAGAAGAAATATGAGTAAATATCCTTGACCTTTGATTAGGCAATAATTTATTAGATATGATACCAAAAGCACAGGCATAAAAAATAGATTTCATCAAAATAAACAACTTTGGAATTACAGTTATTCTATCAAGAAAAGAAAAAAAAAAACAGTGCACAAAATGGGAAAATATTAGCAATCACATATATGAAAAGAAAATAGTATCCAGAATATATAAAAACACAACAAAGTAATAAAATGATAAATAATGTTTTACATGGGCAAAGTACCTAGATGAAGATGTCTTCAAAGAAGGTATACAGTTGGTAAGAAAGCACATAAGATGTTAAACACCAATGAGATACCATTTTGCACTCCTAGGATGGCTCTAATGATGATGACAGATAATAACAAATGCTGTTGAGTATATGGAGAAATTGGAGAAACCCTTGTGTACTTCTGATGGGCATGAGAAATGTTGCTGCCACTTTTTAAAATAATTTGGGGCTTCCTCTAAATCAGTAGTTCTCAACCTCCCTAATGCCACAACCCTTTAATACAGTTCCTCATGTTGTGGTGACCCCCAATTTCATTGTTACAAATTGAACATAATTAAAGCATAGTGATTAATCACAAAAACAATATGTAATTATATATGTGTTTTCCGATGGTCTTAGGTGACCCCTGTGAAAGGGTCGTTTGACCCCCAAAGGAGTCGCGACCCACAGGTTGAGAACTGCTGCTCTAAATTGTTACCATATGACCTAGCAATCCTATTCCTATGTTATACTCAAGAGAAATAAAGATATATATATTCATATGAAAACTTGCACATGAATGTACATATTAGCCAGATTGAAAGAAATACCCAAGTGTACATTAGTGAAGAATAGACAAACACAATGTAGTATATCTACTCCATGGAATATTATTCAGTAGTAATAACTAATGAAGTAATGCTGATAGATACTACAATACGAATGAGTTTTGGAAACATTGTCCTAAATAAGCAAAAGGATCTTTGTCACAAAAATAAAACAGAACACATTCAATGTATGATTCCATTTCACTGAATGTCTAGAATAGACAAATACAGAGGTGGGCAAAAGTAGGCTTATAGCTGTTCATATGGAATATAATACAATCCTAATATATAAAAGCCCAGGGTGGTAATGACCAACCTGGAAGTCCTTCAGTCAGTGCTGGGTTGCCGTGGCGACCCAGCACTGACTGCCCAGGGGACTGAGACCCAGAGAGAGGCAGGGTCTGATCCACAACCTCAGTGGCAGCTGTTGGTCAGTACTTGCCTCTCTCTTTCTCTCCCTCTTCAGATCCAGGCTTTGCAAGCAGCCAGGCCTTTCTCTCCCTGCCTCCAAGGGAGCAGCTGTTCAGCCCCACCTCTCTGATCAGGCCCAGAGATAGGCCCAGAGATGCGGACTGGCATAGGAACTGACCAATCAGAACCAAATGTGGGTACTATGAAGAACCAATGGCTGCCTAGGAGGCAGAGCTTCTGACACTGACTGGCATAGACACCGACCAATCAGAACCAAACATGGGTACTGTGGGGAGCCAATGGCTGCCTAGGGGGCAGAGCTTCTGACACTGACAGGCATAGAAACCAACCAATCAGGACCAAATCTGGGTGCTGTGGTGAGCCAATGGCTGCCTAGGAGGCAGAGCTTTTGGCGCTGATTGGCCTTGAAACCAACCAATCAGAACCAAAACTGGGTGCTGTGGGGAGCAATGGCTGCCTAGGAGGTGGAGCTTTTGATGCTGACTGGCATAGAAACCGACCAATCAGAACCAAAGTGGCCAGAAGAGGAGGGCAGTTGGGGGCAAGATCAGGCCTGCAGGGGAGAGCAGTTAGGGGTGATCAGGCTGGTATTCAGAGGCAGTTAGGGGTGATTAAGCAGGCAGGCAAGCAAGTGAGCAGTTAGGAGCCAGCATTCCCAGATTGTGAGAGGGATGTCCGACTGCCATAGGGATTGGGCTTAAACTGGCAGTTGGACATCCCCCAAGGGGTCCCCAATTAAAGAGGGTGCAGGGTGGGCTGAGGGAATCCCCCTCCATGCATGAATTTCGTGCACTGTGCCTCTAGTTAATAAGTAATACAAGAATAAACTCTGTTTCTTATACTCACAATTGTAAACTTATTTTTGCTCAACCCTGTATATAGTGACACAATGTAGATTTCTGGTTGCCTAGGGCTGAAAACATGTGAGATGGGGAGAAATTGGGAGTGGCTGCTAATGGGGTTAGGATTTCTTTGGGGGATATTAGAAATGGTCTAAAATGAAATTGTGGCAATGGTTGCACAACTGTGTGAATATAACCCCCCATACCCATTTAATTTATATACTTTAAACTGAGGAGTTGTGTGGTGTGTGAATTATATCTTAACTAAAGCTGTTTTAAAAAAATATAACAACTAGGAAAAACTGAATAAGGGAAAATTCCCAAGAAAAGCCCAGGAAGGAATACAAGTGATTCATCCCCAAAAATGTCATACTATGCTCTCTGAATACTAGTATTTTCACATCACTTCTTATGGTGTATTAACTGTTATCTCCTTGCAGGAATACCAGGTTACCCAGTACACACATTAAGGTAAAAAGTTTGTATAGATGATAGATAGATGATGATAGATAGATAGATAATAGATAGATACATAGATAGATAGATACATAGATAGATAGATAGATAGATATAGATATAGATATAGATATAGATATAGATATAGATATAGATATAGATATAGATATAGATATAGATATTAGGACAATATCCCCCATACTTGATGTGAGCTATGCTGTGAATTAATTGGTTTTGGGTGAAGGAGGGAAAACATGTTCATATTACATGTTTAGTCCAAAAGCAGAAGAGAGAGCTTGTGGGAAGGATGGATGAAAAGATAAAAGGGATTAAGAAGTACAAACTTCCATTTATAAAAATTAGTCATGGGAATGTAAAGTACAGCACAGGGAATATAGTCAATAATATTGTAATAACTATGGTGCCAGACAGGTACTAGACTTATGGTGATCACTTCATAAGGTATGTGTGTGTATAATTATTAGACATTGTATATACACATTATACATATAATGTATAATCACTACGTTATATACCATAAATTATATAATTGTGTATGTCAACTATAATTTTAAAATATTTTTAAAAGAGTCAGGAGAGGGTTTTAATGCACATCTTACAGATATGGGGCATCTGGAGCATCTTCACTGTGAGAAAAGTGTTATAGGACATTGTCTATCCATTCAAATATGAATACATGAAGTATAGATTATCAGTTTCATCCCAGGATCCATAATAGAACCAACTTTCTTTTAGTTGGGCACCTGTTTCCCAGAATTAAGTCTACATTTCTCATCCTCCATTGCAGTTAGGTATGACTGCATAACCTTGTTCCCACAATTGGGGCATAATAGAAATTAAATTGGAAAGACAAAGTATGAGTTTTCTGTTTCCCTCATTCTTGCTGCTGCTGTTTGGAATGGGAATTTAATGGCTGCAGTAGCCATTCAGACTATAAAAGGGAAGTCACATGTTAATAATGTAATTGTTCTATGTCCCTGATGATCATGGAATTACTGTACTGGCTGTCAGGTGTGTCTTCTTATTTTGAGAGAGAAGTAAATTTTCATTGTCCTTAACATCTATTATTTTTGACTTTCTATCCCTTTTAACCAAACTCTAATTCCAATGAATATCAGGAAGGATCACTGTCAACCTGCTATGGGCCAAGTACTATATTAGTCACTAGGGAGTTTGAGGTAAAAAAGAAAAACACAATGCCTTGTCGTCACAGAGCTTACAATCTAGTTGGGGAAGATAGACATTAAACAAGGTGTTAAAAGAATATGATTATGAATGATAATCATATTATGGATAGTCACTTTTCTCCCCTCTTTTCTTTTCTTTCTTTCAGTCACCTATATTATGTGGTTCACTATTTCCAGAACCCCAAAACCAGAATTCTATTTTATTGTTTTAGTTCTAGCTTTTAAATATTCAATTATATATATGAAGGACTAGCCTACGAGATATTTCCCCATTCATAATTTGCATTACAAATTTCAAAGTCTTGGCTGTCAAATCAATTTTCAAATACAAAGCAGTTTGTTACTTTAGGGAACCTCTAAGTATGTACATATGTTTATAAATATCATACACTTAAAAGTGTTAACTTACGATCTTTTGTTGATGTGGCATTTCTAATTATAGGGTACAACATTCAGGATACATATCTTTGATTTATTTCAATGTATATTTTTGTTTGCGTTACTACTTTAAAATATTTTTGAGGTTCTAACAACCAAGTGCTGGGAGGAATCTGCATCTTCTGTTGGTAGTGAATGTACTTTAAGTGATTTTGAGCTCTATAAGAAAGGATTTAAAGGGAAACCTAAATTCATTTGTTTCAAAGATGATGTAGGAGTGAACGGAAAGCTGACAAAAACCCATAAGTCTTTTACAAAATATTTAGTGGGGGGATGAGAAGAAATGTGCAGTGGTCAGTATTTCCAAGATTGGCAAAAATAGAAACCTCCATTCACTGTTGGTAGGAGCATATGTATACTCTTCTAAATTTACTGGAGATTATGTAGGCAATGGGCATTTAATTTTAAAATGGGCATGCATGTTAAATTTCATAGATGTATGCATGGGTTACATTCTAAATTTTCCCTAGTAAAAGTATAGTTAAGCAAATTATGACAGTGATCAATATCCTATTGAAGAATTTTGAAAATGGATTGTAAAACAGTATTTATAGTATGGTTTTTAGGATAAGATATGTTGAAGAAGAATATAGAATTGAGATAGAATATAAGAGAGGTAGAGACACTAAAGATGAATATCTTTTTGATTATGATCTTCAAATAATTGAGTATATATCTGTGATAAAATTGTATTTTGTTCTTCTTATTTATACTTTACTTTTCTCTAGTGAAACGTAATTTTATATTAAACTAGAGGCCTGGTGCACAAAAATTTGTGCACTCGGCGGGGAGGGGGGTCCCTCAGCCCGGCCTGTGCCCTCTCGCAGTCTGGGACTCCTCAGGGGATGACCACCTGCTGGCTTAGGCCCGCTCCCCAGGGGATTGGGCCTAAGATGGCAATCAGACATCCCTCTGACAGCCCGGCAGCCCTCGGGGATGTCCACTTGCCAGCGGGGAGCAGGCCTAAATTGCAGTCAGACATCCTTAGCGCTGCTGAGGAGGCAGGAGAGGCTCCCACCCCACTGCTGTACTGGCAGCCATCAGCCTGGCTTGTGGCTGAACAGAGCTCCCCCCATGTGAGAGCACCCTGACCACCAGAGAGCAGCTTCTGCATTGAGCATCTGCCCACTGGTGGTCAGTGTGTGTCATAGTGGCCAGTCATTCCCAGTACTTCTGCTGTTAGGGTCAGTTTGCATATTAGCCTTTTACTATATAGGATAGAGGCCATGGTGCACAGGTGGGGGCCGGCTGGTTTGCCCTGAAGGGTGTCCGGGATCAGGATGGGGGTCCTGCTTGGGTGCCGGGCCAGCCTGGATGATGGGCTGATGGCTGTTTGCAGCTGGTCAAACCCCCTTCAGGGTGGGGGTCCCCACTGGGGTGCCTGGCCAGTCTGGGTGAGGGGCTGAGGGCCGTTTTCAGGCTGGCGGGTGACTGAAGCTCCCAACCTCTCCTTTATTTATTTATTTATTTTTTATTCTTGGATTTATTTACCTTCTATGGCTGTCACTGGAGCTGAGAGCTGGCTTTAGTTCTGAGGCTCGGCTCCAGCTCTGAGACCTCAGCTGCTGAAAGCAGGTATCTGGGTTTGTTTGGCTTCTATAATTGAAACACTGTTGCAGCTCCAGCTCTGGGGCCCGGCTGGCTGAAAGCAGGTTTCTGGGGTTTGTTTAACTTCTATAATTGCAACATTGTTTTTTAGAGTGCAGCTCAGAGGCTGGCAGTGGCAGGCAGGGAACCTTGGCTTCCTCCATCACTGGAGCAAGCAAGCCTCCTGTTCGCTTCAGCTGCCTGGATGCTGGCCGCCATCTTGGTTGGCAGTTAATTTGCATATCACCCTGATTAGCTAATGGGAAGTGTGTCGGAGGTATGGTTAATTACCATGTTTTTTCTATTATTAGATAGGATAAGAAACTTATTTAGGCCGAAGCCGGTTTGTCTCAGTGGATAGAGCGTCGGCCTGCAGACTGAAAGGACCCAGGTTCGATTCTGGTCAAGGGCATGTACCTGGGTTGCGGGCACATCCCCGGTGGGGGATGTGCAGGAGGCGGCTGATCAATGTTTCTCTCTCTCATCTATGTTTCTGACTCTCTATCTCTCTCCCTTCCTCTCTGTAAAGAATCAATGAAAATGTGTTTAAAAAAAAAAGAAACTTATTTAGGACAAAATGATTAATGAACTCACAAAGAACATTCCTATGATTATAAGGCAGTATATAGGGATTAATGGGGAAATAATAAATGGGAAAATAATGGATTGAAAATATACTACTTATTTGAAAAATATCATTTCCATATTGGAAGGAGGTAATTTTTATTATATGGAGATGTGCTTTCTCTTTTTAATGATGAGGGGAGCTTCGATGTATTTTTAATCTAAGAGTAAACACATTTAACATTTTGGCAGCTTTACATTATTTTTGATCATATAAACCAAGCAAACAAAAGCTTTTACCTTTGGCAAAGTTTCTGTTGGTCATAAATTTACATGAAGATAGAAATTGGTCTTGAAGTGAAGGAATTGGATGTACTTTTTTAGTTTATGTTCCTTTGGGGGGGGGGTAAGATGTTTCCTGGTTTATAAACATGCATCTATTAAAGACCCAAGGTGTAAAAGAGTAAGTGCCTTTGAAGAACCAAAGTCAAGTATGGTTAGAGAGTGGATAAATGAATGGATTGACATAGATCTTGGGTTGGGGGTGGGTAAACAGAGACTACATCATGCAACATCCTATAGCTTGTGTTTACCATTTTGTATTTTATTTCAAGAGAAATAGGGAACTGCTGATGCATTTTAATCAAATGGAGTGATATGATCTCTTTATTTTTTAAAGCTCACTAATGACGACGATGTGAAAAGGGAATTTTACTTAGAACAGAGGAGACTTGGGTGGGGATTAAAGGGTCAAGAGGCTGAGTGAGGCTTTGGAGAGATCAGTTAAGAGGTCATAATAGTTGTCTAACCATGAACGTATTGTGATTTGGACTAGAAAATGGGCGTTGCACTTTGAAGAAAAACTTTTTGATTGTAGGATCTAATTTTGTTGAGGCTTGATTAAAGGATGGGGAGGGAGAAAGAGAAATCCTAGATGATTTGAAGAATCTGGCAGAATTTTAGTAAATGGTAGTTCCTTTTCTTAAGGTAATATACAGCTGAGGAGGTACAAGTTTCAAATGGAATGTAGTATATTTTTAAATTCTGAAGTGGATTTGTTCAGTAACTTGTAGTAAATATATGTCTGAAGTCCATGGAGCTCATTTAAAAAGTATTTCCTCTTAATTAATTATTCATCCTCAAGGAAAGTGTCAGTGACTCTGAAAGTCAGCAGTTTTTGAGGTTTTTTTTTTAATTAAAGAAATGATGACATCCAAAAATCTATCATACTAGGAAATAATTGCCCAATTTAAACTATTGTTTGTTAATAACTTTCATAGAGAATAGCATAAGAACTCTTTTGGATTCGAAATAGGGAGTAATCTGGCATGCTATATTTAGGAATACAGACCTTAAATAACTATTCTGCAATGAAAGAGCCTTTGTTGATAGATATAAAGGTCTGGTTATAAATTCATCTTAACTTTGTTTTATATTGAAAAGTATGATACATCGCCCATGGCCAGCGTGGCTTAGTGATTGAGTGTTGACCTATGAACAATGAGGTCACCAGTTTGATTCTCAGTCAGGGCACATGCCCAGGTTTCAGGCTCAATCCCCAGTAGGGGGTGTGCCGAAGGCAACAGACCAATGATTCTCTCTCATCATTAATGTTTCTATCTCCCTCTCCCTCTCCCTTCCTCTCTGAAATTAATAAAAATATATTTTTTAAAAAAAGAAAAGTTATTAGCCCTCTTGCTAAACCGTATCAGAAATTTTCTTATTATCTACCAAATTTTAATACAGTTTTTAAAAGTAAATTAATAGTGGATAGAGTGTCAGCCTGTGGACTGAAAAGTCCCAGATTCAATTCCAGCCCAGGGCACATGCCCAGGTTGCAGACTTGATCCCCAGTAGGGAACGTGCAGGAGGCAGCCAATCGATGATTCTCTCTCATCATTGATGTTTCTATCTCTCTCTCCCACTCCCTTCCTCTCTGAAATCAATAAAAAATATATTTTTAAAAAAGTAAATTAATATTAAAAATGTTATAGAACATGTATACAATTTTTAAATATACAGAACGCAAGTAGTGCCCTTTGTATGAAACTAAACAAAAATTAAATACCTTCAAAAATATTTTATTCTCAATTTTCCCTAGATAGAAAAACAATTACTCAAATCTTATATGCTGTCCACATATTCTTTCCTATTTATTGCAGCCTAACAAAGAATATTGGTACATTATTTTTCAAAATCATGTTAGGAAAATAATTGTTTTAAAGGAAAGAATGAGTCTGGGGCTGAGACTTTTTTTTACACTTGCAATACAAAGTTACTTTTCCTGCAGCAATTTCAACAATGAAGGCTTCTTACTAAGTATATATTGTTTTTGAGAGATATAAATAATAACTTGGTTGGTCAAAATAGAGAGAATCAAGCCTAAAGCCATCCTGTTTGACCTCCAGTACTTAAACTCAGAAGCTTCATGGTCCCATCTTTCTCTTGAGACTTTGGGTATAATTTTGTTTACAGCTCATGTCATATGTGCTTGAGTTTGCAGTAACTGAGCATTTTGGGGCTCCAGGCACTATACAAGATAGTTGGTATATGCCACAAAGATAAAAATAATAATTAAACCAACAAACTATTGAAGTGTTTACGATCCTCAGTGATCTAATGACCTTTCTGAAAAGGTGACATTTATGCTGGGAAGTTCTGAACTATGAAAAATTAGGGGGGACAAGGGGAATATTAACTTCAGAGAAATAGTATGTGTCAAGCCCGTCAGGCTTGAATCACTTGGTGAACTTACAGAACTGAAAGAGGCCAGTATCTGTGGAGCTGAGAGAGCAGCCTGAACCAAGTGCCATAAAGTGAAGTAGGAGAGTTTGAGAGGACTTTTGAGTCTAGAAAGAGTTATAACTTTATTCTAAGGTCATTAGGAAAACACTGATGGATTTTAGAGCTACAATGATGAGATGTTCACTTTTAAGGGGGTCACTCTAATGTTGTTTGCCATGAGAAAATACAGAGAGGGCAAGAGGTAGGCAGGTACAGAGTTTAGGTCATGTATGGATTGGCTGGAATAAATTGTGCTTGCCTAGGCCAGTGGCCGGCAAACTGCGGCTTGCGAGCCACATGCGGCTCTTTGGCCCCTTGAGTGTGGCTCTTCCTAAGCCTTAGGAGTACCTTAATTAAGTTAATAACAATGTACCTACCTATATAGTTTAAGTTTAAAAAATTTGGCTCTCAAAAGAAATTTCAATTGTACTGTTGATACTTGGCTCTGTTGACTAATGAGTTTGCTGACCACTGGCCTAGGCAATCAGGTTAGATAAAGTTTCCAATGTAATTACTCAAAGATTTTCAAAAGCTAGATAAACACTAGACATGAACAGATATACTGCTCAGAAAAATAGATACCCTTGTCCCAGCAGAGCCCTCAGTGGCATAGATGCTCATGATACTAGGGCCCAAGCTAGCGTCTGCCCAGTTCTGGAAATTTCAGTTGTTATGACCCTGCCCTGTCGTACTTGGATATTACATCACCATTGCAGAAGAACTTGAACTAATAATCTTTATACTTTCATTTCAAGGATTATTTATATACATATCTGGTTTTCCTGGTCCTTAAACTAAGAGTCAGCAAGGCCACATCATCATCAGTGGCTGAAAAGGATCTCTTCATCCAGCTTTGCAGAAGTCTGGATGGAAAACACATAAGTACATTTCTCCTTCAGGGGCTCTTTCACTTTTTTTTTAACCTCACCCAAGGATGTTTATTGATGAGAGAGAGAGGAAGAGAGAGAGAGAGAGAGAGAGAGAGAGAGAGAGAGAGAGAGAGAGACATTGATCAGTTGCAACCCATGCCAACCTGGGATTGAACTTACAACCTAAGTATGTGCTGTGGCCAGGAATTGAACCCATAACCTTTTGGTGTATGGGACAGTATTCCAAACAACTGAACTACCTGTCCAGGGAAGCTTTTCTTGGGCAAGGTTAGTGGCAATTATGATAGAAAATATAGCTTCATGTGTAATATATTTTGCTGTGAGTACTGACAGGATATGAAGATGAGTTGGATGACAGAGATTGGTTTGGAGAAAGTAAGAATCATAAAGGAATGCCAGATAGTAGATGGTAGGCCATTTAGCTGAAATTCTTAACTCAAAAGCATCCATTACATCAATTAACAACTAAGAACTGATTGTGTCCAGTGTAGAATTCATCTGCTTTTTGTGCTGGCTTTGTGTTCTAAATTCTCCTCCACCCTCTTAAACTGTCACTTACTTTTTAGAATTATATAATTTAATGCTTTACATTTTATTGGTATTGAAGAAAAGGTGCTTGTGCTTCTTAGGGAACTAATATGAGTAACAAAACTTAGCTCAAAAGCAGTTGCATGGATGTTCATTGCAGTAGTGTTTTAATAGTGAAATACCATAAATATCCTCAGTGCATGAGATGAAAAACTATTGAGTCACTAAAAATGATATATCATATCAGCAGTTTTCCATTGGTCATGCTATTACAACAAGATGATATTCTACAATGGTGTGATTTTTTTTTATCGTAATGTCAAGGGAGGGCCAGGAATACTGCTAAACATTCTACAATGCAAAGGACAGCCCCCCACCCAACAAAGAATTATCCAGTATCACTTTTGAAAAACCCCGTATTATGTCTATGTATAATAATAATGATATACTATAAATACATAATGTTGAATGAAAAGATAAGGTTTAGAATTACAGGAAAGGATGACAGTGTATTACTTATTTTAATGCTAGCTATTATAGCAAAGCAAAGCCAAAATTTCAGTGGCTGAACAAAATAGGCATTTATTGTTTGCTCATCACAGACCATGGCAGTTCATAGTGGCATGTGGCTTTCCTATGTTCAGTTATGTAGGGATTCAGACCTCTTTCATCTTTTTGCTTCACCATTTCTTTACTCTCAGAATCCTCTGCATTCAACCATTGGATGAGGGAAAAGAGAGTGGAAAAGACACATTCGTTTTTGAAAATCCCAAACTCAGAATTGATACAAATTACTACTACTCATATTCCACTGGGAGAAACTAATAAAATAACCACACCTGGTGTGACAAGGGCTATAAAATGTAGTTACAGGGTGAGCAGCTTCTTTCTCAGCAATATGAGTGGGGGGCATAGATTGTTATGGGCAGCTAGTTAGCTCTGTGAAGGACACCTAATATTTAAGTAAATTTGCATACACACACCTACATACTCACACAATACCATCTGTTTATGGGCAGTGAAAGAATTTATTAAAAATAGAACATTTGGACTGAATTGGTGAACATAAAATTCATGTATTCAGCTGTGAAGATGAGAACAGGAGACTAGGTCTAGAGATATGGGAGCAAAATTATCTTCAAACATATCTGTATTGTTTTATTTTTTATGGTTAGATTATGAGCACTGAATTATTTAGGACCAGTTATTAGTAACTATAATTTAAGTATGTGTCTATATTTACTTGTAAAATTCCTTGGACTTATCTGATTTTACCTTCCTCAAA
The DNA here is from genome assembly GCF_963259705.1 of Myotis daubentonii. Classification (NCBI taxonomy): domain Eukaryota; kingdom Metazoa; phylum Chordata; class Mammalia; order Chiroptera; family Vespertilionidae; genus Myotis; species Myotis daubentonii. Next base: position 115,340,399 of record NC_081861.1, read on the forward strand.
AAAAATAATGAAAAAATTGGGCAAATCAAACCTGTTTTATATCAAATAACTTATTTTTAAATTGATTAACAAAATGAGACGTGCCTGCTACATTATTTTTAAGTTATATGTAAAAAGTATAGTCATATAGAATATTTTTATAAAACATTTTATTGATATAAAAGTATAATATGAACTGTGTTTCTTCCTATACAGTCCCATTCATGGTTATATGCAAAGCATAATATTAACATGCTCCCAGGCTTCTTGAAAAAATTACATCTACAGCATGATTATGTTGTTGAAAATATCCTTGTCCCTTGTTTACTTCAGTGTGTCAAGTAGTATCATCTTTTCTTTCTGAAATATACCTGATTTTTCAAGCCATGTTGTGAATATTAACAATGTATCTCCCTTGTAAAAGACAAAAACTCAAATCAAATACAATTCAAAAGTCAAGGGGGTGCGCGCGCGCGCGCTCGTGTGTGTGTGTGTGTGTGTGTGTGTGTGTGTGTGTGTGTGTTATCGTTTATCTAATAGTGGAACCCAAAGAAAAATGAATAACTAGGCTCTAGGAATGGTTGGGAACAGGGGATTTTCCTTTACTTGTGTACTATTAGGATGACTAAGTGCAACAGCCTGGTTTTAATGAGTTTCAGGTAAAATACAACAGGAAGATCATCTATCTATATGTACTAATGTAAGTCAGGTGTCAAGCTTAGTCCAACCAGTCTTGGCTTGAAGTCATTGTCACTCAGTACAAACAGCCCCCTAGACCGGTGATGGCAAACCTATGACACACGTGTCAGAGTTCACACGTGAACTCATTTTTTGGGTTGATTTTTCTTTGTTAAATGGCATTTAAATATATAAAATAAATTTCAAAAATATAAATCTTTGCTTTACTATGGTTGCAAATATCAAAAAATTTCTATATGTGACACGGCACCAGAGTTAAGTTAGGCTTTTTCAAAATGCTGACATGCTGAGCTCAAAAGGTTCGCCATCACTACCCTAAACTATGCTATGAAGAAGGTAGCAGTTCTCAGAAAAGGGAGAAAAATTATGTGTTGAGAAGGCCTTCTCAAATAGCTGTCTTATTTGGAATGCTCCATGTGCTACACTATTTTGACAGAATTCTGAATTTTGTTATTTGGTCTCCCAATTTTCAAAATCTTTACAAAGAAAAAAATGTGTTTCAAATGCTATATATATATATATATATATATATATATATATATATATATATATATATATATATATATTTCCTCTAATGATGTAAATTGAAATTAGGAATGGATCAATGTGGAATGTTAAAACATGAAATGTATCATTTGCCCCTCCCCAATATTATAACTCACACAAAAAACGTAAGGAGTAATTTAAATCTCTTTGAAAACTGTGTTTTTAATAAAAAGATGAGAAGAAAAATGACTTGTTTATTGTGTTACATCTGAGGTTTTATATGTGGTTTTCTTTTTAAAGAATAAACTCCGTAAGTTAATAAATAAGGCAATTGACAACATACCACTGTAAATTGTAGACATATCAAAAGAAAGTTATCAGACCAGTTATAGAAGAATATATATAAATAGGTTATCCAAATCTCCTTATTGCAACCCAAAAATCCTGTTGATATTTATTACTTATTATTTATCACTTACTAGAGTCCCAAATGTTGCTCTGAAGAGCAGGATGCAATGAAGTACTGTTTTAGAGGCCGTATTAAACACTTCATTAAAATAGAAAGTCATTTATATAGCATCCTCTATGCCCATTGCTGAATTTGAACTATGATTCTTAAAAGAAAAACTGTTCCTCTCTCATAATTTTACTTTTTCTTATCCTTTCTCTTATCAAACACCAATACATTCAACAAGACTCTGTTGGGAATTTCTATGTGGTATACTCTGTTTTAGAGCACTAGGATATTAGAGGGGGTGAAAGATGGTTAAGAGAGGCTTTTTTAAACATATTTTTATTGATTTCAGAGAGGAAGGGAGAGGGAGAGAGAGATAGAAACATCAATGATGAGAGAGAATCATTGGTCTGTTGCCTTCTGCACACCCCCTACCGGGGATCAAGCCTGCAACCCAGGCATGTGCCCTGACTGGAAATCGAACCCAGGACCTCTTGGTCCATGGGGCGACACTCAACCCACTGAGTCACCACAGCTGGGCAAGAGAGGCTTTTGAGTGTCACACAGTGACATGACACAGAAAACCAACGTTACATACACATAAAAGGCCTGTGATTTGGAGTGGAGGGGTAGCAAAGAATGGCTAAAAAATGTGCCTTAATTGAAGAAAGCATTAATAGTAAATAAAAATGTTGCAGCAAAATTATTATGAAAGTTTCTGTAAACCATAATAAAAAACTTAGAATGAAATCTCTAACATAAAAACAAGTGGTTCAGCAATAATTACTTGGTATTCAACTACCTTAAAACATTTAAAAATATTTTTGTCCTACATTTAATCAAAAGAAATTTGGAAAGTAAAACCTTTTAAATTTCATGAATTATTTGCTATTAATTGTTATTTCCTTTGTAAAAAATTCTAATTATTAAAAAGCAGATGGTTGTATTGTATTTTTATATTCAAACCAAATATGCTTGACTAAGAGTTTTCCTCATTAATATCTAGCCTTGACTTTGACTAAAACACTTATACAAACTCTTAGGTAGTGTGTTAGCTTCATATTGTATTCCTAACTCATTCAAATTGAACATGTATATGATTAATGGATGGAAATGTGTGTATATGTGTGTGTTTATTCAACAATTTTCAAGCTGGAGGGGATTTTTGCATATATTTGACATATATTTTCATACAATTAAATAAAAATGAATATACATATTAAATTTACATATAGATTAGTGAACTAAAATATTTTCTGGCATTATTTTTAGTTAAGTTACTAACATAAATTCTAAATATATACTTCAAAAAAGCATAACCAAATACAGTCATTCTACTCATCACATGATATAGTAGATGCTTTATTTGTTGTTAACTTTAAGGGCTGCCATTTACATATAATTTGAGCAGTCAACAGCTACCATGCTCACTGAATGATGCAATTGAATAGAGATTTGGGTCCTATAATGTCTTTTTTTAGGTTGTGAACTTTAAAAAACACTGTTAACTGAATCACCTAGTCCAACAAGATTGGCACTCAGTTTAGATGAGGTGGCATTGACTCATGTTCTCCTAGCAAAGTGGAACAATAAGCCCTAGAGATAACACAAGAGGCAATCAAAGATAGTTGTGAAAGGTAAGCAGCAGAAAGCACAATAATTTGAGATCCCAGAACTGGAGGAAAAGAACAGCAAGTTGGATGTAACCCCATCCAACAGAATGTGATGTGTCCCTTACCACAAACTAGTAACACAAGGCAGCAGAGGTCAGTTTGGATCATTCCTCCCCTGGATTGAATAGGAGTTCCTTTGACAATACCAGATAAGCTAGATACAACTGGCAAGGTACATTGAATAGGATCCTTTCTAGTAATAAGGAGCCAACAAAAAGGCCTCTCCTTCTCCCAGGCCTAAAAGGTGTGGAGACATCTGACAACACTGATTACATCAAATGGCCTAGTCCAGGAAAACTCTTTTTTCTTGTGGGCTGAGGCTGCCTTCTCCTGCACAGAGATACTGGGGAAGCCACAGGACCCTGGAAGGGGGATGCTCCCACCCACCCCCCACCAATAAGCTACCAGCCAGGAAGTACTCTTCCACCCAGCAAGCAGAAGATTTTGCCATGAAAGCCTGCAGGTCAGAGACTACCTTTTATCCCAGTGAGACACTAGGAAGGTTAGGCAGAAATGACAAGAGGGACACCATGACATCAAGCAACCTGGCCCAGAAAGCATCTTTGTCCCTATGGACCTGAGACTTCCCTCCCACACCCAGGGACATCATGGCAAGCACAGGATACTGGTAGCCCTATCCATCATAAGAGGTGTCTGGCCATGGAAGCCTCTTTGACCTGGTGACCATGAGAGTCCCCTCTCTTCTCTGGAGACATCGCAGCAGTTGGAGAATACCAGTATAGACAGTCTTTCACAACATGCACCCTTTGTCTTCATGGATATGAGAAATCCCTACTCCACATAGAAGCACTGGGCATCCTAGCCTGGGGAACTCCTGAATCCTCAGGCAGTACCATTAGGGACCACTGGGAATGTCAACCTCACCAGTTAACCAAGCAGATCATAATAACACCACAAAGGCTCTGATTATAGAACTATTCTTGGAACCACAGCAGGACTGGGACTTGTGACTAAAATTGCAAAAGGTAAATGTCTACTAAAATGAAAAATTAGAAGAGGAACCAGAACGTGCATACATAAGAGACAAAATGTCCAGTACATCACTCATAATACTAAGAACCAAGAAAACCACAACTAGAATGATAAAAGGCATCTAAGGTCATCACTGGGATGAATCAGATGTTAAAATTATCTGACAAGAATTCTAAAGCAGGAGTCATAAAAATACTTAAACACTCAAATACAACATCTTTCAAAACATATGAGAAAGCTCAGAAATGAAATAGAGATTACAAAAAGAACAAAGTGGGACCTATGAAACTAAAACATTCAATAGGCACAATGAAAAGAAAACTTGGTGTATGGCTTTAATAGTAGTGGGAGATGACAGAGGATAAAATCAGTGGACTTGAAAACAAAAAGAGTTGACCCATTCTGAAGAAAATAGATGATATAGAATAATAATGTTAAAAGAACGGGGTCTTAAAACTTTTGAGACAATAGCAAAGGATCCATCACTTGCATCATTGGTATCCTAGCAAGAGAGTAGAAAGTGGGTGGGTGTGAAAGAATATCACCCAAATGAAAGGTTGAAAATTTATTGAATTTGGTAAAAGACACAAACCTACACAATAATAAAGTCAAGTGAACCTGAAACAAAATATGCCTAAACGGATCTATGGCAATACATATCCTATCTAATAAAAGAGAAACATGGTAATTGGCGTACAACCACTACCCTTCCCATTGGTTAATCAGCGAGATATGCAAATTAACTGTCAGCCAAGATGGCGGCCGGCAGCCAGGCAGCTTGAAACTAACATGAGGCTTGCTTGCTTCAGTGACGGAGGACTCCAATGTTCCCCGCCTGCCGCTGCAGGCCTCTGAGCCTGCAGTTTCAAACATTGTAACAAATATAGACGCTAAACAAAACCCCAGAAACCAGCTTTCAGCTAGCCGGGATCTCAGACCTGGAGTTGATACAGAGTTTCGATTATAGAACTGAAACAAACCAGATACCTGCTTTCAGGAGTGGAGGCCTAAGAGCTGGAGCCTCAGAGCTAAAGCTGGCCCAGAATAAAAAAAAAAAAAGAAGAAGAAAAAAAGGAGCGGTTGGGAGCTTCAGTCCCAGCCTGAAAACAGCCCTCAGCCCCTCACCCAGACTGGCCAGGCACCCCAGTGGGGACCCCCACCCTGAAGGGTGCGTGACCAGCTGCAAATAGCCATCATCCCCTCACCCAGGCTGGCCAGGCACCCCAGTGGGGACCCCTACCCTGATCCAGGACACCCTTCAGGGCAAACCAGCCAGCCCCCACCCATGTACCAGGCCTCTATTCTATATAGTAAAAGGGTAATATGCCTCCCAGCACTGGGATCAGTGTATCAGGGGGCAGCGCCCAAACTCCCTGATCACCCTGCGGCTCTGTGTGTGACAGGGGGTGGGGCCACAACCTCCCTATCAGCCCTGCTCTGTTCATGACAGGTGAAGGCTCCCCAACCCCCTGATCGGCCCTGCTCTGTGCCTGATAGGGGGGAACTCCCCAAACCCCTGATCACCCTGAAGCTCTGTGTGTGACAGGGTGCGGCGCCCCAACCCCCTCACCCCACGGGCCCTGCTCTGTGTGTGACGGGGTAGAGCCATAACCTCCCATCGGCCCTGCCCTGAGTGTGAGAGTGGTGGCGCCCCAACCCCCTGATTGGCCTTGCTCTGTGGGTGATAGAGGGCGGCGTCCTAACCCCCTGATCCGCCCTGCTCTGTGTGTGACAGGGGGCGGTGCGCCAACTCCCCTATCGGCCCTACTCTTTGAGTGACAGGGGGGAGCTCCCCAACCCCCTGATAGGCCCTGCTCTGTGCATGACAGGGGGCAGCGCCCCAACCCCCTGATGGGCCCTGCTCTGTGTATGACAGGGGGGAGCTCCCCAACCCCCTGATTGACCCTGTTCTGTGCGTGACAGGGGGGAGCTCCCCAACCCCCTGATCGACCCTGCTCTGTGCGTGACAGGGGGCGGTGCCCCAACCCTCCAATCAGCCCTATCCTGAGCATGACTGAGGGTGGCATCGCAACCTCCCAATCCACCCTGCTTTGTGCATAACAGGGGGCAGCGTCCCAACTCCCCAATCAGCCCTGCTCTGAGGCCAACCAGGGGCTGCACCTAGATTGGGCCTGCCCTCTGCCACCTGGGAGCAGGCCTAAGCCAGCAGGTCGTTATCTCCTGAGGGGTCCCAGACTGAGAGAGGGCACAGGCCAGGCTGAGGGACACCCCCCCCCCGCCTCCCCCCGCCAAGTGCACAAATTTTTGTGCACCGGGTCTCTAGTAATAATTATAATTCTGAAAACTAAAGACAAAATCTTGAAAGCATCCAGACAGAAAGACACATTACATATAGGGGAATAAACAATTTGAATCACAGTGATTTATCTTCTGAAACATAGTCAGAAGGATGTGTAAGGACTTTTTTCAGGTGCTTAAAAGGTGTGGCAAAGCTATTTCAGGAATGAAGGGCAAGTAAAGTTACTCTCTGATTAAGGAAAACCAAAAGAATTTGTCACTACCAGAACTACTCAAAGATTGCCTGAAGCCATTCTTCAAACAGTAAGGAAATTATATTCCTTGTAACAATCCCACACTTAGTCCATTTTTCACATAAAAAAAGGAAGCTTTCAAAGGGTTTAAGTACCCAAGTGACTCTGCTAGTCAATGGTAGAGCTGAGATCCAAACTCAGGCTGACTAATTCTAAAGTTTGACTCTTCACCCCTATGCATTGCCAGCTTAAGCTATTTCATATGATCAAATCTTGTTTTAGAAACGTGTATAATTTGAATACATGTAATAAGAATAACATAAACTAGGCTGTATCATATATTGATGTCCTCAAACCATATAATTTATATAACTCCAAACATGAATTTTATATTCAAGGTAGGATAGGAGACTGCCTTTTGCTGAAAAAAAAAAAAAAAAACAAAACAAAAACAGATTTTAAAAAATCCTGCTCCAGCCCGGCCAGTGTTGTCAGTGGTTTAGCATCGACCTATGAACCGGGAGGTCATGCTTCAATTCCCGGTGTAGGGCATGCAGGAGGCAGCCGATCAATGATTCTCTCTCATCATTGATGTTTCTATGTCTTTCTCTCCCTCTCCTTTCCTCTCTGAAATCAATAAAAACATATTTAAGAAAAAATCCTGCCCCAATTACATTGTGTTGGAGAGCACAAACCTTTGGTGAGTCAAAGCTATGTAAAATCAGGTACTTGGGTTCATCTAATGCGTCCATCGCCCAAGGCAGGGGCCAGCTCACTGCCCAGAACTCAGCCCCAGTCCAGGCTTCTTTACCATTAAGGCAACAGTCTTAGGATCTTGTAATAAAGTTTTAACAAAATTCCAAAGCCCCCAAATCTTCCTGGGGTTAACAGATGTCCTGACACACTACATGCCAGCCTGGAGCATCAGTTATGGCTCCTCAGTTATGGCACATTACATCAGCGGTGTTTGAAATACCCTCTTTGTATTTAGTAAGTCCCAGATGTTGATGACTAGTACTGACATTATTTTAAAGGTAGAGTTCAGTGCATAAAATTATTGAGAACTCATTTCTTTTGAAAACTTCAAATCCCAGAATGTTATCTTAGCTAATAAATGTACATGTGCAGTTTTCATTTCATACTCTCTGATGGTGAAGTTTCCTCCACCTTATTCTGTGAGTTAGTACCAGTTAACCTTGCTAAAAATCTATTTTTCTCACTTCGTTTGCTCCTAAATCTCTGGCATATGTCTCACATGCCCACAATCATATTCAGACCCTCTGAGCCTTCTTGTCACCTTAGATTCCACCCCATTCTCACTACTCCCACCAGATGAGCTTTCAAAATCTTTTCAACTTAGTCCTTTTAAATCTAAAATAGTTCCAGTTAGTGCTGATTTGTTGGTAGTTGATATTAGTACAACATATAAAGTATAATTCTAAAAATATTTAGTTGAGAAATATAAACAGAATTCTTTAGGATTTACCAACCACCTGTGTGACCTTGAGTTAATCAAATACATACTGAGCTTCCATTGTTTTCATTAATGGTAGGATTGCATTAGATGAGTTAAAACATTCTTTTTTATCTTTATTGTTTAAGGTATTACATATCTTCCCTATTTTTTATTTTTTCAAATATATTTTATTGATTTTTACAGAGAGGAAGGGAGAGAGATAGAGAGTTAGAAACATGGATGAGAGAGAAACATCCATCAGCTGCCTCCTGCACACCCCCTACTGGGGATGTGCCCACAACCAAGGTTCATGCCCTTGACTTGAATTGAACCTGGGACCCTTCAGTCCACAGGCCGATGCTCTGTCCACTGAGACAAACCGGTTAGGGCTCTTCCCTATTTTTACTCAATGACCCCTTCTCACCCCCACCCCTGACCCAGGACTTCACCACACTATTGTCTGTGTCCATGGGTTATGCATATATGCTTACAAGTTATTTGGTTGTATCTTCCCACTCTCCCCCACCTTCTATCTGAGATTTGACAGTCTGTTACATACTTCTGTGTCTCTGGATCTATTTTGTACATCAGTTTATTTTGTTCACTAGATTCCACATATGAGTGAGATCATGTGATATTTGTCTTCCTCTGACTTATTTCGCTTAACATAATACTGTCCAGGTCCCTCCATGCTGGCTCAGAGGGTAAGAGATCATTCTTTAATACAGCTGCATAGTATTTCATGGTATAAATGTACCACAGATTTTTTTATCCACTCATCTACTGATGGGCACTTGGGCTGTTTCCAGATCTTAACTATTGTAAATTGTGCTGCTATGAACATTGGGGTGCATACATTCTTTCTGATTGGTGTATTGGGTTTCTTAGAATATGATCCTAGAAGTGGGATAACTGGGTCAAATGGCAGTTACAAATACAATTTTTTGAGGAAACTCCATATTGGTTTCCATAATGGCTGTACCATTCTGCATTCCCACAAGCGGTGTACTAAGGTTCCCTTTCTCCACATGCTCACCGGCATTTCTCATTTGTTGATTTATTGATGGTAGCATTCTGACAGGTGTGAGGTGATACCTTAGTGTCCTTTAATTTGCATCTCTCTGATGATCAGTGACTTTTAGCATTTTTTCATGTCTCTTGGCCATCAATATATCCACTTTGGAGAAATATCCAATAAGGTCCTTTGCCCATTTTTTAATTGGATTGTTTGTTTTCATTTTGTTAAGTTGTCTGAGTTCCTTATATATTTTGGATATTAACCCTTTATAAGATGCATCATTGCCAAATATGTTCTCCCATACAGTGGGCTCCCTTTTCATTTTGCTGATGGTTTCTTTTGCTATGCCTTTTATTGTGATGTAGTCACATTTGTGTATTTTCTATTTAGTATTTCTTGCCCTAGGAGATGTATCCACAAACATATTGTTACAAGAGATGTCTGAGATTTTGCTGCATATGAATTCTTACAGGATTGTTAAAGTTTCACGATTTACATTTAAATCTTTTATCCATTTTGATTTTATTCTTGTGTATGGTGTAAGTTGGTGGTCTAGTTTCATTTTTTTTTTTTGCATGTATCTCTCCAATTTTCCCAACATTTACTGAAGAGACTGTCTTGACTCCATTGTATGCACTTGCCTCCTTTGTCAATATTAATTGAGCATAATGGTGTGAGTTGATTGCAGGGGTCTCTGTTCTATTCCACTGATCTATATGCCTGCGTTTCTGTCAATACCAGGCTGTTTTGGTTACAATGGCTTTGTAGTATAATTTGAAATCTGGTATTGTGGTCCCTCCAACTTTGTTCTTCTTTATCAGGATTGCTGCAGCTACTGGGGTCTTTTTTGGTTCCATATAAATTTTTGGAGTATTTGTCCTACATGTGTGAAATATGCCATTGGTAATTTAATAGGGATTGCATTGAATCTATAGATTGCTTTGGGTAGTATGGGCATTTTAATGATATTGATTGTACCAATCCATGAACACAGTATAATCTTCCACTTGTGTATATCTTCCTCTATCTTTTTTTCCCAACATCCTATAGTTTTCAGAGTACAAGTCTTTTTATATCCTTGGTTAAGTTTATTCCTAAGCCTCTTAAATTTTTATTGTTATTGTTGCAATGGTAAATGGAATTGTTTTTTTAGTTTCTCTTTCTGAATTATTGGTGTATAAAAAGGCCATCAATTTCTGGGTGTTAATTTTATATCCTTCTACATTGCCAAATTCATTTATTAAATCTAGTTCTTTAGGGAGTCTTTAGGGTTTCCTATATACAATATCATGTCATCTGGGCATAATGAAAGTTTTACTTCCTCAGTTCCAGTTAGGTGCATTTTATGATTTCTTCTTCTTTAATCTTTGTGGCTAGTACTCCCAGTACTATTCTATATAATAAAAGGATAATATGCAAATAGACTGAAAGGCGGAACAACTGAACAACCAGTTGCTATGACGTGCACTGACCACCAGGGGGCACGCGTGGAACATGGCAGACATTGGTAGCAGAGCATGGAATATGGCAGGCGTCAGCCACTGTGGGATGGTGGAGCAGGTGGGCAGGGGCACCAAACCAAGGTGGAGCACAGGTCACTGTCATCAGGGCAATCCTCTGTTGGTTACTAAAAATTCTTTGCTCCCACACACTGCAGTCCTGCCTGGCGCTTGCACCTGCTGCTGGCACCGGCCCCACTCATATCCACAGCCAGCACCTGGTGCTGGTCCCAGTCGCTCAGCACTGTCAGCAGGTGCATGCAGCAGCTGCCAGCCCCGATCACCCCTGAGGGCTTCTGCACTTCCCCCTGCTCCTGAGGGGAGATTGGGGCCGGCAGCTGCTGCTCACACCTGCTGCTGGCACCGACCCCAATCTCTCTGTGCTGACAGGGGGTGCGAGCTGGGCCAGTGCCCTCAGTGCATGGGAGCGGCAGCAGAGGGAGTGGGGCTGCCAGCAGACAAGGGACCAGGGGCCACGGCGGGAGGGGCCAGGAAGGGGCATGGAGGATGGGCCAAGACCTGCCCCTGTGCTCACCACACCCTCACAGCCCACAGTTCCTTTCAAGGTGCGCACATTCTTGCATTGGGCCCCTCAGTGTTGAATAATAGTGGTGAAAGCAGACAACCCAGTCTTGTTCCTGTTCTTAGGGGAAATGATTTTAGTTTTTGCCCATTGAGTATGATGTTGGCTGTAGGTCTGTCATATATGGCATTTATTATGTTGAGGTATGATCCCTCTATTTCCATTTTGCTGAGAGTTCTTATCAAAAAATGGCTGTTGGATTTTCTGTTTCCGTGTCTATTCATATGATCATATGATTTTTTAATTTCAATTTGTTTATGTGTAATATCATGTTTACTGATTTCCAAATATTGTACCAGACTTGCATCCCTGGAATAAATCCACTTGGTCATGGTGTATGATCTTTTTAATATATTGCTGGATCCGATTTGCCGATATTTTCTTGAGGATTTTAGCATCTATGTTCATCAGGGATATTGGCCTGTGATTCTCTTCTTTGTAGTGTCTTTAACTGGTTTTGGAATTAGGGTAATGCTGACCTCATGAAATGAGCTTGGAAGAGTTCCTTCCTATTGATTTTTTAAAAATAATTTAAGGAGGATAGGTGTTAGTTCTTCTTTGAATGTTTGGTAAAACTTCCCTGTGAAGTCATCCAGACCAGTGCTTTTGTTTGTTGGGAGGTTTTTTTTATCATTTTTTAAATTACTGCTTCAATTTCATCAGTTGTTGTTGGCCTGTTCAGGTTTTCTAAATCTTCCTGATTCATTATTGGAAGACTGAATTTTTCTAGGAATTTGTCCATTTCTTCCACATTGTCCAGCTTGTTGACATATAGTTGTTCATAATATTTTCTTACAATCCTTTGTATTTCTGTAGTCAGTTACTACTTCACCACTTTTGTTTCTGATTTTGTTTATTTAAGTCCTCTCTCTTTGTTTGTTGATGAGTCTGAATAGAGGTTCATCAATATTGTTTATCTTTCCAAAGAACCATATCTTGGTTTCATTGATCTTTTGTTTTTTCATTTTCGCTTTTTGTGTTTTAGATTTCGGGTTTTTAGTATCTATGTCATTTATTTGGTTTGATATTTATTATTTTCTTCCTTCTACTTACTCTGGGATTTTCTTACTGTTCTCTTTCTAATTCTTTATGTTGTAGGATCAAATAGTTTATTATTAATTTTTCTATAGGCTTGTAGTGCTATAAACATACCTCTCAGGACTGCTTTTGCTGTGTCCAAGAGATTTTGGGTGTTGTGTGTTGATTTTCATTTGTTCCCAGGAAGTTTTTTATTACTTTCTTGATCTTATTGGTAACACACTCTTGTTTATCACATGTTCTGTAGCCTCCATTTATTTGAATGTTTTTGAGTGTTTTTATTATAATTCATTTCTAATTTTATTCCCTTGTATTCCCAAGAAGATGCTTGATATGATTTCAATCTTTTTGAACTTGTAAAAACTTGTTTTGTGTCCTAACATGCAGTCTATCTTTTAGAATGACCCATGTGCACCTGAGAAGAACATGTATTCTGCAGCATTGTGGTGAAATGTTCTATAAATATCAATTAAATCCATCTGACCAGGTGTGTCCTTTAGAGTCACTGTTTCCTTGTTGATTTTTTTGTCTGGTAGATCTATCCAGTGAAGTCAACGGGATGTTAAATTCCCTTACTATGGCTGTATTAGTGTTTATGTTTGTTTGTTTATAATGTTAGGTGCTCCTATATTGGGTGCATATGCAGGCACCCTCTAAAAGGGCCAACACACACAATTTATTTACAAGTATTATCAGCTCTTGTTAGATCCATCCCTGTAGTATTATATAGTGACTTTTATTGTCTCTTTTTTTTTATTGCTTAAAGTATTACAAAGGGTATTACATATGTATCCATTTTATCTTGATATGGCCTTAATTTGGAAGTCTATCTTATAAGATATGAATATTGTTACCCCAGTCTTTTATTCTGAGGTGGGTCTCTTGTAGACAGCATGTAATTGGGTCATGTTTTCATATCCATTCAGCTACACTATGTCTTTTGATTGGAGAATTTAATCCATTTACATGTAAGGTTATTATTTATATGTACTTGTTTTTTGCCATTTTAATTTTTTATGTCTGTGTTTCTTTCTCTATATATCTCTTCTTCTCATTACAATAGTCCCTTTAGCATTTCTAGTATTCCTGGTTTAGTGGTAGTAAACCCATTTAGACTTTTATCATCTGGGAACCTCTTTATTTCATCATCTATTTTTGAATGATACCCTTGCTGGATATAGTAATCTTTGTTTCAGTTTCTTGCTTTTCATTACCTCGGGTACTTCATGCCATTTCCTTCTGGCCTGTAGAGTTTCTGATAAAAAATTAGCTGACAGACTTATGGGAGCTCCTTTGTAGGTTACAAATTGCTTTTCTCTTGCTGCCTTTAAGATTCTCTCTTTGTCTTTAACTTTTGGCATTTTAATTATGCTGTGTTTGGATTCTTCTTTCTTGGCACTCTCTTCGCCTCCTGAACTTGGGTGACTTTTTCCTTCACCAGGGTAAGGAAATTTTCTGACATTATTTCTTCAGATTCTCTAACCCTTGCTTACTTTCTTCAACTTCTGGTATTCCAATTATGCAAATATTGTTACATAGCATGTTGTCCCACAGCTTCCTTTAACTGTCCTCCTGTTTTTAGTTTTTGTTTTTATTTATTTATTTTTTTTATTTTGGGGTCTCTAATTGAGAGATTTTTTTCTACCTGAGTTCTAATTCACTGATCAGATCCTTGGCTTATCCTAATCTGCTGTTTATTCCTTCCAATGTGTTCTTTGTTTGTACTATGTCATTCTTCATTTCTGACTATCCCTTTTTCTTAGTTTCTATATATTTTCTTATGCTGTTGAGCATCCTTATAATCATTAGTCTGAACTATATATCTGATAAATTTCTTATCTTCATTTCTTTTGATTATTCTATAGAATTATCTTCTTTTTTAATTTGGGGATTGTCTTTTTTCTTCCCATTTTGGCTGCCTGTTTGGGTCTGTGTCTGCTTATTAGGTACATATGCTACTACTCCCAGTGCAGGACAATGTTAGATGCTGTGAGTACCTTGTTTGGCACTATCTGCAATCCTCTACTGTGGCTGGATGCTTTGGAAAAGACGAAGGTATGCACCAAGGTCTGCTGTTCCTAGCAGGGAGTCCAGAAGGAGATCAGGCAAAGACTCAATGCATCCAGAGATCAGCCTCTGTCTGCAGTCTGTTATTCCGTTTTTATTAGCCCCAGGCTATGGACCACAACAAGGCTTAGATTCCACAGGGTGGGGCAAGAGTTTTTCTAACAGGGTGGGGAAATTGTTTCCCCCACCCGCAGGTCTGCCAGAAGAGTATGTCATCTTCAATATGAAGGAATTACTCAGCACAGGAAACCGGGGTGGCTACCTTCTGAGCTCTAACAGCAGAGACCCCAAATCTGGAATCTCCTCACACAGCTCTAGTCCACTCTGCCTTTCCTCTGCTGGAGCCCAAGGTGAGTGGCTTCACACAAAATTGTGTGTGTTGGCCCTTTCAGAGGGTGCCTGCATTTGCAGCCATCTCTGGCTGGTAGACAGCAACCCTGCTGCTTTTCACAGCCAGGTGTTGTGTGGGCACCTTTTTCAGTTCTGGTGCTCTGGGTTGGGGAGCCCTGCTTGGTGTTTAGACCCAAGATTTCTCAGTGGGAAACCCCCCACAGCTGAGATATCCCTCCAGAACTTCATCTACTATCTGTGGTAGCCTGGCCAGCCCTTTCACACCTCCACCCTTACCAGTCTCTATGTCATTTCCACTTTCTGTCCTTGGTTATCAGGGTTCTTTCAAGTTAGTCTTCAGTTGATTTTTCAGGGTAGGTTTTTTTCTGTATTTTAGCTTTATTTCAAGTTTTGTCCTAGGAGAGTGTTAGTATAGTTTCTATTTACTCTGCTGCCATTTTGGAACTATTTGACTTATAACATATTCTTTACATCATTGACAAAAACTTCAATAATCTGATTGCTTATTTAATTTGTGTTTGTTTTACATTATCGTATGTACACTTGAAAATGTGAACCCATAAACAGTCACTGAATTATCATAATGAGATTCATCTTCTGGCATTGAGGTTAAGACTGAGAATTTTTGCTCTTGAAGGACAGAAACTGTGGTATTCTGAGGCTATATTTCTTATCATATTGCTTTTGTTGTTTGTGAGCAGTGTAATCCTGGAAACAAAAAAAAATGCGGAGCCAAACAAATTGTCTTTCATATTTAGAGGGCAGGCATGCATATTATTTGACATAGCGCATAACTGAAGTTTTAAAATACTGCTGTAATGTTTTGATGATTCAACACTAAGAGTGCATTGTTTATCAGGGAGCTGATGTTGACAGAACTTCCAAAATATAACATATTCTAATTGCATATGGCTTCATATGGGCTTTTAAATATATAGGAATATGAAACTTTTAGGATTCATTATCCAAAGTTCAAAATTCTGGGGAAGAACCAAGATGGTGGCATAGATAAATGCCAGTACTCATTGCCTAACCACAATCATATCAAAATTACAACTAAAATACAGAATAACCATCATTCAGAACAGCCTCAAATTTGGCTGAATAGAAGTCCTAAAACTATAGAAGTAAAGAGGAAATCACATTGAAACTGGTAGGAGGGGTAGAGGCATAATAAAGGCTGGTCCAACATACAGGTGTGGCATTTGTTTTTAATTTTGGGGGTTATCTTGGTTGTGGAGGTCTCCCATGAGGAACAAGGGTTCCAAGCCTCCACACAAGACCCCCCAGTTCAGGGTTCAAGTACTGGGAAGAGAAGGGCCCATAACTTAGGCTGTAAAAACCAGCAGGGTTTTTGGCTGAGTGACACAGAACCTGCAGGAGACCCTGCAGATGGTCTTAAAGGGCTGGCACATGTACTTACTTGAACTCTCTCCCTCTGAACTCCAGCATGGGGTTCGTGGCTTAGTGAGATCCAGGGACATATGGAGAGGACCTGGATTTTCTGGCATAGGGGCAAGCACTCAGGGGGCATCTCTGTCTCAGACAGCTGCTCACAGGGTTCATTGTTCCTATGCTGAGACCTCCCACATCACAGAGCTGACTAGCAGACATATCTGAGTCTCCATCGACCTGGCTCACATTGTTCACTTTATCCTGTTGATTCCCTGAGACCCTGCTCCATTGATTTTGCAGCCCCACCCAAGCTGTTTGCAGTGGCTTTTTCATACAAATGGCCCATCCTGGCACAGGCTTCATACTTTGCTAAAATCTACCAAATAAGCAGCAGCTGGCATCAGCATACCCTATACCAGTGGTCGGCAAACTCATTAGTCAACAGAGCCAAATATCAACAGTACAACGATTGAAATTTCTTTTGAGAGCCAAATTTTTTAAATTTAAACTATATAGGTAGGTACATTGTTATTAACTTAATTAGGGCACTCCTAAGGCTTAGGAAGAGTCACACTCAAGGGGCCAAAGAGCTGCATGTGGCTCGTGAGCCGCAGTTTGCCGACCACGGCCCAATACCTATCAATAAGAGGCCCAAGACCTGGCACTAGGAGCAACCTGCCTTGATTCACAGATTGGCTTCATCTGAGCACTTCAAAGCACAACACAAGTAGCAGTCATCTTTAGATTGCTCTGTAGCTCCTGCTGGGTAGCCCCAGGTAGTGGCTGACTTTACACCTCCCAGTAGGCCCCAGAGCCAATGCACCTGGTGGACAGCTTCAGACCACAGCATATTACAACTTTATACATCCATGAGCAACACAATCAAGGGGCAGACTCAGTGAACACCATAGCCCCACTGAAGCAAGTCCTACTCTATAGGGGTGTCACCTACACAGCAGCTCTTCTGCAGTAGTTGCTTCTGATCTTCTCCAACAATTAGCTTGCAGGTCAATTCCTCTCAGTGATGCCAATATTAATCAAGACTCAACTATAATAGGACAGTGCACACAGCCCACATATGGGTGCACCTACTATACAAGGCCACTCTCCCAATTCCAGGAAAGATAGCAGCTCTACCTAATACATAGAAACAAACACATGGAAGTAGCCAAAATGCGGAGAAAAATAAACATGTCACAAATGAAAGAACAGAAGAAATCTCCAGAAAAAGAACTAAATGAAATGGAAGCAAACAAACTACTAGATACGGAGTTAAAAACAATGGTATAATATGCTCAAGGATCTTAATGAGAGCTTCAAGGGAGTTAGTGAGAATTTCACAAACCTTAGTGAGAACATCAAAGATATTTAAAAGGACCAAATTAAGCATACATTAACTGAAATAAAGAATAATTTACAAGGATTCAACAATAGAATAGAGCACTCAGAGAATCAAATCAGTTATTTAGAATATGAGGAAGCATACAATACCCAATCAGAAGAGCAAAAAGAAAAAATAATCAAAAATATAAAGATAGTATAAGGAGCCTCTGGGACAACTTCAAGCATATGAACATTCACATTATGGTGCTGCCAAAAGGAGAAAAGAGAGGTCAGGATATTGAAAACCTATTTGAAGAAATAATGACAGAAAACTCCCCTACCTGGCGAAAGAAATAGACTTACAAGTCCAAGAAGAGCAGAGAGTCCCAAACAAGAGGAACCCAAAGAGGACCACACCAAGGCACCTCAAAATTAAAATACCAAAGGTTAAAGACAAAGAGAGAATCTTAAAAGCAGCAAGAGAAAAGCACTTAGTTACCTAGAAGGGAGTGCCCATAGGACTGTCAGCTGATTTCTCAACAGAAAGTTTATAGGCCAGAAGGGAATGGCAATAAATATTCAAAGTGATGAATAGCAAGGACCTACAACCAAGGTAGGTTTATACCCAGCAAAACTATCATTTAGAATTGAATGCCAGATGAAGAGCTTTCTACACAAGAAAAAGCTAAAGTGGTTCATCACCACCAAACTAGTATTACATGAACTGTTAAAGGTTATTCTTTTTTTATTGATTTAAAAAAAGGAAGGGAGAGGAAGAAAGAGAGAAATATTGATGAGAAGATTGGCTGCCCTCTGCATGCCCCACAATAGGGATAGAACCTATAACCCAGGCATGTGCCCTGACCAGGCATCAAACCATGACCTCCTGGTTCATAAGTCAATGCTCAACCACTAAGCCACGCTGGCCTGGCAAAAATATTCTTTAAGAAGAGAAAGAGTAAGAATAAGAATAAGAATAAGAATAAAAATAAGAATAAGAATAAGAATAAGAATAAGAATAAGAATAGGAAGAAGAAGAAGAAGGAGAAGAAGAAGAAGAAGAAGAAGAAGAAGAAGAAGAAGAAGAAGAAGAAGAAGAAGAAGAAGAAGAAGAAGAAGAAGAAGAATACAAAAAATAAAATGGCAATAAATACATATCTATCAACAATTTAATCTAAAAATCAAAATAAACATGAATTCTAATGATCAAAATAAACTGATGAGTAAAATATAACCAAAGACATGGAAACATGGAACAGACTGATGAATCTCAGAGGGAAGGGGTAAGGGGAGGGAGGGAAGAAATTAACCAAAGAACTTATATGCGTTACCTATGGACACAGACAATAGTATGGTGAAGGCCTGGGGTGAGGCAGGAACCGGGTGGAGGGGGAACTGGGGGGGGTGGGGAGGAAGGATATCTCTAATACTCTCAACAGTAATAATTTATAAAAAAAGTTTAAAATTCTGGATGGCACAAAGGGATATAATTTGATATTTGAATTCATGAAACAGATCAGATATTTGAACTCAAGAGATGCAGCAATATGTGCAAGGTCTGTATGACCTTTACATAGCATGTTCTAATGAAACCTGTTTTTCCAAATGTTTATGTGTATGCACATTAATATTGAAACTGAACACAATGGTATATTAATCCTGTCCTTAAGAAGGTGCCACTGACTGATTATTATTCTTTTTTTACATATCTCTTCCTTTTTATTTTTAGACATTAATTACAGAAGCTTTTAAAAATAAATGTAATATTCTCTTTTAAAAGAAAAAAATGACTTTTCATATGTTTCTATAAATACTAGGATTGTTCATGCTGTTCCATTAGAATGCAAATGAGAAAATTAAATCTCACAGGCAGTGATCCCTAAGCCCAAATAACTCACAACAGTAAAACTTGGACTAGGATCTTGATAATTATACACACTGTTTGTAACTCAGGAAATATGATATCTCCTAAAAACTAAAGTTAGTTGTTTAGAGTAATTTTTTCCCTTTATTGATTAAGATATTACAAATGTGTGCTTATCCCCCATTGCTCCCCACCTCTCCCAATCCTGCCCTCACTCTCACCCTCACCCCCCCGTTGTCTGCATCCATTGGTTATGCTTATATGCATGCATACAAGTCCTTTGGTTGATCTCTCCCCCTTACCCATTATTATTCTTAAAGCAACATTGTTTTCTTGCATGATAAATGCTTCTTTAAAATAATCTGCTATTTATAATATGCATCATTCTGAGATTGCACCCAAGGTTATAAGTATCACATTTGAACTTTAGATAAGTTCAAAACATGTCACAACAGTGTCACTGTTTAATGTATCCTTGTTCCTCAGAACTCTGCTGTGTGTTAGGTCTGGATAGAGGCAGAGATCACAACCAATTACCTTATCACTTATTATCATCTTTGGGTAAAGCTTAAAGATTGGAGGCACCAATATAATAGTTTAGAAAGTGCAGTCAATCAGTCTGTCAATAAATGCTGAAAATGTCAGATAGCATGTTTTGTGTTGGGAATACATGGGTGAATAAAACAATTTTTACCCTAATGGTGATTAAAACCCATTAGTTTTTTTTATTATTTTGGGGTTTTTCAATTTTCCAATGTCAAGTAGCCAAAACTTGTCTCCAATCTTTCTCTTTGCATATGTTTTTCATTTCTAAAGTCCACTGTCTACCTTTCCTAGGAATTTCAATCTTTACACTCACCCTCAGGTCTGACTTCTTTAGAATTCAAACCAACCTAAATTACTTCCCTGTATTTTCAGTTAAGATAAATCTGAGTTGCCTTTGTCACTATGTTTTGCATTAAATTCAGCTAATTAATTTGATAAAAACTTTCTATAATAAATAAATCCTCAATTGGTATCATAAAAAGATCACCTCCAGGTGTCTCAATTATATATATTTTTTCTTTATGTCCTCACTATTTGTTCCTTTTATTTTGTCTCACAGATATGATTTGAGCTATTATGGTCTCAACTCTTCCCTAGACCAATGTGGAGATAATTTAATCACCCATGGCTCCACCTCTAGATACATTTGCATCTTTTTCTTGTATTGTTTCTCATTTCAATGTAATTATCTTAAGTAGAGATCCCACTGTAAGAGAAGAAGTGCAATCATCTCCCCTACAACATATATAGTTTCAAACTTCACTCTTGAGAACAACTTTACCTCAAAACCTTCCAAGTAAGTTGATGAATTAAACTTTGTAGTCTACAGAATGTAAATCATTCACTATTCTTTATGTTTTATTTTTTCTTTTATTCCTTCCATTCTTTAAGGTATGACTGAATTATTAACTTTTCCCTAAATTGATTTTAGTAGCAAAATAACTCTGGTTACTTTCTCCCTGTATAAATAGTAATTTGCCGTAACCGGTTTGGCTCAATGCATAGAGCATCAGCCTGCGGACTGAAAGGTCCCAGGTTCGATTCCAGTCAAGGGCATGTACCATGGTTGCGGGCACATCTCCAGTGGGGAGTGTACAGGAGGCAGCTGATCGATGTTTCTCTCTCATCGATGTTTCTAACTCTCTCTCTCTCTTCCTCTCTGTGAAAAATCAATAAAATATATTTAAAAATAAAGAAAGAAAGAAATAGTAATTTGTACACTATGAATATATTAGAACTGTAACTTTAAAATATTAGTAATACATTCAATACAATGCTACATGTTTACTTCAAGTTCAGTAAATGTTCATTGACAGAAATTATTTTTTTTAGATCTTTAAGAAGATAAATAGGATTAACATAAAAATATTGCCTCAAATAGCAACCTTTAAGATACTTTGGAATTTCAGAGTAAAAAATAAATCTTAGCTTGGGTGGCAACAGTCCTAGCTCGTTAAATATAATCCATTTTTTATAAGAAAGAAAGATAAAAGCAGACAAGATTCTGTTCATGTATGTTTTGTATATAATTTACATAATAGAAAAATACAGTGGTTTAATCTTGACCCTTTCTTTTCAAGATAATAGTTTATTCAGCTACTCCCATATTGGAATTGCCTTACTTATATATTAGTCCTTTTTATTTTGCATGTATTTTCTCTCTTTTCTAAAGACAAATTATTGAACATATCATTAGATACTCTTAAAATGTGTTCAATTTTTTTCTAGTTGAGGACAGGTATAAAAGAGTGGCTTTTGCTGTTGTTCAGTTTCTTCCCCAGTGCCTAAGCTAAAGCTTCCCCTTCTAAATCTCACCACTGTCTGGGAGTCAATGCACTTACTCTTTATTGTGAGGGAGTGATCATAGTTGCCCCAAAGTATTGCAGAAGCAGAAGGATCAGGATCCACCTGGAGCAATTCAGTTGAGCCTGGGCAGAGAATCTGTGTACAGTGGGCACCTCTTACCCTCCACCCTGGTGATTCTCCACTTCTGTGCCTGTGGGTGTTGTGTGGAGTTGTCATTCTTTATTTTCTTTCCTGTTTTTGCTGCAGGATAAAATCTGAGTCTTACTGTTTTGTTTTGTTTTTAATTTATCTCTTTGTTGAAATTATTACAGATGTTCCCTTTGTTTGTTTTTTCCCATTGACCTCCTCCACCCCGCAACCGCCCCTCCCAGGCCTTCACCATTCTATTGTCTATGTCCATGGACTATGCATATATACATGTAAGTTCCCCAGTTAATCAGTCACCACCCACCCACCCACCCACCCACCCACCTTGCCTTCCCTTTGAAATTTGTCTGAGCCTTACTTTTTACTGAGATCTACCTTGTTGTCTCTCAAAAGCCAGTTTGGGAATGTTTTTAAACATTTTCAATTCTTGTACAATAATCTTTCTATTTTTTTTTAAATTTCTTTATTGATTAAGGTATTACATATGTATCCTTATCCTCTTTGCCCCCCGCCCCCCATTCATGCCCTCAACACCCTGTTGTCTGTGCCCATTGGTTAGGCTTATATGCATGCGTACAAGTCCTTTGGTTGATCTCTCCCCCTTACCTCCACCCTCCCCTACCTTCCCTCTGAGGTTTGATGGTCTGATTGATGCTCCTCTGTCTCTAGATTTTTTTTGTTCATCAGTTTATGTTGTTCATTATATTCCATAAATGAGTGAGATTATGTGATATTTGAGCAGCCGCTGCTGCAACTGCCCGAGGAGCAACCGCAGCCAGAGGAGCTACAGCCACCCAAGGAGCATACTCTGCAGAACTTGACATCTAGACCAGGGGTCCTCAAACTACAGCCCGTGGGCTACATGCAAATACAAATATTGTATTTGTTCCCATTTTGTTTTTTTACTTCAAAATAAGATATGTTCATCAGATTATTTATTCACTTGATTCTTAGATTCACTTGTTGATAGATGCATATTTGTTGTTCATAATTTGTATCTTTACCTTTTTCTTCCTCTTCCTCTTCTTAAAGGATACCTTTCAGCATTTCATATAATCCTGGTTTGGTGGTGATGAACTCCTTTAGCTTTTCCTTATCTGTGAAGCTCTTTATCTGACCTTCAATTCTGAATGATAGCTTTGCTGGATAAAGTAATCTTGGTTGTAGGTTCTTGGTATTCATCACTTTGAATATTTCTTGCCACTCCCTTCTGGCCTGCAAAGTTTCTGTTGAGAAATCAGCTGACAGTCGTATGGGTATTCCCTTGTAGGTAACTGAGTTTCTTTCTCTTGCTGTTATAATAGAATCAGGGACATAGAAAGGGAATGGACTGACTATTCCTGGGGGGGAAAGAGGTGTGGGAGATGTGGGAAGAGACTGGACAAAAATCGTGCACCTATGGATGAGGACAGTGGGTGGGGAGTGAGGGCGGAGGGTGGGGCGGGAACTGGGAGGAGGGGAGTTATGGGGGGGGAAAAAAGGAACAAATGTAATAATCTGAACAATAAAGATTTAATTAAAAAAAATAAATAAAAAATGAAGTGAGCAAAAAAAAAATAAAAAAATAAAAAAATAAAAAAAACAAAATAAGATATGTGCAGTGTGTATAGGAATTTGTTCATAGTTTTTTTTTAAACTATAGTCCGGCCCTCCAACTATAGTCCGGTCTGAGGGACAGTGAACTGGCCCCCTGTTTAAAAAGTTTGAGGACCCCTGATCTAGACTGTCAATGAGATCAAAGATGGTTAGACAAGGAAACCCCCTAAGGAAAGAAAAGGAAGAATCGCCAGAAAAGCAGCTAAGTGAAACAGAGGCATGCATATGTCAGAAAAAAGAATTCAGAATAAGGGTCATACAGTTCATAAACTGGATGGATGAAAAAATTAACAACTTATGTAAGAATCAAGAAGAAAGGAAGAGTGATATAGCTGCAATAAAACACCATGGATGCCCTGATCAGTTTGGCTCAGTGGATAGAACGTCGGCCTGGGGACTGAGGGGTCCCGGGTTCGATTCCGGTCAAGGGCATGTAGCTTGGTTGCGGGCACATCCCCAGTAGGGGGTGTGCAGGAGGCAGCTAATCGCTGTTTCTCTCTCATCGATGTTTCTGACTCTCTGTCCCTCTCCCTTCCTCTCTGTAAAAAATCAATAAAATATTTAAAAAAAAAAAAAAAAAAAACACCATGGAAAGTTTCAACAGTAAACTAGGAGAAGCAGAGGACCCAATTAGCAAATTAGAAGACAGGGAAGCAAAACACACCCAAACTGAACTGCAATTGGAGAAAAAAATTAAAGACAGGAAGGGAGCCTAAGGGAGCTATGGGACAACATGAAATGAAGCAACATATGAATAATAGGGGTGCCAGAAAAACAGGAAGAAGAACAAGGGTTAGAAAACCTATTTGAAGAAATAATGTCAGAAAACTTCCCTGATGTGGGGAAGAAAATAATATTTTTTTTCTTTTAATACCTATTAATGGTGTCTAAAAAAACAAGAACAAAGAAGTGTGAATTTAAAAATAGCAAAATGTAAACTCTGGCTGGTATGGCTCAGTGGTTGAACATTTACCCATGAACCAGGAAGTCAGGGTTCAATTCCTGGTCAGGGCACATGACCAGGTTACAGGCTTGTTCCCCAGTAGGGAGCGTGCAGGAGGCAGCCAATCAATGTTTCTCTGTCATTGATGTTTCTGTCTTTCTCTCCCTTTCTCTTCCTCTCTCTGAAATCGATTAAACAAAAAACAATTAAATCAATTAAAAATCAAAACATAAGCATTATCTCATTACAGACATAAACCAAATATATTGTTAAACATGGCAGGATAGAGAAAGCATTGCCCCTTAAATCACATATAACTATATCCATTTGGGGGTTAATTGTAAAGCTATAATCCATAAAAATCATATGGAACCAGCTAATATATACTTTCTACAGCCCCAAAGTATATGTCCAGAGACCTTTGCAAACCTCCAATTTTTCAAATACCACTAAACCATGTAATTTCACTCATAAAATGCAGTAAATATAAGCAAACAATTGCAGAGACCCCATTGTACTCTTACTGATTTTGTGAACTCAAGTCCTATATAAGCTAATAAAATAAAGTCTACCACTAAAACGTACACACAGCATTATATCACCCCATATAATTTTTACCCAGGAGCTCACCTGAATTGAAAACTGTAATGAGTGAATAATTATGACAATTTATGTCTAATACACTGCCCAGCACATTTTCTCTGCAATAGGCCACTTTTTTATGCTTAACAACTTGCTTCTTTTTACTACTTTTCACTTGTTAAAGTGTTTCTTTAAAAGGAAGAAGAATGTTTAAATAACAAGTGGTCTTCCATACCTCCTGTTACATAAAAAAAAAAAGACAAAGCAAAACAAAAAACTTCTAATGATCTTTGTTCAACTTATGGTTGATCCCCTGGCTGAATTAATACCTCTCACATGAAAATATATACCCAAGACCTTGTTTTTCCTCTAAAATTAACATCCATCAAGATTCATATATTCTCTGCTAGAAACAATTCTAAAAACAGGAAATAACCAAAAATGAAATTTTGACAGGTAATAGTTGATGACAATGATGCTACACTCACCTAGGGTAGCATGCCATGACTTAGGAAGAATGGCATTTTAAGCCCTTCAGAATTGAGTGGTAGTTGATCAGCAAAATAATCTAGTTCACTGTTACTTCCTTGTTATTTACCTTTAAATATTTACTGCCTATGTTAAAGTTGTATCTAAAAAATTTGACCAGAACATAATTATTATCACACATGACATTAGAGGCAGGGCAGGTACCATTTTACTCAAAATTCATAGCTCAGATAATAAAAGGAAACATGGTTCTGTAGCATGAAAAGAATAGCTGTATAAGTAGAGTAAGGTCACTTGTCAGTCTGAAATGATGCATATGGATAAGGCATTGCAATTGAAAGAGATGTCTCCAATGTTGCCTTTAACAAAGAGAGCAAGTGCATAGTAAATGTGTAGACTCTATATGAAGAATGAATAAAGCACTTTCAAATGGACTTGGTAAACACATGAGTTAGTTCTTAAGGATAATTCATGTATATTCATTTTATGATTTAAAGAGAGATAAATTATGGTACCATGTTGATTATTATAGAATATGTCAAACAAATAGAAAATGACAAAATAAAACCACATTTTGCGATACTTGCTTTTAGAATTGTTATACCAGTTTATGCTTCTAATGGTGTATGTATCTTCTATTTTTCACATCTTTATCAAGTAAATATTGTCACATTTAAAATTTCTCAACTTGGTGAGTGTGAAGTTACATTTCATATAAATTTCCTTTTCTGTAATAATACATCTTTTATATTCATTGGCCTTTTTATTTGCTCTTCCATTGTCTGTTTGTGTCCTTTGTCAATATTTCAATTGCATTGTGGGTCTAGTTCTTATATTCTCCTATGTATTCTTTTAAAATATTAAAGTTTTACTCTTCCACCTTTATGTCACTTAATAAACCTGGAAATCATTTTTAGTTATTTTTATCAATATTTTTTTTCAAAAAAAAAACCACAGTTATTCTAGCATCATTTAAAAAAATCTCTATCCATTCCATATTTATATGTAGTGCCACCTCCACTGTGTGTCAAGATTAGTATATACATGTATATTTGGGGCATCCTTTTATCTTATTTTCTTCTTTTGCTAATTCATGTGCCCACACCATACATCTCAATTACTGTAGATTTATAATTAGCCTTGAAGTGGGTAAGGCAGAGCACCTTACATTGTTCTTCAGAATTTTCTTAGATTACCCTAGTTCTCTGTTTGCATGTGAATTATAGGCAAAATTTATAAAAAGCCCCTTTTAAAAATTGTCAGCATTCTATTTGGGTTTCATTGAACTTAATTTGGAAGAAATGACACCTTAATTAACTTTTCTGTCTTTTATTGTAATTGTACTATACTATATTGTTTGCACTTAACATTAATAAAAATGCTTCTAAAACTATAGATTCACTTTTTATCTAGCTGCAATATATCCTTTAATAATTATTTGTCCCCTAGGGGAGGCTAGGGGACTGTCTAGGGCAGGGGGATAAAATGGACACATATGTAATACCCTTTGTAATACTTTAAGCAATAAAAATAAATAAATAAAATAATTATCTGTATTTAATTTATTAGGGGGTACATTGGTTAACAAAATTATAAAGGTTTCAAGTGTACAATTCTATAATACATCATCTGTATATTGTATTGTGTTTACCACCCCAAGTCAAGCCTCCTTCCATCACCAATTATCTACCCTTTACCCTCTTCTACCTTCCCCCACCCATCTTTCATACATGGACTGCTTCCAAATTTGCCTATTATAAATAACTAGAGGCCTGGTGCACAAAATTTGTGCACTGATGGGGGGAGGTCCCTCAGCCCGGCCTGCGCCCTCTCACAGTCCGGGACTCCTCGCTACTTACCATCTGCTTGCAGTGGGCTGTGAGCCCGGCTTCTGGCTGAGCAGCACTCCCCCTGTGGGAGCACACTGACCACTACGTGGCAACTCCTGCATTGAACACCTGCCCCCTGGTGGTCAGTGCATGTCATAGTGACCGGTAGTTCCGCTTGTCCTTCTGCAGTTTGGTAGATTTACATACTAGGGTTTTATTATATAGGATGCTACTATGAACATAGGGGTGCATATATTCTTTCAAATTAGTGTTTTGGATTTCTTAGAATATATTCCCAGCCCTAACTGGTTTGGCTCAGTGGATAGAGCATCGGCCTGTGGACTGAAGGGTCCCAGATTCAAATCCGGTCAAGGGCATGTACCTTGGTTACAGGCACATCCCCAGTAGGGGGTGTGCAGGAGGTAGCTGATCAATGTTTCTCTCTCATCGATGTTTCTAACTCTCTATCCCTCTCCCTTCCTCTCTGTAAAAAAAATCAATAAAATATATTTTTTAAAAAAAGAATATATTCCCAGAAGCAGGATTGTTGGATCAAAGGGCAGTTCCATTTTTAATATTTTGAGGAAACGCCATACTCTTTTCCAGAGTGGCTGCACCAATCTGCATTCCCACCAGCAGTGCACAAGGGTTCCATTTTCTCCACATCCTCGCCAACATTTGTTGTTTGTTGATTTACTGATGATATCCATTCTGTCAGGTGTTAGATGATATCTCATTGTAGTTTTAATTTGTATTTCTCTGATGATTAATGACATTGAACATTTTTTCATATGTCTATTGGCCATCTGCATGTCCTCTTTGGAGAAGTGTTTATTCAGGTCCTTCACCCAGTTTTTAATTGTATTGTTTGTTTTATTGGTGTTGAGTTGTATAGGTTTTTTATAAATTTTGATATTAACCCCTTATCAGATGTATCATTGGCAAATATGTTCTCCCATGCAGTGGGTTGTCTCTTCATTTTTAAAATGTTTATATTGATTTTAAAGAGAGAGGAAAGGAGAGGGGGAAGAGAGAAAGAATCATCAATGTGAGAGAGATACATTGATCAGTTGCTTCCTGTACACAACCCCAATGGAGTCAAACCCATAATCTGGGCATGTGTCCTGACCAGGAATCGAACTGGCAACCTTTCAGTGAATGGGATCACACTCAACCAACCAAGCCACACCAGCCAAGATGGGTTGACTTTTCATTTTGTTGATGGTTTCCTTTGCTGTGCCAAAACATTTTAGTTTGATGTATTCCCATTTGTTTGATTTTTTTTTTTTTAGTTTCCCTTGACCAAAGCAATATAGCAGAAAAAATAGTGCTATGAGAAATGTTGATATTTTACTGCCTATGTTTGCTTCCAGGATTTTTATGGTTTGAAGTCTAACATTAAAGTCTTTAATCCAGTTTGAGTTTATTTTTGTGTATGCTGTAAGAATGTAGTCTGTTCAGTTGATCTGTTTATCTGTTTTATGCCAGGACCATGCTGTTTTGAGTTCTATGGATTTATAGTATAGTTTGATATTAGGTAGTGTGATTCCTTCAACTTTGTTTTTTCTTAAAATTGTTGTTGCTATTAGGGGTCTTTGACGATTCCAGAAAATTTTGGGGGGAATATTTATTCTATTTCTGGGAAACAGGCCATTGGTATCTTGATAGGAATAGCATTGACTTTACAGATTCCTTTGATTATTAAGGATATTTTTTAATAATGTTAACCCTTCCTATCCATGGACACAGTATGCTTCTATTGTGTGTGTGTTTTTCAATTTCTTTCTTCAGTGCCTTATAATTTTCCAAATATAGATCTTTTACATCCTTGGTTAAATTTATTCCTAGGTATTTTATATATTTATGCAATCTTAAATGAGATTATTTTCTTAGTTTCACTTTCTGATGGTGCATGAAGATGCAACTGATTTCTGAGTATTTATTTTGAATCCTGCTACTTTACTGAATTCATTTGTTAGTTCTAGTAGACTTTTGGTGGGATCTTTAGAGTTCTTTATATACAGCATCATGTCATCTGTAAGTACAGTTTTACTTCTTCCTTTCCAATCTGAATGCCTTTAATTTATTCTTCTTGTCTGATTGCTGCAGCCAGGACTTCCAGTACTATGTTGAATAACAGTGGTGAAAGTGGACCTCCTGTCTTGTTTCCAATCTTGAGGGATTGGCTCTTGTGTGGTTTTTGTGCCCTCCCCCCTGTTGTAATTGAGTATTAATTGCTATTGGCCCATTTGTGAGTGGGGTCAATCCTCAGGTTAACTAAATGTGATGATCAGCCAGAACCACATTGTACAAGCTACTCTTCAGGTGCTGGCCACGTGAAGCGGAATTCGCCTCAGCTGGGTCTAGTGCCTGACGAGATCTCTCTATCTGAATATGCCACCTGTGGAGCTTTTTGGATCCTGGTTGTGTTGGTTCTGCGGCCTCTTGAGAGGGATTGGTGCAGGCCACTATCAGGTGCTGCCAATAATGGGCTCTGGGGAACCTATTTGTAGTTACAAAGTGATCTCTTTGCTGGGCCTGGTTGTTTACTGGAAGGATTAAGCTGTGTACCAAGGCCTGCTTTTACCAGTACCAGGCCTAGGGGCAGGTCAGAAGAAGTCCCAAGGCACCCTGAGATCTGCCTCCACCTGCCTCTACATGCCAGATGCCTGTTAGGCTCACTCACTGCAAGAACCTCTAGCAGCATTCGAATCGCATAAGGTAGGTTCTCAATGAATCACCAGATAGGGGCGAGTGGTGTTCAGTTTGATACAGGTTCAAACTCAGTGCCTGTTATAGGTATGTGGCTACTCAGCAAAAGTCCCAGGTTACACCAAGTCTGACTACCCCCTGTCTGAGTGCCGGCAGACCTTTGTGTTGGGGTGGGGTCTCAGGGAGTTGTCGGAGTGACACCAGCAGTGTTTATCAGGCACAAACAGATCAAGATTTGGCTATGAGAAGGGAGTGGTCTGCACAAATCAGGCATGCGAGGGAAAAATGGCCTCTATTCCAGAACCACACATCTCAGTCTGTCCCAGATTCTGTCAGGAGCTCGATCTCTGCAGAGCAGGGCCCCCTGGAGTCAGCAGAGTGGGGTTAGTGTATCTCCCATGAGAGGAAGGCACTGGTGTTATACATAGGAAAGTGGGAGGAATGTCCCCATCCCCAAAGCACCACTCAGTCAGTGACACTCCCTGAGTCTTCCAAGACCTTTACACCCTGGCCCTGGCAGCTGACTCCTCAGCAGAGGACCAACTTTGCAGGGTAGGTGACGGGGAGTCCAGAGGGTGGGGCTATTGCTTTCCTAGTCTAGTCTGATGGCATAATGAGGGGAGTATTCCACCCAAGAAATATGGTGTCTGCGATATGGAGGTTCCTAATGACTGTTCCTTCAGCTTTGTTCTCAGAGCCACAAACCTCAGTCTCATGAGAGTTTAGTCTGCTCTGTTCTCCCTTCACTGGAGCTCTAGGTGAGTGGCTGAGAATAAGATTTTGTGTGTAGGTCCTTTAAGAGGGTGCCAGTGTCTCTTTATTTCTCCCTTTATTGCTCCAGAACTATGTTGCTGTCCCTGGAATAGCAATCTAGATGTAGATACTTCTCCGGCATTTTGGGGTTCCTGCCTTGTGGTGATTATTAGAGGCACTGAGGACTCAGTACTCAAGTCAGTTTCCTGTGGGTTGCTTCTGCCATCATGCTGTCTTATTTTTTCTTTCTCATATTTCTGGTTTTCTATAAAGATGGAGCCTTAGGCAGTAGGTCAGCAAAATTTTCAAGAAATCTCTCCTTTCAAAAATAATTACTGGGTAGACTTGTACTTTAACCTATGACTTCAAGAAGTGAGCTGAACTCTGGCTCCTCCCTGACATCTAAGAAGCCTAAACACAGGGCACTGTCAGTCTGGGGAAAAGAGCCTATTAGGCCTGAAGCTACTGTGTGTGATTCACAGAGGTGCCAAGTTTATTCTAAGCCCTGCTATGTTATTGTGTATTCTTTCCTCTTATATTTTCTCTATCAGTGCTCTGTGTTTTAAACACGTTATATGTGTCAAGGCATGAAATTGTCATGCCATCTGAACTATATTGAATTTAATGTTTTATATTTAATCTGGTATTTGTTAACTTCACAAAGTCAATTAAAATTAAAAACCACATTCAGATATATACTTCTATTATATTGATAGTAGATAAACCAGATCATTATATTTTAAGGGGCAATGTATCTATATTATTGTAATACACTAAAAGTAATATAAAGGCTTTTTTGGTCTCAGTTTTCTCTATCAAAGAGAATAGTTTCCACATTTAAAAGTGTTTAATAACTTTGCAGGGATTTGAGTTAATATAGATAAACCTGGCTTAAATGATTCTGTTTCATCCTTCCCAAACACCCATGGCTAACCTATTAAAGATGCATTTAATTGCTGCTTTTAATGTATCTACATCACCCTGTAAAATAAATATCAGTTAGTCCTAGAGGACTAAGACTAAATATGTATGTGCTTTGTTGTTGCTTTTTTTTTGCAATTTCTTTTTTGTTATACTCCTGTCATTCAGCATGATACCTGGCAATCAGACCCACAAATATTAATTGAAGAAATGACCATTTAGGAAGCATGGAGACATAGACACAACTTCTATACTGCCATGCCTTGTAATATATCATCAACAAAATAAGCTGGCAATCAGATTTTTAAAATAAATAAATATATGAAATGATAAGCACAGAAAAACAGAATGGACTCTAACAATACATAACAGTAAACTAATATTTCATTTTCCACAGATTTTCATTTAAGCTAGTACAAATATTTTCCTTAATTCAATAAGCAATTTGATGAATTTCCCAATAGTATTGATATAAATATAATAGAAACTGTGGATGTTTTATTTTGTATTTTCAAACAGTAATGATCATCTCTTAAAGAGCTACCTACTAGTTTCAGGATTTATTATTTTTCTCTTCTCTTTTTCCTGCTTTTAATGTTTTATGGTGTTCTGAAAATATACAAAATGAAGATTTTTAACTAGGGCAATGCCATTGTCTATGTCATTGAAAGGTTAATGGATAAAAGAGTGTGAAAAGTAATTCATGTTCAGTTTTAGGAGTGTAGCTCTATTTCTTAAAGAAACATAGCACTTTAGAAAAGCAAAATTATTGTTTCTTTAAAAGTTATTGCTCATTACACACCTATAATTATGGCTAAAGCCAAAATGCCAACAATACCAAGTACTAGTGAGGATGTGGAACAACAGGAATTCTCATTTGTTGGTGGACATGCAAAAAGGTACAACCACTTTGGAAAACAGTTTGGTGATAGCTTAATAAACAAAACATACTCTTTACCATATGATCCAGCAATTGCACTCCATGGTATTTAACCAAATAAGTTGAAAACATGTCCACCAAACAAACAAACAAACAAACAAACAAAAAAACTGCCTACAAATTTTTTTAATGCAATCTAGCTTTACTGGAGGTGTTGTTTTTTTTAATTCTTTATTGTTTAAAATATTACATATGACTCTTTTTTCCCCCATTGACATCTCCCTGGCCATTTCCACCCCTGGCACATACCCTCACCCCCCTACTGTCTGTGTCCATGGTTATACTTATATGCATGTATAGAAGTCCTTTGGTTGCTCTCGTACCCCTCCTCCCCTGCCTTACCTCTGAGGTTGGATAGTCTGTTTGCTGCTTCTATGTCTTTGGATCTGTTTTTGTTCATCAGTTTATGTTGTACATTATATTCCACAAATGAGTGAGATCATGTGATTTTTATCTTTCTCTGACTGACTTATTTCACTTAGCATAATGCTCTCCAGTTCCATCCATGCTGTTGCAAATGGTAAGAATCCTTTTTTACAGCAGTGTAGTATTCTGCAGTTTTTTAATCCACTCGCCTGCTGATGCCTACAAATGTTTACAGCAGTTTTATTCATAATTTCCCAAACTTAGAAGCAAAGGGATTATTCAGAACTAAAAAGAAATGAGCTATCAAACCATAAAAATACATGGCAAATTAAATGCATATTACTAAGTGAAAGAAGCCAATCTGAAAAGGCTACATATGTATGATGCTAACCACAAGACATTCCAGAAAAGGCTAAACCAGTGTTTCCCAACCTTTTATTGGCTATGCCCCACCTAAGCATATCTAAAATCCTGATGCCCCCCCCCCTCCCCGTGACATATAATTCTTGTTATTTAAAACTGAACTACTGTTCACATGGAGGAAGCCTAAAAGGCCATTACCTTGGTCTAAACAAGCTTCCAAAGAACATGGCATCCATGAAAAAGAAAAAGAAAAGCACAAAAGGACAGTTGAAGTACTGAGGAAGAAATCACTAAGAAATTGTTAGATAATAATAATATGTAATATGAAAGAATTGCAAATGAAGTTTTAAAATATAATAGAGTACTGAAATGCATAAATATATCACAGTATATATTTATATACTCTATTTGAGGCCCCTAGAACCATAAGAAATGCAAAAACATCACTTTTAATAACTCATTCTAAAATTGCCCCTCTTAAAAAATCAAATTGCTGCCCTGTGAGTCATGTGCCCCACATTGGGAACCACTGAGATAAACTATGGAAACAAAGGGTCAGTACTTGAAAACAGTTGGGGGGGGGGAAGGGATGAGTACGGAGGATTTTTATGACAGTGAAAATACTCTCTATTCTCTTATAATGGTGGGTGAATATTGTTATACTTCTGTCAAAATCCCTAGAATGTATAACACCAAGAATGAACCTTATGCAAACTACAGGTGATCATGTATCAATGTAGGTTCATCAACTATAACAAATTTATCTCTGGTGTAGGATATTGATAATAGGGGAGGCTGTGTACATGTGAGGTAATCTCTATACTTTCCCTTCAAGTTTGCTCTGAACCTAAAACTCCTCTAGGAAATAAAGTCTATTAAAAATATTTACCAGATCAAAACATTTTTTTTAAAACACAGTTTTAAAACTTGCTCAGTATAGTACCATACACTCTTTTTTTAAAAAATATATTTTATTGATTTTTCTTACAGAGAGGAAGGGAGAAGGACAGAGAGTCAGAAACATCAATGAGAGAGAGAGAGAGAAACATCGATCAGCTGCCTCCTGCACCCCTCACCCCCCCGCACTGGGGATGTGCCTGCAACCAAGGTACATGCCCTTGACGGGAATCGAACCTGGGATCCTTCAGTCCGCAGGCCGAAGGTCTATCCACTGAGCCAAACAAGTCAGGGCAACCATATGCTCTTGAGTGGAAAATAATTCCTTTGAAAGTGCTTATCTTCAAACATGTATATTTAAATAAGACTTGTCCATATAAAAGCAGGTATTTTATTTTTTCCTTCTATATATATTTAATATGATAATTAATTCAACCTGGAATTATTCTGGTTGCTATTCAACTCCTATACATGTTTGTTAATTTGTCACTTGTTCCTCATACAACATCTTAGCTATTTAAAACAGTTACAAATGTCAAGAGAGTCCTGCCAAGCATGAGTCTTAATTGAATATTTACTACATAATACAATTAAATTCAGAATAAACCATCAATGGCAGATGATCTATCAGTTATGAACAAAGCTTTGTAGGAGTAAAAGGCTTTGGAATCCTATATAATAAAAGGCTACTATGCAAATCAATCAAACTGTAGAATGACCAGTTGCTATGATGCGCACTGACCACCAGAGGCAGACACTCAATGCAGGAGCTAACCCCTGGTGGTCAGTGAGCTCACACAGGGGAAGCTCTGCTCAGCCAGAAGCCGGGCTCATGGTTGGCGAGCGCAGTGGCAGTGGCGGGAGCCTCTTCCACCTCTGCAGCATCACTAAGGATGTTCGACTGATGGCTTAGGCCCACTTCCTGCACTGGGAGGGGGCCTAAGCCGTCAGTCAGACGTCCCCCAAGGGCTCCCAGTCTGCAAGAGGGTGCAGACTGGGCTGAGGGACCTCCTAAGTTCACGAATTTCATGCACCGGGTCTCTAGTGTCATATAAAATTGTATAAGAGCTTTTTCATTATTGACAGTATTACAGATATTCCCCATTTTACCCCCCTTGACCACCTGCACTAGATTCCTGCCCAACCCCAGGCCTTCATTACACTATTGTCTGTATCCATAGAACTTGCATATATGTTCTTTGGTTAAACTCTTCCCATCCCCTCTACCCACCACCCCTCTGAGATCTGTCATTCTCTTCCATGCATCCATGCCACTAGACCTATTTTGTTCATCAGTTTATTTTGTTCATTAGATTACAGACAGAAATGAAATCATGTGGTACATGTCTTTCTCTCACAGGCTTATTTAACTTAGCATAATTAATACTCTCCAGGTCCCTCCATGCTGTCTCAAAGGGTAATAGATCTTCCTTTTTACAGCTGCGTAGTATTCCATTGTGTAAATGTACCACAGCTTTTTTATCCAGTCATCTACTGATGGGCACTTGAGATGTTTCCAGATCTTGACTATTGTTAATAACACTGTTATGAACAAAGGCATACATATAGTCTTTCTGATTTGTGTATCAGGTTTCTTAGGATCTACTCCCAGAAGTGGGATCACTGGGTCAAATGGGAGTTCCATTTTTAATTTTTTGAGGAAACCCCACACTGTTTTCCATAATGGCTCCACCAGCCTGCATTCCCACCAGCAGTGGACTAGGGTTCCCTTTTCTCCACATCCTCACCAGCACTTGTTGATTTATTGATGATAGCCACTTTGACAGGTGTAAGATGATAGCTCATTGTAGTTTTAATTTGTGTCTCTCTGATGATCAGTGAAACTGAGCATTTTTTTTGTATGTCTCTTGGCCACCTGTATGTCATCTTTTGAGAAGTGTTTATTCAGGTCCTTTGCCCATTTTTTAATGGGATTGTTTGTCTTCCTGGTGTTGATTTGTGTGAGCTCTATGTATATTTTGGAAATTATCCCCTTATCAGATATGACATTGGCAAATATGTTCTCCCATAGAGTAGGTTTCTTTTTCATTTTGTTGGTGGTTTGGCTTGCTGTGCAGAAGTTTTTTAGTTTTATGTAGTCCCATTTGTTTATTTTTTTCCTTTGTCTCTCTTGCCCTAGGACAGTGATGGCGAACCTATGACACGCGTGTCAGAGGTGACACACAAACTCATTTTTTTTGGTTGATTTTTCTTTGTTAAATGGCATTTAAATATATTAAATAAATAACAAAAATATAAGTCTTTGTTTTACTATGGTTGCAAATATCAAAAAATTTCTATATGTGACACGGTACCAGAGTTAAGTTAGGGTTTTTCAAAATGCTGACACGCCAAGCTCAAAAGGTTCGCCATCACTGCCCTACGAGATGCATCAGTGAAAATCCTGCTATGTGAGATGTCTAAGATTCTACTGCCTATGTTTTCTTCTATGATTTTATGATTTTTATGGTTTTATTACTTACATTTAAATATTTTATACATTTTGAGTTTATTCTTGCATGTACCAACACCATTTATTGAAGATATGATTTTTTCTCCATTGTACCCTCTTGCCTGTTTTGTCAAATACTAATTGACCATCTTGGAGTGGGTCTATTTCTAGGGTCTCTCTTCTGCTCCATTGGTCTATATGCCCGTTCTTGTGACAGTACTAGGCTGTTTGATTACAATGGCTTTATAGTATATCTATATCTGGTATTTTGATATCTGATATTTTGGTTTCATATAAATTTTTAAATGCTTGTTATAGACCTATTAAATATGCCATTGGTATTTCAATAGGGATTGCGTTAAATCTATAGATTGCTTTGGGTACTATGGGCATTTTAATAGCAGTAATTCTTCCAATCTATGAACATGGTATATATTTCCACTAGTTTGTATTTTCCTCTATTTCCTTTTAAAGTGTCTAATAAGTTTTACGAGTACATATCTTTTTCCACCTTGGTTAAGTTTGTTCCCAGGTATCATATTTTTTGTTGTTGTTGTTGCTCAGTATGTTATTTGTTTTGTGTTTGATAAAAACTATAATTAGTAGCAGAAATCTGGTTGGTTTTGTTGTAATGTTTTGTTTTTGGTGCAGGTAGTTCTCAGGTGACTGTGAAAGCATTTTTAAACATTTACAATGTAATTCTGAACTGGAACACTTTGGTGTAGTTATTTCTTTGAAAAAAATGATGTTGTGTAAAACATTAGGGCAGATCTTTTAAAGTGAGTTGACAGGATGACAGTACAGTTACTCACACTTTAGACTACTACAATATAGAATGTAATGAGCCATAATGCTATTATTTTTCACTCTCGAATTTTAATGCTGTGTTTTGTACAGTTCTTAAAATATCATGCATAAAACATTGTGCTGAAACAATAGTGAGTTGTATATTCATAGTGTCATTAGAACCCAACAGTCTAATAACTGTAGAAACAATGAAAAATTTTCATCAGATTCTTATGGAAACTGGTAACAAGAATAACTGTTTAAATGATCCCGTGTCTGAAAAGCATTCTGGCTAGATCTGTAGATTGCCTCATTTGATTCTTTGTGCTGCTGGGAATATCTATAAATACAACTGGAGTGAATAAGACATTTGATGCTATGGCATCTTTAGTGATAGGATATTCCTGTTTTACTCATCTTCAGTGTCTAACAGAAAAAAAAATGCATTCCCCTGATAGTGAATTGACCACCAACTAAATGTGAAGGAGACCAGGAGGCTTGGAAGAATAATGACTGTACAAAATAGGATATTGAACTAACCGTCCTATAGGAGCAATTGAAAAGAACATGCCTCTCTAATACCTTGGATTTGTTTCTTTTTGGTGGGACTTAATCTCATCATCATGATTACAGGCAGATGGAAAACTATCTTTTCTTTTCAAATATGAATACAAAACAGCACAGTATAAGAATTGAATGATAAGGGTGCTACATTTCATATTTGATAGTGTATATGTGGCACTGGAAAAGTATGGACAAATTAATTTGTTGGAATGAACCACCATTGGAAAACAGTTCTGTGAAGTAATGCCATTTGCTTGCCTTATTAACATACAGAGCAATTCTGTTGGATCACTTAGGATGGTGAGCTTATTAGGAAAATTACATTGGTTTGAGCAAAGAACTCCTCTGACCTTTCTAAATGAAAATAGCATTATGCTAAAAATAATTGGTGAAAAGACCATTTCTACACACAAAATAGTTTTTTGCAATCAACTACCAAATTAAGAAGAAACTTTTATTTTTTTATGTTAGGAATGAGGCAGGTTTTTCTGTGTTGTTTTTCTTAAAGGAAATGAAAGTGGTATTTACATTAAATGCAAATAGCACCCTCCTTCTTGCAGTGAGTGTTTCTCAGAAATGGATACCTTTTCCCACCTCAATCTCCAGAAACCCTTTGATCACACCAAAACAGCTGCTATGGCTTTTTTAAAATTGGAAAATTACAGGTAAGTTATATTTAAAAACTCTGAATTTTTGCACATATTACAAAATGGTGACTGGGGATATCTTCAACATTTGTTACTCAGTTCTATATTTATAAAGGGGCTAAAGACGTCTAGATGTAGCTTTATATTAATGCTGCAGAAACTCATTTATAAGAATTAATAAGAAAAAATAATAGTGGTCTGCATAATCACACTAGCATAATACTGTACCTCTTATTAAAAAATAAAACCTTGCATTTACCATTTAATAAATTAAAAATCTAGAGTGAATAATTTTGAGTAAGGTACACTTAGTAATCATTTATTTTATCAAGTGTGTTTCTCAAACCAGGTATTATTTCAGATGAAACAAATGAACAGGGAATTTCATAAACATTTATATCTAAAAGTTAAAATTATAATATGAATATATTTCTCTGCAGAGATGAGGCAGATATACATCCTTACTTGAAAAGTCAGTTTCTATTTTAAATCAGAATTAATGTGGTTTATGGTTGATCTAAAATAGGAATGTTATATCTCTTTTTATCTTAACACAAAATGAAATGAGTTTGAAGGATTTTTATTAATTACATAAGGTAGAAGCCAGATTTTTCTAAAAAAATATTTAGGGAAATGTAACCATGCATGAGGCTTGAATAGTGTTACCATCAAACTCAAGCATAATTTCCTCTACTTGCGTGGCTGTTGAAAACTAATTTTTTAACATCAAGTACTATCCATTATACTGTATTACCTCATGATTAGTCACGGTTTTGTCCTTTGCTTGTACTTAGCATATGTGTTCATATTTTAAACCACTAGACCAATAATATTGAAAAGAAGTGTGCTGCTGTATCCACATAATACAGCATGCTGGCCTGTATATGCAGATGACAAATAATTAGACAATTGAGGGCACATGATAACATTTATATTTTTATATAAAAATGTGAAAAGGCTTTTT
Organism: Myotis daubentonii; assembly: GCF_963259705.1. Lineage (NCBI taxonomy): Eukaryota > Metazoa > Chordata > Mammalia > Chiroptera > Vespertilionidae > Myotis > Myotis daubentonii. The sequence continues at coordinate 115,380,072 of NC_081861.1, forward strand.
CTTGATTGTGGATATAAATATTATGAAGTGTAACTGGGCTTGTGAGACTGTCAGTAACCCAAAGTGCCAACAATTCTAAACTCTCATTCAAACATATAATTAAACCGTCAATAGTGAAAGGAATAAGTAGAGTACTACTAACATTGTGAAGTTTTTCTTCCTTGGTACATATAATCACCAAGAAATTAGTCTTGAGCTAATATTCATTTAACATGGGAAGACATGGAATGATTTTATACATCATATACAAGTCCTAAAAGAATGAGGATTACAAGATAGGAGAGAGTTCATCTGTGATGGTCTGCCAAGGTCTTTTGAATCCAAAGTACTACATGTAGATTGACTGAATGGAGAAAACAGTAGTAGAGGTTTAAAATGCTATGTCATGTTTTAGAGGTTTCTGCCACCTGAAACTTTGTATCATGGCCTTCTAGGAAGGCAGATGTATATAGATTAGTTTGTTGAATAAGTCCCACCATTTTCCTGATAGATACCTCAGTTAATAAAAATTATTAATAGGTGATAATGGTATTTTATTAAACCTTTTTTAAATATAGCATTACACAAAATCAAAGAAGTAAACACATTAAATGCTTTAACTAAAGATAGAACTCTTCAAGGTAGGCCACAGAAAAAGAGTTAATAGAGTTGGAATTCATTTGAGAGATCATCCAGTCTGTTTACAGATGAGAAAATTGGGGGACCAGAGAGGTTAAGTGACTTGCCTAAAGCTTTTAAGTTATTAGAGCATCAAAACCAGACATATATCCTGCTTCCTTAGTCTTTCTATCAGTGTTCTCTCCACTTAAAAAAATCAACTGTTGTTTGTTACCCAGTTACACTTTTAAGAAGGTGATTATATAAATCTGATTTATATCATCACATTTGACTAGTATTAAACTATTTTTAACAACAAGTATTTATAGAATACCTTTCCTATTAAATGTGAGTGGTAATCTCCTGTGTCATCAGTATTCTGGGATAAAAAGTGCCTTTCCCAATTGTTTAGAAATGTAATAGATGTGTTCGTTTAACTAAAATTATATAGTAATTATTTCTCTATTGATTTGTTCAGTGTAGTAGTGATATTTATTTGGAATTCTCCCTAGATATTTAGTGAGGTTTGTTAAATATGAGGTGATTGCAATGACTTAACTAATGACATTTGCCCAGAGTTATAAGATTAAGTATTACTTGATAGTTGGTAAATGTCTGCTCATTATAAAAAATGTCACACCAAAAACTTTCTTTTAATATAGTGCCAAATGTAGCACTTACTGTACAGTCTCTGTGTTTATTCATGAATATATAAGAGACTTTCAAATTTAACAATACCTCCATACCATGGAATATCATAAGTAATAGAAAGATACTATGTAAGAATAATTAAATGGTATGATTGAAAAAATATATAAAATTCTACTTAATAAGTCAAGGTACTTCATAAATATTTCAGCTAGCTTATAGGTTCTTAAAGAAATTTTTATCATGTAAAAATTATTAAAATATCAATAGATTTTTATTTTTAATAAAAATAAAAAACATAATCCAAAATTGACTTTGTTCCTCAATCTTGTACAAATTTTGGGTTTTTCTAACCAAATTTTAATAACCAGTATTATTTTATCTATTGAACCCAGCATCCAATATAAATATTTTAGTATGCTAATAATTGTTTTTTTTTCTTATTTATCCTTTCTGAGAAGCATCACATAAAATAATGAGTTTAAAATTATTTAATATTATAATTGACTTCAAATAATATGTATAATCTCCCCACTAATATAAAAATTGTACTATCAAAATCTATATCAAAATGTATGAAAAAGAAAAAAACTAAGGGAGAAACTAAAATGTTCTTGCCTAGGACACATGGAAAAATTTGATAACTATCTTTGCATATATCTAATCTACCCCTGTCCCCCGAATTTTATGATAATGATAAACTTCAGAATCTGTTAATGTAAAATTCTTAACTTGATATATCACATTATTATGCAATTCCATTATATTTATTATAATTTTAAGCACAGATATTTCAATTCCATTTTAAAAGCTCTAAGTTGTAACTAAAAGTAAAGATTTTCGCTGTGAAAAAAAAATACTATAAGTTCCAGACAAACAAACAGAAGTGATAGGAAATAAAGAAAATGTATAAATGTAATTAAGCATTACCAGCACTGCTGAAATTAGATTTACAAATCGGTCAAGAATATGTACTGGAGTATATTCTCAGATATTCAAATGTAATACACACACACACACACACACACACATATTTGATTTTAATGAGATTTTCTCTTTAGTCTTTACAAAATAATGTTTACTTATATAGAAAGGAGTATAAGATGTATTTTTAAATCGATAGTTTCTCATTAAAGTGCAAACGTTATTAGATGTACTAAGAGTTTGGTTTGAAAACTATCTTTAAAATATTAATCAAGAACCATTGCTAATTAATGATGGGATTTTCTGGTTGTCTCTGTGAATAATTACAATTAAACTAGCAAAATTAATAAGTAAGAATGATAATCTGAATAAAGTTTGAAAAATATAATTAGTGCTTTATGGATTTATTGGTTTCCCTGACTAGAGGACCACTAGAGAAGCTGGTATTTTTAATGTGTGACCATTGACACCTGTTGTGAAAGGTCAAGATTCCATTGGAATTTTAGCACATAAACAGTGACATTAACATCAAATCTTTCCAGATTTTCTTTTGCCAAGCATATGTGTTCTGTTTTATGGATCAGAAGTAACTACATGTATTTTTTCCCCAGTTTAACTTTCAGCACATCTATAGTCCCCAATAGTTTAAAAATCAGTCATTGGCAATTTCTTTGTTCCACTGTGAAATGACAGACTTACCTAATCTTAGCATTAATGAATGGATGCATTCTTTCACTTCACTTTCTATAAAACTTGTCTTTCAATGATTTTCTCATTCTGTTTAACCAGTGGAAGTGGTTTCCTTATTAAGTAATTCTTATCAAGATCTAATATGTCTCAATAAACTTATACATTTCCATTCATTAGTCTTGGTCCATATCAAGCTTCCAGTTCAATTACTCTTTGCAGGATGTACTTGACACGTAAATACTACTAGTATAATGGGATCAATAGGATTTGGATCTTCTCTTGATGGTCAATATTTCTAGTTTCGGTTTCATTTTCTTTTTCTCATGTCCTCATTTCCAACTGATTCAGAATCTAGAAATGTCCAATTAAATAATAAGAGAGGTAATCTATTATTGGCTAAAATGAATCTGGGGCACATTTAGCATTGTTCCTGTCCAAGTACAAACACACAAGGGTATTTTTCCACATGTCTATGCATGCATACAAATGACCGATCATAGATTATTTTCCTTATGAGGAAACACCAAAATAACATTAAGTTCAACTAAAGTATTGTCTTCAATATGACAATCTTTTAAATGTGTGTATGTATGAGTGTGTAAACCTTTACGTCTTGTTCAACCTCAAACCCCCATGAATTCTCAAAAAGGACCTGTTCTTTCTAATGTCAATATGAATGTCACATATTTTTAAAGGAAGGATGCAGAACTCTCATTTTTAAATGTCTAGCCATTAATAAGATTTGCATGTTTGAGAAATACAGAAGGAATTGTGGAAGGCAGAGACAAAACAAATAAGTGACTATTAATGAAGAGAGGGTTGTAGGCAAAAAGGGAAGGCAACTTGAGACAAAGAAGGCAAGTGGGCAGTTATGATAAAAAAAGAATAAAATAATTGATAAAAAATTGTCAAATTCCTCCCTGATTGCCACCTTGATATTTGTTTTATGCTTGCTTGTAAAAACAAAAAACAAAAACCAAAAAAACTCAAAATGGCTGACAGCATTTTACTCTTCCATTTCTTTCCTTACATAAATTGTTTCTCTATACCATGCCTCTTGAATACTAGAAAACCCTGTATATAGGACCAACATCAATATATTTATTTATGTTTATATAACCAAAGTTGAGATCTTTTCCAGGCTACCTCAAAAATTATAAAGATTTTAGGAATACTTCCCAAATGCATGAGTAGATTAAACTTTGACATTCTATTTCAGTTGGACTTTTATTAGTCATCAGGAGGTAGCTTGCCTTGTCATTGATTTAGAAATTTCAGTATGATTCCATTATGGACAATTGCTGGCAAAAAAATAAGAGAATCAGCCTGACTGGCTTGGGCCAGTCATGATTTGTTCTTTGTGATGGGCACATTCCCTGAGGACAATGCCCCTTGATATTTGGACAAAATTAGTGTTCTTTTAACCAAGAAGATGAGGTAGCTGAATGGGCAGGTATAAAGATTATTTTTAAATTGTGCAGCATTAGTCATAAACATAGAAATAAATGAAATTTATTATACTGTATTAAATTAGGTCAGTTTCTATGAGTTTTCTTGAACTTGTATCTTTCATTTAATCTATTGATTGGTTGATTGATAAAAGTCTGGACCACTAAATTCAAGAAAGTTCGCACAGAAATGTAGTAGGTTCAGCCCATCTTTTTATTTAAGTACTTTGATTCCAAAGCATGTATCTAAATCTTGATCTTTGCCATGAGTAAGCAATCATACAAATACATTTTGGAAATGGTTTAATCCTATACCTAATGCATGACTCTTACACTTAGAGTTATCTGTGCATCGCTTGTCTGATGCTATTTTGTACATCTCAAGGAATAAAATTTTTCTGCACCATTTCAAGTTAAAATTTAAGTTATTTTGCTTCATTACTGTACCCCTGTGCACATATAAAGAATAAATATAATTTAGAATACATAACAGTTTTTGTGATTATATTTCTATCTGAAATATTTTTGATGTGCATAGTTTATTTTTCTCCATTTAACATAGTAGATATTTGGAGGGAAATGTCCACATATATAAATGAAATTAAAAAGCATTATTTTAGTTTCCCAGATCTTATATTGAATAAAAATAGATTATATATATATATACATATATATATATATATGCATGCATCTTCTACCATATATACACACATGCATACATATCTATATTATAGTTTACTGCATGAACTATTATACAGAAGTGAATAATAGTCTGTATAGCTTATGTAGCCATATGCCTTAGCAAATTTAGAAACCATGACTCTCTGACATTTTACTGTTCTACCAGATATGAACTCACAGATGGATTTAGAACAAGTCCAAATCAATGTTGCAGTATTTTTAGCTGCAGAAACTAGACTTGTAATCATTCTGAATTGCTTTTTTAATAAAAAGTGTATTTCGTTTTAGGTTTTGATCTTTCCAATGTCAACATAAACTATATTTTTAGACATTCACAATCTTTGTTGGGTTCTTCACTGATTATGAAATATGGTAGATGTTGAGAATTTTCCTGAAAAAGTTGGAATCACCCAAAAGTCATAAAAAGTTGGAAACTTAAAATTATTACTTCTGATACAAAGTAGCTTCTGTATTCATTTACACTGAAATTCTAGTACTTTCATGTAATTCTGTTAAAATACTTAGCTTCTTTCTCCACCAAGCTCTCTAGTCTTATGCCATACTTGGACCTCATAATGAGACATTTATCACACCAAACATGTGGAGAACAAAAGAAGAATATACTAATATGAGACAATGTAGAACATATCCGATTCACCTTCTAGATTTTCCTTATATCTTTTGGTTAAGTGATAATAAAAAATGATAGCTCTAGTGATTATTAAAAATAAAATATGCCATTTTATTTCACAGATTTTGAATATTCAGAGTAAGTACTTCCATTTACTTTCTAATTCATTGTCTCCTTTTTCCTCGGAATTAATTTTGGTCATTGAGTTTGTTTAATCTTTCTCACTTTCTAGAGCCCTAAAAAGTAACCATGTTCCTTTAGCTTAAGTATTAGTACAATGTATAATAAGGTAGTATTACTAAAATACATTAGTTCAAAACAGTCATGAAGAAGCAAAATAATCTCTATTGATAAACCACATTCCAGAAAAAAATATGTTGTAATAAAAGTCAAGCTACTTTCTCCTATGATAAATATTTTTTCATGAATCAAAGTAATGAATGGGCAAAATGTCACATATCTGAAAACAGAACATACACATGTGGGGTTTTGTGTATATGTGTGTGTGTATGGTGGCAGGAAAACTAAACCAAGAAGTTGTGTTTACTCGCATTTATCATGATACATTTGGAAGAGTTATTTAACACTAAAGAACATGTTGATAATTTATTTTGAAAATACGTTTTGCATGTCTTGAAGACACTACAGCTTGCCAATACACTTTAGTTATGTAGAACGTTATAAAATGAAGCTTCATTCGGATTATGTCAGACCACATTAAAATACACTCAAATGTGATATGGTCTTTCATTTCCTTTTATTTCTACAGTATTAGGTAAGCCTAGTTGTGCTCAAGAAACAATGTTCCTGTAAATAGGATGGATACTAACTTCTTTATTAGTCTTTGGAGAATGTAAAGTCAACTCTGTTATAAAACTACTAATTAAATCAAATAATTTATTCCACAGTTGACCATTTTGGAGAAAAACAACAACAAGCTACTGTATTATTTTAATCTAAAAGCCCAACTTATGAACTCAGAGAATAAATAGTTTGAGCTGAACTTGACATCTTAAAAATATTTATTTTTCTATTTAGCCATTATTTACTTTAACTACATTTGACTAAAGCACCCTGACTCCATGCTTGTGTAGTTCTAAGCAGATTTACATCTGTGTGTGAGTACTTATTTCAGATTTTATGATGATCATATCGCATCAGCATGCTTTAAAATTAGATAAGGAGCAGGCAAAACTTTGTTTTTTGTTTTCCTACTAATGTCATTTACCTTATACAATCAAAAACCAACTTTCCATATCAGTACTTAGCCAGGAATGGCAATTTTTTTGGAAGAGAAGCAACAATTAAATGATTTACCCGCCCAGTATGTCTCAGTGGTTGAGCATTGACCCATGAACCAAGAGGCCACTGGTTCCATTCCCAGTCAAGGCACATGCCTGAGTCGTGGGCTGGATTCTAAGTAGTGGGCATGCAGGAGGTAGCTGATTAATGATGTTTCTCTTTCATTGATGTTTCCATCTCTCTACCCCTCTCCCTTCCTTTACCAGGGAGGTGAGGGCATGGATGGGGGGGGGGCAATGGGGTGATAAGGACACATATATAATACCTTAATCAATATAAAAAGAAATGATTTTATTTTATTCTGGAAACTTTTTTATTTAAACTTAGGCATGTACCTGGTCAGGGCAGATAGAAGTTAACCGATCATTTTAAAATCTCTTTGGAAGGAATAAGGAATAAATGATGGGATTTCCATACTTTTTTCTCTATGACATATGCAGATTTGGTTCATATTGAATTCTCTGTCTTCTACAACTAGAGAATATCCATTGTACATATGAGTGCTTCTCAAACTTTAATATGAATCCAATTTGTCTGGAGTTCTTGTTAAATTTATGATTTGATTCAGCAGCTTGGTGTTGTGCCCAATATTCAGCATTTCTAACAAGCATCCATATGCTGGTGATGCTGCTTTTCAGTAAGCAGCAAGAGTGTATTATGGACAAAGTCTTCTCAGTATTGATGGAAGCCTTCACTTAACCTAGATTGCATTTGATAACCTTGGTAGTTTTGACCAGAGTTCTTAACTCAGCAGATTTTTTTAATGTTACCTGGTAACCCTCATAATGTTTGTGGTAGTGAAAAGCATAGAATAAGTTGAACATAATATGATTAAAAAATAACAGTTCTAACTTTGGGCAGATGCCTGAACTCAGTGAATCTCAATTTTCTTACCAGCAAAATGCAAGTGATACTATTAAACCACAAGAGCTTCTAAAATGTGCAACAACCAGGTACCAGCACAAGAACAGACGTATAGATCAATGGAACACAACAGAGACCCCAGAAATAGACCAAAGCCATAATGCTTGATTAATATTTGACAAAGGAGGCAAGAGCATACAATGGAATTAAGACAGTCCCTTTTATAAATGGTGTTGGAAAAATTGGACAGATACATGGAAAACAAGAAACTAGACCACAAACTTACACTATACACAAAAATAAACTCAAAATGTATGAAATACTTATATGTAAGATGTGAAACTATAAAAATCCAGGAGAAACCATAGGCAGCAAAATCTCAGACATCTCTCATTGCAATATGTTTGTGGATACATCTCCTAGGGCAGTGTTCGGCAAACTCATTAGTCAACAGAGCCAAATATCAACAGTAAAACGATTGAAATTTCTTTTGAGAGCCAAATTTTTTAAACTTAAACTATATAGGTAGGTACATTGTTATTAATTTAATTAGGGTACTCCTAAGGCTTAGGAAGAGCCATACTCAAGGGGCCAAAGAGCCGCATGTGGCTCGTGAGCCACAGTCTGCCAACCACGGTCCTAGGGCAAAGGAAACTAAGGAGAAAATAAACAAATGAAACTACATCAAAATAAAAATCTTCTGCACAGTAAAAGAAGCCATCAACAAAATAAAAAGGTAGTCTACTGAATGGGAGAACATATTTGTCCATTAAATAACAGGTAGGGAGTTAATATCCAAAATATATAAGGAACTCATATAACTTAACAAAAGGAAGACAGATAATCCAATTAAAATGGACAAAGGACCTAAATAGATACCTCTCCAAGGTGGACATACAGACAGCCAAGAGACATATGAAAAAAATGATCATCAGGGAGATGCACATTAGAAGGATAATGAGGTATCACCTCACACCTGTCAGAATGGCTACCATCAATAAATCAACAAATATCAAGTGCTGGTGAGGATGTCAAGAAAAGACAAGCCTGGTGCATTGATGGTTGGAATGCAGACTGATGTAGCCATTATGGGAAACAGTATGGAATTTCCTCAAAAATTTGAATATGGAATTGCCATTTGACCCATTAATCACACTTCTAGGAACATATCCTAAGAAACCTGAAACACCAATCAGAAAGAGTGTATGAACCCCTATGTTCATAGCAGGACAATTTACAATAAGTAAGATATGGAAACAGCCAAAGTGCCCATCAGTAGATGAGTGGATAAAAAAGCTGTGGTACCTTTATACCATGAAATACTATGCAGCAGTATTAAAGAAGGATCTCTTACCCTTGAGACAGCATGGAGGTACCTGGAGAGTATTATGCTAAGTGAAATAAGCTAGTCAGAGAAAGATATATGCCACATAATCTCACTCATATGTGGAATCTAATGAACAAAATAAACCAATTGACAAAATAGATCCATAGACATAGAAGTATTGAACAGACGGTCGAATCTCAGACAGAAGGTGGGGATGGGTGGGAAGAGGTCAACCAAAGGACTTGCATGCATATATGCATAACCCATGGACACAAATAATAGGGTGGTGAAGGCCAGGGGTGGAGGGTGGGGGTGGGCTAGTCAGTGGAGTGGGGGAGTGGACATTGTAATACTTTCAACAATAAATATTTTTTTAAAAAATAAGAAATAAAATAAAATACCAGGTACCTTCTACACATCCCCTGGTGTGCTTACATAACATCGACAGATGGATAGATGATAGGTAGATGAGATAGATAGATGATGATAGATGATAGATAGATAGATAGATAGATAGATAGATAGATAGATAGATAGATACTAGTAGATAGGCAGCCATGGATAAACACACACTTTTTTCCTGATCTAGAGCATCTGCAATGCCAGAGCATACATGTAAACTAGAACAAAACAAAGAGAGTGTGGTCTTCAAAGATGTAAAATCTATAAATCCAAGAGTGCAGACCTCCAATGGTTTCATTAGTGCCCCCCTTTTTAAGCAGTTTTATTGAGGTTTAATTGATATTGAAAAAAACTGCACATATTCTATGTATACAATTTGATATGTTTGGACATCAGTGCCCTTTTATTTCTGTATTTCATACACATGGATATGAGTGTTAGGAAAAATTCTCATTTAGATCCTTTTCCAAGTGACACACCATGGTGCTTTTCAAGAAGGAATGGATTTGTTCCTGCTGAAAGTGTTATCATGGGACAATTTTCACATTATAGGAATGGAAATTCATTTGGAACTGTCTGGCAGGTTAATTTGAACTCAATCCAAAAACTATGAATCCCTTTTGGTAACTATTGTGTTTAGTTTAGTTTCAAAGAACTCTCTAGGCTAATTATAGAAACCATGTTATGCTTGTGTGTGTGAGTGTGTGAATATGTATGTGTGTCTGTGTGTTTATGTAAAATTCACATGCTGATTTATATTGTTACTGATTTTTTGCATTGAGAAATTAATTCGCTTTAACTGACAAAATAGTAAAAAAATATATCAAGGTAAAGCATTACATATTTAAACTTTTGTATAATATATCAGGAAATATTTAGAAATGAGAACAGTGAGATGATATTTTCTAAATACCCACACACACTTCATATCCAAAATAAAGTGCCCTAATCCCCATGTCAGTGACGTATTTAGTTTATTCCTATATTTGGCTGTTATTTCTGTAATAAGAAAATCCTATTTCACAAAGGTCTGTGTAGCAAAATCACCTGCACATTTTTATAGCATTGATAGTTCTTAGATTAGACTGCTCTGAACATTATAAATTATTTCATATAGTACAACTGTTTTCCTCAAATTTTGGTAATGGGCCTAATATCACCTATCCTCACTTTGAAGTATTCTGACATTTTTATACTTGGTGCATGAACCGGTTGAGAGACATTTAAACACTACTTCTTGTATCAAACTGCCTTCTTTCTTTTTTTAAAATATATATTTTATTGATTTTTTTTTTTTACAGAGAGGAAGGGAGAGGGATAGAGAGTTAGAAACATCGATGAGAAAGAAGCATCAATCAGTTGCCTCCTACACACCCCCTACTGGGGATGTGCCTGCAACCAAGGTACATGCCCTTGACTGGAATCGAACCTGGGACCCTTCAGTCCCCAGGCTGACACTCCATCCAGTGAGCCAAACCGGCTAGGGCCAAACTTTCTATCAGAGATTGATGAAGAATGAGTTGATGGATAGGATTCATTGAATAATGTCACAAATATATGTAACTGGAAGGACACAATCATTCCTGTCCTCACCATCCTGAGTTTTTGCTAGGAGAACAAAATGGTTAGTGGTCACTCAGCCATTGTTAGAAATCACAGGAGATTGTCCCGTCCTGGATTTTGATTGGGCTTCCAAATTAAGAAGACATTGCCATCTTTTTGTGTGACAAAAGAGTTGTCATCCTTGTGGTAGGTAGCTGTGTAAAGGGCCCAATTTTTATGCATCTAGAGTGCCCCCAGAGTATAATCGAAAGGGTGAAAGAGAAACACAATGCTGGTACTTGTTTTGCTTAATAATATAAGTTGGCAGGACCAAATGGGCAGCTTGTGAACAACTTTGGAAAATGTTGTCTTCCTCAGTATGAATTAAACTGGACCATCTTTAATAATAATGAATGAGGATGGGGGAGACGAGTAAATCAAGGAGTAACAGATCACATCCTAAGGGTACAGGCTCTTGCATGGGGCTACCTATGTTCAAATCTACCATTTACTAACTTTGTGTCCCTGAGTAACCTTGAAATTTCTACCTGTGTAACCTCTCTGAGCCTCAGTTTTGTCCTTTGTAAAATGTTGGTGAAAATAAGTCCCTACCTGATGAAATTTTTGTGAGGAATAATTGCCATATTTCATTCAGTCTAAAAAAACATTGATTGTAAGTGAGGCCATTATTTTTTGTACAAAAGAAAAAATAAGTTACACTCTAAACTCTATACATCAATGATTTCAAGATACAATTTGAATCTAAAAATATTAAAACATGAAATATCCCATCTCAGATTCAATGCATATAAGGTGCTTAAATTAGTACTTGGCTATAGTGAATGCTCAAAGATTGCTATTATGGGGTAGAATTTTTCTAAAGGGGAATAGTAATTTCTACCTTGACAATAGAGGCCTTCTAGAAAGGATGACCACAACAGGTAATGCACTTCAACAGGGAAGAGCAAGCCTAGGAACTGGAGTGCCCACAAAGGACTTATGAGTTAGGTTTAACTTTTTTGTGCTTTTCTGTTGCACAACTTAACGGTAAAGCCATCTTTAGCGTACAGTTGTGCATTCCTCCCTCATTGTAATTCTTTTTAGTTATTCCCACCCCAGCCCTCCAGTAAAGTCCAATAATCCTAGAAAACTCTTTGTGAAGAAGTTGTGGGACCACAAGGTGAGCAGTAAGGCTTGCTCCACATTCCACAGCTGAGGCCCAGGCAGTGGAGCTGCAATGCACAAAGAATTGTCCCGGGACTCCATGTGGTGATGAGCTGGCCATCAAGAAGTGCTCTGTGAGGACCATTGAGAGTGGCCAGAAGGGAACCTTACCCAGAAAAGTGCTACCAGTGGACTTCTGACTTAGGAGTAAATGTAAGAAAAAAACTCTTTTCCCAGGGTTGTACCAAAAGGTTAACTCTTGCAGTGGCAGAGGTGGCTAATGCTTTGTTTATATAGATGAACTTGTAAGGCAATATATACAGTCTAGACTAATGGGCATTAAATCATGGGAATGCTTTTATTCCCTTGCTTTTAAAAGGTGTATTTTTTCATATTTTATAATGTCTGAAAACAGAATGTACAGTAATAATAGTAATACTACTACTAGCTAACACATATAATTTACTATGTTCCAAGTACTATTATGAGTGCATTACCAGTATTAATCCACTTGTAACTCTATGAAGTAGGTCGTTATTATCCCCCAGTTAGCAGTTGAGGAACTGAGGCAGGGAAAGGTTACTTCTCCAAAGTATCACATATTCACAAACCTCCAAACACGTGTACACACACATAACAACTATTCAATGGCAGAGGTGGGCATCATGATGGTGACCATTACATTCTCATACCATTTAACAAGACCATAGGATATATATTTCTTTTTTCTTTTTTCTTTTTCTTTTCTTTTTTTTTTTTTTTTTTTTTTTTTACAGAGAGGAAGGGAGAGGGATAGAGTTTGAAACGTCGATGAGAAACATCGATCAGCTGCCTCCTACACACCTCCCACTGGGGATGTGCCCACAACCAAGGCACATGCCCTTGACCGGAATCGAACCCGGGACCCCTCAGTCCGCAGGCCGATGCTCTATCCACTGAGCCAAACCGATTAGGGCAGGATCTATATTTCTTCCCAAAGCAGATCGTAGCCTAGAATTTAGGAAATCCACATAGTGGTTAAATTGTGCCTACAGTTCTATTCTGCCTTCCTGCATACAGGATCTTTGAGGTCTAGTATAGAGCAATGGCAAGAGGCACAGCTGTGACACAAGCTGAGTGATCATGTGCTAATTTAATTTTTAACATTTTATATTGAGATCATTGTAGAATAAAGGGAAGTTGTAAAAAGATAATACAAACAGATAATGTGTAACTTTTACCTAGTTACCCTCAAGGGTAATATCTTGTAAATTATAACACAACCAGGATTTTTCTTTTCTTGACATGAAAAAATCAATGTCTTTATTGTCCAAGGTTACACTTTCTGAAAACCAGAGTTTAACTTTGACTGTATTCAAGTGATTAAACAAAAGTATACCAAAATACATCATATAGAAGGGGGTCCTAATATATGGTGACAGGAGAAGATTTGACTTTGGGTGGTGGGCACATAGTGCAATATACAGGTAAAAACAAACAAACAAAAAAACAGAATATTGATTTGTTATTAAAAAAACAGAATATTGATTCGTTATTAAAAATATATATACGGGTATTATAACAGAAATTCATACCTGAAACCTATATGTTCATGTTGACCAATGTCACCCCAATAAATTTAATAAATGAAAAAATGAAATACATCATATAAGCATAATTTTTATTACTATAAATTCTAGCTAAATGCTCTTTCTAAATAAAGGTAGTGATAAACTTTTTATGTTTCCATCTTTTTAGGTTTCTCTTCAATACATTGAGGCCCAAATGTCCTCGTAAAATATGCAGTCATTGAGTAGAGATTTGTGATGGGGGAGCGGGGCTAGAGGACCATTAAATTCCATTCTGTTCTCACCTAGTAAGGGTGCTACAGCTGCCCGGATATATTGTCAAGTCTCCCTTGCAGGTATTCCCATAGTGCTGAGGTCTCCTCAAACAAATGTAAGCAGAAGTCCACTTAGTGTACAATGTATTGCTGAAAATGCTAACCATCATGTGAGCCTTCAGTGAGTCATACTTTTGCCAGTGGAAGGTCTTGCCTTGATGTTGATAACTGCTGACTGATCAGGGTGGTGGCTGCTGAAGTTTGGGATAGATGTGGCAATTTCCTAAAATAAGATAATAATGAAATTGGGCTCATCAATTGACTTTTCCTTTCACTGTTTCTCTGTAGCATATCACATTATTTGATACCCACAGTAAAACTTAATTCAACATTGAAGTCAATCCTCTCAAACCCTTCCAATGCTTTACCACTGAAGTTTATGTAATATTCTAAATCCTTTGTTGTCATTTCAACAATCTTCATAATATTTTCACCAGGAGTAGGTTCTTTCTCAAGAAAAAACTTGCTTTGCTCATTTTCAGGAAGTAACTCCTCATCCATTAAAGTTTGATCATGGGATTGCAGCAAGTCAGTCCCATCTTCAGGCTCCACTTCTTAGTCAAGTTCTCGCTATTTCCACCACATCAGCAGTACTTCCTCCACTGAAGTCATGAATCCCTCAGAGTCGCCCATGATGGTTGGAATCATCTTCTTCCAAACTCCTGTTAATATTAATATTTTGACGTCTTCCATGAATCACAAATATTCTTAATGTCATATAGAATGGTGAATCCTTTCCAGAAGGTTTTCAATTTACTTAGTCCAGATCCATTAGAGGAACTACCACCTATGGCAGCAATAGCCTTGCAGAATGGATTTCTTAAATAATAAGACTTAAAACTTGAAATTACTCCCTGATACATGGGCTGCAGAATAAATGCTGTGTTAGCAGGTAGGAAAAAATTATAAATCTTATGTACATCTCCATCAGAGCTCTTGGGTGACCAGGTGCATTGTCAATGAGCAGTAATATTTTGAAAGGAATCTCTTTTTTTCTGAGCAGTAGGTCTTAACATGGGTTTTAAATATTCAGTAAGCCATGGTGTAAACAGAGCACAGGCAGCAGTAGATTTGGCAAAATCAGTACGGATCCTAGGATTTTTGGAATAGTACATGACTATGGGATTCAACTTAAAGTCACCAGCTTCATTAGCCCCTGACAAGAGAGTCTTTGTAGCTAGGCTAGATCTTCTGGATAATTTGCCGCAGCTTCTACATCAGCACTTGCTGCTTCACTTCCACTTGTATGTAATAGAGATGACTTCTTTCCTTAAATCTCAGGAACCAACCTCTGCTAGCTTCAGACTTTTCTTCTGCAGCTTACTCACCTCTCTCTGCCTTAAAAGAATTGAAAAGAGTTATGGCCTTGCTCTGGATTGGGCTTTGGCTTAAGGGAATGATGTGGCTGCTATGATCTTCTATCCAGATCACTAAAACTTTCTCCATATCATCAATAAGTCTGTTCTGCTATCTTATCATTTGAGTGTTCACTGGAGTATTACTTTAATTTCCTTCAATGACTTTTCCTTTGCATTTACAACTTGGTTGTTTGGCACAAGAGGCCTAGCTTTCAGTCTTTATCAGTTTTTGACATGTCTTCCTCACTAAGCTTAATCATTTCTAGCTTTTTAATCAAAGTGAGAGATGTGAGACTCTTCCTTTCACTTTGAACACTCTGAGACTATTGTAAGATTATCAATTGGCCTAATTTCAAAATTGTTGTCTCTAGGAATAGGAGGCCCAAGGAGAGGGAGAGAAATAGGAAAATAACCAGTCGATGAAGCAGTCAGAACACACATTTATCGATCACATTTGCCATTTTACATGGACACAGATTGTAATTGTAACATCAAAAATCATGGACCACGGATCACCATCTTATATAATAAAGTGGTAATATGCAAATTAACCCTCATGCCATCACAAGATGGCTGCACCCACAGTGGAGGCAGGGTTCTTGTAACACGAGAAGGCTTTGCCCACAGTGGAGGCAGGGTTTCCATAACGAGCAATAATGAGTGATCAGCAGGGACCTGAGGCTGCGTGGCAACGGGCTGGGGCGGGGGACCTGAGACTGCATCCCCCTGCCCATTGGGGCTGGATGGGGGATTTCAGGCCGCATCCCCAGCCCCAGCGCTGGGCCGGGGGAACCTGAGGCTGTGCCACCTGCCAGACGGGGATTGATGGGGGACCTCAAGGCGTGACCCCCACCCCGGCCTGGGCCAAGGGATCTCAGGCTGTGCCCCCCACCTGGCAGGGCTTGATGGGGGACCTCAAGGCACACTCCCCGCCCTGGCCCCGGCCAAGGAACCTCAGGCCATGCCCCCTGCCATGGCGTTAGGCTGTGGGACCTCAGGCCATTCCCCCCGCCCAGTGGGACTTGATGAGGTACCTCAGGCCATGCCCCCTTCCCAGCAGGGCTTGACAGGGGACCTCAAGGAGTGGCCCTTGTCCTGGTGCCAGGCCAGGGGTCCTCAAGCCGTGCCCCTGCCTAGTGGGGCTTGACTGGGGCCCTGAGACTGCATCCCCCCACTCAGCAGGGCTAGGCGGGGGACCCGAGGCTGCGTCCCCCCTCCCAGCACTGAGCTGGGGGACCTGAGGCTATACCCCCGCTGCGGGGCTTGACAGGGGAACTCAGGCCATGCCCCCCACCCTAGTTCTGGGCTAGAGGACCTCAGGCCATGTCCCCCACCTCGACGCCAGGCCAGGAGACCTCAAGCTGTGCCTCCCACCCGGCAGTGCTTGACAGGGGACCTCAAGGTGTACCCCCCCACCCCGGTGCCAGGCCAGGGGACCGGGCAACCCAGTGGGGCTTGATGGGGGACCTAAGGCTGTGTCCCCACCTGGAGGGGCTTAATGGGGGCCCTGAGGCTGCGCCCCCAACCCAGAGGGACTTGATGGGGGACCTGAGACTGCGCCCCCCCCTCCCAGCGCTTGCCCGGGGGTCCTGATGCTGTGCTCCCCGCTCAGTGCCAGGCCAGGGTAGCTGAGGATGTGTCCCCCAACTGTTGGGGCTTCATGGGGGTGGGGCCAGCCAGGCCTGGATCTTGCCCAATGGGGACAGAGCCAGCCGGGTCTGGGTCTTACGCGATTTCAATGTGCACATGGGTGGGTGAGGACTTGACTCTGGGTCCCGCGGCATGCCCTGGACTCTGACAGGAGGAAGATTTTCATATACATTTTACTAATTTTCTTTCATCTCTGACACTTCTATTATAGAGAAAGGGCAAATAGCAATATTAAAATATTTCCTCTAATTAATTCCATTTTAATGTGCATGAATTTCATGCACCAGGCCACTAGTAATAAATATAATAAAAATGAAAGAGTTTGAAGTATTGCATGAATTACCAAAATGTAACAAATACAAAGTGAGCAGATGCTATTGGGAAAATGGCACTAATAGACCTGCTTGACATAGAGTTGACATGTAACAGAAATTTGTAAAAAATACAATATCTTCAAAGCATAATAAAGCAAAGCACAAAACAATGAAGTATGCTGCATTTTTTAATTTAAATTCTTTATTGTTTAAAGTATTACATATGTCTCCTTTTCCCCCCACTGACCTCTCCCCGACTGCCCCAGACTCCAGCACATGCCCTCAACTCCCACCATCAGTGTCCATTGGTTATGCTCATATGCATGCCTACAAGTCCTTTGGTTGATATCTTATCTCTTACCCCCTGCCTTCCCTCATAGGGTGTACACTCTGTTTGATGCTTCCATAACTCTAGTTCTAATTTTGTTCATCAGTTTATGTTGTTTATTATATTCCAAAAATGAGTGAGATCATATGATATTTATCTTTCTCTTACTGGCTTATTTCACTCAGCATAATGCTCTCCAGTTCCATCCATGCTGTTGCAAATGGTAAGAATTCCTTCTTTTTTACAGCAGTGTAGTATTCCATTGTGTAGATGTACCACAGTTTTCTAATCCACTCACTTGCTGATGGGCACTTAGGTTGTTTCCAAATCTTAGCTATATTGTAAATTGTGCTGCTATGAACATAGGGGTGCATATATCCTTTCTGATTGGTGTTTCTGGTTTCTTGGGATATATTCCTAGAAGTGGGATCACTGGATCAAATGGAAGTTCCATTTTTAATTTTTTGAGGAAACTCCATACTGTCTTCCACAGTGGCTGCACCAGTCTGAATTCCCACCAGCAGTGTAAGCGGGTTCCTTTTTCTCCACATCCTCTCCAGCACTTGTCGTTTGTTGATTGGTTGATGATAGCCATTCTGACAGGTGTGAGATGGTACCTCATTGTTGTTTTGATTTGGGTCTCTCGGATGATTAATGACTTTGAGCATGTTTTCATGTGTATCTTGGCCTTCTGTATGTCCTCTTTCAAAAAGTGTCTATTTAGGTTCTTTGCCATTTTTTTGATTGAATTGTTAATCATCCTTTCATTAAGTTGTATGAATTCCCTATAAATTTTGGACATTAATATAGCCAAGGAGGTAAAGGACCTGTACTTTACCAAACCCTTATCAGAGATAACATTGACAAATATGTTCTCCCAAACAGTGGGCTTTCTCGTTTTTTTGATGGTTTCTTTTGCTATGCAGGAGCTTTTTATTTTGATGTAGTCCCATTTGTTTATTTTCTCCTTAGTATCCAATGCCCTAGAAATTGGGTTGGTGAAGATATTGCTACGACAAATGTCTGCGATTTTGCTGCCTATGGCTTCTTCTAAGATTTTTATGGTTTCCCATCTTGTATTTAAGTCCTTTATCCATTTTTTAAAAATTTTTGTGTATGGTGTAAATTGGTGGTCTAGTTTCATTTTTTGCATGTATCTTTCCAATTTTCCCAACACCATTTATTGAAGTGACTGTTTTGACTCCATTATATGCTCTTGTCCCTTTGTCAAATATTAACTGAGCATAATGGCTTGGGTCCATTTCTGGGTTCTTTGTTGTGTTCCATTAGTCTATATGTCTATTCTTGTGCCAGTACCAGGAAGTATTGAGGACAGTGCCTTTGTGGTATAGCTTGATATCTGGCATTGTGATCCCTCCAACTTTGTTCTTCTTTTTCAAGATTTCTGAAACTCTTTGGGGTCTTTTTTTTTTTTTATTCCAGGTGAGTTTTTGGAGATTTTGTTCTAGGTCTTTGAAGTATGCCATTCGTATTTTAATGAAGATTATATTGAATCTATAGATTGCTTTGGGTAGTATGGACATTTTAATGATGCTGATTCTTCCAATCGATGAACATGGTATATTCTTCTATTTGTTTATATCTTCCTCTATCTCTTTTTTCAGCATCCTGTAATTTTATGAGTACAGGTCCTTTACCTCCTTGGTTATATTTATACCTCAGTATCTTAATTTTTCACAACCAGGATAGTAGCATTAATACAATGAACCTATTTTATTCCATTTTCCCAAGTTTTTGTTTTACTTTTTTGTGTTTATGTGTGTTAAGTTCAATGCAGTTTCAATACATGTTAGTTAGTGCATCCGCCATGAAAATCTAAATTTAGATCATTTGCATATCCAAGGATCCCTATTATTGCTGTTTTATAACAATACCTACTTCCTCCTTCCACCATGTTCCCTCACTAACCCGTGAAAATGATTAATTTGTATTTCATGTCTGTAATTTTGTAATTTCAAAAAATATATAAATGGCCCTGGCCAGTGTGGCTTAGTTGGTTGGGTATTTCCCCATGCACTGAAAGGGTGTGGGTTCCATTCCTAGCACATGCCTGGGTTGGGTTGCTGGCTTGAGCCCTAGTAGGGAGAATGCAGGAAGCAGCTGATTGATGTTCCACTCTCACATCCATGTTTATCTCTCTCTCTCTCCCTCTCCTTTCCCCTCTCTAAAATCAATTTTTAAAATATGTGTTTAAAATATACAAATGGAATAATATAGAATTTAATACTTCAAAATTGTTTTTCTCAGCATAATTCCACTGAGATTCATCTAAGTTATTGCATGGAGAAAATAGTTTAATTTATATTGCTCAAACATATTGCTGATCTATTTGTAGTTACAATAATCCACAGTTTAATAAACCATTCCCCAGATGAGAGAATTTTGGTTGTTTGCAGTTTGAAGCTATTACCAACAAAGCTGTTACAATCATGTGCAGGCTTTTGTGTGGACATAAGTACGCATTTTTCTGAGATAAATGCCCATAAGTGCAGTTTCTGGGTCATATGGTAGTTTCATACTTTCTTTTATCATTGTTGCTTGTTTGTGTGTGTGTGTGTGTGTGTGTGTGTGTGTTTTAAACTGCTTAATTTCCAGAGTAGCTATAACATTTTACCTTCTCACCAGCAGCGCATGCATGATCTAGTTTCTCCATATCCATGGCAGCATTTGGTGTTTTCACTGTTTTCTATTTCAGCCAGTCTGATAGATATATAGTTTTATTTCATTGTGGATTTAATTTGCATTTCCCAAGTGGCTAGTAATGATGATTTTTTGTATTTATTTGTTATCTGTATATACATTTCAGTAAAATATACCTTCATGTCTTTTGCCTTTTTTTACTTTTATGAGTTATTTATATATTCTAGATGCTAGTTTTTATCCAAACAAGTTATATAAAATCATATTCTCTCAGTCTGTGTCTTGTATTTCATCTTCTTAACAGGTTCTTTAGCATAACAAAACATTTTAAAATTTGGTGAAGTCCAATTAATTTGTTTTGTGTTTATAGATTGTACCTTATGTGTCAAGTATAAAAAGTCTTTGCTTGAGTCACAAATATTATCTGTTATATGTATTTTCAAAAGATTTATAGTTTCTTGTTTTATATTCAACATATGAGTTAATTTTGCATAAAGTATGAGGCATAAGTCATTGGGTTGTATTTTTGTTTGTTTTGTTTTGTTTTTTACTACAGCAGGTGTCTACTTGCCTCAGTGCCATTTCTTGAAAAGATTAACATTCCTCCATTGAATTTCTTTTACTACTATTTTAAAAATCATTGGGCATATTTGTATACGTGTGTTTCTGGTTCCTCTGTTCCATTGCATTGATCTATAACTCTATCCCTCCACCTTTTACACACTGTCTTGATTACTCTAATTATATAGTAAGTTGTAATATTCGGTGGTATGATTCCTCTCACTTTAGTCTTTTCAAGATTATTTTAGCTATTATAGGGCTATGTATTTTCTATAAGTTTTAGAATAGCTTGTTTATGTTTACAAAAAATAACTTGCTGTTATTTTGGTAGGAATCACATTAAACTTGTATATCAATTTAGAGAGAATTTAAATCTTTACCATGCTGAATCTTCCAATTCATTAACACATTGTATCTCCTTACTAATAGATCTTTGATTTCTTTCATCATGCTGTACTTTTTCACAGTGTTTCACATTGGGATAAGAGTGTGTTTTCATATTTATAATACAACTATTATGGTGTTATTGTATATTATGCATGTGATTACAAAAAGGGAAAATAGGAAAGGGTCCAATATTGCTGTTTTGAAAGGGAAGCACTTTTTGAAAATTTAAATGACTATAGCTAATTATGTGTATGATGTTGAAAAACTTTTTAATGATAAGGTTATAATTATTTATAAAGGAATTGATAGAGGCCTGTAATTTTTCATGAATGCAAAACATATTTTAATTACATTAAAGTCATGCATCAGTGTGCTTTCTTAATTACTCCTCTTTACCCTACAGTTTTGTAAAATGAAGGCCGGTCCTTGCTTATATTCCAATATAAAGCAATAATCCTTTTATCATAAAACATACAACAAGTTAATTAGAAATATCCAAATGTGCTAAATTTACAAGTGAACAAGGAATAAATTCTTAAATAATTAAAAAACCTAAAGGCATTATTTTTACATAAATTTGGAAGGGTCTGAATTATTTCCCCCACATATTCAATTATTTAGCTGACCTTAAACATTCAGATTAATACAGCTTCACTGAAGGGGGTGGAGTAGGGAATGCACTTGAGAGCTAAGATATTTATATAAAATTTTCCAACGTTATTGAGATGAGAAAAATAATTTTGGCATTTCTACCTCTCCTCCCCACAGTGATGCATATCTGTTGAACTGGTTAACCTTCTGTAAAGTCATAAGTACAGTGGGGAAATGTACTAGTTTACAGGATAGCTTAGGGGCACAGAGACCAGAAAAAAAAATACGACAGTTTGTAATCAGGCAACTTGATATTTCATTGATATTCGCAACATTGTAATGAAGTCTCTGAGTAATCATGTTCTTGCGGAGTGGTGTGCTCAATTTTAGTTTTTTCACTGAGTTGAGTAATTGTCACCAAGTGAATTGTTTTATGATTCCTGGTCCAAATGTCAAGATAGTCAACATTGCCTCAACCCTTATTTCTTGAGTGAAAACTCCATATGCAAATTGGTAAGGAGGTACCAAACTTTAATTTCAAATTCTAATGAGAATTTTATACACAAGCCACCCTATACAAACATAAAAAATGTAGCAACTGTTTATATATATAAGCATATTTTTAAAGTAACTACAAATCTCATTCATTTTAATCTATACTTTATTGCTTCAAAAGGAAAAGCTATTGATTTTTTAATCAAATATATTGGGGTGGCATGGGTTAATAAGATTATATGGGTTTCAAGTGTGCAATTCTCTGATATATCATCTGTATTGCATTGTGTGCCCACCACTCAAAATCAAATCTCCTTCCATCAGCTTTTATTCCCCTTCTACCCTTTAGTATTCCCCTAGACCCCCATTCTCTCTAGTAACTCCCATACTGTTGTTTGTATCTATGGGATCTTGAGAATATCATGCTAAGTGAAATAAGTCAGAAAAAGTCAAGAACCATATGATTTCACTCACATGTGGGATATAAAATAGAAAGCAACAAATGAACAAAGAAAAACAAAGAAACAAAAACTCATAGAAGCTATTGATTTTTTAAAAATCTCCCTGTATCAGCCATGGCCCTGGCAAAAAATAGAATCTGACACCCAGGGTTCAATACAGCTCAATAAAGGGACTCCTTTCAGAGGTGCAGATAGTTTTAAAGGAAACAAAAAAGTGCTATTGGGGTAGTAGGAAGTTGTCACACATCCCTTCCTCAAGTCTGAAGGTGAAGGAAGTAAGATTTTCTAACTTCAGTAAGAGATAGAGCAATGCAGGAAGGGATTCCTACCAGGAGAGTTAGGGATATAAGCTGCCACTGTGAGAGTTAAGACTAAAGGTAGGTGAAGAGGAACGGGGAGAAATGCCCAGACTCTCTTCTCTCTCCCTACCTTTTGTCTGATGTCTGTCCTCCCATTGACCAAAATCAACTGAACTGGGTCTGCAAGGGAGCTAAGAAGATGTAATTTACAGGGATCAGCCCTGCAGACACAGAGCAGAACAAAGGACATAAAACAGGTTGGGCCAGCAAGGAGAATGGAGTAAATTATTTAAAGTGTTGAAAGAGAAGAAATACCAACCTAGAATTTTTATCAGTGAAATAATTCAAAAGTGAAGGAGAAATACTTTATCAGACAAGCAAGTACTTGCCAATAGATCTGCTTTGCAAGAAGTGTTCAAATAAGTTCTTCAGAGAGAAAGAAATTGATGTGGGTCAGAAAGTTGAGAAAAATAAAGAAGAGCATTAGATAAATAAGTTGAAGTAAAATAAAAATCCTTCATTTTTCTTACTTCTAATGACCTAATAGATAATACAATAAGTAAAATAACAATGTGTTGCATGATTAGTATTTATGGATAACATGATGAATGACAGCAGCAAGGTTGGAGAAGGAGGAATGAGGAATAATCTGTGTTAAGGTACCTGCACTACCTGTGAGGGAAAATGGGTTGGAGTGAGAAGCAGAAGAAAATGTCACAATTGCCTAGTTCAGTCAATGTTAGAACCATCCTTAACTAGTGCAAGTTCAACTTTGTTTTGTTTTAATCATACTTTTTTAATTTTATTTTCTTCCCGATAACTGAAGAAAAAAAATGAGGTAGATAAGGTGGAAGGAAGGACTTAATACAGTTTTCATTTCCAATGGAGTTAACTACTCCTCTGAACCTTGCCTCATTCCACAGATTTAATATTTTTCTGCAAACCTCTCTTTCAAAAAGAGTGTTGTGGTTACCAGAGAGAAAGGGGGTGGGGCAGTATAAGTGGGTAATGAGGGGATAAATGGTGATGGAAGAAGACTTGATTTGGGGTGGTGAGTACACAATATAATATACAGATGATGTCTTATAGAATTGAACATCTGACACCTATATAATTTTATTAATGAACTAGAGGACCGGTGCACAAAAATTTGTGCACTCGGGGGTGCGAGGGGGGTCTATCAGCCTGGCTTGTGCCTTCTCGCAGTCGGGGACCCCTCGTGAGATAACGACCTGCTGGCTTAGGCCTGCTCCCGGGTGGCAGAGGGCAGGCCCAATCCCTAGGTGCAGCCCCTGGTCGGGCTCAGAGCAGGACTGATTGGGGAGTTGGGGCGCCGCCCCCTGTCACACACAGAGCAGGGCCAATCAGGGGGTTGGGGCACTGCCCACTGTCATGCACAGAGCAGGGCCCATCAGGGGGTTGGGGAGCTCCTCCATGTCATGCACAGAGCAGGGCGGATCAGCGGGTTGGGGTGCCACCACTGTCACACTCAGGGCAGGGCCGATGGGGAGGTTATGGCTCTACCCCGTCACACACAGAGCAGGGCGCATGGGGGGGGCGCTGCACCCTGTCACACACAGAGCAGGGCCCATGGGGGGGGCGCCGCACCCTGTTACATACAGAGCAGGGCTGATCAGGGGGTTGGGGCGCCACACCCTGTCACACACAGAGCCACAGGGCGATCAGGGGGTTGGGGAGCTCCACCCTATCAGGCACAGAGCAGGGCCGATCAGGGGGTTGGGGCGCCTTCCCCTGTCACGAACAGAGCAGGGCCGATAGGGAGGTTGTGCCCCCGCCCCCTGTCACACACAGAGCCGCAGGGCGATCAGGGGGTTTGGGCGCTGCCCCCTGTCATACAGATCCCAATGCCGTGAGGCCTCTCAGCTCCACTGATCCCGGTGCTGGGAGGCCTCGCGACTCCACTGATCCCAGTGCTGGGAGGCATATGACCCTTTTACTATATAGGATAGAGGCCTGGTGCACTTGTGCGGGCCGGCTGGTTTGCCCTGAAGGGTGTCCTGTATCAGGGTGGGGGTCCCCACTGGGGTGCCTGGCCAGCCTGGGTGAGGGGATGATGGCTGTTTGCAGCTGGTCACACACCCTTCAGGGTGGGGGTCCCCACTGGGGTGCCTGGCCAGCCTGGGTGAGGGGCTGAGGGCTGTTTTCAGGCTGGCGTGTGACTGAAGCTCCCAACTGCTCCTTTTTTTCTTTTTCTTTTTTATTCTGGGCCAGCTTTAGCTCTGGCTCCAGCTCTGAGGCCTCTACTGCTGAAAGCTGGTATCTGGTTTGTTTGGGTTCTATAATCGAAACACTGTATCAACTCCAGCTCTGAGATCCCAGCTGGCTGAAAGCAGGTTTCTGGGGTTTTGTTTAACGTCTGTATTTGTAACAGTGTTTCAAACTGCAAGCTCAAAGGCTGGCAAGGCAGGCAGGGAACGTTGCAGTCCTCCGTTACTGAAGCAAGCAAGCCTCATGTTAGCTTCAAGCTGCCTGGCTGCCGGCCGCAATCTTGGCTGGCAGTTAATTTGCATATCTCGCTGATTAGCCAATGGGAAGGGTAGCGGACGTACACTAATTACCATGTTTCTCTTTTATTAGATAGGATATCACCCATATATCTAATTTTCTAAAACTATCACTTTAGAATTTTGAAATCCTAAAAAAGTACTTCATTTACTAAAATTTAGGGAAACATGTATCTTTGAGGATAATTAATAATGAGAAATGCACATGTATGCATACACACACAGGCTCACACGCATGCGCTTGCGCACATACATACACACACACACACACACACACACACACCTGCATACATATTATACTCTGTTCAGTAACTCAACAGAGTTCTCAATATTACAAATAAAGCTAAAACATGAAACTAACCCTGAAACTTCACAATAAAATTTTCAATTTTTAAAAAATGGCTAAGGGAATATTCATGTTTTAGATTTTTTAGACATCAATTGAATCCAACATATTATAGGAATACATAAGCTATGATGTTTAACATAATACAGGTTATAAGTTATTTTCAAGTAACCAGACTTTAGAATTTTTTAAATGCTTTTAAAAATTGAATGAAAATTTGGGATATAAACATTTTTTTTAATCCTCCTCTAAATTTACTCATTTTTTGAAACCTCATTTAAAGTCAAATAAAATTCATTCTTTGGCTTCTATAACAGGTTTCCACTTTCAGGCTTCAGTGAGTAAGTATATTGCTTATGGGGCTCAGGAAATTTTTTGAACCAAATTACAAATGATTGTTATTTGTGAGGACTTTTTCATTTATTTTTTAGAATGCTACTTAATGAATCTCAGTCTCTCTCTCTCTCTCTCTCTCTCTCTCTCTCTCTCTCTCTCTCTCTCTCTCCATCTCTCTCTCTCTCTCAAATATATTAGAGAAAATAGCACATGTAGCTTCATCTGCTACATGAGTCATCTGTAACTTTCTTTCCTCTCCAGAAGATTTGTCAGTAAACTAATGAAGCTAAGTGTCAAAGGCCCTACATTTCATAGAACTCATCAAAGACCCCAGTAAAGCTTTTCATGTAGTGATGTGTTTAAAAAATATGCAAAACTAAGAAAGTCTTCAAATTTTAGGCCCCACATCTCTGGATGAAGATGACTTTCATCCCTTGTTTCTTAGGTTGAGCTATTCAACCTTCACAAAACCCTTATGAGGAAGAAAGTTTAGCCTTGCTATGGACAAAAACTGGTGATTTAAGAGCAGAGTAAATATTGTAAAATGTGGGGAATTTTTTAACACTTTTTAAGAAAATAATTAGAAAGGGATTTTTGATTGAGCCTATAAGTTTGCTAAAGCTGCGATTTAAATGTTATCCACATAGATTTATATTTTTAGCACGCATTTTTGCACAACAAGCTTTCAAAAATATACTTGTGGAATGCTTTTAATATTAGGTAATGACAAAATGTATTTAGAGCAATTTTCTAAGATTCTGAATATTTAGTTTAAAAGATACCCAGAATTCTTATTTGCAGATTTAATGTCTTCTTGAACTAGAGAATTGCAACTTTTAACTGTTATTATATAACCTAATTGCAGTAGTCTTTTTAAAAAAGAAACAAATGCAAAGAAAGACATTTGTAAACATGCCATTGTTGCCATCTGTCTCCATTGGGCTTTATAGTTTTACCCTTGTATTGCTTTGTGTGCATATATGTCAACTTTCTATATAAGGGGTCTGAAACTTTGGCCCATGGGCCAAATCAGACTGCCATATTTTTTAATTAAACTTTTTATTTTAGACTAGAGGCCCAGTGCACGAATTTGTGCATGGGCAGGGTTCCTCGGCCTGGCCGGTGATCAGGGCTGTTTGGAGCAGCAGGAGGCTGGTGGGGGGAGGGGCCACAGGAGGTTGGCTGGCGGGGGAAGGGTCACTGGAGGTTCGATCTAGGCCATTGGGGACAGCCAGCTGGGGGAAGTGGCCACAGGAGGTTGGCCGGCCTGGGGGAGGGGCCATGGGAGTTTGGCAGGCAGGTCAGACTGGGGCCATTGGCGCTGCAAGGGGAGGGGCTGCGGGAGGTTGGCTGGGGGAGTGCACTGACCACCAGGGGGCAGCTCCTTCATTGAGTGTCTACCCCTGGTGGTCAGTGCACGTCATAATGACTGGTCGACCAGTCATTCGGTCGTTTGCTCGCTTAGTCTTTTAGATGATAGATAGATAGATAGATAGATAGATAGATAGATAGATAGATAGATAGATAGATAGAAAGAAAGAAAGAAAGAAAGAAAGAAAGAAAGAAAGAAAGAAAGATGATAGATAGATAGATAGATAGATAGATAGATAGATAGATAGATATAGATAATTGTAGATTCATATACGGTCATAAAATAATACAGAGAAATCCTGTGTATCTTTTTACTCAGTCCCAGTATATTGACATCAGTACAATCAAGGTACAGAATATTTCTATCACCACAAGAAACCCCTATGTTTGTTTAGTTTTTGGCCTGACCTTCTTTCTTCCTGCTCCCACCTATTCCTAACCCCTGGAAACCACTGATCTGATCTCCATTTGTATATGTTTATTTAAAGAATGTTATATAAATGGATTTATACAGTATGTATACATCTAGGATAGATTGGCTTTCTTCACTCAACAAAATTATTAGGAGATTCTTCCAGGTTGAGTGTGTATAAATGGTGTGATCCTTTATCTCTGAGTAGCATTACATGGTGTGAATGTACCATGGTTTGTTTAGCCTTTTACCTGGTAAAGGACAGTCTGTTTCTACTTGTTTTTCCATTTACATTGTTCTTTAGATTTCACATATAAGTGAAATCATATGGTACTTCTCTTTCTATCACTCAGCATAATACCCACTAGGTCCATCCATACTGCTGCAAATGGTAAGGTTTCATTCTTTTTATGGCCAAGTAATATTCCTTGTGTATATATGTACCAAAACTTTCTTATCCACTCATCTATTATGAGTTTTTTTTATTTATTCTAGATACTAATCCTAGATTTGATATGTGGTTTATAAATATTTTTTCTTAGCTTGTCTTTTCATCCCTTTAGGAGCAAAAGTTTACAATTTATAAATCTTCCTTTTATGGACCATGCTTTCAGTATAAAATCTAAGAACTCTGCCTACCTTATATCCTGAATATTTTCTCATATATTTTTGTATATTTTTTCTGTATTTTGTATATTTTGACATATTTATATTTTTTTCTATAAGGTGTGAGATTTCAATGTTCTAGCACCATTCGTTGAAAAGGCTATCTTTGATGGGCACTTAGGCTGTTTCCAGATCTTAGCTATGGTGAATTGTGCTGCTATGAACTTATGGGTGTATATATCCTTACTGATTGGTGTTTCTGGTTTCTTGGGATATATTCCTAGAAGTGGGATCACAGGGTCAAATGGGAGTTCCATTTTTAGTTTTTTGAGGAAACTCCATACTGTCTTCCATAGTGGCTGCACCAGTCTGCATCCCCACCAGCAGTGCACGAGTGTTCCTTTTTCTCCACATCCTCTCCAGCACTTGTCATTTGTTGATTTGTTGATGATAGCCAGTCTGACAGGTGTGAGATGGTACCTCATTGTTGTTTTGATTTGCATCTCTCGGATGATTAGTGACTTTGAGCATGTTTTCATATGTCTCTTGGCTTTCTGAATGTCCTCTTTTGAAAGGTGTCTATTTAGGTCCTTTGCCCATTTTTTGATTGGATTGTTTATCTTCCTTTTGTTAAGTTGTATGAGTTCCCTATAAATTTTGAAGATTAGGCCCTTATCAGATATGACATTGGCAAATATGTTTTCCCACACAGTGGGTTTTCTTGTTGTTTTGTTGATGGTTTCTTTTGCTGTGCAGAAGCTTTTTATTTTGATGTAGTCCCATTTGTTCATTTTCTCTTTAGTCTCAAGTGTCCTAGGAGCTGTATCAGTGAAGAAATTGCTTCGGCATATGTCTGAGATTTTGTTGCCTTTGGATTCTTCTAGAATTTTTATGGTTTCCCATCGTACATTTAAGTCCTTTATCCATTTTGAGTTTATTTTTGTGTATGGTGTAAGTTGGTGGTCTAGTTTCATTTTCTTGCATATATCTGTCCAATTTTCCCAACATCATTTATTGAAGAGACTATCTTGGCTCCATTGTATGTTCTTGCCTCCTTTGTCAAATATTAATTGAGCATATTGGTTCGGGCCGATTTCTGGGCTCTCTATTCTATTCCATTGATCTATATGTCTGTTCTTGTGCCAGTACCAGGCAGTTTTGAGAACAGTGGCTTTGTAATACAGCTTGATATCTGGTATTGAGATCCCACCTACTTTGTTATTTCTCAGGAATGCTGCAGCTATTCAGGGTCTTTTTTTATTCCAGATGAATTTTTGGAGAGTTCGTTCTATATCTGTGAAGTATGCCGTGGGTATTTTAATGGGAAGTGCATTGAATTTATAGATTGCGTTGGGTAGTATGGACATTTTAATGATGTTGATTCTACCAATCCATGAACACGGTAGGATGAATGAATTAGAAAACTGTGGTACATCTACACAATGGAATACTATGCTGCTGTAAAAAAGAAGGAACTCTTACCATTTGCAACAGCATGGATGGAACTGGAGAGCATTATGCTAAGTGAAATAAGCCAGTCAATGAAGGAAAAATACCACATGATCTCACTCATTCATGGATAATAGAAACCATTATAAACTTTTGAACAATAATAGATGCAGAGGCAGAGCTGCCTCAAACTGATTGTCCAACTGCAGCGGGAAGGCCGGGGAGGGTTGGAAGGGCAGGATTGAAGGGGGTAAGAGATCAACCGAAGGACTTGTATGCATGCATATAAGCATAACCAATGGACATAAGTCACTGGGGGGTAGGGGAGGCCAGGGGATTGTCAAGGGTGGGGGGGGGGAAGGACACATATGTAATACTCTTTGTAATACTTTAAGCAATAAAAAATAAATAAATAAATAAATAAATAATCTGAAAATCAAAAGAAGAGAAAAAAGAAAAAAAAAAAGAAAAAAAAGGCTATCTTTGTTCCACTGAATTGTTTTTGGATCTTTGTCAAAGTCAATTGGCCATATTAGTGTGGTTCTCTATTCTGGTCCATTGATCTGTGTGTCTATCTCACACTATCTTGATTACTATAGCTGTATAATAAGTCTTAAAATCAATCAGATAGACCTGTTCTTCTTACTATGTTCTTCCTTTCCAACACGACTAGTTCCATTGCCTCTCCATGTAAATTTTAGAGTGATTTTATCTATACCACACACACAAAAAAAATTTCTAGGATTTTAAGCTACATATCAACCTGAGTAAAACTGATATTATTATGTTGAGTCCCCCAACCCACTAATGCAATATGTTTCTCCATTTGTTTAGGTGTTCTTTGATTTATTTCTGTAGCATTTTGTTATTTTCATCATATAAGTCTGATACATGTTTTGTTAGATTAATACCTATTTCGTTTTTCTGTGAGATAGTAAAGAGTACTACATTTTTAATTTAATATCCACATGTTCATTGTGTATATAGAAATATAACTGATTTGTGTACATTTGTCTTATATCCTGCTACCTTGCCAAATTCACTTATTAGTTCCAGAAGCTTTTGTAAATTGCTTAGGATTTTCACTTACATTGTATCTGAATTTGAGCAACAGTTTTCTCTTCCTTTCCCATATGTATGGATTTATTTTGTTGCCTTGCCTCATTGCACTGGTTAGAACTTCCAGCACTGTGCCAAATAAGAGTGGTGAGAGTATACATTCTTACCTTATTCCCAGTATCAGGAGAAAAATAGTCATTCACTATTAAGCATGGGTTTAGCTCAAGGATATATGTAGGTACTATTTATTAAGTTGAGGAAATTCACTTATATTCCTATTTTTTAGAGAGTTTGTTTAGGAATAGGTATTAAAGTTAATTAAATTATTGTAGTGCATCCACTGATAAGATCATGTGATTTTTCTTTGACATGTTAACTTGGTGGATAACCATAATGATTTTCAAATATCACATCAATCTTTATTTCCCTGGAACAAAACCCACATGATTTTTTAATATATTGCTAAATTTTACATGCTAATATTTTGTTAAGAAATTTTGCTTTAAGATTCATAAGGAATATTGGTCTATAGGTTTTTTTTTTGTTTTGGGAGGTTTTTGTATATTTTTGGTACTGTCTTTTTCTACTTTTGTTATCAGGCTATTGCTGGACTCATTAAATATATTCAGAATTGTTGATTTCTCTTCTATTTTCTTGAAGAGATTGTGTTGTTAATCCTTCTTTAAATATTTGATAAAAATTTCCAGTGAAACCATCTGGGCATAGTGATTGATTTTTCAGAAGTTTTTAAATTATGAGTTTCATTTTCTTATTACCTATAGGTTTATTCAAATTCTTTTATATTGGGTGATTTACAGTAGTTTGTGCTTTGCAAAGAATTGGTTCATTTCATCTAAATGGTCAAATATTTGTGTGAATAACTGTCCATAGAGATTCGTAGTATCTTTTCCTTTATCCACAGCTAAGGATTATATTTATTGATTTTTTAAGGTATTTGCCTTTTTTTGTTGTCAACAGTATTACAAATGACCCCCAATTTTCCCCCTTGCCTCTTTCTTCCCAGCTCCTGCCCCACCCCAGATATTCACCACAGTATTGTCTGTGTCCATTGGTTATGCATATATGTATATAAGTTATTTGGTTAATCTCTTCCCACCCTGCCTAAGATATGGCAGCCTGTTCCATGCATCCATGCTTCTGGGCCTATCTTGTTAGTTTATTATGTTCATTAGATTCCACATATAAGTAAGATAATGTGATATTTTTCTTTCCCTGACTGGCTCATTTCACTCAGCATAATATTCTCCAGATCCATCCATGATGTCACAAAGGGTAATAAATATTTCTTTTCTACAACTGCATAGTATTCCATTGTGTAAATGTACCACAGTTTTTTATCCACTCATCTACTAATGGGCACTTGGGCTGTTTCCAGATCTTAGCGATTATAAATAAGGTTTCTATGAACATGGCGGGAGGGAGAATTTTTTTCTCATTGGTGTTTCAAGGTTCTTAGGATATATTCCTAGAAGTGAGATTGCTGGATCAAAGGGCAGATCCATTTTTAATTTTTTTGAGGAAACTCCATACTGTTTTCTATAATGGCTGCACCAATCTGCATTCTCACCAGCATTGTACTAGGGTTCCCTTTTCTCCACATCTTCACCAGCACTTGTTGTTTGTTGATTTATTGATTTATTGAGGTATAAGGTGATACCTCATTGTAGTTTTAATTTGCATCTCTCTGAGTACTAGTTATATCAAGCATGTTTTCATATGTCTATTGGCCATCTGTATGTCTTCTTTTTTATCTTTTTTATGTCTGCCAAATGATATCCCCTGTTTCTCTCTTAACATTGGTAGGTTGTATCCTCATTTTTTCAATGACACTGTTTTAGCATTTTGTTAATTTTGATTTTTTTGAAGAATGAGATCTTTGTTTCATTGATTTTCTCTATTGTGTGGTTTTTTTTCAATTTCATTGATTTCTGTTCTATAGTATTTCTTTCTTTCTGCTTATTTTAGTTTTATTTTGGTCTTCATTTTCTAGATTCTTGAGGTGAGAACTTGGTTTAATGATTTGAGACTTTTCCTCCTTACTAATGTATGCATTTAAGAGCAGCTTTTGAAATACATTGCTATGTTTAACTTAGATGGCAATCTTTTATGGTAGGTATTGCATGTGGTGTTATCTTTAAAATCCAGTCCCTTTATTTGGTACTTCTCCAAGGTAGGTGTCCTCAAGCTTATTCAAGTGTATTAATTAACAAAAAGATTAAAATCTAATTTTTTTTAATACACTTGAAGCATAATCTCCTTGAGAAAGAGACCAGTAGTTATAATCTATATCCTTAATGTACAAAATCTGGCCCTAAAAAATGTTCAATAAATGAATGGTATATAAACAAATGTCAATAAATTCCATGGTTCAGTGCCATTGTTTTAAATGATAATTTGATACTGTGGTTATTCCACAGTACCATGGTTTAGAATCACTTTTATCTAACATATACTTGCAAATAGATTTGGTACAGAGTTTATTTTGAGTTGTATAATTATCTGTGATGTAAATTTCTTTCTTCCTTTCTCAGGCCTGTCTCTTTTTTTAGTCCATTAGGGTAATATATAATTAATATATATTTTTGTCCAATGTTAATGACAGTATATAATTTTTAGGGGTATAATACTATAATTTGATATTTGTGTAATCTATTGCATGCTCACTACCTTAAGTCTTTTTTCTTATATTACTATTTGTAACTGATATTGTTGAGTCCCTTTTATACCCAATACACTTTGAGGACCCCTGATATCAACCATACATACTAACCAGTCCTTAACATCAAGAAATTTACAGCTGAATAGTGAAGGTGCATTCATATTAAACCAAACTACAAATGGGTCTGTGGAGAATCTCAAAAAATTTTCACAGAAAAGGGAAATTGTTTAAAAAGCCCAGAAGAATAATAAAACATACAATACTAAGACAAAGGAAAAAATATAAGGAAATGAGAAGTAGAAGCTTTGTATACACATAACAAATGATAGGCAATGGGGAGGGAAGTTGGAGCAATTCAAAGGGAAGACACAATCCCTGTTCTAATAGAGTTTGCATTCCAGCAGGTAAAGCACACATTAAACATATATTCAATTTATTTGTTATACATGCAACAAAGGAGCAAAGCAGCATGCAAGGAGAACATATATGATGAACTTATGAAATAATTCAAGATATAAGTTAGGAAAATACAAAAGATCACTTCAGGGAAATTGAGATAAATGAAATGTATGGTTGGAAAATGAAGGCCAGGGCTAGATTGTAAAGGGTCATTTCATCGCTGATCATATTTTCCACTAGGGTACTATTCTAGTAGTGAGTATCCTCCAAAGATTGGTAGGGTAGAGCTCATCCCATGTGCTAATAATTCCTCACTTGTATCCGTGGCCCCACTACCACATCTATTTTATGACATTCTCTGCCATACTCTTTGCCCTGGGCAGCATAAGTTTCCATTTCTATCATTAAGGCCTCTTGCACTCTATCAGCAAATTGTGTAACACCAGAGGATGATCAGAAAGCAGGGGAAAAAGAGTTTAGGATATTCATTTTCTACTTTCTGATTACCTCACTAAAGTCCTGGCATTGACTGTTTGTGTCTGCTCCTATTCCAACAACATCCCCTCACCTTGACTCATCAAGCCTGAAAGTGGAAACTTCCCACTTTTGCTATTACTTGGATGACTCACCATCCTGTATTTGGTCTCATCACCCTGCCTATATCTCTATTCATAGTTATTTCAACAAATCATTTTCTGTTCAATGCTTTTGAGTCTGCCTATTTCCTGCCAGAACCTTAACTGAAACAGTATAAGAAATGCAACTATTAAATCTTGTTACTGATTCTCAGCTCACTGACATCAATGTATTTCATCTCTTTGGACTCATAATACCTTTGTTTCATTCACAAATCTTTAAACACCTTCATTAATTTCTATACCTTCACTTCCTAAAATGATTGAAGGTCAATATACTTAGTTTTGAGTTTTACTTATTTTTAGTAAGTAATCTTTCTCTGTCTTAACCCTATAAACAGCATTGCTATGTTATACACAGTTCTGAAATCAGTCATTTTACAAGTGTCATAGACTTCATTGTCCATGGAAATATGAGTGAAGAGGTGCTCTCAGCTTCATGCACTGTAGCTCTATTTGTTGTTGTTGTTGTTCAATGGGAAAATGCTAAATGTTTCCGAATGAGCCAACCAGGTTCCACATATTGATTTACTGTTTTTAGTGGGAATTAAAATAATGTCAAAGCAGTAAAAACTGTATGCAGGCACGCACGTACACACACACACACACACACACACACACACAGAAAAAATCTTAGGTATCAACATAGCCTGATGAGAAACCTGAATTTCCAGTTCTCCATTTAAAATCATGCACCAAACAAAGAAAAAGGAAAGTCTTGAATGCAAAAAGGCATTCTGCAGTCACCTCCACAAAAATGACACATGATAGAATCATCTGCCAAAGATATTAAAGCAGCCATCATTTTTAAAAATGGTCACCCTAGCTGGTGTTGCTCAGTTGGAGCATCATCCTATACACCAAAAGGAGGTTGTAGGTTCAGTTCCTGACCAGTGCACATACCTAGGTTTCTGGTTTGATCCTAGCTTAGGTGTGCATGGGAGGCAACTGATCAATGTTTCTCTCTCATCTCTCTCTCTCTCTCTCTCTCTCTCTCTCTCTCTCTCTCTCTCTCTCTCTCTCCCTCTCTCTCTTTACCTTCCCTCCCTCCCTCCTTCCATTTCCCACTCTCTAAAATCAATAATAACATCCTGGAGTGAGGATTTTAAAAATGGTTCAATATGCAAATACAAACTTCCTTGCAGGAAAAAAAAAGTTTCAGCAATAAAAACATACTAGTATATAACAAAATGAAATTTTAGAACTGAAAAATACAGTATTCAAAATAAAATTCAATAGATTATCTCAACAGCAAATTGGAGGGGACATGGGGCAAAATCTGCTTAATAGGAAGATAGAACAATCAAAATTACCCAGTCTGAACAAGAAAGAAAATAGACTGATAAAGATTGAATAGTACTTATGTTACCTATCTACACTAATAAAAGAGAAACATGGTAATTAGTGTCACTCCGCTACCCTTCCCATTGGCTAATCCCCCTGTCACTCACAGAGTAGGGCCGAGATATGCAAATTAACTGGCAGCCAAGATGGTGGCCGGCAGCCAGGCAGCTGATGTGAAGAGGGAGGCTTGCTTGCTTCAGTGACAGAGAACTCCAACGTTCCCCGCCTGACTTGCCGGCCTCTCAGCTGCAACTCTCAGCAACTATGTTCCGAATATAGAAGCTAAAACATACCCCAGAAACCTGCTTTACTCAGTGGAGCTTCAGCCAGTCGGACCGCAACATTGTATCAAATACAGACAGTAAACAAAGGCCAGAAACCTGTTTTTAGCAGCCGAGGCCTCAGAGCTAAAGCTGGCCCAGAATAAAAAAAAAAGAAAAAAAGAAAAAAAGGGAGCGGTTGGGAGCTTCAGTCCCAGCCTGAAAACAGCCCTCAGCCCCTCAGCCAGACTGGCCAGGCACCACAGTGGGATCCCCCACCCTGAAGGGTGTGTGACCAGCTGCAAACAGCCATCATCCCCTCACCCAGACTGGCCAGGCACCCCAGTGGGGACCCACACCCTGATCCAGGACACCCTTCAGGGCAAACCAGCCAGCCCCACCCATGCACCAGGCCTCTATTCTATATAGTAAAAGGGTAATATGCCTCCCAGCACTGGGATCAGCGGAGCTGAGAGGCCTCCTGGCACCGGGATCAGCATGACAGGGGGCAGCGCCCAAACCCCATGATCGCCCTGCAGCTCTGTGTGTGACAGGGTGCGGCGCCCCAACCCCCCCGCCCCCCACGGGCCCTGCTCTGTGTGTGATGGGGTAGAGCCATAACCTCCCCATTGGCCCTTCCCTGAGTGTGACAATGGCGGCCCCCCAACCCCCTGATCGGCCCTGCTCTGTGGGTGATAGAGGGCAGTGCCCCAACCCCCCCCCCACGGGCCCTGCTCTGTGTGTGATGGGGTAGAGCCATAACCTCCCCATTGGCCCTTCCCTGAGTGTGACAGTGGCGGCGCCCCAACCCCCTGATCGGCCCTGCTCTGTGGGTGATAGAGGGCGGTGCCCCAACCCCCTGATCCACCCTGCCCTGAGTGTGATAGGGGGCGGTGCCCCAACTCCCCTATCGGCCCTACTCTGTGAGTGACAGGGGGGAACTCCTCAACCCCCTGATCGGCCCTGCTCTGTGCATGACAGGGGGGAGCTCCACAACCCCCTGATTGACCCTGCTCTGTGCATGACAGGGTATGGCGCCCCAACCCCCCTGATGGGCCCTGCTCTGTGAATGACAGGGGGTGGCGCTGCAACCTCCCCATCGACCCTGCCTTGAGTGTGACAGGGGGTGGTGCCCCAACCCCCCAATCAGCCCTACCCTGAGCGTGACTGAGGGTGGCATCGCAACCTCCCAATCTGCCCTGCTCTGTGCATGACAGGGGAAGGCGCCCCAACTCCCCAATCAGCCCTGCTCTGAGCCCAACCAGGGGCTGCACCTAGGGATTGGGCCTGCCCTCTGCCACCCGGGAGCAGGCCTAAGCCAGCAGGTCGTTATCTCCCAAGGGGTCCCAGACTGCAAGAGGGCACAGACCGGTCTGAGGGACCCCCCCTTCCCCCGAGTGCACAAATTTTTGTGCACCGGGCCTCTAGTGTAATTATAATAAAAGATCTATGATGCTTGTCAACAGAGTATTAAAAAGAGAGAAAAATAAAGATGGACTAAAAAAGGACTCAAATAAATAATGGCAGAAAAAAATCATCAGATTTGGCAAGAGACAAAAACTTACAGTTTCAAGAAGATGATTGAATAAACAGGATGTACCCAAAGAGATCCATGTCTATACCCATTATAATAAACTCTGAAGATCAATGTAATGAAAAAAATCATGAAAGCAGTGAATGAGAAATTACTCTTTATCTATAAGCTAAAAAAAATCAAATGTCACAATTTCTTATGAAAAAAATTACTGAATCCAGAAGTGGCATGACACCTTTCATGTGATTAAAGAAAATAACTGTCAATTAGGGAAATGCAAATCAAAACTACCATGAGATACCACCTCACATCTGTTAGAGTGGCCATTATCAACAACACAAGCAATAACAGGTGTTGGAGAAGTTGTGGGAAAAGGGAACCTTCATTCACTGCTGGAGGGAATGTAGACTGGTACAACCACTATGGTAAGCAATCTGGCAAGTCCTTAAAATATTAAGAATAGAGCTACCATACAACCCAGCAATCCCTCTCCTGGGTATATACCCAAAAAACTCAAAAAGATGTATTCGCAAATATATGCACCCCTATGTCCATTGCAGCATTATTCACGGTGCCCAAGACATGGAAACAACCGGTGTCCTGTGATAGAGGACTGGAAAAAGAAGAGGTGGTACAGATACACAATAGAGTAGAAAGGTGAAATACTGCCATTTGCAACGACATGGATGGACCTTGAGAATATTATGCTAAGTGAAATAAGTAAGTCAGAAAAAGCTAAGAGCCATATTACTCCATTCATATGTATGATACAAAACTGAACCTCGTGAATACAAACAGCAGTATGGTGGTTGCCAGAATGAAGGAGGTGGGGAGTGAAAGGAGTCATAATATATGGTGATAGGAGAAGATTTAACTTTGGGTGGTGGCCACACAGTGCAATATACAGATCTTGTAACATAGAAACTGACACCTGAAAGTTATGAAATAATATTAACCAATGTGACCCCAATACATTTAATAAAAAAGAGAAAAACTAAAAAATCTACAATAATAAAAGTGTAATATGCAAATCAACCAAACAACTGAACAGCAGAATGACCTTCCAGATGACCTTCTGTACGACCTCACTATGACACTGGCACCAGACCAGCCAAAGTGGGTGTGATGTGATTGGTCGGGGCGCTGCCATGGTCCCACAGAGGGAGGCCCAGGCGACCTTCTGTGTGATGATCAATCACAGAACCCAGGCCAGGTGGGTGCGGCCTCCTTGGGCTCCCTCTGCAGAGCTATCAATCATGGAGCCCCACAATCAATTGCCCCACAGAGGGAGGCCCATGCCAGCCAAGTGTTCACATCCCATGCCTATCACCCACAGAGGGCGGCGACTGGTGATGGGGTAGGAGGAGCAGTGCTGCACAGATAGCAAGCAGTAGCAGTAGCTGGGGTGGGGCCAGTTTCTGTCAGCCAGGTGAAGGAAAGGCCTGATAGGCCCTAATCGCTGATCAGGCCTAGGGACCCTACCCAAGGGGTCCTGGATTGCGAGAGGGTGCAGGCCAGGCTGAGGGACACTCCCCCTCCCATGCACAAAGTTTGTGCACCTGGCCTCTAGTAAATAATAGTAATCCCATGATCTTATCAATTGATACAGAAAAAGGTTTGACAAAATTCAACACCCATTCATGATAAAAAAAAAAAAAAAGAAAACTCTAAAACAATAGTAGAGGAGGACTTCTTCAACTTGATAAAGAGCATCTACAAAAATCCTAACAGCTAATGTCATTATAATGATGAAAGATGTTAATGCTTTCTTCCTAATAATGGGATCAAGGCAAAGATCTTTGCTTTCATGCCTGCTTTATTTATAGTACTGAAAGTTAGGGCCAGCATAGAATTGTAAGAAAAGTAAATGAAACTTGTAACTCAGATGAAAGAATTAAAACTATCTCTGTGTGCAGAAGTTATTATGGGCTATGTAAAACACCTCAAGTATTCTCCAAAATTACCCGCAGAAATAATGAATTCAGCAACGTCTCAGGATACATGATCAACATATAAAGATCTTTTGTATTTCTATATACAAAAAGTGAACCACTGGAATCCAAAATTCAATAAAAGCAAACAGGCTATTGATACAGGTAACAACTAGAATGAATCTCTAGGGCATTATACTAAGTGAAGAAAGCTAATCTCAAAAGGCCACATGCTTAATGATTCCATTTCTCTAACATTCTTGAAATGACAAAATTATTTCAATTAAGAACAAATTTGTAGGTGCCATGCTGATAGAAGAGGGTGTTTGGTGTGAGGAAGGGCATTGTGGTGATGGAGCGGTTCTCTATTGTGACTGAGGTTGTGGTTACACAAATCTACCATATGACAACATGACAGAAACACATTATAGGAATGTCAATTTCCTGTTTTTGATATTGTGTTATAGTTATGATAAATGTTGGGGAAACTCGGTGAAGAGTATAGGTACCCCTCAATATTATCTTTGAAACTTTTTGTGACTCTATAATTGTTTCAAAATAAAATGGTAAAATTTAAAAAATTCTCCCCTGCCAGTTATTTACAATGAGAACTCAAGCAACTTCCTTGAGCAGTCATCTTTATATGTGGCTCTTGAGACCTTCCCAATGTAATTATTGTGAGAAGTAAGTGACTAATGACCACAGGAAAACAGTGACAAGGTCTGAACTAGAATTCACTGTGTTTGGGCTCAATTTTATTTTATGTACTTTTCACTTATTCCACCTATCTTAAGCATGTCTTACCACCTAGATTATAAGAATCTTAAGGGAAGTATATAATTAAATCTCTGACAAAACTGTACAGATGCCTTGGCATAAACGTGGGTTTATATTTTAGGAAACTCACAGTATAAGGACTAAAGGAACTCAGACTCTGGGTGATATTGTACCCATAGCACAGGACACTGATGCTAACTCTCAGGCTTGGATCCATGTCAATCCTAAAACATTTTTCTTATTTTGTTTTATGAAATCATTGCTTTTATACATATTTAGACAACCATGCTAAAGAGAGCAAATGGTAAAACATATGAAGAACATTTTATGTTCATTTATGATAATAGTAACTTAAATAGAGTTACCTAAATTTAAAATTAGGTCTTATATTTTATTTTACATAAATTTGGGGATGAATGGTAGTATGATGATGATATTCTAAAATGTAGAATGTATAATTCACCATTAAGGTAAATATAATAGTTTGACTAAATGTATCAGTTTTTTCTATTTTTATGTATAATTTATTTATATGCCAACCAATTGAATGCTTGACATAGAAAAATGAGTCTGTCACTTTAACAAATGGCACTATAAAGCCACTCAAATAAATAACTTTAACAGAGATAATTATAATTGCAAAAGGAATATCTTTCTAAAACATGTTACCAATGTGTCTACAGATATTGGGTTTGCCTATTGCATTAAAAATAAAAATATGAACTTAGATAGCGAAGACTTCTAGTGGCAAAGAATGATTTACAAATATGCTGAATGACATATTACAATTGTGTTCATTTTATACAGAGAGAAAGCATCTACTGAGAAAGATTACATAATTTATCAAGAACTCGATGTCAAAGAGAATGGTGCTTTAATAAATGTCACCAAAGAAATTTAAGAAAGAATAATTTGTTACTAAAAAAAAAAAAAGATTTACCATAAACTAAAATGGAAATTTAGCATTTTAGGAGGATTTTTTTTGTGACATTTTAAGAGAGCTCTTTATTTTAGCAAGAACCTTGTCCCAAGAGACCTATATACATTCTGCCATCACAAATTCCTCTGTCGCTTCTCTTTTCAGACTTTTGGCATCATCAATACGTGACTTTTGATTGGACCCCCAGAGTAGAAATTAAGTTTGGTAGACAGTGGGTATGTAATGAATGCATAGATTATTCTTTAATTTAGTGTAGGTGAGTGGGGAAAATAAGGAAAGGCATTTAAAAGTCTATTCTGGATCAGGATTTTTTGCTCTGTTATTTTAGAAATGTGCATAGAAGTTACAGAAAGTATTATAGTTTTTTACTAAAGAGGCTTTATGTTTAGAAGGCTTTGAGAGCAAAGTATTCTGTCCACTGTGCTATTCTGGTTAGGATTTTCATCAGAACACAGTTGAACATTATTTGAGTTCACAGGACTTGCCATGCTGGAAGCACAACCTTATATGTAGTGGCCATGGGCAGTCCTATTATGGGAAACCAACTTGAGAGAAAAGGCGGGTCACTTGCTTCTGCGCAGGTCCTGGAATTTGAAATATCCAGGGGCCTCTACAGAATCCTGGCATCAGTTACTATGTTGACTCACTCAGTGTTGGGATCACTCACTTTCCCCTAACAGGACTCAGATCTTGGAGGCAATTAGCTTCAGAGAAAAGGAAAAACCAAAGTGTTACTTTTGAAGGGCTGCTGAAGTTGATCGGTTTCTCATTGTTCCTAAACCTACTAGAGCAATCAAGTTAGGAGAAGTTTTACCAGATTTTTATCGCTGCCTTGATATATATTTGATACTTTCCAAATGCTTTGGTGGGAGGAAGAAGAGGACCCTTGTAAGTACAAATAACTAAAAATGTTGTTTACAATGGCTTAACTTTTAGTTTGTGGCAAGCTCACTGATTAAGCAGGTAGATTTAAAATTATTATAGTAGTTTGTTAATAAGCATAAACTTTATCTTATATATAGTGTGCACATATATATAAGATATATGTGCAGGTGTATATGTTTCTCACTGCAAAAACTTTTCAGTGGAAATAACATAGAGTGTAAACTTTGTCCTTGCAGATATAATCAAACATCTTTCATATTTAAGAAACCACTAAAGTAATAGAATATGTACAACTGGTATTTGGAACAAACTATTTTAATTGCTGTGAAATCATTTGTGTATCTGTTATTCTCTTGATTGTTTGATACTTCTCTATTTAGTAATGGTAACATGTGGGGTAGTGACCTGACACATATTCTCAAGAAACTAATTGCTATCTGGCAATGATGTGTGGAGGCCTCCAGGTTAGAAAAATTTCATCTGGCATATCATGGGGAAATTTTAAAAAATAATAATAGTAATGGATAAATGAGGTTGAAAAAAGTACTGATAAGTATCTAATTTGAAAGTTCCTTTCCCATATTACATTTAACACTTTGAATGTTATTATCTGTAGCATATCATGGAAATTCTTTCAGAAATTGATATGATCTATGCTGGCAAATGATCAGATATTTTTGTTGGGAAAACAACATAAAAACATGAGGGACGTCTAATCATATTTCACAGTAAAGTCATGGTGTTGTTTCATGTCTCTGATGACCTGCTTTTCAGTAAAGCTTTTTAGTTTGGCTTTTATTATCAAGTACAACTATTTTGTTTGTTTTAAGGAAGTCATGATGACTAATGAAAAATTCAAAAATTGACTGTGACACATGAAAAATAATACATAAAAATAATGTATGAGGAGTACAGTGTGTCCCAAAGAACTGGATGAAGGAGATTGTCTTTCTTTCCCTGCCTTTGACTTGTGCATTACAGTCATTCTGAAATAGATATGAGGGCAATGCCTATAATTAAGAATGGAAAAAAGTAAATCTCTCCAAATGAGTAGCTCTGCAAACTTTTGGAGGAAGAGTCACAATAGAAGTTTTGGCTCTGAGAAAAATTTGTAGAAAAAATTAACATTGTACATTTGCTGATTCATATTAGATGTTATCA
Organism: Myotis daubentonii; assembly: GCF_963259705.1. NCBI lineage: Eukaryota > Metazoa > Chordata > Mammalia > Chiroptera > Vespertilionidae > Myotis > Myotis daubentonii. The sequence continues at coordinate 115,423,929 of NC_081861.1, forward strand.
AATTTTATAGTATATATATATACATATATATATGTATTTATATATATTCTTATTTTATAAATTTTGGTGAGCATCAGAATAGCTTTCTGATTGAAAAACTATTGCATTTTCTAATACTAAAAATACATAGCATCTATTCTTTGCAATATACACACATGCTAATTGATCAAGCAATTGATATATCTAACAAATTAAAACCATAAACCATTGCGTAGAAAATTTTAGAAAGAATAGCAGAGAGGCAATTCTGGAATAAAGCAAGGCAAACCAACTCTCTGTTTTGTCATAGATATTAGAATTTGAGGAAACCTAACCTTTAAATTCTTAATTAGAATTTGAGGAAACCTAACCTTTTTGGGACAAGCTCTGTAGAAATTGATTATAGTACATTTTAAAAATATCAGGTAATACTTATGCTCCATGACAGTGGGTTTACTAAAAGAAAACGAATATATTCACAAAGTATTATTACACATCGACTTTTACTGGTTGACAACATACTACCTTGAGTATATTGACATTTTAGTCATTTTTAAAAATTGCCTTAGTTTGAAAACCTTAAAAAAAGTACCTTTGATTTGTATTTAATCAAAATTGTTATCAATTGAGAATCATTGTATTAACACAAGAATTGTTTACTTTTAGAATTATTTAAATATTGCATTGCAAATAATTATTCAAATAATGTATTGCAAATATACATTTCATTCAAATTTTTTAAATTATGCAAATTATCTTGAGGTCTAATAAAATCATTTTTAGAATTTAATTTACAGGGTCTTTTGAGGACATCTTAACTCTATGAAAAAAGAGATTGCTTGCTGGTCTAAATAGATAATATACTTTTTTAATTTAATAAAAGCTTTCTGTGTCCCTTAAAGGCATTATATTATGGAAATTACAATAGAGGATGTCACGAGCAGTTACTCTAAACTTAAAAGACTATGAAGTGTTTTGTGCAAATTTATGTTATTTAAGAAAAATAAGGTGTTTGTCACTAATTCTAGCTAGACAGGAATGAAACATTAATTTATAATTTGGACAGAGACATTACTATTAATATAGTCTCCTCTTTAGTCCTGAAGTATTTATTTGAAATCCTTGTAGCCCAAGTCATCTGCTACATTTGAAACAAGTTGTCAAATTCTTAACCACTTGTGTGGTTTAATAAAAGAGATTATAATCTTCGTTGTCTTGGAAAAGTCAGGTGGTTTTTAAAATTCCATTTATTACTTTTCATCATGACTTTATCACAAGAATAAAACAAAGTGAGTTCCCAAACTTTCCTTCACTTTCCACCTTCTATAACTACCTAACTTATTTAAATGATTTGTCATTTTTTCACTATTCTTTCTTCTATTGCTAATATAAGTAATACATGGTATTTTGGTGTGAATATATATGTTCTTAGAAACACATACATACACATTAAAATCACAGACTGCTATTACTTAAGAGATAAAAATTAATTGGAATTTAACATTTCTTTAAAGATTATTTTCTGTTCATTTATTTACTTTCTATTTTAAAGACACATCGTTTTTTTAAGAAAGTAACAAATAAAACTAATGTATGTCCTCTGTCCAACAAAGCATAAGTGAAGAGCCTCAAGGCTTAAGCATTAAAGGTTTCATGGAAAATCACATCTACATGAAGAGGTTCATTGTGGTTGAATCTTTTACCAGTTACATTTTAAAATAAAATTAATGCTAGTTATATTTCTTTAGATTATATATTATTTCTTTTTTTCTTTTTTATTGTTTAAAGTATTACAAATAGTAGTGCATATGTCTCCTTTTTTTCCCAATTGACCTTCCCCCATTATTTCACAAGACAGGCTTTTATTTAGTGCAGATCAGAGAGTTGAAAGAATTTATAGTGGTAGGAATTTGACATTTCTGCCTTTCATTCTGAAAAGATACATTTATTAAAGTGATGTCAAACTCAGTTAATGGAGGCGGTGCAGTTATTTCAGATATACAGGGTATGTAATTTGAAGCCAAGCCAAATCACAATGAGAAGAAATAATGATGACCTTGGTTTATTTTTATGCAGTACATTCAGGTTTTTATTGGATTCAGAAGGAGGCAGCGGTTTTCTTTCTCACTAAGTCCTGCTATAGTCCTTGGAGATTTGGGTTCTGTTACCAAGGCAGTTGGTTCATATTGGAACATTTCTGGGGAAGGTCATGGGCTGCAGTATGGGAAATGAGAACACTTTTTTATTAAATGCTACAAACTTCCATAGCAGAATTTCATGAACATATTTCTCTTTGGGGAGCACGCTCCACGTAGCAGACCAATCTTCCAAACACAAGAGACAAACAAATAAACACCTTGTGGTCTTTACCTTTTTTCTCATTTAAAAACATATATTAATTAAATATCCTTGAGGTTTCACTTTGTGCAATATGGACAGAGTAATATTCATAACACATATTTGAAGTTCTGAAGTTGAATCTCAATACAGATTTGCATATTCAATTAGCAAAGCTAGAGTGTAGTTTCTTTATTTTGCCCATTTGGGAGGGGTTTGTCTACTTACATCACATGTAGAATTGTCCTTACAATCTTTATCTTTGTAAAAGGTCAAGCTCCTCTGATTAATATTAAACGTGAACGTGTCTTTCAGAGATTCTACTGTCTCCTCTTGGAGGGGAGATTAACCTGGTTCTTTGTGAATCACTCATATGCAAACTGAAGTTTGAAGATTAACAGCTAACATAATTGGGTATATTTTTTCCCTGAAATTTGTAGTATATAAAGCTTGTTTTCCCATGTATTACAGTATGTTATAAATTTGCATGTGTCTTTTTTAAACCAGATGGCTCTTCCAGAGGTTCTGAAACACTAACTCCCAGGCATATTTCTCTTTAAGTATTCAAGATTGCTGCCCTGAATATGGGGATTGCGTGGGGGAAAGCCTTGGCTGCAGTGTTTAAAGGGGATCTTAAATTTCTCAGCCACAATTTTGATAGGCAGCAAGCAGAATGAGGATGAGGAGAGGAAATAGATGGCCCTACTGGCTCATACTTAGAAGAGTCTTAGTCTTGTGGCCACACAACCTCCACCTCATGCAAATTAGAAAAACGAAAAGGCAGTATACTCCCTATCCCATAGCTGAAGTCTTCCACTTAGACTGCCACTTTAACAAAGAACTTCCATTCAACTCTGTGCTGAATTTTGTTATTATTGTTGACACTATCATAGATGTCCCTCATCCTCCCCTTTACCCACTTCCACCCAGCCCCCACCCCCTCCCTATGAACATCATCACCGCCACTCTATCTTTATGTTATTCTGACATAATTCATTCAAAATACCTGAGAATTTCCATGGGCAAAAGAACAGACAGGGCAATTTTCTGGGGTCCTAGCCTGATCAATCGAGGGGTTTTGCATTAAACATATAATGATATTATGCCCTGAGCAAACAAGTGTTCCTAGCAATCTGGATTGAGTTTGGGGATCAATTTCTTCCTGGTCTCCTTTATTTATTATCTTTTTCATTATGCCTCAGTGCCTCATTTTGCTTTGTTGTTAAGCACCTCATTCTTCACTAATGGAAGGTGGGGGAGAATACACAATTAGCCTTTAACGGGAATGGAACTGTCATTTCTTTGTTATGTTGGTAAAATACTGCTGTTGATTTTGTTGGTGGTGAGTCTTCCAGAACTGATAATTCAGTATTTTTATTCCATACTAAAGGCCTGGTGCACGAATTCATGCACCGGTGGGGTCCCTCGGTGTGGCCTGCAGGGATCGGCTGAAACTGGCAGTCCAACGCCACTTGCTGCTCCAGCCTGCCACTCCTGTTTATCCCAGCCCCACTGTGCCTGCTGCCATTGCCACTCAGTAGACTCACTGCCGCTCTGCTGCAGTCTCCAGGCTGCAGCCGCCAGCCTTGAGCCCTGTGTCTGGCGCCTGCCCATTGGTCAGCTGAGCGGTGCTTCCACTGTGGGAGTGCCCTGACCACCAGGGGGCAGCTCCTGCATTTAGCGTCTGCCCCCTGATGGTTAGTGTACATCATAACGATCAGTCAGCCAGTTGTTCGGTCATTCGGTTGCTTAGGCTTTTATATATATTGATAGATAATTTTAAGAAAATGATTTTTCATAAATTCAAGTTATTGGAAAATTTATTTTTATACTTCAATTTTTAAAGCTAAAATGTATCTAGAGCTAGTTAAAAATATTTAGTCTCATGTTACTATTCCAGTAAAATAATCTGAGGAAAGCTTTGTTTCTATTTTTACTTATTTTACTTTCATTTATTATTTTATTCATTTCAGCAGAAATTTTGGTTGTTTTAATGAATAAGAGGAATATTAAAGTGCACTATGAAAGCCAGTGCTTATCAATGTAATAAAGCCATAATGTGGATAGCTGAATGGGTTTCAAACTGGGTTAACACAATTTTCAAGAAACTTTTAAAAATCAGATATTTGAAGTGTCATGCTTTTAGTTTATATTTAATAAATACTCAGCTAATTCATGGGCATTGCAGGAATGAGGAATTTACATAGGCCAAAATAACATAGTCTTTTTTCAGTTTATCTTCAACTTTTAGATACACTTGATTTGCACCATTATGAAATAATTGGTGTTTTAAAAAGACCGGTATTAATTGAGCACATCATGCACTATAATGTTTCATATTATGCCCCAATTATGGGCAAATATAAGGGGTACTCTTTCAATGTTTCCACCCTTTCCTTGGCTTTTGCTTTGTTTTGTTTTGTTTTAAAGTGTTCTCCTCTGTTCCACTCTGTTTTTGGCTAAGACTATCATAGAATTCGGACTATAAAAGGGCATAAGCATCAGTGGTTTTTTGCACATTCTTGGCACCCATCTTTATTTACACACAACTTGTCTGCTCCTTTATCAGATTACAGTAGCAATATTACCTGAACCCAAGCTAAGTATTGACTTAAAGGGCACAGGAGTCAGCACAATGTTACAAGTGCAGATTTTAGCCTAGGAAACTGTGTGAGGTCATACTAAAGGGAGAAGAGAAAAATCACAGAATCAGAACAGCTCAGATATCTTCCTCAAATGCAGGTTGAGTGATTCATTTTTATATTGATGCTCAAGAAGGCAGTATTAGAAAAAAACTGGTGACTAAGTGGACAACATGTTATCAAAATAGTTGAGGGACTGATAAAATTATTTGTAAAGTTGGTGAATCCCAATCGCTCCAATATATCAGAACATAACTAGGAAGGGAAAGGGAAAAATGCCTGTTAAAGAATGTAACTAAATATAAACAATGCTGGCATGTAGGTGGTTAACTGAAAGAGCTTACTGGAAGCTCAGACAGCTGAAGCATCCTGATTTAGTAGAGCCTAAAGGGCAGGGCAGGAGCCATGTGAACAGCTGCTGAAGAACTAGAGGATTCCTTTGGATTAGGTGTACACACCCCAGCTCTAATGGACTGTGTCAGAGAATACCAAGGGTTATCTCAGACTTCACTTTGCTCAAGCCTATGAACTTTAGTGTTTTAGTTTAAATGTCTGGAAATAGATTTGCTCTCAAAATAAATCCAGAAATAGAAGTATCAAAAGAAGTGACTCTGTAAAGTTTGTATTGTGTGGATTTGGGTGACCATTGTTTAAAGAAAGAAAAATATGTTATTAAGCCATTTATTCATGCAACTAATATGTATTGAGTGCCTACTTTGTTGCAGGTACTCTGGAGATAATGTTGTGAACAAGTAACTTCACTGAGATGAATATGTAGAGTATCACTTTAATGCATTCAGGGCAGGCGCTATGGAATGAAGAACACATTGTTATAAGAGTGAATGAAAGATACCTAGACTAGTGTTAGAAATTGTGGGGGGAGGGCCTGGAATTCCTATGAAAATTACATTCAAAGGAAGACAAAGAAAAATAGGGCTGGGAAATGCTGTCCAAGGGAAAAAGAGGAATAATGTTACATTCAGAGGGAACAACATATATGAAGGTGTGATGTGGCATGAAGAAAGAACTAAGATAAGGTCAGTTTTTCTAGAGCAGGGGTGGGCAACCCCTAGCACGCGTGCCAAACACGGCACGCCAGTAACTTTTGCTGGCACGCAAAACCCTCTTTTATAATTTTCCATTTACAATTTTTGTGAACATTTGAATGACTTAAATGTTAAATTACAAGGAACTGGTAAGACACTTGATGTTATGTTTGGTTACATAAAGGCTTTTGAAAAGAAACTGGAAGTCTTTAATAGGGATGTGGATGGTGAGAGATTTAGATATTTCCCATACCTCAAGAGGCACATCAAAGACCTCCCAAAAGATGACAGAACAGACTGTCAAAGCCTTCAAAAGCTGTTTTTAAACATCATCGAGTCAACTATTGAGCAGTTCTTCTCAAGATTTGCAAAATTCAGAGAACTGGAAGAGACAGCAAAATTCATGAGGTTTCCAGATAGCATGAAACTGGAGGAACTAAACTTACAAATGTTTTCATGGATAGACATGGCTGACTTTGAAATGTAGTTGATTGAATTTCAGAGTAGCTCAATTTGGAAGCAGAAATTTATTGATCTTAGAGTTGACTCGGAAAACATTGAAAAAAGTGATTAGAGACAGGAGTACCAGAGAGAAGTGTCCAAAACGAACTATTGAGGACTTGGAATTCCATTCCAGAAATTTTTTTCTGTTTAAAAAACTTTAAAACAGCGTTACTCTCCATGTTTTCATCCACATTCACTTGTGAATCTTTGTTCTCAGTGATGAATTTTGTTAAGTCTCATAATAGGAGTAGCCTGATGGATGAAAGTAGTAGGTCATGAAATATAAACCTGATGTAAAATCTCTGTCATCAGTGATGCATCAGCAAAAGTCCCACTGATAATATCAGACGGAGTCATAAAGTTTTCTGTTGGACTATCAGTGTACATGTATACATTAAAAAATAAATGTATTTTTCATCATCATATACTGTGTTTTTGTCGCTCGAATGAATTTCATTATTTCTTCAAGGTTCTTCACACATGTACACCTTAAGAGATGTCAAGTAGGTGTAACATGTTCTCAAAAAATTAGGCTTGGCACGCAGAAGAATTTTGAGTCCGAGATTTTGCTGGTTTTGGCACGCACTCACAAAAAGGTCGCCCACCCCTGTCCGAGAGTATAGTTAGAGGGAAAGTTTGGAACAAGCATGCAGCTGAAATGGTGGCCTGGGGCCAATCATTCAGAGCCTCAGAGGTCATGCATATAATGTTTGTTTTCTTTATAATGAGATCAATGGACAGCCTTTTAAGAATCTCAGGCAGGGCGGTGATAGGAACATATTTGTGTGTTTTTTAAAAAAACTATATTTTGTAAAGAAGAGATTAACAGGTGTTAAGAGTGCGTGAAGGGCAATCAATCTGGAAAATTTTCCTGCAGCAAAAGAGGGTGGTGTTGACTAGAAAGTGACAATGAAGTTGAAAGAAGTGGACTTATTCATGATTTATTCATGACAAAAAAATCAATAGGAATTGCTGTTGAGTTGTATGTGGGATCCTAATGGTATGTAGAATTGGGTGAATAATGGTGCCATTTACAAGGGGAAGATGTGAAGGGAATCCAGAATTATGGGAAGGATTGGGGTTATGGGTGCTAATTTTTTATGGAGAGTGTGGCTACATTGGATATGAGGATCTGAATCCTAGAAATTAAGTCATTATTGGGGACTTAATATGTGATCCATGGCATATAAGTGAGAACAGCTAGAAAGAATGCAGAGCGTGAAGAGAAAGAAGGTCAGGAATTCAATAAGGAAGACAAGAGCACTCCAAAACATCATAGAAGAAGCATCTAGATAGAATGATAAGATACTAAGGAAAATAATATTTCTGTAAATAGGAGTGTTCTTTTCAATCCTCAATTTAATGACTGTGAATGAGGATCTTGCAGCATCAGGTGTCTTGGTTTCTACAGTCTCTGTCATCCATTTACTCCTAATTTCCTCTCCCATATTGTTACATTTTTGAGATATCACCAAAATGTTGCCTTAGTAGAAAAGCTTTAATAAATATTTAAATTGGATAATGTATTCAGTTTTTTTTCCTGTACTCTGCGCTTCCTAAAAATACCTTCCTCAGAAACCCCATTTCAACTGACTACTGTATAATGAAATGAGCCTTCAGTGTAAAACGTTTATCATAGTCTGAATTTCAATTGCTCAGTCAGAGTTGTTAAGCAATATGAAAAATCATCCTTTAGAGAATCCAGAATTACATAGATGCGATAAGGTAAGTTTGCACTTTATCTAAAGCTTTTAGTTAATATAGATGCTTATTGGAGAAATGTCTAAAATTTCTTGAGAACCATTCATAAAATTGATTTTTCTTAAATCTGGAAAATTTGTAAATTCTTAAAATACATTGAAAATTCAGCTTAAATAAGACTAGAATTGTACTGAAGAGATAGAAGGCACTTGAGTAATTGAAATATAGTCATGGATGAGTGTAATTTACTTATCAGTTAGCTTTGGGGAAGTACATCTAGATAGAATATTAATGTGATATTGAGCAACATTTTTACTATTAGGTTTTTACTTACTTATAAATATTGTTGAGCACCTGCCATGTTCTCTCAGCCTTTTATGAGATTACAACTCTGTAAGTCAGAGAAAAATACATATATACACACATGCATATAAATGCAACTACTATAATATATCAAGAGAGTTTATAAAGCATGATACAAATCAACCGCAAATAATTACTTATGGATGATGTGATTATGGAAGTTTCATTGAAGAATCCATCTTTATAAATAGGCCTTACAATAGGAACATATGGAGATGTGAATTAGAGAAAAGTAGAAGGAGCAATGATGCATAGACAAGGATTAATGAGGCATTGATCTATTCTACATAAACTGTTAGTGACAACACCTTGCATGTGTATAGTAGTATTCTAGGTTCAACTGGTCTTCAAAGATAACATATAGCATTTAGTAAGCCTGTAATGTCACCCATTTCTCTCAGAATATTACATATATTTCAGCTATTTCCAATAATAACTCTAGACAGTGGTCGGCAAACTCATTAGTCAACAGAGCCAAATATCAACAGTGCAACGACTGAAATTTCTTTTGAGAGCCAAATTTTTTTTTCTTTCTTATTTATTTATTTATTTTTGTATTGCTTAAAGTATTACAAAGGGTATTATATATGTCTCCTTTTTCCCCCCACCCTTGACAATCCCCTGGCCTCCCCTACCCCCCAGTGTCTTATGTCCATTGGTTATGCTTATATGCATTCATATAAGTCCTTCAGTTGATCTCTTACCGCCCCCTTCTGCCCCCCTACCCTCCCCGGCCTTCCCACTGCAGTTTGACAGTCTGTTTGAGGCAGCTCTGCCTCTGTATCTATTTTTGTTCATAAGTTTATAATGGTCTTTATTATCCATGAATGAGTGAGATCATGTGGTATTTTTCCTTCATTGACTGTGAGAACCACATTTTTTAAACTTAAACTATATAAGTAGGTACATTGTCATTAACTTAATTAGGGTACTCCTAAGGCTTAAGAACAGCCACACTCAAGGGGCCAAAGAGCCGCAGTTTGCCGACCACGGCTCTAGGAGGTAAGGGGGTATGATCAATCCATGTTTAACAGATTAGAATACCCAAACCAGTACATGGAATTTAAGTCATTTGCCTAAGGTCGCTCAGCTAAGTGTTGGGGTCAGGATTTGAATGGTGGAAGAGTGACCTAAGAATCCAAAGCTCTTAGTCAGCTGCCACAACCTCTCAGTTTTGACAGGGAAGGGGGTCTGCCAGAACTATAGAGAGCAGAGATCAACACATAAAATAGAGGGAATCATAGTGTTTTCTAACAAGAACTAAGTATAGCAGGTACTCAAATAACATGGTCTCATTCAATGTCTTTTTGTGATAATGTTGATGAGCTGTTATAAGAACTGAACTCCTATTTATATCAATTAGCCTATGGTAAAATTGGTTTTACTCTATGTCATTTTGCTTAAAGTGACAGAACCTATCAATAACATTATGTGAGGACTTACTGTAAGTTCCATTGAGAATGTTCTTTTAAAAAACTAAAATAGTCTTTTTATGCAAAGACTATCAAACCTGGCACATTATAATTTCCTAGACAAAATCAGCTGTCCTAAATAACCCAGCATCTATCCTATCGACCTCCTGATCTTTTCTCATTGTTTCCTACCATCCACCCAGTTTCACAAGCTAGAACCCTGTTTCATCCCTGAAACTCATCTCTTTTGCCCACTTTTGTCTAAACCATAGCCAATCACTGTGGGTTTTATCTCCCAATATTTTTTTACCCATTTCTCTTCATCTCCTCTACAATTACTAGCCCAATCTGCTTTCCTCACTAGCAATAGAGCATCAGTTCCCTTTCTGGCTTCTTTGGATACCTCCTTCCCCTTCCCTCTAATCCATTCCCTATGATTCACTCAGTCAGCTAAATTTGATGATATGAATTCGTGTTTAATCACTTTAGTAGCTTCTCTTGGCTACTAGGAAAGCAAAACAAGATAAAATGAAATTTAGACAGTCCTCCTCTCCTATCACATCTCCCTTAATGCTTCCCCTGCCTCAGCACCTTTCTGGTTTTCTTTCTGTTCCTTGAATAAGCCTTGTTTCTTTCTGCAATTGGGCTTTTTGCACATGCTTTCCTCTTTTTTCTAGAACCTTTCTTCCCATTTTCACCTAGATAACACCAATGTCCACTTAAAAGCCACTCCCTCTGGGCATTTGTCAGAATTACCTATGTAGATAAATTTTCCCTACCATGTAATATCCCTCTGTAACACACACCACTGTTGTGATTCCATATGTATATGAGTGAGTAATTAATGTTTATCAGTCAGACCATTTGGTAAGTTCGATAAGCATATACATCATTGTTTCTCCAGAAATAGGCACATAATTATTTTTGAACTAGTGAATTGGTTCAATATTGCACACTATAGTTATAGACATTTACATATAAGAATATGTTATAATGATAATTAGATTGCACTTTATGAAAATTTTATATGACAACAAAAGCACTTTAGTCCTTTTTGTAGTTTAATGTACATAAATAAATAATGAGGAGCTGTTTTTTTTCCATTGAGTTTTATTTTCTTCTTTGATTTCCCATACTCCATTTTATTCTAGAGTCTATCTTTGCAAAATTTCATTGTGCCTCCTTCACATCCAAGATGTTCTTCCTTGATTCTACACTAATCTAGTCCTTTCTCATGTCTCTTACAGCTGCTCCCTTCTTTCCATCTTCATACTTGTTATCTATGTGTATCCTGGAAAATTCAGTCATTTACTCTTAGTTCTTATCTTTGCCAATCTAGGTCTTGAAGAAGAAATCCATTTTCTTTATAACCTAAAAAAGCTTGAGATATGTATTTTGGTGTAAATATAAAGTAGTAAATTAAGATACTTAGAGAAAAAGATACCATGATCACTAAGTGATTGGTCCTGGATATGGAAGGGGAGTTTGCTAAAAGGCAAATTGAAAAATAAACCCTCAAAGGCCAAAAGACTTTTGCAATGAAAAATAAATTACACTATATGAACATATATTATTAATAACAGCTTTCCCATTATATAAGGAAAGGACAATAACTTTTAGCCAAACACAGAAGGAATAAAAAACTGCATGATCTCATATATGGAACCTAAAACAGTTGAATACATAGAAGCAGAGAGTAGAATGGTGTTTACTAAAGGGCAAGAAAGTGACGAAAATGGGGAAATGTTTATCAAAGGGTGCAATGTTGAGGTTATGTGTGATGAATAAATTTAGATATCTAATGTGCAGCATGATGACTATAGTTAATATTGTATTGAATACCGGAAAATTGCTGAGACAGTAGATTTCTGGTGCTCTCATCACACACATAAAAATGGTAACCATGTGAGGAGATGGATATGTTAATTAGCTTGATGATCATAATCATTTTATTATATACATATATGTGTATATAATCATGTTGCATACCTTCAATATACACAATTTTTATTAAAAGTAATGTAAAAGAACAGTGACAACACTACACCTAAAATCAATACCGAGAAACTGAGTCTCTCATACAATGCTGCTGGGAATGTAAAATTGTACTGCCTTTCTAGAAAGCAGTTTGGCAGTTTCTTCTAAAATTGAACATGCAATCACTGTACAACCCAGTAATTACACTCTTGGGCATTTATCCCAGAAAATGGAAACTTATGTTCATGCAACAACCTGTAGTATATGAATGTTCACAACAGCTTTCTTCACAATAGCTAGAAATTCAGTACAATCCAAATGTCCACTCATGGGTGAATGTAAAACAAACTGTGGAACATCCATATCACAGAATACTACTCAGAAATAGAAATAATGAACCCTTGATACTCAATAATACAACTATGATAGACCTCAAAGACACCATGGTGAGTGAAAAAATTTTCCAAAGGTTACTTACTGTGTTATTCCTTTTATATAGCATTATTGAAATAATATTATAGAGATCAAGAACAGATTTTCACTATCATAGATTAAGAATGGGGAGGCCCAGCCAGCGCGGTTCAGTGGTTGATCATCAACCAATTAAAAGAAGTCCAGATTCAATTCTCAGGGTACACGCCTAGGTTTCGGGCTCGATCCCCTGTGTGATGCATGCAGGAAGCAGCCGATCAATGATTCTCTCTCATCATTGATGTTTCTATCTCTCTCTTTCCCTCTCCTCTCTTAAATATATATTAAAGAATGGGGAAGCAGGAAGGCCTGGGGCAGGGGGCAGGTGCAGGCTAGAAGGGGTCAGTGGGGAAAAGGGGGACATCTGTAATGCTTTAAACATTAAATATTTTTAAAAAGAATGGGGAGGGCATGTGTTCTATGTAAGAATGCTACAAGACAGTATGTGGTGATAGATCTGTTCTGTGTCTTGATTTTAGTGTTTGTTACACAAAGCTACACTTGATAAAATCACATAAAAACACATGCTCAGAGGGACACAAATAGAAACCTGTATAACTGGTAATAGCTGAATGAACTCTGTGGATTATACTGATAATTTCCTAGTTTTAATGTTGTACCATAGTTATCCAAGGTGTTAACACTGTAGGAGGCAGAATGAATGTTGCACAAGACATCCCTACGCATTTCTTTGTAATATCCTGTGAATCTATACTTACTGAAAAACAACAAAAAAAATTAAGTACAGCATTAAACCTTTAATAAGCCCTTGGTGTCCTGAAAGCTTGTATGTCATCACCAGACCTAATCAACAGATAAGTCTTGTACATTAATAAATCCACCATTCAGAATACAGACGAAGGATGGTTTAATGCTAACCCACTAGAATGCAATCTATTTCTTTTATACAGGAACATGCATCATTTATTGAACAAAATGTCATGGTGATTTAAACCTTGTTCTAAATGCCCTACCTTATGAGGTATGTGCTTCATGTTGTTTATGATTGAAAAGCCTGTATAGGAAGGGCTGGCATTTTAGAAGAGATGCTGGTCCATGGTCATGGTTACTGGAAAAGGCCTGAGACTATTTGTGTTTTCAACCTGACTCTACCTAACAAGCCAAGTGATTGTGGACAAGCTAATACTTAACTATTATTTATTGAGTTCCTGGCACAGAGCTGAGCATATCTAATACTGATTGTCCTTAAGAATAAATTAGGAATAATGTTGCTTCACAAGATTATTTTTATAGGCATTAAAAAGGTATATGAAATTGCTTGGTGAGTGACAGAATGTTGGGAATCAATGTTGTACTTTGTATGATTATAACTATTAATATCAATGAATAGATAATTTATATAAAATTTATATATAACTTCCAAAGAGAGAAGTTGTATAAACATACAACTTCTGGGGCAAATGTAGGTTTACCTTTGTTTGTATAAAAATAATACAAGAATAAATAAGAATAAACTATGTGTTTTGTGTACTCACAATTGTAAACCTACTTTTGCCCCACCCCTGTAGATTAAAAGATATGTGATTGTGTTGGTGTGTGTGTGTGTGTCTGTGTGTGTGTGTGAGAGAGAGAGAGAGAGAGAGAGAGAGAGAGAGAGAGAGAGAGAGAAGAGATCTCCTTGCTTTAATCTAATCTTAAATCCATCATTCTAATTGCTGCCCAGTCATGCTTCTAAAACACAAATCAGATCTTGTGCCTCTAGATTAACATCTTTTAGAGAAGCTTCTAGTTACAGGTTAAAATCCAAGGTCCCAGTGCATAGGCCCCTTACAGTTTGGTACCTGCTCATGTCTCTCACCTTTTTATCTACTATTCCCCATCACACATACTTCTTTCTAACCATAAAATTGTGGTTCCACAAATCCTATAATTTCATACATATGATTTGTTACCACTTTCTGGCATTTTCTCACAAAAATCACTATCATCCCATATCTCTTACAGTAAAATCTCTATTCATTATTTTATTGTTTGCTTAGAGAACCTTGTTAAAAAGCATTTCTGACTAACCTAGGTCAGAATATGGTGCCCCTGTTCTGGGTTCTTACTGAAAATTCACTGTACATAATTCTATGAAATTAATTATTCCTCTTTGTCAGTGTCAGGTTGTTTCTGACTCACTCCTTGCTCTTTGAGAGGAAGGTCTGTGCCTGTTATCTATGTGTTCCTTATGCCTAATTGTTTATAGGCACATAAATGAATGATTAAATACCACAGCACTTGCCAGATTGTTAGTCATCAAATTATGAATGTATTTGAAACTCAGGCATCCAGATTGAAAAGGGTTTATATCTAACAGTGACTACTGGCAGGTATTATTATATTCACACACAGGATAAATAATGAAACAGAATTAGGGTAATCTTTAGTGCATTATTTTGTGCTGAGTGCTCAGTGAATTGTAAAAAGTATAAACCTCAGACCAAAATGCTTGTTTCCTAATCTAGATAGTTCGTGCAATCAATGATATTTTGGGTTTAACTCTGTAATTTGTTTATTCTGTGTGTGTGTGTGTGTGTGTGTGTGTGTGCGCGCGCGCGCCTTAGCCTCAAAAGAAACACCAGTGTTAAAAAAGAAACTCGACTTGTTGGAATTCCTTTGAGAACTGAGCTATCTTTGTAGATGTCAAATTAATACCAAGTGATAGAAAATGTGAGAAGAAATTGGGAGAATCACTTTCATTCATACATTATGAGCATGCTGGACATGCTGTTCTTTGATATGGGGACAGGAGCCTTAAATCCCCCATTGGTGTTAGAGGACAGATTGCTAAGAAAGTGAATGGTTGGCTCAGACTACCTCAAAGACAAGTGTTTGCTTCTGCTTGAGCTATTGTTGGAGTTTCCCTGAAGGGGACTTAGAACGGAATGTCCATTCCAGGGAGTATTCAGTTTCAGATAGCTGCCTTCCTGAGCTTATTTTCCACCATGAGAGCTGGCCAAAATGATTGGAAATCTTTCATCTGTTTTAATCTGGAATGGAGTTCATTTATAAAAGGAAAGCTAGTTGCTGGGTAACTATGTGCACAAGCATAAAGCCTAATCGCACATATGCCCAAACTCAAGGTGACAAATGTCTATTGAATGATTCAAATCTATGGAATTGAAGGGTCTTTTCAAAGAAAAATAGCATGTACTGAGTCAATCTAACTGCCTATTCATATTTATTAGGTACAATCTTTTGCAATAAAAATAATGTTTCTGAGTATTTTATTGACAAGCAGATATGAACTGTATTTTGTTCATTATGTTAACATACTATTCATGCCTTACAGAAATCTATACACCTGATGCATCCTGGCATTTTATGAGAAAGACTAGCTTGAGTGATAATATTGATTTACCAAAGTAATGAGCCTTCTGACCCGATTTTAAAATGAAATTGAGTTTCTGCAAACTAATCCAGTAACTTTTCTTTACTATTTTATCTTGAAGTACATTCTTTATATTAAAAAGGTTCTTATAGGACATCATGATAGTGTATTTTGACTTAGAAAATTTTAACCAAGGAAAAGACATGATATAGACTCATTGTTTTCTCCATGAAAATCTATGGTAATAGCTCTACAATCAATTGTTTTCTTAATGAAGGTATACATAATTGCATTAAGTCTTCAACTGTAATAGGTTATTTAGCCAATTTTTATCTTCATATACCAAAAGTAAAGACCAACCCAACCAGAACACAATCCAAGCCCTAAATAATGTGCTGTATATAAATTAAATTTATAGCTATTCTCCTCTCTGAGATCACATTGCAGAACTGTGTTATGCAATTTCAAGAATTGAAAATATAGCTTACATATAAGAAATAGAGGAGAATTCAGTCCTACTCCATGACATCTAGAAATCATGTTCTACCACTGAATAATTCATTTGCAGATACCCATTATTTTTAAAATTTGTTGTACTATTATAATTTAATCATTATAAAAACTGTGGTAAAGAAATATATTTTTATTCCCACTTAACACATGAGGTAACTCAGTTTACTTTTTTAAAAAAATATATATTTTATTGATTTTTCACAGAGAGGAAGGGAGAGGGATAGGGAGCCAGAAACATCGATGAGAGAGGAACATCGATCAGCTGCCTCCTGCACACCCCCCACTGGGGTCGTGTCCGCAACCAAGGTATATGCCCTTGCCAGAATCGAACTTGGAACCCTTCAGTCCACAGGCCGATGCTCTATCCACTGAGCCAAACCGGCCAGGGCTGAGTTTACTTTTTTGTATTAATTATATTTAGTTAAATTGATTATAATATGTTTATTACTAAATCACCTACTTCTGGATGTTGTAAAATATGTCTTATATGTGCTTAAATTCTCAAAGATTTTAGAATATTATCATATAGTAGGATTAAGCTCAATAAATAAATGTTGAATTAATTTATATCCAAAAGTGATGGAGTGATCAGTTACCCATCAATTTCTTTGGACCTAAACCGTCTGATAATGATATCTATTATTTTAGACATGACATAGTGTAGAAAAAATCGCAGATAATTTCAAGAAGTAGAATTATGTCATATATACCCAGAGTTCTAAAGATGACATAGGCTCTTGATTCAGCCTGAAGTTCAGGTGTACAATGCATTTGAGTTTTCTAGGTTTGTTTTAATTGTTCACATTAAAATGTATACCCAGACATAAATTTCCTTTTGGAATCTTGAGTATTTACAATAAACAAAAAATACCCTTTATGTAGAAGTATAAAAAGAATACTAATTAATAAATATGCCAAGTATGTTTCCAATTGCAGGAAACCATTAAAATTATATGAATATACTCTAAGTGTAGTCTCTCTTATCAAATAACATAATTAATATAAGCATTCAAATACCTATATATCTGATATATACTTACATTAGCTTCAGAGTTTTTCTAAATATATATTCTTATGGGTGTAAAAGGGAGTGAAGATTTTGCAAAAAGAGGAATAAAAGAAGATTGGACTTTCACATCTACTGTTAGAATTCATTTGAACCATTTTAGGAATTTTTTTTAGTATAAAACCCAGATTTCATGGTGTGTGTCCATGTATGGGAGTGTACATATGTGCATTTGTGTGTTATAAAGAAAGAAAAACACAGAAGTCCAATATGTGAGTTGTAAGATAAGGATATTGTACACTTAAAATAGGTAACTTCTGAGATATAAATTACTTTGTGATAGTGGACATAATTTTAACATTCCCTTGAATTTATTTTCTCTAGGAGAAAGAAGAATAACCTATTACTTAGAATAGCTTTAAAGTAAGTACAGGTCATTGCTATAAAGCAGACTTTGAATGGAAGAGTTTCTCATCCTTAAGACATAGTTCCTTTCTAGCATAAATTTGAAAAAAATGATGAAATTTTAGATCTCAGTAAGTTTAATATATATAAACAAAATGTTCATTTAACTGTAAAATCTGTATATCTAATTTCCAGAGCCAAGAAATTCAAAATTAAATTGCCACCTATTACTAGGCATTAGTCAGAAATATTATCTTATAGCATCTGCTACTTCCTCTGTTCTGAACTAGTTGTGTATTTCTTGATATTAGTAGTCAATTAATGAATACAAATATACATGCAGCCAAGAGCAGAGCATTCCATTCATTGACTACATGATTTTTGACATCTTATTCATTGGGAGAGTGTCATTTCTTGTTAATTGGAATGGATATGAATGCTTTCACATTCTTAGTTAATAAATTTGCTCATAGAATTAATTCAAATATGTCTGTTATGCTTTAAGGATCGATAGTATTCCTTTAAACTAAAGGGGGAAAGGTCAAAGAAGAAAAAAATGATATCTTCTTTGTTAGTTCCAACAGGGTATTTTATAGAAGAAGAAATAAAGCTTTCTTTAGATGTAGGCAAAGTGAGTAGGTTGGCATTTCTTCTTAGTTCTGAGATTGTATTGTGTTTGCTTCTTTCCCATTGCATTTAATTCTTGTCTTGAATTCACTTGTTTACAGGATTGTCTGTCCCAATAAGCTGTGAGTTTGTTTACACAGTGTCTACTCTTATTTAGTAGGTTATGTATTATGTGTGCTAAACAAAGTTCCTAGTGATTGATGCTTAATAACTGGTGACCAAATGGATGGATCCCAGCATGACTAACCTCTGATGCCTTCTTGTTTGGTTTTGGTTTTTGTATGAGTGGTGGAAAGAGAAGTGGCTAGCTCTAAGCTGTACTATATTCAGATAGGTTTTCAGAGTTTATTCTATACATTGTAGTAGCTTATGCAATGAAGGAGATAAAACAAAATATACATGGTCAAGGAGTATTTGGCATCTTGAACATTTTAAAAGAGCAGATTCAGCCCTCCTTTCTAGGTGACTAATAATATCTGTGAAAACTCTTGGAAATTATAAAGTATCATGACAATGCAAGAGATTTTACATGAAGATAAAACTCACTGCCCTCTTAGTTTGTTAAAATCTTTGATGCCAAATGTTGTTGATGGTCAAACTCTTGCTTAGAAGAGATACACCATAAGATCCAACAAAATTTTCCTAAACATTTACATGAATCTTTGTTGATGTATCCATTCCAAACACATACCAAGCATCACAGTAAATGTTGCAGATAAAAAGGTGCATAAAACATACTTCATGTCCCCCAGAAAAGAGGAAAAATATACTAATAATAAGTCCAGTAAAATATGGAGATTGGTATGATATAAGTTTACATATATTATAGTGGCAGCATGTAAGGAGGAACACAAGGAGTTCGAAGGAGAGCCAAGAAGACTTTCAAAAAAGTGAAATGGATTGGGTTGAGGCTTAATGGAAGAAGAGGATTTGCCAGATTGAGGAGCAGGAAAGGGCATTTAAGATGAGAGAACAGCATGTACAGGGTGTGAAGTGTGTAAGAGTAGGGTATATTGGAAATTGAATACTTGGGTATTAATCGGATCATCAACCCAATGATATGGTATAGCTGAAATACAACTTAGATTATGAAGAGCACACCAATAAGTTATAGGCCATGCTACAAAGTTTAGAAGCCAGTGAATAATTTTTAGCAGAGAAATAGTACACTCTAATATTTATGTTTTGTTCTTAATGCTTAGAGAGAACTCTGACACTGTCTTGAGGGATCACAAATTGGATGGATGTATGGGATTCCAACCCCATAGTAGTGGTTCTCAAACTTTAGCCTCCATTACAATCACCTGACTGATTATTAAAATACTAATTACTGGACTCCACCCTCAGTAGATCTGAGGTGGAGCCTAATGATTTCCATTTTTACAAGTTTCCTAAATGATGCTGATATCTCTGGTCCAGGGACCACACATTGAGAATGCTTTAAAACCTTGTTCCTGGGCTGCACGTTAGAGTCACCTGCGAAGCTTTAAATATTGTACATATCTAGGGCCCTGATTCTAGCAACAATTGAACAAACCAAAGCAACAAACAAGCAAAAATTACAAAAACTGGTGGACACAGACAAGAGTATGGTGGTTACAAGGAGGAAGGGTAGTGGGGGAGTAGTAAAAGATAAAGGGTGTCAAATAGATGGTGCTAGAAAGATATTTGACGTTGGATCATAAACACACAATGCAATATACCGATGATATATTATAGAATTGTATAATGTTATTAAGGAATATTATCCCAATAAATTTAATAATTAATCCTATATAATAAAAGCCTAATATACTAAATGTCCAGTTGTCCAGTCAGCCATTCAACCAATCCAAGCATAATATGCTAATGATATGCTAAGGCGCACAACCACTCACTATGACGTGCACTGACCACCAGGGGACAGATGTTCCAACCTATATGTTAGCTTGCTGCTGGGGTCCGGCCAATCAGGACTGAGTGAGATGGCCGGACATGCCCTGGAACCCTCCTGCAGTCCCTCCCTGGCTGGCCAACCTCCTGAGTTCCTCCCTGACCCTGATTGTGCACCAGTAGGGTCCCTCGGCCCGACCTGTGCCCTCTTGCAATCCAGGACCCCTCAGGGGGTGTTGGAGAGCCAGTTTTGGCCCAATCCTACAGGCCAGGCTGAGGGGCCCCACTGGTGCATGAATTCATGCACCAGGCCTCTAGTTAATAAATAAAAATATACCAATTAAAGCAGAACTGAATTGGTACAGATTGTGTTGAGAGCCACTGTTCTAAAAGTAAGTTTAAGCAGGTTGAGGTTATATCCAAAACATGTGTCTTACTAGGGCATTAGGAATGGAAAAGGTGGAATGCAATGGAGAACTATTTAAATATTTACTTGGTAAAGGTTAGTAATAGAATTAGAGAAGGGAATGCAGAAAGAAAAATGGGTTTGCAGAGAGAAAAATTGTCAATGTTGATTCCCTAGTTTCTGACTTAGGCAGATGTAGGTTTATACTGTATATATTTGTACTTATATCATTTTAGACATTGGGCAGAAAGTGTACATGTATAGAAAGAACTATCCAGTCAGTTATTCTAATTTAAGTAACTTTAAACACAAAATTTAGACCTGATATTTAGCCATTACCTTTAGGAAGGTTATAGAGTTATGAACTGAGTTCATAGGAACACAACACACATACACACTTCATCATAGTATAAAAACCAGCTTGGCGGATGTGGGGCTCAAAATTCATAAATCCTGTCAGAAGGCTGGGTTTGGAATGTAAGACAGACTTTGTAATAATAATATTTCATCTATATGAAACAGTTCATATCCTGGACTAGAGGGATGGTGCTACCATTGTTTATCCTGGCTAAACACAGAACAGGAAATAGTGTCTTCCAACAGGGAAAGCAATTAGAATAATCATTAATTGGGGGTATTTGCAATTCCTTTGTGAAGAACTATTCCTTGCTCAATGAAATAAAGCTCTTTGTTTTGCTTATAGTTATCATCTGGTGAAAATATTGGAGTTTAGATTCCTAAAGGAAATTAGAAGGTGGGTAAAATTCACATTCACTTAGAAATTCCTTGCACTGAAATGTACTTATTACTAGGAATGAATATGAGAGAACTTAATTCATTCAAACAGATTATTACAGGTTATGAGTTTTAAATTAACCTTGATTAACAAATTGAAAAATATTTTTCCCTGATATAGATGGATGCCAATTCCATGGGTATACAATTCCATGTGTTCTCTGGACCCAGCTTACTGCTTCTGCTGCTTCTCTCACCATTATCCTTACCTTCTATTCCTCCCCCTTTAGCCACAGGGTCCTAGGTGGGTGACCCCAAATTACCTTCTCTCAGAATGTCAGGTTTACGCCTTCCTGAAATGGACACCCTTTACCCGCCTTCTCTTTACTGAAAACTTTATTAATTAAAGCTTGGTTTCTATTTTATCCCCATGATAAATTCTATCCTAACCCCTTTTCCCCAGTCCCTTCACTCCACCAGACAAGGTGAGGTATGATTTCAGTGTTCCAGTTTCATAACCCCTTCAAAATGTACATCTTTCACTATATTTCATGAATTTACTCACTTTATAATTAGAATCCAAATTCCTTGAGGGCAGGGAGATGTTTGATTTATTGTTATTATGGTAATAATGTCATTTCATTTTGTTGCGGGTTCCTCCTCCCCAATACCTAGAAATAAGCACAGGACTTAGAATATAAAGGTATTCAACCTGGCCGGCATGGCTCAGTGATTGAGTGTCGACCTATGTATGAACAAGAAGGTCATGGTTTGATTCCCAGTCAGGGCATATGCCCAGGTTGCGGGCTGGATCCCCAGTGCGGGGCGTACAGGAGGCAGCCAATCAATGATTCTCTCTCATCCTTGATGTTTTTATCTCTCTCCCTCTTCCTTCATCTCTGAAATCAATAAAAATATTTTTAAAAAATATAAAGGTATTCAGTTAATGCTTTTTGAATAAAATAAATGAATACCTAAAGTATATATGAGCAACAGAGTTCATTCTAACACTATGATTATAGTTAACCATCTTTGTTTTGTTACACTATCAAGAAGAAATATATATCACCAATGGGAAAAATGGAATGGGCTCAATTCAAACACAAAGCGTTATAAATGGATAAGGAGTATATTAGTTCCCTAGGGTTGCCATAACAAAATACCATAGCAGATTGGGTAGTTTAAACAAAAGAAATTTATTTTCTCACAGTACTGGAGACTAGACATCTGAGATCAGGGTGCTGGCAGGGTTGATTTCTTTTGAGGCATCTCTCCTTGGCTTGTAAGTGGCTCTCTTTTCCCTCTGTCCTCACTTGCTCTTTCTTTTGTGTTTAGCTGTGTCCTCATCTCCTCTTATAAGAACACTAGTGAGATTAGGGCTCACCTCATTTAACCTTGGTCACATCTTTAAAGACCTATCTCCAAATACAGTCACATTCTGAGTCACTGGAGGTTAGGATTTCAACATATAATTTAGGGAGACATAATTCAGCCCATAAGAAGGAACCATATCAAAAAACAGTTTGAGAGCAAAAGAGATTAGCATCTGAGTGGAATATGGGAAAAGAGGAAAATGACTCAGTTCTTTGCTGCTCTCTGTTCAGGCTTCTTCTGAACCAATTGAATATGTGGGAAATGGTTTTGCAATCCCCACAGCTACTAGAATTCATTTACTTGAGAGGTTTCCCTCCCTGCCCCTAGTTAATGAGGACTGCTGTTAGTGTGGTTGTAGTGCAAGGTGCAATTAACAACTTGTAACCACAAAGCAGCAGGGAGCATAAAGAACTGTAGGAAAACAAAGAGAAAGTGGCCAGAAAAGAAAAGGGGTCTGGAGGGTGGGTGAAAGAAGAGACTAATAAATGGATTAAGAAGATTAAAGATTTTAAAATTAGATTAGATAGATAGATGATAGATAGATAGATAGATAGATAGATAGATAGATAGATAGATAGATAGATAGATGATAGATAGATAGATGATAGATAGATAGATAGATAGATAGATAGATAGATAGATAGATAGATAATAGAGCGAGCTAAGGAAACCTGGTATTTGGTCTAGAGTTTTGCTATTTCACTGTTCAACTCCCTGTGGCAAATAATATAGAATAACAACTGGAAAGGACCTGGAGAATATTTTCCAACTCATTTACAGATATCTGAAGTGAGATTCCAGTTCTCACAGCTAGTTAGATATAAAGCTAAGACTAAATAAAACCCAGGTAACTCATAGCTGGTGATTTTCATGTCATACCACTCTCCATATAGTTGATGGTTAGAAAAAAAATCTGCTGTATAAGAGGGTAAAGGTGGTATCTTATGCTGCTTCCATAATCCCCACAATTTCAGAGTGATAATCTCATTTGATTGCAGGCTAACTATAATTTTATATTCATATATGTAAGTATTTATATATATATATATGCATATCATCGGTCTACCAATTTTCTATATATGCAGAAAAAAATAACGGAATTAGAAAGTACCAGGGAATTCTTAAGTCAAAATTATCACTCAGATGTAAAACAGATACATTTTAAAAACCCCATGACCAAGCCTCTGTGTGTTCTTCCAACCTCATCTTTTTGCTACATCCACACACCACATGTTCCAGCCATGTGAAACTATTTTATTTTTATTTAAAATGCCATCCCCTTCAATTCTGCATTTGTACATGCATCTTTGCCTCTTTCCATCTCTTGATTCTCCCAGTAAATCACTAAATTTATTTTAACTAAATTGTTGCTAACTGAAATTCCTAAATTTCCTCTGACTTATACCAACAGAGTTGAGTGTAGTCCTATTAGTGCCTTACATGTATTTCTAAAATAGAAGTTGTTATATTGTAGAAATTACTTACCCACTAACTTGTATTACTATTTTACTTTATTTCTTATCACAGAATACAGAATGTAAACCCTTGGGAGCCAAGAAATGTGGGTGCAATTTTGGGAAACATGTTTATGGAATGGTTATTGTGATTAATATAGCACTTTACACTTACTGGGATAAATATTTATATTTTAGTCATGTATCTACTCTCAGTAATATTTTTGGTGGATACTCTATGTGTTATAAGTAATGTAAACAGAAATATTTTAATGTGTGCATAGGAATTGAACATTCAGTGAGGTTAAATAAATGGTCAATCTTAAAAATGAATGTTTTGGAACTTAAGAAATAGATTCCATTTTTAATAAGTTTTTCTATATAAAGTATACTTTGTTAACCTTAGCTTAAGCTATATGACTATATAGCTTTTATAACTTTGATTTGCATGTTTAAGATGTATGGAAATGAATAGCAAAATGTTGTGAATAGGAAGTGAAAAGATTTTTAAAAATTTAGCTAACATGCCATTTTTTCCTAAGCTTCTGGAATATTTTTAGCATTATTATTAGAAAAATTTAGTTCTGGAAGATAAACACTTGGAATTGTTGACTTGGAGATAAGTCAGATAGCCAAAAAAAAAATTCATCCATAATTAGCAGTTGGATGTATCTACAGTGAGATCACACTCTAGGTTATTCCTATTTTTACATTCCAAACTTTCTCTAATAAGTTTTTTATTATGAAATTTTGAATTATATTTTAAATTTATTCTCAGTTCAAGATGATAAGAAAATGGGATTTTATGTAGAAAATATTTTAGAATATTTCATTTAAAAGTTTAGGGACTAATATCCTATTCCCACTTCCCTGAAAAACTTAGTTTAATCTTTCCCATATAATCATTGATTGCAATTTCATTACTTATGACACTTATGTGGCATGTATATACCTGTGGTATTGAGTATATATTCGAACTCTGTTTGAGTATTCCCATCTCCCATGAATTCATTCTATGACAACAGAGTTGTGTCTTATACATCTTTGTATCTCTTATAACAAAATAGAACTCAGTTCTATAGAAAATACAGAATTGAGAGTTTGAGATGACAGATTAAGAAAAGGTAGTAGATGGAAAGCATACATGTAGTCCAGGCCAAACTTATAGAGGAAGGGGCTCAGAATGAGCTGGGAATTCATCAAGGACAATAAAATTATTTGGTAATCGATGGTTGGTAAATTGTGGGAGATGAGGAAAAGGGAATGGTAGTAGCAGACACCATGGTAATAATTCTCAAAGATTGTACTATGAAACACTAATTATTCAATGTGGGCCCCTCTATTTTCCCCACCCCTAAAAAAAGATTCCTGTAGTCCTATGAGGTATTTAAATGCTGCTTAATATAACCTCTTCTAAGAGTTTCACAGAACATGTGCAAAGTGCCCTGGAATCCTGCAATAAAGATAACTTATATTTAAAATAAGCTGAAATATTAAAATAAAACTTACATATAGTATGCAGCTCTTTAGTTTGTATTTAGGACTTAAATTCAGTAATATATACATATATTTTTTGGTTAATCTTTACTGGAGGATATTTTTTCCATTGATTTTTAGAGAGAGTGGAAGGGAAGGAGTGGGGAGAGAAACATTGATGTGAGAGAGACACGTCAATCGGTTGCCTCCTGCACATGCCCCAACCCAGGCTCGGATTGGACCTGCAACCCAGGTACATGCCCTTGACTGGGAATTGAACCCAGACCCTTCAGTCTGCAGGTTGGTGCTCTAACCACTGAGCAACCAGCCAGGGAATAAATTCAGTTGCGTATTTAAAACCTTGAACATATCATGGAAAATATTTGCTAAAAATTAAAGCAATTATTAGAATTCTACCCTAAATTTTCCCCCAAAGAGGAACCTTCTATGTACTCCTATATATAATCTTAACTATTAATGGCATGCATATATTTGAAATTTATTTTCTATCACTGTATTCAACCATAGTTTTTTTTAAAAAGAGCGTTACTTAGGGATAATTGACATGAAATAAACTCATATATTTATGATGTACTCTTTGATAAGTTGCACATTTATATACACCCATTAAATCATCGCTAAAATAAAAATAATAAACATATGAATCACTCTACCCCCACAAAAGATAACTTAATTTTTTTCTTTTTTTAAACTTTATTTCTCAATTACAGTTTACATTTAATATTGTTTTGTATTAGTTTCATGTGTAACAGTAGACAATCATATAGTTCACAAGTAGTCACCCCAATATTTGCAGTACCCGCCTGGCACCATACATAGTTATTACAATATTATTGCCACTATTCTCTATGCTGTACTTTGCATCCCTGTGCCAGAGACAAAGGGGCCTGGGGGGCTGGGTGGAAAAGGTGAAATGATTAAGAAGTGCAAATTGGTAGTCACAAAGTTAACATAACTTTTTAACCCAGTTTCCAAAATTCATTTAACCATGGACCTCCTTTTACATATAGTCAATAAAAGCCAATGTATCTGAACGTATTTGGGGAGTCTTAAAAATAGCTAATCATCCTGGATAATTGGGAAGATGATGATAACATTCGCAGAAACAAAGCCAGGCATAGGATCAAAATTAGAAAGCAGTAGGAAGAGGGTTGTTTGTTTTGAGACATTAACTTGGAATTGTTGATGGGATATCCATGTGGGTATACAATGTAGGCTTTGGGGATAGAGGGCTGAAGCTAAGAAAAGTGTTAGTCGTAGAGAGAAATATTTGAGAATCATCCACATGGTGCTGATAGTTGAAATTTTAGAAGGGAACAAGATTTCACAGGGAGAGAATTTACTAACAGTGAAAGGATAAGCCCACCCTGAGGGACTGCAAACGTGGGTGCCTCACTGAATTCTCATAACCAGATCATAAGGAAAGAATCATCTCCAATTTAGAGCTGAAAAAACTAAAACACACAGAGTTTAAGTAACTTTCTCAAGGTCAGGTAACTACTAAATGTCTGAGGTGTGATTTTGAACTCTGCTCTATAATTTGCTCCTGAGTTTGAGTGTTGGCCTATATATGTAACTAATATATTTTTAAATATTAAAAATTGTTTTTATAAAGGCACAAAAACCATACCACTTTATAGGATTGCCTCTTTTAGTTATGTCTTTCTTTGAAGTAAAATTCATTTTCTGCTACTGGCTTAAAATGAAGATACAATAGATTATTTTTTGGCAAACGATGCCCTCATTCATGAGAAACAATTACAAAACATGAACCAGGCAGATCTCTGCGCAATACTGGTTCTTTGAGAATAAATCCCTGAAATTGCATCTGCCATAGTGAAATTGGGTTGCAATTATGGGGTTAAAATTAAATGGGAAATGAAATATCAATTTTCTTTCCATTATTATTTTATTTATTTTTCACATACGGCATATGAAATTACTCTTATAGGGACACAGTGCAATGCATTTTCTAGATTATTATTTCACAGAATTTAAGCAATTATTGAAAATGACTGTGTAGAGATAAAACAATTCTGTAAAATTAAGGTTTGGCTTTTCTTTTGTTTGTCCTAGATTCCTTATTAATTTTATAATAACCACTTTACTTGCAAAAATTGGATTTGATATGTGAACACTCCTGTCCGTTTACAATAAAACATCATTTTAAAAAGAGAAAAGTATGTTTGTATTACTGTTTTGCTAGTAATATCTAAAAGGTTAATATGAATATATGCATATACTTCAGTTTACAAATTACAAAGAGCATGAGGAGAAAGCACAATCTAATATAGAATAATTTCTTTCATTAAAACACAGCTTTCCAAACCCACTAAGATTAGCACACAGTGAAACTGCAGACATGCGCACTCCAAGACATATGAGCCTTCTGTATCCATATTCAACAAAGATAAATTAATGCACACCACTGAACATCAGACTCCAAGCTCCCTTCCCTGGCTTCCTTTAAACTATCTCCTTTCCAGATCAGTTGTTTTACCTGCCACTTTTTTGTATCATAAACATTTGCTTTCCTCTTGTTTTTCAGCACAGTGTTGGCAATGGCCATGACTTGCAGGCTTAACGAAGTGAAGGACATATATTATGAACAAATTCAACACGATGTTTTCTTTAAGGAAGCAGCTGCAGAGTGGTTCTGATTTTTTTTCCTTCTTTCCTTCCTTTCTCATGGCTTCAAGGTCTGGAGCTAACTGAGACATAAAAGTTGAAACAGGAGAGAGACTGTGAAAGGCATGGAAAAGTAGACCTGTGAGCAAGGTGATGAAAGCCACAGGTAGTTTGGGAACAGGTAACAGAACATAGGGTTGGGTGACTAGGCAGGTAGACCTGAGGCTGGTGGAGCCCTGGTACAAAGCAAAGCTCTCAGTGTTCTCAGTACATGCTCTGGTGGGGCTGCTGAGCTTTGGCTGAGTGCCTACCCTAAACCTAAAAATAGTCCAGCTTGGCTCTTTTGTAGTGGCAGCCAGAGACACAGCTGTGTGAGGACGGGCTATCGCTCTCTTTGGCCTTGACTAAGAGCTTAGGGTCGGTGGGCCCATAGGTGCACCTGTTGAGACAGCAAGTGCTGAGTTTAGTTATCAACATTGCTGAAGGTAATTTGAGACTTTAATAGATCACCTGCACCATAGGAAATTTTCCTCCTCTCCTAAATCCCCCTCCTGGCCCATAAAATATATCTTTCTCAAGCCCATTTTAGAGTGATAGTCACCAAAGGGCTTTTTATTTCAATTATCAGAGCAGTAAATCCTCTGTTTAAGTAGTTAACTAGAATTGTATTTCCTTATTTAATTTAGTAGAATTTAAGAGCTTTAAATATACTTTTGGAAGTACTCAGGAAATAATATTTTTATTCCTAAACATATAAAGATAGACTCTTGCCCCTTAAATCATCATATAAAAATATCACCTCTAGGTTACATTTTAAGACATTCAGTTTGAAACTAAGATTTGGATTACATACATTTTTGCATAAAAACTCACTCTTAAATTTATTTCAAATATACTATAGAATAAAAGACTGGGTTTTTCCTGAAACACTAACTTGAAAGAATATATGCGCCCCTATGTTAAATACAGCATTATTTACAGTAGCCAAGATTCGGAAGCAGCCTAAGTGCCCATGAGTAAGATAAGTGGATAAAAAATGCTGTGGTACATTTACACAATAGAATACTACTCGGTCTTAAAAAAAGGAAGTGTTACCCTTTGTGACAGCATGTATAAACCTGGAGACTATTATGCTAAGCAAAATAAGCCAGTCAGAGAAGGACAAATATCACATGACCTCATTTGTATGTGGCATCTAATGAACAAAATGAACTAACAAACAAAATAAAAACAAGCCGAAGCCGGTTTGGCTCAGTGGCTAGAGCGTCGGCCTGCGGACTGAAAGGTCCCGGGTTCGATTCCGGTCAAGGGCATATACCTGGGTTGCGGGTATATCCCCAGTAGGAGATGTGCAGGAGGCAGCTGATCAATGTTTCTCTCTCATCGATGTTTCTAACTCTCTGTCTCTCTCCCTTCCTCTCTGTAAAAAATCAATAAAATATATAAAAAAATAAATAAAAATAAAATAAAAACAAACTCATAGATAGAGAACAGACTGACAGCTGTCAGAGGGCAGGGGAGTTGCAAGGCTGAGTGAAAAAAGTAAAGGGGTTCAGAAAAAGCAACAACACAAACTCTTAGTCACAGGCAACAGCATGGTGATTACTAGAGGGGAGGGGTTAGAGGAAGGTAGAAGAGTATATAGGGGGGATAAATAGTGAGGAAAGGAGACTTGGGGTTGATGTATTATAGAACTGTACACCTGAAACCTATATAATTTTATTAACCCATGTCACCCCAATAAATTCAATTAAAAAAAAAAACACTGGGTTTTTGTTAAAGGTTCAGATACTAGTCTTTTTTAAATATTATTGCTAGCCTTATAAAATTATGTTAATCACAAAAATTTAGTTTTCCATAGGCCGAGTTTTCTTGATAAGATTTCTTTCTCATACAAACTACTTGTATGAATTGAAATGTAAATATTAGCTGTGCCACATCTTGTAAACATATTAAGGTATAACATATGTTATGCAAATTAGGAAAATATTTATTCTGTAATATTAGAATGTGTTTTTTCCTATTCTCCTTTTCTTCTTGCTATTATTGATGTGTGATTAAATCACTGTTTCATAAATTTTCCAGTTTGACT
This sequence comes from Myotis daubentonii, assembly GCF_963259705.1. Classification (NCBI taxonomy): domain Eukaryota; kingdom Metazoa; phylum Chordata; class Mammalia; order Chiroptera; family Vespertilionidae; genus Myotis; species Myotis daubentonii. The sequence continues at coordinate 115,454,304 of NC_081861.1, forward strand.
AAAAATCAAATATCAGAGAAATAGTTTTAAGCTGTATTGCAAAAAAAAAAAAAAAGCATCATCTCTTATCAAATGAAAATAAGTGCAGCCTTCTCTTTCTGTGAATCCTAAAACATATGACTTCTGTTTTGGATTGTGTTTAGGGTTTTGGTTCATGATTTAATTTTTTTTTTCCTTTTATAGCAGTACATTGGGGTATGGGGTATGGTTTGCTTACAAGACTTTCCATAGTAATCAGTGGCTTAACTGTAAATAGATAGTAATTATTGCATCGGGGAAATAAGCATTAGAAATGATTGGCATTTCTGGTTCATATATAGATGGAGAAATACTCTGCCAGATTGGGCATTTATTAACTTATTTATTTACTTACTTTCCTGACCAGAAATAACAGGCAATGTGTGAGGAAGTGGAGAAAATATCAGGTTGGCAGTCATAAGGAGGATCTCACAAAGATTAAATGGAGCTAATGTGCTGAGCGATTTTTAAAAATGTTTTTACAACTTCCACATACTATTTTTTGGAAACAGCTGTGGATTAATGTTCATGACAAAAGGAACTATATTTTTCAAGCACTTTGGTGATTTTTTTAAATATATATATATATATATATATATATATATATATATATATATATTATTGATTTTTTACAGAGAGGAAGGGAGAGGGACAGAGAGTTAGAAACATCGATGAGAGAGAAACATTGATCAGCTGCCTCCTGCACACGCCCTACTGGGGATGTGCCCGCAACCAAGGTACATGCCCTTGACCGGAATCGAACCTGGGACCTTTCAGTCTGCAAGCTGACGCTCTATCCACTGAGCAAAACTGGTTAGGGCACACTTTGGTGATTTTAATAGCAGAGAATAATAACAGTAAACGTTGAGCACTTATTCTGTACCAAGTACTGTGATGAGAGCTTTAAATATATTATATGAGCACATTCTTAGTACAAGACTGTAAGGGAGCTAATATTACTCTCATTTTACAGATAAGGAATTCTGAGTTAGAACTTGGCTTTCATCACCCTTGCTATTATATTCCATAGCACACTACTTATCTGGGCTTAGTGTTAAACCTAGACCAATGGTCAGCAACCTGCAGCTCGTGAGCCACCTGTGGCTCTTTGGCCCCTTGAGTGTGGCTCTTCCACAAAATACCCTTGCGGGCGCGCATGTACAGTGCGATTGAAACTTCGTGGCCCATGTGCAGAAGTCAGTATTTTGTGGAAGAGCCACACTCAAGGGGCCAAAGAGCCTCATGTAGCTCGCGAGCCGCAGTTTGCCAACCACTGACCTAGACCAAGGTTTACCAGCTGGCCCTATAGTTACCTGTGTTTTAATCACTTTGTTCCTGAAATGAATTGACTATAAAATGGTACCTCTTGACCTAGAGACCAGTCATATTTTTTATAGTTCTTGTTACTTCTCAGACCTGGGGTTAAATTGCTTCCAGATTTATATGGTTCTGATTATTAATTCATCAAAATCAATTGATTGGACCCAGTAAGTTTTGACATAGGAAAAAAATATCGGCCATGTAATCTAACTTGCTCACTTCTCAAAAAGGAAACTGAGGTGCTAAAAGTTTAAATAATTGTATCGATTTCATTTTAATTAACTACATCATTAGAATGTAGGTCTCTCTATCTCTTCATCTCAATAAATATCACACATGTATAAGTATAGGTCAGATCTATTTCAGGTATAAGTGACAAAAACTAGCAAACTAAAAAACAAAGGGGCTTTACTAACTAAAAAGTGAAGAGATCCAACTTCCTTCAGGCAGTTAGAATCAGGAGCTCAACTGATGCCACATGGCCCGGTACTTCTCTCACCCTCTCTCAACTGTGCTTTCCAGTCTCTTCTTAGGCACTCTCTGTCAATATGGTATCCATATTAGTCCCAGGCTTATATGTACCTCAGTTCCAACAGAAAGTAAAAACACCCTTCTTTACATCAGAAGACCTAGGATTAAGGCTGATAAAATCATCTACACATTCCCGATTCAATTGACAGTTTGGAAATATGTGTTCTGATTGGGAAGGGTCTATCACATGCCCACTTCTGGAGCAGGAGTTAGGGAAGCCTTAACCAACACCACCAGAGAGGAGCAGGGTTATAAGCCAAGAAACACAGGGTAATGAAGAATGTGAAATGGATAGCAGGCATGATAAAACTATAAAACACTGTCTGTGTGGGTGAGTGTGTATTCAATGAACCTCAAAGATACAAATGTGTTTCCAATCATTGCAAATAAATACCCTTCTATCAAAGGTAATTATTTCTGTAGTCCAGGAATATAAAAAAGTATTTTGTTCATAAAGTCAATATTTGGAGATGGAATAAAGTGTTTGGGGAAATTATTCAAATATTAAATTTATATAAACAGAACCATGTTCATTTTCTCTTAAAAGGAGTGTAATAAATATGGTTACCCTAGGAGATTTTTTTACTTATTATTTAAATGTTTAAACAGGTGATAGTCTCCTTCAGAATAATTAACAATGGAGAAGTGTAATGTGGTACTTTTCTTAGGTGATATTAGATTTCTCAGACTGTGATAGTTTCAATATCAACCAAAGGACTTGTATGCAAGCATATAGGCCTAACCAATGGACACAGACAACAGGAGGGTGAGGGCATGAGTGGGGGGACTGGGGGGTAATGTGAAGATAAGGACACATATGTAATAACTTAATCAATAAAGAAATTTTAAAAAGTAAAAAATAAAAATGGAAAAAATCAATATGCTAATTTGTTTTATTTTTTGGCTACTGAATCATTTGTTTGAGAAACTTTGTATTATCTACTACATTGTATTCCATTTCTAAATTAGGCATATAAATGTTGGAATTGTATAGTAACACTTATTCAAGCAACCTCCTTTTTTCATTAAGTTTGTCATCTGTAGACCCAAATGGAATGTAATATTTCAGTATCTAACACTACTCTGATAATTGCATTAGCTCCCCCATTTAGCAACTGATACAAGTTACTGTTTTAAAATTTGCATGCTTTGAGAATACATGTTTATCATCTGATTTCAAGTCTTTATAGCCCGATACTGATTATTTTAGAGAACTTCAGGCTGTACTCCAATTTTCCAAAACTATTTCTGAAGTCAGCTTTTCTTATTCTGCTACAATTTTAATGACATACAGCCTATGTATTAGAGTATAAATACCTTTAAAGGACTACAGGCATCAGTCGTTTTGGCAATAAACACAGTTTGGCTGCTTGAGAGTCCAGTGACTGACCTTGAGTTTAAATCTCAGCTGCCAGCATCATGTGACCCTCAACATTCTGTTTTTATCCAAGTGGTAATGAATACCTTACATTCAGAGAGACTTAGAAAAGAGATTTGGTACTTTTCAAAGAAATGCAGCAGTAAGAGTTAAATGATGCTTTTCGCTTCAAAGCAAGCAAGGTGATCTTTATTGCAGCAAAGCAGTCCAATTTAATTAGCACTTGTTTGATAAAAATGTGCTACTGCTTTCCATTAATTGATGAGATTTTTGTCTAGTTTGATTTTAATATATTTATAAACCCTTTGTTTTAAAAATAACATGATATTTTGATAATATGCTTTACCAGTACTGGAAAATTTGAAGTGCAACAAATATTGATAATTTTACATTTTGAGTATGAAAAAATGGCTGCATGAGTTAAAAATCTTGCTGCATGTAACAGAAAACCTGAAATAGTGGTGTATAAAGTAGGAGAGATTTATTGCACTGTCACATGAAAGAGGCCCAGTTGCAAGCAGTATATTACTGGCAGAGCAAGGCCATGGTCCTCAGGAAACCAGGAACCTTCCATCTTGCTGCCGTTTCTTCCATCCTCAATGTTACCTCATGGTCTAGCATGGCTGCGGGACCTCCAGCTTCTTTGCAGGTGAGAGGAGGAAGGAATCCAGCAGAGTGAAAAGAGTACATGTCCAAGATCAGTCAGCTCCCTTTGAACAGCTTTCCAGCAAATCCCAAGGAATTCTTTTGCTTACTTTCACCAGAAGTAGACTATGTCAAAATAGCCTAATTCATCCTTTTATCGCAATTGGTGTTGAAAGCTTTATTTAAATCTCTAGTAACAACACTTTTGATCATTAGATTCCCATTCTTTGGGGGCATAAACCCATGTCACTAAGTTGTTACTAAAGATGCTTGAATTTTAGCTCAAGTTTTATAAAATTCCAGTTTGAAACCCTTGGAGATATTGATTCATCTGTTCACATTTTGCCCAATAATCTGTATGCATCCTTTATCTAACACACCATAAATTCAGATGCATTTTTAATACCCGGAGATGAAAAAAAATGTAAAATATTTCTGTCTGTATAGTCTTCAAAACAAATTGGTTCTCTTTGCTGACATTAGTGGGTGCTGGTGATGTTCTACCAAAATCCCATTTACCAGATCAGTGTTCCCATGCCCCTGCTGCTGGGAGTGCTGGCTGCTCACTGTTGGTTCCTTCTCTGGAAAATTGCTCTTGTCCTGAAGGAAGCCGTGAGCCTGGAGGACCTATGTCACTCATCCCAGGTCAGCTTGAAGCCAATAACTGGTGATGGGAAGGTTACCAAAGTCCAGCCTCTTTGCCACAAGGTGGGACCAACTCTGTGGTGCAATGTGTGCTTCAGAGCTCCCTGGGGGATCATGTTGAAGTTGGTTGAAGTTGGTGTCAAACTGAGATCTTGTTTTTGTTTACTTTGCCCCTTTCCTTGTTCTGATGTATTCACACCCCTTCCCCCTTGAGCACTTCCTCTCCAATATATCATTTTTTCAAGTAGCCTTGTCTCAAGATCTACTTATAGCAATTGTGACCTAAGACGGAGCCTTAATAAGAAACCAAAATTGCCAAAATATATCATTCAATGTATTATAAGCATAGAATGTTACTTTATCTTAAAAAGAGAGCTGGACGAGATATTTTTGTATAGTTATAACTATTTAGGAAGATTATGAAACCTTGTTTTTATGTTTCTATCCTAAATGTTCAACCTTTGAGAATCTCATGGTTCCTTCTGATTTAAAATATCTGTGATTTTGTATTCTGCTTTGCATATACCATGTTTCTTCTGGATAGTAATACCTCAGCCTTTTGCCATAACAGCCTGCACAGAGCGGATCCTCAAAATATAGCCATTACCTTAAATTGATCCATTAATATTTATATTCTTCTTTGATAACTTCTACATAGGTCTGCAAATATCTCTGTTCAAAGTTGGAAAATGATATGAAGTAATGGAAAAGGAATATAAAAATTACATGAGCCTTTATATATGTGATCAATTTATATATTTGTGGAGGATATGACATTGGGAATTCAGTTTGAGGTCCTAGGTTATTGTTTTATTAGGAGACACAGGTGACTTACAGGCAAAGGATTTTTGGATATGGGTAATAAGGAGTGATGGAGAAACCAGCCTTTTGCTAGAGAATGTATCAACAAATTATAATCTCATGAAGATTATTAATGCCACAACAAATTAAAGACTTTTCGTAGTATGCCTCTTCTACTCACTGTCCCTCCACTCACAAATACTCTATTTCCTCAATAACCCCTCCCCCTCTCACACACACACACATACACTTCTGTATTTCTCTTTCAATGCCTAAATGCTTGTGTTCCTGCTCTCTGGTGAAGCTATGAGGCCCATGTAGATAACTGTATCTTCTAGATACTTCTAATGGCAGGTTCCTCTTATTTATATCAACTCTCTGTCCTGTTTCATCTGGGTTTCTATTTATACAAAATATTTGTTCTTCTGACTCAGGGGAAATTTCAGGACACAGACCTCTTGACGGCCTGAATTAGTTCAAGTCTAATTCAGAAATAGAAGCCTCCAGATTAGAAATCTTAGGACTAAAAAAGTGCTGAACAAAAACAGGGTGTGACACGAACTCAAGAAACACTACACTAGGTAATTAAATTACTCATATACAAGAATCTTGGCAAGCGGTGAAGTGGGTGTGGAGATGGGCTGAGTAGTTGAAAATCCAGGAGGGTTAGAGAAAGAGTTAATCTTTATGCATGGAGACACAGAACATTGAAGGCTGCACCTTGCTCCTAGCCAATGTTCATGAACTAATAGATGAATGGATAATGAGCATAAAATAATCATAATAAGATTGATCTTTAAAGATTGAATGTGGAAGCAAAATGAGAGTTTGAAGGGTGGCTGCTTTGGAGGAGCTGCATATGTGAGCAGCATTAAATAGAGAGTGTGTTGAGTTTACAAATATAACCTAAGAAAATTCTAGGTATCTATAAAACTTTTACAATTCTTAAAATTATACAACCCATACCAACATTTCACAAATAAAGAAACTGAGGCTTGCAAGGTATTAAGTGACATACCCAGGACCTCAGAACTGTTAATGTCAGAAGAGACCCAAACTCAAGTATATAGGAGTGGTGAAGGGATCTACAGTTCAAGTTCCAACTCTACCATTTATTCATTACAGACTCTAGATGCATCTCACTTTTCATGTCTGTAAAATAATAATAATCATTGTACCTTTCTCATAAATTTTGAGCATAAAATAAATGGGTTGATTTAAGTAATCCTATACAATAAAAGGCTAATATGCAAATCAACTGAACGACAGAACGACCAGTCACTATGATGCACACTGACCACCAGAGGTCAGACACTCAATGCAGGAGCTGCCGCCTGGTTGTCAGTGGGCTCCCACAGTGGGAGCACTGCTCAGCCAGAAGCCAGGCTCACGGCTGGTGAGCACAGCAGCGGTGACAGGAGCTTCTCTCACCTCCATGACAGTCCAACCTCCCCCAAGGCTCTATAGTTATACTTATGCCTTTCATATGAAAGTTAACTGTAAAACAGCAGAACCAGTGTTTGCTCATTAACAATAGAAAATAATATATTTCCCTGTTTGATCAATGAGGAAACTGAGACTCAAAGAGTTGAAATGTTTTCCTCAGAACTATTAAAAAGCTAGTCCATAATTCAAACATATATTTCTGATTCTAAATTCCATATTATTTCTACTTCATTGTACTTCTTTCCTATAAAGTAAAAATAATATATCCTAAATCATAATATTATTGTGAGCAGTGAGTGGTATAAAGTGCATAGCATAGGGCAGGTGCTCAATAAATGATTCCTTTTCTCTCTTCCCTAGGGAAGAGATATATGTCACTCCTTGCTTTAGCCCTTGTATTATCATCCAAGTGCCTTAAGCAAAATAGAAGGAGGTAATTGGCCTACTGGGTTGAATTTCAGGCAAACATTTTGATTTCTGTATTGAACCAAGCTCTCCTTAAACTATTGCTCAGTTTTTCAGTTCACTTTCAACAATAAAGTTTCCTTCATTTGGTGATAACTATGTGTGGTGCCAGTGGGGTACTGGAAATATCAGGGGCAACCCTTTGTAAATGATATGATTATTTAACCACTATGCTGTACATCTGAAAGTAAACTAAAATAACATTGAATATAAACTGTAATTGAAAAAAGTTATTAAAGGGTCATTCATTTGTATCCAAATAGAGTGATTTCTAAAGCCACAAGAGGAAGAATGTTCTTCCTTTACCCCTGCACAGTGAGAGCCAAGTTCTCATAATTTCCACAAGAAGGGGAGGAGAACAGTTTCATTTCAGTCTGTCCTCCCATTATTAGGTAGGTACTTTAATTGTTTTGATGACACAACAGAGACTATCTCTGATATACAAGGTGGTATACCTCATCATCACAACTCCTCCCAAAACATAGGCTAATAACCTGAAAGAACTATGTGAGATGTTTGATAGCCTCTGCAGGGGAGGGGGGGGCGGGGGAGCTGTGCTAATAGTGAGAAAGAAAGATAAGTGACCCTGAGGGAAGTCATCAAATTGTCAATGGCACTTTGTTGCTGAAAATTTGGGACAACTGCATTGCAAAAGATATTTCAACTCCCTTATTTAGCTTCCTTTGGTAACCTGAGAATACTTCTGGCCCCTATTTTTTATATTTTCAAAACATAGCAATAGACATGACAGAACTTCATATGTGGATTTCATGACAGGGATTTGTAAATTTTATGTTATCATTTAAGTGATTGTCCTTAGTGCTCATGCTTTTATGTGCATTATTTAATTTCACTGGTAGTAGAAATTAAATAATGAATCCTACTCTAAATTCAACCCATCTTTTTTTCTGATTTGAAGCTTAACCTGATTTCATAACTGAACTTAAGCCTTTTTTTATTTTTTGCTTTTATTTGTTTAATTAAATCTTTGTTATTGAAAGTATTATATATGCATTGTGTGGTCCGGCCACATGAACTCACTCATTTGTGGAATATAAAGAACAACGTAAACTGTTGAACAAAAATAGATCCAGAGACAGATAAGCATCGAACAGACCTTCAAACCTCAGAGGGAAGGCAGGGGAGGTTGGGGGGGGGGCGGTAAAAGATCAACCAAAGGACTTGTATGCATGCTCATAAGCATAACCAGTGAACACAGACAGTAGGGGGATGAGGGCATGTGCTGGGGGTTGGAAGTGGGTGGGGAGCGGTCAATGAGGGAAAAGGGAGACATGTAATCCTTTAACAATAAAGAATTTAAATTAAAAATATTAAAATTAAATTAAGGAGAAAAAAGAAAGTATTATATATGCCCCCCTTTTTCCCCAATTGACCCCTTCTAGCCCACACCCATCCCTCACCACAGGCCTTCATCACCCTATTGTCTGTGTCCATGGGTTATGAATATATGCATCCAAGTTCTTTGGTTGATATCTTCCCACCCAACCACCCACCTCTGCCTTCCCTTTGAGATTCACAGTCTGTTCCATGCTTCTATGCCTCTGGATCTGTTTGTTCTTCAGTTTATTTTGTTGATTAGATTACACATATGAGTGAGATCATGCGATATTCGACTTTCTCTGACTGGCTTATTTTGCTTAGCATAATTCTCTCCAGGTATCTCCATGCTGTCTCAAATGGAAATAGATCCTATTTTACTGCTGCATAATATTCCATGGTGTAAATGTACCACAGGTTTTTTATTCACTCATCTACTGATGGGCACTTGGGCTGTTGCCAGATCTTAGCTATTGTAAATTGTGCTACCATGAACATAGGGGAACAGACATTCTTTCTGATTGGTGTTTAGTGTGTCTTAGGATATATTACTAGAAGTGGTATCACTGGGTCAAATGGAAATTCCATTTTTAATTTTTGGAGGAAACTCCATACTGTTTTCCTTAATGGCTGCACCAGTCTGCATTCCCGCTAGCAGTGTACTATGGTTGCCTTTTCTTCACATCCTTTCCAGCACTTGTCATTTGTTGATTTGTTGATGGTAGCCATTCTGACAGGTGTGAGGTGATACCTCATTATTGTATTAATTTGCATCTCTCTGATGATCAGTGACTTTGAACATTTTTTTCATATACCTCTTGGCCATTTGTATGTCTCCTTTGGAGAAGTGTTCTTTGTCATTTTTTGATTGTCATTTTTGGATTGTTTGTCTTTTGTTAAGTTGTATGAGCTCCTTATGTATTTTGGATATTAAGCCTTTATCAGATGTATCATTCATTGCCAAATATGTTTCTCCACATGTTTGAATGTTTTTTAATGTTTTTAGTGTAGTTGATTTCTAATTTCATTTTATTGTGATCTGAGAAGATGTTTAATGTGATTTCAATTTTCTTGAACTTGTAGACACTTGTTTTGTTTCCTAACATATGTTCTATCTTTGAGAATGACTCATGTGCACTTGAAAAGAATGTATATTCTGCAGCTTTGGGATGAAATGTTCTATAATTGTCAATTAAATCCATCTGACCCAGTGTGCAATTTACTTTTTAAAAAATATATATTTTTATTGCTTTCAGAGAGGAAGCGAGAAAAAAGAAACATCAATGATGAGAGAATAATTGATTGGCTGCCTCCTGCACACCCCTACTGGGAATTGAGACTGCAGCCTGGGCATATGCCCTGACTGGGAATAGAACTGTGACCCCCTGGTTCATAGGCCAACACTCAACCACTGAGTCAAACTGGCCATGCTACAGTTTTAATTTAGAGTATCTATTTCTTCGTTAATTTTTGCCTAGGACATCTATCCAGTAAAGTTAGCAGTGTGTTAAAGTCTCCTACTATGATTGTATTGCTTAAAGTCCTCTAGAAGGTATTTTATATATTTAGGTGTTCCTATATTGGGTGCATATATGTTTACTAGAATTATATCCTCTTGTTGGATTGATCCCTTTAGTATTATGTAGTAACCTTTATTGTCTCTTGTGATGGCCTTCATTTTGAAGTCTATTCTGTCAGCTATGAGTATTGCTGCCCCAGGTTTTCATCATTCCTTTTTGCATGGAAATTTTTTTCCATCCCTTCACTCTCATCCTGTGTGAGTCTTTTTTTCTGAGATAGGTCTCTTGTACACAGCATATAATTGAGTGATGTTTTTGTATCAATTCAGCTACCCTATGTATTTTTATTGTAGTATTTAATCCATTCATTTTTAAGGTTATTATTGATAAGTACTTATTTATTGCCATTTAAATTCTTTATGCCAATGTTTCTCTATATATACATTTTTTCTTCTCATTAAAACAGTCCCTTTAACATTTCTTGCAGTGTTGGTTAGGTGGTAATAAACTTTTTTCTTAATCTGGGAAGCTCTTTATTTCACCATCTAGTTTTGAATGATAGCCTTGCTTTGTATAGTAATCTTGGTTTCAGATCCTTGGTTTTCATTACCTTGAATATTTAATGCCATTCCCTTCTGGCCTGTAGAATTTCTGAAGAAAAATAAGTTGACAGCCTTATGGGAGCTCCTTTGTAGGTAACAAATTGCTTTTCTCTCACTGCCTTTAAAGTTTCCTCTTTGTTTTTAAATTTTGGCATTTTAATTATGACCTGTCTCTCTGTGGGCCTGTATGGGTTCTTCTTGCTTGAGACTCCATGTGCCTTCTGAACTTGTGTGACTCTTTCCTCCACCAGGTTAGGGAAGTTTTCTGCCATTATTTTTTTTTAAACAAGTTCTCTATTCCTTGTTCACTTTCACTTTCTTCCCCTTCTGGCACGCCTATGATGCAAATATTGTTATATTTTGTGTTGTCCCACAGCTCTCTTAAGCTGTCCTGTGTGTGTGTTTTTTATTTATTTTATTTTTGGTTCTATGTTTGAGTGATTTTTTTCTACCCTGTCTTCTATTTCACTAATCTGATATTTGGCTTCCCCTAATCTTCTGTGTATTCCTTCCACTGTGTTCTTTATTAGGGCTATGTAATTGTTCATAGTTACTATGTCTTTTCTAATGCTGTTGAACATCTTTGCCATCATTATTCTGAACTCTGTGTCTGAGTTATCTCCATTTAATTTAGCTCTTCTTCTGGAGAATTCTCTTGTTCTTTCATTGGGGCTTGTATTTTTGTCTCCCATTTTGGCTGACTATGGGTTTGTGCCTGTGCATTAGGTATAACTGCTACGATGCCCAATCTGTAGTGCAGGGCAATACTAGATTATGTTTGTGACTGGCCCTGAGTACCTTGTTTGGAACTATTGGCAATCCACAGCTTGTGACTCCCTCTGCTGGAGCTGGGTGCCTTTGGAAAGGACCAAGATCATCTTGGGGACCAAGATGCACTAGAGTCTACCCTTCATAGCTTTGCATCTGGGATTATATCAGGCAATGACTCAAAGCCTCCAGAGACCCGCCTCTGCCTGTAGTCCCATTGACACTCAGACTTGATTAGTCTCAAGCTATAGACTACATGTGGGATGAGAGGTCTTCCACCACAGTTGGGCAACTGCCTTCCCCCCAGGCAATAAACGCCTGAATAGCAAAGTTCTGCAGGAGGAAGATTTCCTCCATAGAGTGAGGGAATGACTCAGCACAGTATACTGAGCTCCAACCCCAGATCCCCCAATCCTGGCTTCTGCTCACACAGCTCCATTCCACTCTGCCCTTCCTTGGCCAGAGCCCAAGGTGAGTGGCTGCACACAACATTTTATGCATTGGCCCTTTAAGAGAGTGCTTGCATTTCCAACTGTCTCTGACTGGGAGACAATAATCCTGCTGCTTTTCACAGTCAGATGTTTTGTGGGCACCTTTCTCAGTTCTAGTCTTCTGGCTGGGGAGCCCAGCTTGGGTTTTCAACCCCGGTTTCTCCATGGGAACCCCCCATAGCTGAGATATAACTCCAGATCTTCAGCTGCTGTCTGTGGGAGCCTGGCCAGCCCTTTTGTGCCTCTGCACTTCCTACCAGTCTCTATGCACTATCTACTTTCCATCTTTAGTTATCAGGGTTCTCTCCATCTAGTCTTTAGTTGATTATTCAGGGAGGTTTTTCTGTATTTTAGTTACACTTTCAGTTTGGTCCTAGGAGAGTGTCAGTGTAGCTTCCACTTACACCACTTCCATTTTTTTTTCAATATCTTAAGTCTTAATTCTTTAATCAGGTCCTCCTTGTCTGCCCCAGTGCAAACTGCTATCTCCTTCCCTAAACTGCTCATTTTCATTGTTCATCTAGTTATTATACTGCATTCATTCAAAAATTTAAAAGCACATCTAAAAATCTACAGTATCATTTATTATAATATTTCTCTCTATGTCAGTTTTCTGGTTCCTCAAAATGCCCAGGAATCTCATCATTCCTCATCCTTACCTCAGTAACTTCCCTTTCTCTGACCATTCCACATATTCAAAAAAGATGCACTCCTAACAGGTTATTCTAAAACAGTTAGTAGTTCCTTTGTGAAGAGTGATATGTCTCCTGCTATTGTTTTTCCTTTGATGTCAGCTGAGAGGACACCTGTAATATCCTCACTCCAAATTCCACATGGATTTGGAAATTGAAAATGTTATTACATAACTTTTTTCTTAATTATTTTGCATGAAAACGTAATTTTTGTAATTAATGATCCTGTTATAGATGTGCAATCATTTTTCTATGTATAGATTATTCCACAACTAGATTTTAAGGTCCTTAGAAATAGGGGCTAATTGTTATTCATCACTATATCTCCTTTTCCTCTGCCTTCTTATTTTCTAATATCATGTCTTGAAATTTTAACACTTTTTAGATTACGCACTCAGCAATTATTTGGTGAAATGTAGAACAAACTGTATGAATAATCTGAACTTACTATACTATAAGACATAACAATGTAAACCTAAATAGACTGATAAATCATGACTTTTTCTTTACTTGTTGGAATAATTTATTAATATTAATTATCTCGCTGGTATTGTCAAGTTCTTCTGAGAATTCCAGCTATCATTTCATCAAGCTTATCATTCTCAGCTGGCATTCTATTAAGCTGATATGAATGGATACTGTTTATGAGCTAATATTATTCACTTTAATGTCTAGAAAAAGCAAAAGTAATGGATACACATATTCTACCATTGAGAATAAACTTAAACTGTAATTTTTATTCTCTTCTATTTCATATCTCTGTTGTGTCTATGTAGATTTTTTGGCACAAGACAACATTAAGGTTTCTATTTATCAAGTTATAGTCTGGAAATAAAACAACTACCTTTTTGATCAAAATACACATTATAACCATTTGGCCAATATTTAGTGCATTTAATTTTAAAACTATAAATTAGTGGGCTTTGGTTGGTAGTTGACCATAACTCCTTTTAAAAATCAAATGTGAGCTCTGAGTCCATACCCCAGATAATGATATTACATACACATAAAAGTTTTCCTCATATTTTAGAAGATTCAAAGACCTCTGGGATTCAAGTTAAAACTTTTTCTCTAAGTAACCTTAGAGACCAAGTTATAGAAAACTATAATGAAATTGATGTATAGACTGAGTTGCAGGAAAAAATAGTATATTGGAATAAAGTTTTAACAGACACGGCTTTACTGATAGTAATATGGAAGTTTACTAAATCTCAAAATTTTATTGTTTAAAAATAATATTTGTTAGTTGTTATATTTCAGTAATTTCTGAAGCCCCTTTGAAGGAGAATGATATTGATAAGTTCTACCTATGGCAAGTATCTAAATATATACTTTCAGTTACCTTGTCCTTCCTCTTGTTTTATCACTCAGTTTTTTTATTCTAGAGGAAACACATTGCTTGTATGTGCAAGTGCATGTACTATTTAATATTATGTGATTAAGTTCCTTTGGTAGAAGCATAGTCTAACTAAACACTAATAATATTTTTAGCTCTTAATGAAATACTTACTACTAAAGTGTTAAACACTGAATAAGATCTAGTCTAATCTCTCCCAATAGTGTATATTTCATGAAAGCTGATTCTTTTAGGCTGTTTTAGAGACCAGAATTGCATAGGTATACCTAGGGTTGTTAGAGAGAGAATGGAGAAGACCAAACCATTCTTTCCCCTTGTTCCAAATTCTCTCTCTTACCTATCGTTGGTATACAGCATATCACCAACAATATAAGACACAGAGAAATGTTATTTCATTCCCCAACCACCTCCTGTCATTTCTTCCTTCTATTATGTTCTTACTTCCTCTTCTCCTTCATAAAAAAGCTCAAATATCAGAAAAAGTATATCTGACTATTCTAATTTTATAAAGTTCAGCAAAAAATTACATGACTTGTTTCTTAAATATTTTGCATGATTTACTAAAAGTATAAGATGGGCATTTGGGAGAATCTGTGTGGAGAGGCATAATCACATACATAAAATGAGTTGATTTTAAGGGATTAAGAACAATTTATGAGTAGATAAAAAAAAGAATCAGGACAATATGATAGACTAAAACCAAAAGTGGAAAAAACTGTGAAAGAAATAGCTTTAGAGGTCTCAAATCTGCTTTCAAAATGCTGGGATCTAGTTTTCGTAAATTAGAATTCTCAGTAAATGTAGGACAAGTCCCAGCTGTACCATAGCATTAACATTAAAACTGAGACATATCTTGCCTCCACTTTTCTCTTAAATCTCCAGAGATGTCAAACAAGAGAGTGGGTCAAGGTAAATTCCCCTATCACTTTCTCTTCCCCCAAAAGAGGTCTCATCTGTTGTATTTCCATTTTGAGACATGTAGATATCTGAG
This sequence comes from Myotis daubentonii, assembly GCF_963259705.1. Classification (NCBI taxonomy): domain Eukaryota; kingdom Metazoa; phylum Chordata; class Mammalia; order Chiroptera; family Vespertilionidae; genus Myotis; species Myotis daubentonii. Next base: position 115,469,312 of record NC_081861.1, read on the forward strand.
AGAGACAGTTTAAGGAGAAATTACTTGATCAATCTGGTCTGGATATTCCAAAATTATAGAAGTTATTTCACTATCATTAAATTTCTTAAGCATATACAGTAAAATCTGGAGAACTGTGAGTCATTAGTGAAGTGATCCACTAATGTATATTTCTTATTTTGTTTCTTATTTTTTAAAATCTTTATTGTTGAGAATATTACAGAGATCCCCTCTTCTTCTCCCCCCATTTCCTCCCTCCACCTGAATCCTGCCCCACCCTAGGCCTTCACTGCCCTATTATCTGTGTCCCTGGGTAAAGCATATATGCATATAAGTTACTTGGTTAATCTCTTTTGGCCCCTCCTCCCCCCTTCCCTCTGAGATTCATTAGTCTGTTCTATGTTTCTATGACTTTGGTTCTACTTTATTCATCAGTTTATTTTGTTCATTAGATTACATATTAATTTATTTTGATTTTTAGATTTGATTGCTAATAGATATGTATTTATTTTCATTTTTCATATTTGTATTCTTCTTCTTCTTCTTCTTCTTCTTCTTCTTCTTCTTCTTCTTCTTCTCCTTCTTCTACTGATACTACTACTACTACTGCTACTACTACTACTACTACTACTACTACTACTACTACTACTACAACTCCCTCTTATCCTTCTTCCTCAAGAAGACCCTTTAACATTTCATACAATACTTGTTTGGTGGTGTTGAACTCCTTTAGCTTTTTCTTGTCTGTGAAGCTCTTTATCTGACCTTCAATTCTAAATGATAGCTTTTCTGGGTAGAGTAATCCTGGTTGTGAGCACTTGCTTTTCATCACTTTGAATATGTCTTGCCACTCCCTTCTGGTCTGCAAAGTTTCTGTTTAGAAATCACCTGATAGTTATAGGGGTGCTCCCTTGTGTAAGTAACTGCTTTTCTCTTACTATTTTTAAGATTATCCTTTAGTCTTTAATCTTGGGCATTTTAAGTGTGATGTGTCTTGATGTGGGCCTCTTTGGTTTCATTTTGGCAGAGGTCTTTGTGTCTTTGCTGAGACTTCCCCACCACAGTGACAACAGGCAGTCACCGTATCTGAGTCTCTATCAACCTGGCCTACACTATTCATCACACCCTGAGACCCAGCCCCACCAAATTTGTGGCCCCACCCAAGCTATTTGCCGTAGCTTTTTCATATGAATGGCCTGTCCTGGCTTAGGTTTCAGACTCTCCTAAAATCTCTCAAACAAGAGGCAGCTGGCCTTAGCATGTCCCAAAACTCTCAGTAAGTGGCCCCAAGCCCAGCACTAACAGCAGCCTACCTTGCTTCACAGCTTGGCTTCTCCTGAGCACCTCCAAGCCCAACACAAGTAGCAGCAGCCACCTGCAGATTGCTCTGTAGCTCATGCTTGGTGGACCCAGGCATGGCACAGGCAGTAGCTGACTTTGTACCTACCTGGAGTTCCCAGAGCCAATGCACCAGGTGGTCAGCTTTAGACCATACCAGATTACAACCCTATCACATTCATAAGTGACACACTAAAGGTGCAGATTTGGTGAGCACCAAAGGCCCACTGAAGCAAGTAGTGCTCCATGGGGGCATGTCCTACACAGCAGCTCTTCTGTTGTAGTTGTGGCTGGTCTGCACAGCCAATTGGCCTTGGGGGGTCAACACCTCCCAGTGGTGCCAATAGCAATCGAGGCTCAACTACAACAGAACAGTACACATAGCCCACGTAGGGGTGTACCTAGAGTGCCATCTCAGGTGACTGGGGAGGCTGAGTCACTGGGCCCTATAGAAACCTACTACACAAGGCCACTCTATTAATTCTAGGATGTTAAATCTGATCAAATAATTGAATCATTCCCTCTTCCCCTGGGAACTGACCTTTAGACCACTTCACTATGAATATTCCCTTTAGCTTAGACCACATTCCATTTGCTAATACCATTATCTTTCCCCTCTGGACTTGGCCAGGTTCTGGACCTTCCCAGAGAATTCTATGCCAAGAAAAGCCCACCTAGAGCCCTTTAAAATCTCTTTCCATCCCTGGGTGCTGGCTCCATTCTGGGGCTTAGACTATCTGGTCTCCAGATCACCTAATATATTTATAACCCCTTACCACTTTTGACCTGGTGTGTTCCTTCTTCGACAACCCTAACACGGGAGACATAGCAGCTCTACCTAATACACAGAAACAAGCACAGGGAAGCAGCAAAAATGCAGAGACAAAGAAACATGTCCAAAATGAAAGAACAAAAGAAATATCCAGAAATAAAACTAAATGAAATGGAAGCAAGCAAACTACCAGATTCAGATTTCAAAACAGTGACCATTAGGATGCTCAAAGAACTTAATGAGAACTTCAAGGAACTTGGTGAGAACATCAATGACTTTAAAAAAATAGACAAGTCAGAAATGAAAGATACACTAAGTGAAATAAAGAATAATTTACAGAAAATCAACAATAGAGTAGAGGACTCTGAGAATCAGATCAGTGATTTAGAATATAAGGAAGCAAAAAACACCCAATCAGAGCAGCAAAAAGAAAAAAAATAATCCAAAAATATAAAGATAGTGTAAGAAGCCTCTGGGAAAACTTCAAGCATACCAACGTTTGCATCATAGGAGAAGAGAGGGAACAAGAAATTGAAAATCTTTTTGAATATACAATGACAAAAATTTCCCCTATTTAGTAAAAGAAATAGACATACAAATCCAGGAAGCACAGAGAGTTTCGAACTAATGTTTACTTTGATGCCATAAGTTTAAACTTACAGATTCTTAATTTCTTCAAGGATTTGTATCCATTTTCTTGACTGAATTCTGGACCTTCTTTAAGATATCACTTTCCTGAAACAACTCACGTTCTTTAAAAAATTAGTATCATTGATAAAACTCCAGAAATATTGATAAAAATGAAAAGATGGAGACACAAACCACCAATATCAGGACTTAAATTACAGATCTTGCAGTCATTAACAAGATGAGGAAATAGAATGAGCAAGTTTACAACTTTACTTAGAAGTGGACCAATTTCTTGAAACCCAAAACTCGAGCAAGATTAAATAAACAATCAGAATAACTCTATAACCATTAAAAATTTGGATGTAACTAGAAAACTCCTGAAAAAGAAACTCACTGTAGTATTACTCCAAATATTTAAGGAGAATTAGCAAGAATTTTACTGGTAAATAGATCAGTCACACTACTATATACTAAAAATTAACATCAGAAACTAAAACATAACACATAAAACCATTAACTCCAAAGAAAATTAATTATATAGGTTATGTATATACATAATAAAATATGTATAGAATTTATATATTGAAATTTACAAAATAATTAAAGAAATCAAAACCTAATAAAATGGAAAGACATACCATGGTCATGGATTGAAATACTCAGAATAGTAAAGATCTCATTTCTTCTCAATTTGATCTATAGATTTAATACAATTAATTAAAATCCCAACAATATCTTTTGTAGACATAGAAATTTTATTCTGAAATTTATATGGAAATTCACAGCCGCTAGAATAGGTAAACATTTTGAAAAAGAAGATAAAATAAGAGGAATCATACTATCCAATATTAAGATTTACTATATAGCTACAGAAATCAAGACTTTGTGATATTTGATGGAAGATAGACACATAAGTCAATGGGAATGAATAAAGAACCCAGAAACAGACCCACACCAGGATGCCCAACTGATTTTTGACAAAGTTCAAGATTAATTCAATGGAGGAAGGATAGTGTTTTCAACAAATAGTGTTTGAGAAACTGGACATCCATAGACAAAACAAAATGTACTTTAACTTAGACCTCACACTTAATACACATATTCACAGATACAAGTGAGATCATTTTTCTCTTTCATACAAAGATCATATCTATATTGTCTATTTCTGTGATAGCCAATATGGTAGAAACTTGCCATGTGTGGTATTGAGCACTTAAAATGTAGCTAGCATGAATTTAGATGTTCTATAAGTGTAAAATGCATACTGGATTTTAAAGAATTAGTATGAAAAAATAATAAATATCTCATTAATTATTTATATTGATTAAATCTTGAAATAACATTCTGAATTTTTATTAAATAACATATATTATTAAAGTTTATTCTACCTTCTTTATATTTTAATCTATGTATTAGAAATGTTAAAATTACATATGTGGTTTGCAATATATTTCTATTGGCCAGAGCTAATTTAATCTATAATTTTCCATTTCAGTTTTTTTATACAGTGTATTTGGATGAGAATTAAAAGACACCTGTGAAGCCTTCTGCATAAAAACCTAAAGATGTTTATTGTTTTTATTAAAGTTTTACATTTATCTGGCCAAATATTGAGTCTTTTTAGTAACTATACTTATTATTTCTGAAACATTCAATTTAGCTTTTGTATGAATAAAAATATTTTGTAGTTATATCTATTTAAACAATAAGTATAGAGTAGAATCTATTCTAATTACTTGGGGATTGCAAAGCCATTTTTCTTGAAAAATTTGTATTTTTCAATTGATAATCTTTACTTATAATGTATATAAAACTATAGAAGTAATTATAGTGGCTTAATTAAATTGGCTTGGGTACATACTCAACTAATGGGAACAGAACCTGTGTGCCTACCAGAGAGTTGAGTATTTACTGAAAGAATCCATCTTACATTAGGTCTTAGCTACTGTGCCTTCTAGAAGAAATGCAGTGTTTGTCAATCGAAAAAGTTGACTAAGTTGACATCGGTTACATGTCTTCAGAGATCCTCATCTGTACTTTGTCCTATTGACGGCTTTTCTGGCTCCCTCACTAAATTCTGAAGTCATCAAGAGTTTTCACTTTTCATTGGCACATAGGCCAGTAATTGGTAAATCATAAGTGACAAATAAATTATCTGACGAATAAAATATTTTGAGAAAATATTAAGTCAATTGTTGAGCCAGTCAGCATCACAATTCAAGCCAGATCCCCTAACCTAGTAAATCTTGACAGTTAACTTTAATCTTTAATCAGGATGTCTGGACATTGCCTAGAAGGAAGTATCTGTCTCTGTTTAGTCCTTCAAAGAGAACACTTGAAATTGGTTTATAGACATTTTTGTTGTTGCTTAGGAATATATTTAATAGGATCCTCAGACTGAATTCAGAAGAAAAGTAAGCTGTCATCTAAAGATTGTTAACACCATCAATAAATTGATAGCTCTAGGGTATAGAGAGCACTTGTATTGTTTCAGTGGCCTTAGTATCTAGTAAATTTACTCCAGTAAATAGTAACTAAAGCAGTTTTCTTGACAGTTACATTTTCTAGCCATTGATTTTTGTAAATGTACATCATTTAGAATTCTGAGAGAGCTTTAAGAAAGCTTGAGTTCAGTTGAAATTATATGAATAGTGATTTGCTTTTTCTGTTCATTAGATAATGTAAGCATTTATGTAATTAGGAGACTCCAGTAATGTTAAAGGTGGATCGAATGAAAAACAAATGTTCAAAAGCCTTTTGTGAATGCAAGTGAATCAACAGAGACTGAAAAGAAAATGTCATGGGGAGTTGAGAACAATCCATCTTTTTTGGAAATTCAAAAAGTATTCAGATATTTCTGTGTCCTTTGCCAGCTTTATTGTTTATATAATAACCCCTTTTCTATAATGCCTTTTATTTGAAATCCTCAGTCCTAAAGTTGATTATATTTCACTAAGGTTCTACCTTCATGCCTTACCATTGATTTTCGTCTCCATTACCATCAAAAGTTCCTTTCCATCAGAAATGCTGACCAACCTCTGTCATATTTGAGGCATTATCAATATATCTCACTCAACATACTGTGTTTGATCCTATAACTTTTCCAGCAATTTTGATACTTTCCCCTCATCTACTTTTTTGTTTTCCATGGTTCTTTTCTAGTTTCCATTTACCTGTTTTGTCTTCCTCAAAAGGGCTCATGTAGTTTATGTCTCTCCAACAAGTTTATTTACCTTGATATTTCCAAATATGGTCAATTCAAATTTATCTTAATACCTAAATCATTTGAATTCAAGTTTATAAGAATGAGCTACATATCAAGAATTTTCTAGGATTCAATTTCAAAGCCAACTTTTAGGGCATGTCTTCTGACCCAAAGTTCAACTAAGTCCTCTATAGTCCCAGTACGATAAAGTGAGAACTGAAGGTCAAAATTAAGAGTTAGCAGTATTGTAGGCTCCCCAAATTCCTTTTCATATTAAAAACGACACAGTGAATAAAGTTATTTTTATTTTTTTATTCAGTAATATCTTGCCAGTAACTGTCACATCATATGTATGTTTGCCTTTAACCATAAGCCTGGCTTAATCAATTTTATGTCACTACATTATATGGAACCCTGAAAACTTAGAATAAAATATTTATATACCTAAGAACACATATATACATGCTCCTTTTTCCTTTCACCAATCTTTCTCAATTTTTTTAGCATTTAGGTGTAGCCGTAGTCTTACATTACAAAATAGAAAGAGTGATGTTTGTTTGCCTGTCAATTTATTCATATCAAGCCATAATTGGTGCTTACATTGTGCCAGACACTGTTCTAAGCACTTGTAAATGTTAATTCATTAATCCTCATAAATCCTTTAGAAGATATGCAATATTATTTTCACTTTAAAGACAGAGAAATTAAGACACTGGATGATTCATGAACATGCTCAAGGTCACACTTATTAGTAAGTGGTAAATAAAAACCAAACCTGGGTCATCTTGTTCCCAAGTCCAGTTCTGTGGCTCTGCTGTTTCCATACATGGTATTTTTATGAGAAATTTTGCTTCCCTATTCTTTTTAAAATTCTTTATTGTTTAACATATTACATGAGTCTCCTTTTTTCCCCCATTGACCTCTCCCCCACTACCTCCTCCCCCAAGCACAAGCCCTCACCCCCCTACTGTCTGTGTCCATTGGTTTTTCTCACATGCATGCATAAGATATTTACAGGTGTGTGCAAAAGTAGGCCTACTTTTCATATGGAAAAAAGACATGCAAGTTATGATTATTACAGTAGTTTAATTAACTCTGTTTCACATGATGACAACTGTAAACCTGCTTTTCCAACCCCTGTATAACAATTAAGTCATCTTATTTTACTGCACTCAAACTTTATCCCAAAATTACTTGTGTATGTCAAGCATATTTAAATAGGTTTGCATTATATATTTGTTCTTCTGAAGAGAAATTGGCCCTATAATACAGACAAAACATAAATTACATTTAAGATGAAGTTAAATTTTTTTTCTAGGTAAAGGATATAGGAGAATACATGATTCATTTTTTCAACTTTTCTATAAATCTAAACTTGTTTTAAAATATGAAGATGACAGTATTTTAAAGTGTTATTAGCCAAATTGAAGAATATAAATTGGAGCAGTACTACTAAGTGCACAAATTCAAGGGCACGCCATTCACATGATACTCTATGTGAGCAGTGCTCCCTAAAGTTGTGTAAAGAGGAAGACCTAAAATAAAGTTATTTATTTTTATTAGAAGCCATAGAACAATAACAAAAGAAAAATAAACTGAACAAAAGACAATTATTCCTAGGCTTTCATAATCATGTTTATTAATGTTCTTCAGCAGAAATTATTCAAGAATTGTTTGCTACCACAGTAAGAAGGCTCAGTGCCTCTCAGAAATATGTCATTTATTAATAATGCCAATTCCTGATAGGAAGGCAGGGACTGCTGGGGTCCAACCCCAGCAGGTCCAGGGGTCCCCAAAGGTGTGAACGGAGTTGGCGAAGAAGGAATGACATGGAGATAGCGTTCAGTTGATCAGCAGCCTAGCCAGGATCTCTAGCCAGGATCTCCAGCCAAGTTCTGGTCTGGATCTCCAGCGAAGTTCTGTTCTGGATCTCCAGCCATGTTCTGTCCAGGTTCTCCAGCCAGGTTCAGTCACCAGGTTCTAGTCAGGTTCTCTTGCCATGTTCTATAATCAGGTTCAGTCCATGATCTTTTGCCATGTTCTCTCGCTAGGTTCTGTCTCTAGGTTCTGTTGCCAGTTTCTGTCCAGGATCTTTTGCCATGTTCTCTCCAGCAAAGTTCTTCTGTCTCTAGGTTCTGTGTAGGTTCTGTCTTCTAAGTTCTGTCTTGTTACATCTGTATTTATACCAGTTGATTCCAATCCTATCAATCTCTATTCCAAAGGTTAGGGCGTTTCTTATCTCCATTCCAGGGAGTAAAGATTATGTAGTTTAAGCATGATTGTTCGTAGTTAAAGTGATTAATTACCCGCCTGGCACTTAGTTAAGAGGTTTTATTCCCTCCCTAACTTCAGGGGAAAATCCCTACCTGGGGAAACAACCTTTCTCAGAGACCTTGGTTAAAACACATAGTGCCAAGAAGGTGAGCAAACATATTAAGAACAGTATGCCATATATGCCAGGTCCCTTGAAACAGCAAGCATGGACCGGGCTCCCGGCAAGGGACAATGTTAGTCTTATGTACAGATGTAATCCCAGAACCTAGGCAATACCTGGTCCATAATGGATACTTAATTTGTGGAAGGGATAAGCAGATCAGTAAATAATGGATGGATGTTGATAGTGCTTTTCCTTCTTTAAACCACTTTTAAATGTGCTAATATTTCATTAATAACATTTCTGATTAATTTAGGTAGAAATCAATCTTTTATTTACTGGAATAATAAAAGTCAGCCTAGACCAGCTGTGGGCAAACTACGGCCCGCTAGCCAGATCCGGCCCATTTGAAATGAATAAAACTAAAAAAAAAAAAAGACCATACCCTTTTATGTAATGATATTTACTTTGAATTTATATTAGTTCACACAAACACTCCATCCATGCTTTTGTTCCGGCCCTCCGGTCCAGTTTAAGAACCCATTGTGGCCCTCGAGTCAAAAAGTTTGCCCACCCCTGGCCTAGACCATTTCAATGGCTTGTCTGAGTTCACCCAGTGAATATGTGTGTATGCAAGCAAGCCTCAGATGTTGGCTGCCCAGCTGCCCAAAGCTGCCCAAGGCTCAGATAACCAGGGCTGGCCAATGCTTGGGCTGCCAGCAGTGGCAGCAGCAGTGGTGTGATGGGGGCATTGCCTTCCCCTGATCGCAGGGTCACCTCCGCCTCTGAGGGATCCTGGACTGTGAGAAGGGGCAGGCTGGGCTAAGGGAACCCCCGCTCCAGTGCATGAATTTTCATGCACCAGGCCTCTAGTATTTATATATACTTTATGTCTGAGTGTGTGTATTAAATAAGTAAATTAATAATAAAGTCCACCAAAGAGGTCTATTTCAAGGTTTTTGCACTATATAACAAATTTAAACTGAAAGGAGGAGAAATAACCAAAAAAGGCAATTTATTTAAGAGAGATATAAATGTGGAGGATTTAAGATCTTGCTCCTCGGCATATGTCATCAATTTAGTTCAAATAAGCTCTTATAAAAAATGCTTAAAAAGTAAAATAAAGGGAACATGAATGTATAAACCAAGGGACACACTTTTCTAGATACATATTCCATAATACCTGAGAAGATGGGAAGTGAATTCACTGAACAGCTTAATAAAATAGTGACCTGAAAAATTCATAAATCAAAATAAGTCCATGTTTTCAATAGAATTTTAGTCTTTTCTTTATTGAATTCATCTATGTAGAGGAAACTATGCTATGTTATTTTATTAGAAGTTTTAATTTACTTTAAGAGTAGTAATTACCATTTGTAAAGGGAAGTATTTCTCAAATTTACTTCCATTTTTTTAACGAAATACCCTCTGTTAATCTCTCACATCTCATATATCCTATTTCATTTTTAATTCCCTGCAAACTTATCTTTCCTGTTAAATTATTCCTGTCTCTTTCTCAGTGATGACTGATAATGATAATGTTGAAATATGTTTCCTTCTAACATCCAGACTACTAACCAATCTATATCAATCACTCCATCATATTTTTAAAATCTGGACTCCACTGCTGAGATCTCTCTTGGTCTGTATTTTATCATCTGATTCTCACACTAAGTACCTTTCCTTCCTTCATCATCCCTTCCAGTCAGTTCAGAAAGCTGCCCTTAATCTCCTATTCTGTTGCTAAAACAACACCATTAATCACTTTCAGTTACCTTCCTTTCTTCCAAACTTTAGTTTACATTATCCTCCATTTTTGCTCTACTACAGCTTTTGCTTGACTTTTCACACCATATCATCCTGTCCTGTGTGTTTTCATTACTCTTTTTACTTGATGCCTTTGTTTCCTTCTTTTGCTATAACCACCTTTATTCTATTTTCTCTGCATGAAACAGCATTGCTAAATACAAAATCTTCTCTTTTCCCACTTGTTCACTGATCATTTTGTTCTGGTACTTATTTTATATTTTCATTGGGATATAATTGACATACAGCATTATATTACTTTCAGGTGTGCAACATAATGATTCCATATTTGTATAGATTACAAAAAGATCACCACAATAAATCTAGTTAACATCTTTTACCATAGAGTTCCAACATTTCTTTCTTGTGATAAGAACTTTTAAGATATACTCTCTAGCACTTTTCAAATATGCAATACAGCACTATTAACTATAGTCTCCATGTTGTACTCTAGTACTTATTTTAGTATGTTTTTTATAAATACCTAGAGGAAATGAGGTTAAAAACACATAGATGGATTGTGATCCCATGTTTGTCTTTCTGCTGAGAAATATTTCATTCCGAACTTTATTATTTATCTTTCTCTAAATGCATTTTCTTCATACTTCCTCTTCTTGTTTATCTTCTAAACATATCTCTGTTTAATTTAGGTGGGATAGTTGGAATTATTCATTGTTTAGTTAGTAGTTATGAATCATACTTTCTAAAGATATACGTGTATTATCAAAAATGCTACAAGAAGATGGCTAGCATTGATTGCCCGATGGACTCTTCACATTTCCTCACACCCTAAAAATAGTCTTTGATGGGTGTTCTTGTTCTAAAACTTGACAGAAATCAAAGTTGATCTGTTTCAGTTGTAGAAGTTTAAGGAATTTTGTCCATAACTTCTTATTCACACCTCCTATTATGAACTTGTAATACAGAAATAAAATTGTAATTTTTATCATGGAATGCTGAAACCCAAACTGACATGTAGGAGGAAGAGCAGAAGTTATGTGGGTTTGCAAGGATGCTAAGGGCATGCTTTCTTGAGGATTACTTATTAACACCAGTGAGTTCATTGGGATGAAGTAGAAAACTATACATTACTAATAAAATGTAAATTTAGTTTCTGAGCTTAATTTCCTTAGAGCTCAAAATCTGCTGATTTAAGAAGTCACTCCTTGCAATTTCCTAATGTCACATTAAAAATATGTTTAATATGTTTTTAATTTAGCAAGTCTGGGTGCCAGAAAGAAAGGAAGAAAAACAAAGAGTAACCTTGAGTGCCAACTCTAATTAATTGGCAGTATCTTTTTGGACTGAAATGTTGAGACAGTTCCATCTGGACTCGGTAGGAGCGTGCAATGATCTATTAGCCACGCTTTGCTGTCAGCCCAGAAGAAAGAGGGCAGGATTGCTGAGAGTGGACCTTGTTGTGGTAGAACATTTTTAGCACTTAAGGCTTGCATATTAGGCCTCTTATTTTCTGATCCAGTCTACTTTAATTTTTATACCTGATAAAGGTATACTGTGAAAATAGTACAATGATAAGTTCCCCTCAAAAGAGTGTATGCCTCTAAAATATAGGTAAATGGTATTTTTATAACTCTGTTTATCAGTTTATAGAAAATAAGCTAGGGGGAATGGTCTCTGAACTACTGAATCATTAGATTTTATCATGTGTGTTTATTATTGATCATCTAAAGGTGAAATGATTGATCTCTAAATTGGTAAAGAATAAAAACTGATAATGATTTCAAGTAGAGTCTTATCTTTAGCAAGCCAATAAAACTTAAATTATAAAGTTTCCCAAGATAGCTCAAAGCTTAGAAATGATCAGGTTTTTTTAAATTGAGAATAAGTATTTTTTTTCCTGGCATCTGCAGATGAATTTGGCACATGTTTTAGCCTACTTCTGCGGAAAAATTGCTTTGTGCATATTCTGACCACCTTTTCAGTGTGGAATACTCTATCTTAGCTTCAATTAATTTAATCTTTAAGGGCATGAATCAGCCTGGGTCTCTAACAATGTGTAGCTTTCGAAAGATAATGTGACTTGAACTACTGTACAAAAATTCAGTATATAAAAATAAACAAATATTAGTAACTACAGGCTTTGCTGGAGAACCATGTGGTGGGGGAAAAGCATATGGGTTTCATTTTTGCAAATGAAGAAAAAAAGTTATTAAGACATGCAATACAATAAAAAAGAACTCACAACATTTAGCAACAGATTGGCTGTGGGTAGTGGAGGCTCCAGAGAACCTGACAACAACTTTCTCAGTTTTTATCTTAGAAAACGCATGAGTGGGTCGATTTGTACTTTGTACTTTGGAAGTTAAGAATGTTTTTACTTAGAACTTTTTGTTTAACCTTTACTACATCACTCTTTAAGTGGCATGATCCCCTTAACGTTATGAATAAGGGGGGCAATGCAATGCTGAGCACATTTCTCCAAAATTTGTATTTTTTAAATGGATTTTTATTGTTTAAAGTATTACAGATGTCCCCCTACATTCCCCCACTGACCTCCACCCCACTCGCACAGTCCCCCAGGCCTTCGCCTGTGTCCATGGGTTATGCACATATGCATATAAGTTCTTTTATAAACATCTATGAGGATCTTATTGCATCATTTTCATATCTGTTATTGGTCTGACATATCACAGTGTTTATGTTTAAATATTATGGAGTCCCTTTAAAATTGTTTTTTAATGTATATTATGTGCAGCCAAGGGAAGATGGAAACAGTTGTTTGCCTTCTGTGCACTGTAGAGTTCCAGCAGAAGTAGACTTCCAGTTTATTAGATTTTTAAAATGTCAAACTTTAATCAATAGTTTATACTGTTGCTAGACTAACACAACAAATAATAACCTAATATTGCAGGTCATCCTCAGGAGCAGTAAAACTTATTATTATGCTGCTAAAAAATTTGGGGGGACAAACACGTGATGTGTAAGTAGTAAAAATTTTACAGAAGTTAAATGGTAAGAATTTGAAATGCCAAAAAGCAGCATAAAAACAGAGGGCTGATAGTGAGTTGGATTTATTCAACGCAGAATAATATCCTGTATCTTTTTGGTCATGGCTCTGTCTGATGCCTGATTTTTTTTTTTTTTACCTCATTTGTTCCCACTATTCTAATTGCAGTGTCCTGATTTTTCTAATCCCTCAGACCCAAAATCTTGCAGTCAGTTTCAAATTTTCTTCCTACTTTTTCTTGTCAATTCTGCATTTGAGGTGTTGCTAACATCTATTCCCTCTCTTCATATTTGAATTGATATTATCCTAGTCTCGGACTTCATTTCCATTTTCTTACTAATTTTTTCTTTCCCTTTCAAAGTATCCTGAAGATAACTCTTATGAAAGCATGTTTGAATCATGTCTTAACTATACTCTGAAACCTTATTGCATTGATTTCAGCATATATTTGACAGCCCAGCTCCCTAATCATTTGATCGCTAGCTAATTATTAAAATTGTATTTGATACTTGAATACCACTTGATAATTTCTAAAGCAAGCATGTCAAACTCAAGGCTAACACAGGCCAAATAAACAAGGTTTAAGTTTATGTGGGCTGCAAGAAAACAAAATCTTCAATTTTCATAAAGACATAGGTTTATTTCGTTAGAGACATGCTGAATACAAAGGGCTGAAATAAATTAATAATCATTAACATAAAAAATAGAACATTTTAATAAAAACTAATATTTTTCTTAAACGTTAACTTACCAGACACTGAATAACTGCACAAATGAGTAAGCATAATGCAAATAAACCTATTTTTCTTGTTCTACGAAAGTGAAATATTTCCCGTTGCGCACACTAAACAAGTCAGTCCAAGACTAATGACATGGCAATCAGCTGCTAAAATATTCGCTGCTAGTATTAGTGGAGAGAAATGGTGCGCCTGCGCATAAGGCACATAAGGGAAATGAATGTATCACGATTACAGTAATCAGTCATTAGTAAATGTAGTTTGTTAATAATTATGTATAACAGGATATTGTAAAAATTAGGTTATGAAATTATTATTAAGATGTTTCTTACATACCATTATATTAGCTGGGCCGCAAAAAATATTATGCAGCCCGCAGGCCACGAGTTTGACATGCTTGTTCTAAAAGTTTACACATAGTTATATTGGATTCTATAAAACTTGTGAGACAGATAGGTTTTATTATCTATCTCTAATTCAAAAGGAATGTAAGGCTGAAATTTTGCAACTTATAAGTCACAAATTTGGTAGCTGTAGCTATGGGATTTGAACTTACACCCTCAGGCTCTAAAACAATGTTTTTCCCAAAGTTGCTATCTTCCCAACAACTTCCCTCTCTATTTACCTCTCAGTCCCCAAGTCACTTACTTTCAGATTCCCCAGCCAATGACATAGGGTGTCAAGGCTCATTTCTAGCTCTAATTCCTCCACGATGAGACCAGAACCTTGAAAATTAATTTTGGAAATATGGATGGAAAATGACAATACCTCAACAGCTTGAGGGCAGTGTAAAAAAAGTTCCAGGAGTAAGTTATATGTTGTTGACTAAGAAAATACATGGAAGATATTTTGATAAAACTTACAGAAAATTAATAAATAACAAACCCTTGTGAGATAAACTCTCTCCATGCTTGGACATATTAGTGGTATGTATAGAGTCCTGGATAGGTTTTATGAGATGGGAAGGAAGGATCACATGACCTCACATTGAGAGATTAAAGAGTGTCATGGAAGGAGACGTGTTTGATAAACAGCTTGAATTCTGGTTGTCACTCATTAGTTATGTAAGTATGCTTGGCTTGTGAAACTTCTCAACTTCAGATTTCTCAGTGATAAAATGGGAATAAATATATCACCTCTGGGTCACTAAAATACTTATATAAGGTAATGTACATAAAGGATTTTGTGTGAAATAAACAATAATAAATAGCAAACAGTTTTATTCTGTTCCAGCATTTGACCTTGGACAAGTTATGTAACCTCTCACTTCCTCAATCTACTGTTCCATAAACATGGGGGAAATAATAATACCTGCACCTTGTAGGATTGTTGAGGATTAAAAGAACCATCATATGTTATGCCCTTAGAAAAGTGCTCAATAAATGAAGTCAATGATGTGGTGAATTGATAAAATCAAAGTCCTGTTTTCCTCTTAGAAAGGTTATTTAAGTACACTGAGGCTCAAATTTTCATCTGTATGCTGATGTCAGTAATTTCCCCTTTAATATTGTGCTTAAATATTAAGATCAAATATCAAATATGTGAAATGCTTTATAAGCCATAAAATGTTATGGAAATGCTAAGTATTCTGGAATATCAAATCTGTTATAAAATTTCAGTTGATAAATGCTTAGAATAAAAGAGAACCCTTAACACCAAGCTGGGAATTTAATTCATTTATATTGCTGTAACCTCAATATGGGAAAAAATGTATAAAAATCCTTAGTTTTGTCTTTAAATTTTATTTTACTTCCTTAAAGTTTTCTAAAAATCTACCATCTCTATGGGTTTATTATTAGATTCTTACTGTTAGACAAGACAAATGTTATCACCTAGATTTCACAGAATGAGTCCTGCTTGTTGGAGATAGTTCCTTTGGGAGAAACTCACATTCCCCCTTAATAAATGGGGTCAGATTTTGGTATTTTATTTAGTGTCTTCCTCAAAAAGTCATGATCTAAGATCACTGGAGGACTTTGGAATCCTTTTTTACTTCAAATAATAGATTTCTGAATTTGAGTTTTCCTTACCACATTTATTTACTTATATATTTATTTCAATGGCCTGCATTAAAGGATGCCCTTGTACCATTGTGCTATTTTCAAAGCTCAGGCATGCTTAGCTTGGTTGGTGCAGGGGGAGCTTTGGGGAGTAGCAGGTGAAGTTGAAATCCAGACTTTCATAAAAGCATCCAAGTCATGCTGCCTGTCATGTGGCTGTGTCTGCTCTGAAGAACTAGACACTTCCTTCATATAAAGCCATCTCCCTGTCCATACTGGCCCTGGTGGCTGAGTGGCTGAGTCTACCCTAGTGGGTACCTTTTCTCTAATTCTCCAAAGGTGCCATATAATCTACTGTTGGACCTGTCATCATTGTTGTTTTGGTGTTTAATCAAAAAAAATCATGAAGGTGACATGTATAGAAGTTAACATTTTTCAGGAATGGGGAATGAATGGTTCAGTCAAAACATTTCAAAGGCAATGGCAATAATAGGGTTTAATATGTAATTTAAAGTTGGGAAAATAAAGTTTAAAAGGAGGAAGTCTGAGATACCATGTCATCCAAAATAGGGAATGGGTGAAAAAGTAAAGTTTGTGTACTAAGTCTGAGAAGCTGGTCTGCTAAGTCTGACTGTTAAAGGGGTGCTCCTGTGGAGGTTTCAACATATGAAGTTTGGAGGGATATAAACATTCTGTCTGTAGCACCCACTAAGGTGCTACTTACTCAGAATGAGAAACTCAGACATTTTTCACTGTAATATTGAAAAGTTACAGAAACTCACTAAGCCTGTGTCTGTGAAGAGGGAATAACAATGTTATATATGTTACATGAGATAATATCTGTAAAATGTTTCCTGTATGGTAGGTGCCTAGTGAATGTTAACTATCACTTTTGATTGTTATAGTAACCTATTTGAGAGTGAGCATTATTGGAAATGTGACTTCTATATATTAGGCATGTGGAATCTTGAAGTGGTAAATTTATCATTAATTTACATACTTTTGACTCTTGCTTCCTTCAATATTTTAAAATATTGACAAAAACAGATAATTCATCTCCTAGATATAAGAAAATGTTGTCATGATCACTCAAGTGATATACCATAATTCATCTGACATTTAAAATGTCAGTTTGATGGGAATGCAGATTGGTGCAGCCACAGTGGAAAGCAGTATGAAGTTACCTCAAAAAATTAAAAATGGAACTACCTTATGACCCAGAGAGTCTAATTCTGCAAATATATATTAGGAAACCTGAAACACTGATTCAAAAGAATATATGCAACCCTATTATTCACTGCAGCATTATTTACAATAGCCAAGTATGCCGAACCAGCTTAGTCAAGGGTTCAGTAAGCCTGGGGGGGGGGGGGGGGCGAAGGATGTAGAAAAGACAAAGAGAATAAGCTGGGTCTAGGACCCTATGTGGATCTTCCTGTGTCTGGCTGAGGCCACAGAGAGAGATTCAGACAGCAAGCTGATGCTTTATTTTATAGCCAGAGGTAAACAAGGTAGTGGTCACCATAGTTACAATGTTCTTGTGAGTTTCACTTGTTTTGGCAGCACTTGCTGCACCTCCCCCAGCCCATTAGCTTCCCAGATAAGATCTAGGGAGTGTCATAAGGTCAAGCCTAATTATGTTAAGAGGGCTGTGCCCTCTAAGCTGGGACTTGTTTGTGGCTTTGCCAAAAGGTCAGTCGGAGGCTTAACCTTATAGCCGCTCCCTAAAGCTAAGATTTGGAAGCAGCCCAAGTGTCCATCAGTAAATGAATGGATAAACAAGCTGTGGTACATTTACCCAATGGAATACTACTCTGCCTTAAAAAATAAGGAAATATTATCCTTTGGACAGCCTGAATCAACCTGGAGAGCATTATGTTAAGTGAAATAAGCCAGTCAGAGAAAGAAAAGTACCATATGATTTCACTCATATGTGGAATCTAATGATAAAAATGAATTAACAAGAAAAATAGAAACAGACTCATAGGTAGAGAACAGACTGACAGCTGTCAGAGGGGAGAAGGGTCGCGGGGCTGGGTGTAAAGGTGAAAGGATTAAGAAAAAAGAAAAACTCATAGACACCAACGACCGTATCGTCCTTACCAGAGGGAATGGGAGTGGGAGGAGGTAGATGAGGTATAGGGGGAATAAATGGTGATGAAAGGAGACTCAACTTGGAGTGGTGAATACACAGTACAATATATACATGATGTATTATAGAATTGTACACCTGAAACCTACTTAATTTTATTAATTAATGTCAACCCAATAAATTCAATAAAAAAGAAATATAAATAAATAAAATATCAGTTTGATTGAGAAATGTACAGAATGAGTGAATGATGACTGGGTTCATGAAACTGGATAGACCAGGAATAGGGCAATTTATTGGGGTCCTTGGCACTAGGTTTGAGCAGCTGGAAGGGGTATGCTGCCTTGTTCACTAACAGATATGTTCCATAACAGGTAATAAGTAAGTATATCTGATATTTAAGAGTGGTTGGTGAAGACCTTGGGACTTTGGGGTGATAGGTAGCATGAATAAATAGAGCAAAGTGTCAGTTATCTTTTATAACACAATTTCTTATTCTGAGCATGGCCAATGGAGGGTGAGAGTGATGGTCTAGGAAGGTAGAATCAGGAAGTCAAAAGAACTCTTTTAGTTAGAAGTTCCAAGAGGACTGAAGAAAAAAAATGACATAATGGAGTATAAGTAGAGAATGAGTCCTAAAGACCAAAGCAAGAACCTGGCTAGAAACGAGATCCACGGCAGGTTTCCAATGAAACTGGCCATACTAGTCAACTGATTTCAGGCTTGCTATATCCCTCAGATTCCTCGAGTTGGCACATGACTGAAATTAAAGGCTAGAGAGCTGCAGGATACATAAGGCAATCAAATAACTAATGCACTGCAGAGTATTTAAAATGTGACAAAAACACAATATTCTACATGTAACTCCAAGTCTTATGAGTGATCAACACAGAAATACATAAACCATAATTTTGTGTGAGATCAAAAGGTAATGACTTTTTATTATCGTGGTGATGCTTGATTTAAATGAATTATATTTGATTTCTGTGAACTTTTAGAGCTTCATATCTCAACATGACCTCTCTGCCCAGCAAATCCATACCTATTTATTCTTTGGCCTCTCTCTACTGTTATCAGCTAGGTACAGCTTTAATTCAATAAGTATATTTTGCTTGCCTGCTAAGTTGGATGTGAGAATGGGAGGTTCCGTTGAAAATTGAGTGATTGATAAAGAGCCAGTTTATTGAGGACTGTATTACCATATGCACCGGGTTGGAAAGTGATCCCCCATAATTCATGTCTTTCTTGGAACTTCAAAAATGTGACCTTGCTTGGAAATAGGGTTGTTGCAGATGTAATTAGTTAAGGACTAGTATCCTTATAAGAGGAGAAGAGATACAGAGAAGGAAACAGGTAGAATGCCACGTGAAACAGAGGCAGAGACATAAGCGATACATCTACAAGCCAAGAAACACCGAGAAGCTCCAAGCACTGCAGGTAATACTATAAGCTAAGAGAAAGGCATGGAACAGATTCTCCCCTAAAGCCATCAGAAACCGGGGCCCTCCCTTCAGGCCAAAATCTTATTTTAGATTCCTAGACTCCAGAACTGTGAGAGAATAAATTTCTGTTGTGTTAATCACCTAGTTTGTTATAGCAGTCCCAGCAAACATGGAAAGGAATTTAAATATTAATTTATCTATAAAGAATTTTAATTGCCAGAGCTACTTTTTGATTGGATATTTTAATGCTCTTTTATCATATAACATATCATTAAAGAAATAATGTCAAAAAAACATAAAAAAGGAAGTAATAGTTCCTTGAAGGTATTCAAAATTTGATTCATAGATCAGGCCAATACTATTAAGGCATATAACCATATGCATGGAAGTTCTATGTGAGCTTCTTAAAGAGGGCACCCTATCTCTTCATTTTTTGAATTACCAAAGCCCTAAAATATTTGAGTCCTGATGGAGCTGTTTCTTGAGATGGGAAATCTTAGTCTCCAAAGCATATTCTGTCAGTGATATAAGTATACTCCTTAGGTTTTTCTTCCCATTAGAAAAAAATTCCACTTAATAAAGAGCATGAAACGAAATGGATTCTTCTTCTACTGATGCTCAGATGGACATATTTTTGGAATTCTCAGAAATAAGAAGGGATTCTTTTTAGGTTGATATGTGTGTGGATTCTGTGCTTTCTAAAACACAATGGACACTTGCTGTTTAGTTTGTCATTGTCATTGCTTTGGTTAAGCCCTAAGGTTGCAGAAAACCTTATATAGAAAGGGGGGAGTAGAAATATTAAAACATTCAGCCACTGGTAATTAATAATTCTTTGCAAATAGGTCGTGTATTTCCATATTTGTTTACCAAGAATTTTAATTAATGTTACGGAGACGCTCAACGGCTCAGAGGACAGCATTGATTCCAAGTGGCTACATTTCTTTAAGGCCTGAGGTTCCTTTGGTGGCGTCTGGATTTGAAATGCTTATAAGCATAGTCCATCTCTAAATTGCAACAAAGATTGGTATTGTGAATGTTACTAATAGCTTGAGTCAACTGAAGGGGAAAGTACAAAACGAACAAAAGATCTTTGCTCTCCAAATTATAAAACATCATTTTTTTTTTAACAGGAGAGACAGATATTACTTTCATTAAAGTAATAGAAAAGTGAAAATTGTTATTAACCATAAAATAGGGTGGAGACATGTGAAACTATGGGGATAATTTTTATTTTAGAAAATAAGCAGAAATCAAAGTTAGTTTTTGTTAATCCTTACCCAAGAATGTTTTTCCATTGATTTTTATAGAGAGTGAAAGGGAGGAGAAAAGACAGAGAAAGAAACATCCATGTGAGAGAGACACATTGATTGGTTGCCTTCTGCACACACCCCCACGGAATCTGGGATGGAGCCTGCAACCTAGATATATGGCCTTGACTTCAATTGAACCCAAGACCATTCAGTCTGCAAGCCAGCGCTCTATCAACTGAGCCAAACTGGCTAGGGCTAAGTTAGTTTTTGAATTGTATTTCTGGAATAAGGTCATGGTATATAATCAGGCCATGTCTCTGATAATTTTGTTAAATTCAATAAAAAAAGGTCACGTAGCTAAAAATATATAATTTAACTCTCAAAATTAGAATTGTTTTCACTTTCTTTTGATAAGTGAAAGGTGAGGAAAGATATCCTTTTAAATTATACCTGAGCAATTTCAATATCTTTTTTAAAAATTTCTTTATTGGTTAAGGTATTACACATGTGTCCTCATCCCCCCATTAACCCCCATCCCCCCCCACCCCACTCATGCTCCCATCCCCCTGATGTCCATGTCCATTGGTTTGGCTTATATGCATGCATACAAGTCCTTTGGTTGATCTCTTCCCCTTACCCCCACCCTCCCCTACTTTCCCTCTGGGGATTGATAGTCTGATTGCTGTTTCTCTGTCTTTGGATCTTTCCTTGTTCGTCAGTCTATGTTGTTTTCTATATTCCACAAATGAGTGAGATCATGTGGTATTTATCTTTCTCTGACTGGCTTATTTCACTTAGCATAATGCTTTTGGATTGTAATATGGGCTTATCTTTGACCCTATTCTAAGCAGCCATTTATAAGGAACAAATGCAAACACAAAGAAACTTCTACAAAGAAAATTCAATATAACTGGCAGCGCAATTTAAGGAGGGGAGGGGAAAGTAGGGCCAGGGAAGATGTTTGAAAGTATTCTTTTTGTCTTCTCAAGTTACTAATACTCAAAGGAAACCTAACTTTTTCTAAAGATAGAATGCTTGAAAGAAATTAAAAGAACATAACATGACTGATATTTTAGCAAATTCTTGGCTATAGCTTTAGAAAGAAACTAACCAGAAGAAGCAGTTTGTTAAGATTACCTTTTTCTTTTTATCAATTAGACACATTGTTTGCACCATACTAACTACTTAGTACTGAAGAATTTTGTACCTTTCAGCTATTAAAAATGAAAGAAATCACCTTTTAGAGATGCCAATAGAAATAAATAATCAAGACTAAAGATGAGTCTTGCCTGATGCAAAATTGATGAATGAAATTTAATTTCACAACAAAGATAAAGAAATGAGTATTAATGTGTCACACAGCTTTTAGCAAAATTCCTTTAAACACCAATATTCCTAGTGTATTTTTTATTATATTATATATTTCAATTTTATTCTTAAATAATGTTTGGAATATTTCCATTAGGTCAATTCAGGTTTCTCTGTTTTACATAGATTCAATTTTTTTTAGTCTGTAGTTTATGTTCCTTTTTTTTAAAAATTGCATAGCCTTAAGGTAGTAAATCAAAACAAAGTTAGTTCTCTTGTGGGAAATACAGTCCTTTTTGACCACATATTCTTTTCTCAGAAATATAAATGATTTATAACCAAAAAGGTTTATGTTTGAATTAACTGTACAAAATGAATATAATACAGTCTACATTTGTTAACTGAAACAATATAGAACAAATATTAATTTTCCCTTGCCATAATGCACAGATTTTTCTAATGTGCTGCCTTCTGGCTTCTCAATGGATTGTTGTTTTTTTCATTTGTATTAATTTCTAAACTACATACTAATGTTTTTCTGTATACATTTGTGTTAAGAAACTATATTTGAGAGAAAGAGAGATTTGGTTTTCTGATGGGTTATGATAATAATATGCTTGCTAGATGACACAGCTTTTAACATTTGAAATAACCATAAAAATGGCAATAAGTTTAATAGAAACATCTTCTTTGTGTTATAACAATATATAGTAGTGGTTTTCTGTATGTGAGGTTACCTCTCTTCTACAAGAATTACTGACTAGCATATTCCACATATAAATATCTTCAGTGGGCTTCAGTATACTTTTAATACTTTTAATATATATAGACTGTGTATTTTCATTTCTCTATTTAGCATGTACCTATTTTTCCAGTGTGTGTGTGTTAAATATAAAGTGCAGCATTTCTTGAAGAAAAAAAACCAACAACCCCCCCCCCCCCGTGTAGCTCTCAAAGAGCAACTACAATGTTCTCAACAGTAAAATAGAAAAACTAATAACCCTATAATCCCCTACTTAAATTTCTTAATTCTAATCATAATACTGTTTTTTATTCCATATAAATGCAAGAACCATATGGTGAGTAGAATAGCAAATATATTTGATCACTTTTTTCAAAATTGTGCTAAAATTTTTGATAATTTTAAAGCATGGTCTATTGTTAAAAGAAAATATTTTCAATTGAAGGTTATTGATTTCATTCTCCCCCTCATCCTCTCTTTTTAAATGATAGTTCATTTCAGGAAAGTAAAAATAGTGAAAGCTAGCTACCATTTTAAGTCTTAATATGGACCACATCCCATGCATGACTTTGTTTGGGTTTTTCCTATTTAATTGACACACACTAAGGGGAGTCTTACCAATTTTCTTATATAGGTTAGTCAATTGAAGTTCATAAAAATTGAAGCATGTGCTTAAGATCACAGTTAAGTGATGGAGCTAGGATTTAACCCAGACAAGCTTTATATCTAACTAGAGGCCCAGTGCACGGATTTGTGCACTGGGGGGGTCCCTTGGCGTGGCCTTCAGGGATCAGGCCGAAACCAGCAGTTCAATGTTGCCTGCTGCTCCTGCCTGCAGCTTCTGCCTACTGTTCCTGCTCATCCCGGCCCTGCTACACCGCCGCTGCTCTCTCTCTCTCTCTCTCTCTCTCTCTCTCTCTCTCTCTCTCTCTCTCTCTCTCGGCTCTCTGCTGCTCTGCTGCAGTCTCCAGGCTGTGGCAGCCAATCGTCAACCCTGCATCTGGCACCCATTGGTCAGCTAAGAGGCCCTCCGACTGTGGGAGCTCACTGACCACCAGGGGACAGCTCCTGCATTGAGTGTCTGTCCCCTTGTGGTCAGTGCGCATCATAGCAACTGGTCAACCAGTTGAACAGACACTTAGGGTTTTATACATATAGATTTTATAGGACCATAAACTGCCTGAGGACAGAGACCATGACTTGGGTTCTTAGTATCTAGATATCTCTCATGTACAAATAAAATATCCTATTCACTACTCAGATTTTGTGTATATTTTGAGTTACTTTTATGTCTTTTAAAGAAAATACATTCTGGAATCTTAATAGCAAATATAAGGATTCAGCTGCTTTAGGTAAAATAAAAATCAGGAGCAATATTCAATATAAATACATTATGGGGGGAATCAATTAACAGCTAAAATATATGGGATATTTGCAAATACAAGTAGAAATGAAATGTATACTTTTTGTCTTATACTTGTTGAATTTGAGCATTTAAATCTAACTGACTCCAGAGACTTGTAATAACATATATTTCAGGTGGGAAAAGCTTTGGGTTATCTGGGAGAGTATAGCTAAAAAAAAAATGACTCTGTATACATCTAGAAGTGCTTTGTCCATCTCTTGAGAAATACACAAAAGCTTTGTCTTGGCCCACTGGAACTCCATGCCAGAAAGCAACATAACCCAAAAAAGCATGTTGACTTCACGCTGTCATTGTCCTTGCTCACAACCTCATGTTCTTCTTTAGTAGTCTGGGAAAAAAATCCTTAGTGTGGTTGTTCCACTCTTTTATATGATGTCCCAAATAGTGCTTCCAAATGATCTATTCTTCTTTTGTGATTTGCTTCAGAGTAGAAGCTATCTTACTCCACATAATCAGGCCAGTAATAGTTTGGTATCTTAATAAATGATGGTATATGCAAGAAAGATATAAGTGCAATGGAAATTAAAAATAGACTGCAGGAGCCCAGCCAGTGTGGCTCAGTGGTTGAGCATTGACCTATGAAGCAGGAGATCACAGGTTTGATTCCTGGTCAGGCACATGCCTGGGTTTCCAGTCGATCCCCAATAGGGGGCATGCAGGAAGCATCCAATCAATGATTATCTCTCATCATTGATGTTTCTATCTCTCTCTCCCTCTCCCTTCCTCTTGAAATCAACAATAATATATTTTTTTAAAAAATAGAGTGCAGGACTTCCAGGGCCCAGAAGACAGTATGAAATAAGGTGTAATGATGAATATCATTGAGAAGGTGAGATTTGAACAAAACTGGAAACCAACTGGATATCTGTAGGGCAGTTGTTCAGGTAGAGTGAAGTACTAAAAAAAAAAAAAAGATGCTCTACAGTGGGAGTGTGCTTGGTGTATTCAAGAAATAACAATGAGGACTGTGGGTTTTATGAAGCAAAATGTAATAGTACATTATACAATTAAGGGAGGTTAGGGTACAGAATAGAGACGTACATTTTGAGTTCTGTGCAGTGAAGAAAGAACATAGAGATATTTTTAAAACAATCTGAGAGGTTTCTTTAATAGTTTCATAATATCCCCACAAGAAGGCTTTGTATTTTTCTTCAGCTCACTTTATTGATTTTCCCCTCACAAATTCAGTTGGGTTTTATAGAAAGAATACATCTCTTTTTTATATTCATATTTCATCTAATTATGTAGTATATAATTATATTATGTCATTACATAGATAAGAATGGAAACAGTCACAATTGACCCGCAGTAAGCATATGTTCTGGTTATCTATAGCCTAAAACAGCAGTAACTTTTTTAAATTTTATTTTTCAATTACAGTTTACCTTTAATATTATTTTGTATTAGTTTCAAGTGTACAACATAGTGGTTAGACAGACATATACTTTACAAAGTGATAACCTAATATTTCAAGTACCAATCTGACACCAAACATAGTTATTACAATACTAGTGGCCTGGTGCATGAAATCCATGCACATTAAAAGGGAATTAATTAGAGGAAATATTTTAACATTGCTATTTTCCCTTTCTCTATAATAGAAGTGTCAGAGATAAAAGAAAATTAGTAAAATGTATATGAAAATCTCCCTCCTGTCAGAGTCTGGGGCATGCCGTGGGACCCAGAGTCAAGTCCCTGCCCACCCGTGTGCACCTCAAAATAGCGCGAGACCCAAACCCGGCCGGCCCCACCCCAGTCAAGCCCCACAGGGCGGGGGGTGCAGCCTCAGTTCCCCTGGCCCTGACATGAGGGTGCGAGGGCGCAACGACCATTTGCCTATTAGCTCTTTATTATATAGGATTATAGACTACATTCCCTCTGATGTACTTTACATCCCTGTGAAGATTGGCAGTACAAACTGCCAATTTGTACTTCTTAATCCCTTCACCTTTTTCATCTAGTCCACCAACCCCCACCCCTCTGGCAACCAATTTTATATCCAGCAGTCACTTTTTATATCTCATGTTTGTGTGAGTCATGAATTTGGGTATGGGTCAACTGGGTGATTTTTTTTCTCCCTGTCCTGTCAACTCTGATCAATCATTGGTACTCAGCTGCCAGAAGGCTGGCCAGGAGGATCCAAGACAGCTCCATTCACATGTCGAGTACTTTGGTAAAGATGACTGAAAGAGTTGGCTTACTTAAATCAACTAAATTAGTGCCTACATGTGGTCTCTCCAGGATGGCGGACTTAGGAAAGTTGAGCTTCTCACATGGCAGTTCAAGGTCCATGAGTAAATGATAGAAAAGACAGAAAATGTAAATTTTCAATCTATTAATACCTGACTCTGGAAAATCAAGCATCACTCCTACTATATTTTATTAGTTAAAGTAGTAACAGAGCCCACCCATATTAAAAAAGGAAATAAAATCTTCACCACATCAGTGGGAGGACTGTCAAAAAAATTTACAGCTATCATTAGTCCAACAAAGCATACATTTCAATTCTAATAGATAGTAGCCTTCTGGTTAATATCTTTCAGCAGGCCATCTTGATCCATTAGGAAATCTAATAGAGTTTTGGTTTATCCAAACATTCAGGTAAATGGAGATCTATTAAGACAGATTCTATAGGCATATAGATCAATGGAATAGAATAGAGAGCCCAGAAATCGGCCCGAACCAATATGCTCAATTAATATTTGACAAAGGAGGCAAGAACATACAATGGAGCCAAGATAGTCTCTTCAATAAATGGTGTTGGGAAAATTGGACAGATATATGCAAGAAAATGAAACTAGACCACCAACTTACACCATATACAAAAATAAACTCAAAATGGATAAAGGACTTAAATGTACGACAGGATACCATAAAAATTCTAGAAGAATCCAAAGGCAAGAAAATTTCAGACATATGCCGAAGCAATTTCTTCACTGATACAGCTCCTAGGGCACTTGAAACTAAAGAAAAAATGAACAAATGGGACTACATCAAAATAAAAAGCTTCTGCACAGCAAAAGAAACCATCAACAAAACAACGAGAAAACCCACTGTGTGGGAAAACATATTTGCCAATGATATATCTGATAAGGGCCTAATCTCCAAAATTTATAGGGAACTCATACAACTTAACAAAAGGAAGATAAACAATCCAATCAAAAAATGGGCAAAGGACCTAAATAGACACCTTTCAAAAGAGGACATTCAGAAAGCCAAGAGACATATGAAAACATGCTCAAAGTCACTAATCATCCGAGAGATGCAAATCAAAACAGCAATGAGGTACCATCTCACACCTGTCAGACTGGCTATCATCAACAAATCAACAAACGACAAGTGCTGGAGAGGATGTGGAGAAAAAGGAACACTTGTGCACTGCTGGTGGGAATGCAGACTGGTGCAGCCACTATGGAAGACAGTATGGAGTTTCCTCAAAAAATTGAAAATGGAACTCCCATTTGACCCTGTGATCCCACTTCTAGGAATATATCCCAAGAAACCAGAAACACCAATCAGAAAGGATATATGCACCCCTATGTTCATAGCAGCACAATTCACCATAGCTAAGATCTGGAAACAGCCTAAGTGCCCATCAGTAGATGAATGGATTAGAAAACTGTGGTACATCTACACGATGGAATACTATGCTGCTGTAAAAAGGAAGGAACTCTTACCATTTGCAACGTCATGGATGGAACTGGAGAGCATTATGCTAAGTGAAATAAGCCAGTCAATAAAGGAAAAATACCACATGATCTCACTCATTCATGGACAATAGAGACCATTATAAACTTTTGAACAATAATAGATACAGAGGCAGAGCTGCCTCAAACAGATTGTCAAACTGCAGCGGGAAGGCCGGGGAGGGTTGGGGGGCAGGAGGTAGTGGGGTAAGAGATCAACTAAAGGACTTGTATGCATGCATATAAGCATAACCAATGGACATAAGACACTGGGTGATAGGGGAGGCTAGGGGACTGTCTAGGGCGGGGGGATAAAATGGATACATATGTAATACCCTTTGTAATACTTTAAGCAATAAAAAAAAAAAAATTAAAAAAAAAAAATTAAAAAAAAAAAAAAAAAAAAGACAGATTCTATCATAATTCCATTTATTCTCTTTATTTCACATTATCCTAGTTTTTAATTATTACTCGTCTTTCTGGCCAAACATTTAAAATTATAAAGGTGTAGTATACTGTATAGGAATAAATATTCAACTGAACATAGCACAATTATAAACACATTTACTTTAATTTCTAGAATGCATATTCTTTTCATCTGGTCTCTAACTTCTAAACAAAATCCATCACTTTCACATTTTCATTTTATTATAATTTAAGGTTTTAAATATTTTTCTGATATGAAATATTACCAGACTGGGATGCCTGTGTAGATTATACACTGCAATAAATCACTGTGAAAAATATGGGCAGTGAGGTGTTAGAGATTATTTTCCTGCTTGAACCCTAAGAAATGTTACCCATCTTCTCACTGGCTTTTTAGCACATCTGCTCCACTTAAAACTATGGTAAGGAGGTATGTAAGATTGAACTGATTGTCTCTTGGAGTTTACTGTGCTTCTTTCAAAATTTTGTTTTTCAGTAAAGGCAATTGCCCCTTGAGAGAACTGGTTGTTTCACACCCGGTAATTATCATACAGTCATTTAAAGTTGAAATGGTAATCAAACCAATAAAAGCCCAAGATTAGCTATAGTCCCTCTTAATTTCTACTGGAGAAGTTCATCTGAATATCTATAAAAGATTTTTTGGTGCATTTTGTGGCAGATGCAGTAAAACAAATGCAATACAAACTTTGAACATACAGCTTTGGATTTTAGTTTGAATTTTAAGCCGGACATTTTTTAACTTTTACAATTTAATTATAGGAGTCAAATGATCTTGACGGATCATTCTAGTTATGAATAGAATATGAGGATTTGGGTTTTATTACAGAAAGAAAAATCTATTTTAAATGGTAAAATTTATACTTTTTGCCCATCAGAAATTACTGGTTGATGATTCTATTAAAATTAAGATCTAAGTATATAATTATACTTGAAACCAATTCTCATTTAAGGAATGGCATACTGCATGACAGGTTGTGAGGTATTAAGAAATAATTGCATGCCTAGAAGTTGTAGTGAATCATATGAGCAAAGGCCAAGAACATCCAGACACCAAAATTTAGTCATTTCAAATATAACTCCCGAGTGTACATTATTCTAATTAAAAATTGCATACTATTGCTTGTATTGGGCCCCAAAAAAGTTCGCTTAAATTAGTACTTTCAGAATTTTAAAAAATGTATTTAAATATTTACTAATCCATAAAATTTATTCCACTCATAATTATAAATATTATCAGGGCTATTAAATAGGGGAATGTGCCAAGCACCATTCTGAACCTTCCTTTTGAAATAATCTTGATTTCTAGAATGAAATGCATGTTATGAATCAAAGAAATATAATGTTAGATCAAATAATCAAGCATTTCCATGTATTTTTATATCCATACATATTTAAAATAATTATGTTTATTAGAATTTTTATTTAAATCAAAATGCAAGTCCATCTAATTATTCCTGGTTTCAATATAAGACCACAATATTACACATAAGCATGAATAATACTTAGCATATCATCTAACGCATGGTTAGAAGTAAATAAATATTACTATACTATTATTTTGTCAATTACCTATAGACTGGGGAAATAGACAATAGTTTTAAAGCGTTGATGGTGGTACCTTGAGGCTTCAAGAAAACTCACTCTTTCTTAATCTGTGAGGAAAGAAATGGTGAGTTTTCCGGGAATAACAAAGAAGAATTTATTTAATAGAAAACAAATTGCTAATATCTTTCATTTTTTTAGATTCAAAACTTGGGATATCAGATTTTTTCTAGTTTTCATATTAATTTGTTTTGGTGTCAGATTGCATTTCTTTGCTTACTTTTGAAAACTGGTATTAAATAAATTCTTTGGAAGGCTGCTAACCCTGAGTGTACACAGTTGGAGTTAATGCTAAAAACAAAACAAAACAAAAAAACCTTTTATCATTTGGTTAATTTTCTAAGAGGCTACATATATAGATCATGGATATAAACAAAATATGAGATACTACATAAAAGAGAAATATCAAAGACATTTTCTCTTTTATTAAAACTATCAACAATAAGGGCTTTGACAATAGTGTTCTTACCAATGTTATCATCAGCCCTCGACTCTTAACATAAGGACTAAAAGGACTTTAGTGTTGGGACACTGTGTTATATTATTCTCCACCTATGGGAAGATAATATGCAGAAGTCAAAAGAATAACCAAAGAACTTATATGCATATATGCATAACCCATGGACACAGACAATAGTGGGGTGAAGGCCTGGGGAGGGGATGGGAGTGGAGAGGAGGGAGTCATAGGAGGGAACTAGGGGGGACATTGGTAATACTTTCAACAATAAAGAAAAAGAAAAAAAGAAAAAAGAATAAGCTTAGCGTAAGCTTTGAAATAATTTAAATTTCACTCACTTTCTAGCAGTCTGATATTAAACTATTTATTTAACCTTTCTAAGACTCAATTTCCTTATACATATAATTATAATAATTACTTCGTAAGATATAAGAAAAGTAGCACAGTTTCAGTAATATCCAATATCAATCACATAACAATCATCAGTGCCTTTCTCTTTATAAAACAATAATATTAATGACAAGACAGTAATTCTAACTTAAAAATTGACTTTATGCCATGGCCAGTTAGCTCAGTTGGTTAGAGCATCATCCTGATACACCAAGGTTGCAGGTTCAATTCCCGGTCAGAGCACGGACAAGAATTATCCCAAAAATTCATAAATAAGTGTAACAAGCTCTAGCCAGTTTGACTCAGTGGATAGAGCATTGGCCTGTAGACTGAAGGGTCCCAGATTCAATTCCAATCAAGGGTACATGCCCGGGTTGCAGGCTCAATCCCCAGTAGGGGAGCGTGCAGGAGGCAGCCAATCAATGAGCCTCTCGCATCATTGATGTTTCTATCTCTCCCTCTGCCTTCCTCTCTGAAATCAATAAAAATATATAAAAATAAGTGGAACAACAAATAGATGTTTTTCTCTCTCAAAATCAATATAAAATAAAAATTAAATTTATGTTGTATGCTAGCTAATATATATGAAAATACAAAGAAAAAATAAGATATATCTCTATTAAAATACTCAGTAAAGAGACAAAAAATATTTGTTTTGATTTCTGAATCTAACCTTGATGATTATGATGATAAACATAATCACTATTAGGTTACTATTCTTATGATTAGCTTTTATTTATGTATTTGCCTCTATTGATATTTTAAAATATTTTATAGCTGAATAACTTGGATATGGCTATTTTATTTCATATGATGTTCCCAAAATCATATTGACTATTTGATTCCAATTTCTATAGAAAAGTTGGGAGCCCCATCTCTTTCCATCAACAATATTTGTGTTGTGATACACTTCAAGAGCTATACTGTAGCATGCACAAGAGATGTGGACAGATACTGTTTAAATTAGTACCATAAATTTTGCTTTTATGTGTCCCAACCTCATATTTATTGAAATGTATTAAATTACCTCAGACATCTAAGGATACAATATTCAATTTATAATCATCTTTATGGTTAAGTTAATTCGATTAACCTTATCTTTGAAAGGTGGCAAATTAAGGAGTGCAAAGTGCACTTTCATTTCTGTGGTGGATGCTGTGATCTATTTAGAGGATGACTCTGTGGTTGGTGGGGGGAGTATCCAAGAATTAGTTATATAATTTAATTTTTTTCTTTGGTCTATTTGACACAGAAGCTCTATGCTGTGCTAGATGACCTTGGATGGTGAAGACTTGCTCAAATCACTGCAATTTTTAGTAAAAAATGACTATTGGGGCCCTAGCCAGTTTGACTAGGTGGATAGAGCACCTGCCTGTAGAGTGAAGGGTCCCAGGTTCCATTGCAGTCAAGGGCATATGCCCATGCCCAGGTTACAGGCTCAATCCCTAGGAGGGGGCATGCAGGAGGCAGCTGATCAATGATTCTCTCTCATCATTGATGTTTTTCTCTCTCTCCCTCTCTTCTCATTTCTAAAATCAATAAAATATATTTTTTAAAAGAAAGGTCTGCCTGGCTTGGCCTACACTGGGCGTTCTAGACCTTCGGGGGAAAATGACTAGTGGGCATTTTTCACTGATTTAAAGGCCTACATTTACATTTTTCTGACCAGATTTCATATTAGAGAAAGTATTATTTAAGAATTATTTAGACATTTCAGTTTGAGAAGTTTATGTTTCTGCTATAAAAATGAGTCTGGGGTTGTGTGCAAATTTGTATACACAACATGAGATTTTTAGGTATCAGTATTGGGTAATTAAAAGTTGTGTTTTCATGGCAATAAATTAATTTCCTGTGTTGTGAGACCCTCGTGGGATGTGTGCACTGCTTAAATTATACTCACTGTTACTGGTTTGGTGAATTCAGTGCTTGCTTATTTTGCTGCCCTAGACAACAATGAGGTAGGTATGGAGTTTGTTGAAACTACACATTTTTACTTGGATGTCATTGTAAAGAAAGTGAAAGCAGTGTCATACAACCTGTAAAAACTCTGACTAGCGGGTTTCTATCGAGTCTCCTTGGTAAAGTTTGCACAAGTCCAGTTCTCCAATCATGCTGAATATCAATTATGCCTCTTTAACCTATTTGAAGCTCTTTATGACTTTGGAAAACTAGATAATTTAAAATTTTAAACTGTCATACTATATGGCCAATCTTCATTTGTGTTCTATATGTATTTGTAGTATTAGTCTTGCACTTTGAGTGCATAAGTCAGCCCCTTTGGTTCATACAGATAACATATATTTAGAAAGAACATCAGGACATATGTAATCACTCTGAGAATACTACTCAGAAGAATTGAGTCAAGTTTTAGGCTACTAAAATTTGCTAGACTCTGGAATCTTTCTGATTCCAACAGGTCTTCTGAGAAATCTTGCTTTTAATTTCACAGTAGACAGGCAAATGAGAAAATAGATGAACACAACCATATTATCAGAGGTGGTTTCTAAGTGTATAGATTCTGGAGACAGCTTGACAGCCTGAGTTCAAATCGCAGTGCTGCTATTTAATAACAGTGACCGTGGGCAAGTTACTTAGCCTTTTTCAGCCCCTCTTTATTTTTAAAATAAGTAATGATAGTACTTTGTAGGTTTGCTGGAAAGATTAATATCGCTTAAAGGGTGTACAGCGCGCAGTGAGTATGTATGATACTTTCCAATTACTATTATCATTACCTAGGGGAAAAGATAGCAGTATCTGTACATTGATAGATATATCCAGTTACTATTATCAGTAACCACCAGCAAATCAGAACTTGGTGTAGATATATTTTCTGTTTGCCACAGCTAGATTTTTTTGTTTGATTTTTTTGTTTGATATTTTGTTTGTTTTTATTTGCCATGTTTTCTTAATTCCTCTTGGCAAACCTTTCGGGGTCACTTCCATTAGTGTTTGCAGGATAGCTGACTTATCTCGGAGGAAAGTGCCCATTAGCAGTATAGTACAATGGTTGTGTCAGGAAAATCTATTAAATGGAGTCCTGAGAGTTCAGAGCTGTAATTGTATAAATGTATGTTTTTCAGGGGCAGTGTTGGCTAAGTAAATGGATATAAAATAGAGTATTAAAACTAGATGGTACCTTAAAAGCTATGTAGTCCAACTCCCTTATTTTATAGATGAGAAAACGGAGGGTCAGAAAATGGGGTGGTTTATCCAAGGTCGCAGTAGTTATTGTCGGAGATGAGGAAAATATCCAAGTGTCTGCATACATTTTAGGTTATTTCCACTAAAATTTTATGTCTAAATTAGAATCTAAAAGAATCCATTTAAAACAGCGCTTTTTCTTACTCCTGAACATCTTTGCACTATTCGGAAAAACCTAGATCGCCTGCTGGAAGCCTTTCTCTTCTTCCCTTATTAACCTTTGACTAAGATGAAAGCTCAAACTACACACTTTCCATTACAAAAACAATCTAAAATATTGAGACTAGCATGCATAACATTAGAAGCAAATTACCTACTTACCATATATACTGAGGATCTGCTTGCTGAGCAAGCCCACTTAGAACGCATAGACATTAAACAACATTTCAGGACACCATCCCAAGACCTAATCAATGATATATACTGACCTTTGACTCAGGAATACATCCATGATGCTTTCAGGACCCAGCAATAGCTCTTAACTATTGATAGCAGAAACATGATCTATATGGCTCTTGTTCTGCCCTTTGAAAAATCAAACAGAATCACTGTTTCTTAAAGCCAATAGGCACTGGAAGGAGCTGGGAGTCCAAAGGTCGCCATTCATACAAAGTAAGTGCCTCCCTAAAGGATGTTTATCTTCTAACTCGGACTAGACATTTTATGTGGGCAAGAGGCTGCTTGTGATTTCATGAGTAAGCCAGAGAAACATGATGTGGCATGATACTGTCCCTTTAGTTCTTTAGTTGTCAGCTTCCGAAATGAGAAACACATAACAGCAGAGGGATAAATGTGGCAGAAAGCAGAGGTGAGAAAGGGAACAGTTAGATATAGGAAACATCAAAGAACAAGGAATAGCAACAAGCCAATGACAGAAGCCAGCAAGAAAGGGGAAAATATGAGTACCAGTAAAAATGCTGAATAAGAGCTATAAAGGGGGGCGGTTAACAAAGGAGGCATTGACGTGACAATAATAAATTTCTGAATAAAATAAAAAGGGAACTTTGTACCTTTCTCCAAAAAAATCAGCAAAATGAAGAGAGAATGGACTAAGGAATGGGGGGGAAGAATATATACACAGAAAGAAATAGTTAAGGCAATGAGCAGCGTCCCTGACATTTAAGCTGGTGAGTTGTGTTTATGTCTCCTTCCAGTTGTATAGCCTACAAACACTGGGAATTAGGGATAGGAGAATGCTGTTGCTGTATGAACGTCAATTAACTAATTCGAAATGAAAGTTTGACTGCCAATAAATAGCTGTGATGAGGGCCGTTACCTGTGTTTGATGTTTCTCCTGTCAAATAGGTAATGGTAATATTTATTCTATCTATCTTAAGGGACTTTGCAAAGAGATATTGGGTCAATGCATATATATATATATATATATATATATATATATATATATATATATATATATATATATATATAATCAATGGAGGTAATATAGCATAAGTGTTTAAGAATATAGTGGTTTGTCTTTCTCTGGCTTAATGTCACATGATCTCACTTATATGTGGAATCTAATGAACAAAATAAACTGACAAACAAAATAGATCAGAGACATGGAAGCATACAACAGACTGAAAATCCTCAGAGGAAAGGGGATGTGTGGGAAGGGATTAACTAAAGAACTTACATGCATATATGCAAAACACATGGACTCAGACAATAGTGCAGTGAAGGCCTGGGGAAGGGGAGGGTGTAGGGAGGAGGGGATCAATGGGAGAAAGGAAAAAGGGGACATCTGTAATACTTTCAACAATAAAGATAAATCTTTAAAAAAATTAAAAAGATAATTGTACCATAGTTTTGACTTTTTTGTGCGTTTGAAACTTTTTATAATAAAAAGTTGGAAAGATTGGGGGGGGCGGGGGTCAAGAATATAATGGTTAAAAGGGGAGACTCAAAGCCAAGGCTCTGGGATTGAAATCCAACAACTTTTCATCTTATTTCTGTACCCTTGAGCAGGTCAGTTAACCTCTCTTTTCCTCAGTTTCCTCATCTATAAAATAGAATTAATAATAGTGCCTACATCATAGGGTTGTTGTGAGGAGTGAGCTAATAAATGCGAGAACAATGCCTATCATGTATTAAGGACCATCTTGATTATTTTCATTGTGTTGATGCTTTGGAAATAAAACTTTTCCATGAATGTAACCCACTGTGTTCGTCAACAGTGCTGCATAGGAATTAGAATTATTGATGTTGATAAAAAATCCTATGTGAAATCATTACCTTCTATTCCTTCATTCATTTTCTCTTCTATGTCATATTGATACTTTGTCATTCCTGCTTCTCTTAGTTCATTGCAAAAGAAAGTCACTTCGTTTTGCCTCATTTACTGAATACATATTATTCATCAAGAAATTCTTGAGCATTTACCATATACAGGCACTGCTAGTTATATAAAAAGGTATAGGCACATCATTTATATGTAAAATTGTGAGATAGCATCTTAAAATGTCTTTAAAAGGTTAATATGAAAGACAAATACCATATGATTTCACCTATATGTGGAATCTTAAAAACAAAGTAGAACAGAAACAGAATCAGATACAGATAATATTTTGATGGTTGCTAAATAGGAGGGGAGTTGGGGGGCTGGGTGGAAAAGGTAAAGGGATTAAGATTTATAAATAGGTAGTTACAGAATAGTCATGGGGATGTAAAGCACAGCATAGGGAATATAGTCAATAATATTGTAATAACTATGTATGGTGTTAGATGGGTACTAGACTTATTGGAGTGATCCCTTCATACATATACAAATGTCTAATTACTGGGTGTATACCTAAAACTAATATAATATTTTATGTCAACTGTAATTAAAAATAAAATTCATTTTTGAATTTTTTTAAAAAGGTGAAGGCAGTTTTTGCCCTCAAAGACATATATCCAGCAAAAGAGAGCAATTCATAAAAAAGTAATAAGAAATACTATGGTTTAATTTATGAACAAAGTTGGGGCTTACTTGGATGCTAAGGGCAGACCAAAAATGCTAAAATAATAATTGAGTTTCAATGCTACTATATTCCATCAAATTTTTTTATCTTCTATTTCACTTTTTAATGTGTTTTTTTGCTAGGAAAACTTAGGGCTGGACTCTCACTTTTGCTCACTTCTCTCCTATCATCTTCCCCCACTGCTAAGAAAAAGCAAAACATTTTTATTTTATGCTTATATGCTTCTGGTGATGTTTTCTCAGCCACTCATTGTGTTAGTTAGACTAACAATTTTCATATTAAGTTAAAGTGGTTGGAAAACCTAGCTCAGAGACATAGAAGCATGAACAGACTGTTGAACCTCAGAGGGTAGACAGGGGAGGGCTGGTGGAAAGAGATCAACCAATGAACTTGAATGCATCTATGCATAACCTGTGGACACAGACAATGGGGTCGTGAGGGCCTGGGGGTAGGGGTGGAAAAGAAAACAAAAATAGAAAAGTAATTAATTACAGAAAGAAAGAAAGAAAACCTAGCTTACTTTGTCTAAGTATATTTTCTCTTCCTACTGTCCCAATTGATTCTGATAGTCTTGGGAGAGAACTGAAAAATAGCATTAATTTTACTTCTTATGAACTTTGAGGAAGGAGGAAGCAAACCACTCCTTAGATTAGATTGTTCATTAGATTCCCATAGTCAATTCCTATAAATAAGGTGAAGAATTATAGTAAAGATTTTTCTACAAGGGTGTGTGTTTTCCATAAGTATATATATGAGATAGCATCTTAAAATGTCTTTTTTTTAATACATGTTATTGATTTTTTACAGAGAGGAAGGGATAGAGATAGAGAGTTAGAAACATCGATCAGCTGCCTCCTGCACATCTCCGGGAGATGTGCCCGCAACCCAGGTACATGCCCTTGACCGGAATCGAACCTGGGACCTTTCAGTCCGCAGGCCGACGCTCTATCCACTGAGCCAAACCGGTTTCGACCTTAAAATGTCTTAAAAAGGTTAATATGATCTCACTTATATGTGGAATCTAATGAACAAAATATATAAGTTTACAATTTTAATATATATGTGGGAACTTGAAAATTCTTATTCTTAATGAAATACAGCATAATTTGAGAATCACTGCCTACTATTTCACAGGCAGCATGCTGCTTCTGATGCTGGTAGTTCTTGTTTTTAGCCCCCAAGAGTGAGTCCCTTACTTATGTGTGCATCTTACTTATATAACCTTCTGTAAATATTTTGCATATTTAGGAGGAAGCAGAATTTTGTTTTACAACACAAATTAATGTGTGCTCACTGTCCAGAGTAGAATACAGAAAACACCATGAAATTAATAGTTGCCCATAATTTTACAATTCAGGAATAACTACTGTTAACTGTTTGTTACATATATTCCTAATGAGAACTATACAATGATAGCTAACATTTATTGAGCATTTTATGTGCACCATGCATTTTAATGACTTTATATGTTAAATAGTGCCCATTTATGCCTCACAAAAGCTTTATTAGATAAGTACTATTATTATACCATTTTTAAAATGAGGAAATCAGTATAATAATAAGATGCAATAACTCATTAAGGATCACTGTGCCAGTATGAAATTCAGACAGGATTCTAAACCAGGCAGGCAGTCAGCTCAGAGCCCAGTTTTCCAACCACTAAGAAACAATGCCTTGCTTAGCCAGTATG
Source organism: Myotis daubentonii (assembly GCF_963259705.1). NCBI lineage: Eukaryota > Metazoa > Chordata > Mammalia > Chiroptera > Vespertilionidae > Myotis > Myotis daubentonii. Next base: position 115,507,820 of record NC_081861.1, read on the forward strand.
ACTCAGTGGTTGAATCGACCCGTGCACCAGGAGGTCACTGGTTCAATTTCTGGTCAGGGCACATGACTGGGTTGCAGGCTTGATTCTTCATGGGTGTGCAGAAGGCAGCCAATCAATATTTCTCTTTGATGTTTCTATCCCTCTATCTCTCTCCCTTCCTCTCTCTCTATAAAACCAATCAATCAACTGATAATGCCTTCTTAGTATTATGCATATAATTTGTAAGCTGCTTTTAGTTCTTTAATATATCATGTTTACCAATGTCTTTAAATATTGTCTAAGAATATGATTTTTATTGATTGCCTATAAATATATCAATTGCATGTACCAGAATTATTTTAATTCCTATTTGATAGTTTGCTTCCAATTTTTTTTCATGAGTACAAGTTTTTACTTTAATATTTATTTAAATAAGCAGGTATTGGACATGGTGTACATATCAATATGAAACATGCAGGAAATATTTTCTGTATAGTAACTATGTTCCAGGAACAGTGCTAGGAGGCCCTAGGGAATAGGAAGCTATAAAGCCAGTCTTTCTATTTCTAAATATCTTTTACACTAATGGACCAAGATCCTTATAAAACAGTGTGTTTCAGTAGAAGTCAGACTAGTGTGTTGAGGAATGAATGGCAGGTGATGACATTTCAACAATGGATGGAAACTGTCTAGTCAAGGGTTATGGTTATAATAACCAGGGTAGGTGATATGAGGAAATTTGTGTTTTAAGAAGATATATATGACACAATTATACAGATGAGGATTTGTAAAGGCCAGAGCTACTTCTACCTAACTGGATTGATTTTCATAATGTCTAAGGATTTTGTGATGTTCAATACCATATAGGACATTGTGCTTATATAGGCGATGCAATGTATAGCATGCCATTAACCACATGCTGATTATAAGCAGAACACTCCATGTTGTTGGCTAACAGTCTCATATATAAATTAAGGGGTTTAACAAATAGTTGTTTTCAGGACTTGGAAGTATTAAAGCTTTGAATGTTCTAGGAAATTTCTAAATTATCTTCGGGCCAAGTGATAAGCAGACCATTGTCTGAGACTGGATCTTCTGCAATAAGTCTGTGGTCTTGTTTATTTTACACTAAAACCTTGGTGTTGCCTTAAGGGGTTACTGACTAGCACTTAATTGAAAGCTGGCTGAGTTAGATATATACCTCCTAAAGTATAGGTTGATGGGTTTTGTTTCCAGAAATATCCTTTTGCTTATCAGTGGGGAAGGTTTTTGCTTCTGCTGGATTTAAAGGTGTCCCTCAAGATTCCATTATTCAGTTAATTGAGAAAAGCTTAAAGCTAAGGGAGGGTAGATCTGAGCTCTGTTTTATGAAGGAGGCTAAGTGAAATAGTAGGTCCCGTGTTGGCTCAAGGTATTCCAGATGTTCATGTTTATATGAGAACTTAACACTTGGAGGTGTTCCATGCGGTGAGATTTATGTGAAAAAAATTCTTTAAATACAATTTTAAAATGATTTTTGGTCATTAGTTCTGAAAATTAACACGGATCACCCACAACAAGCAACCAGGTAGATTTTCACCTGTTTGACTCCTAAAAGTAAATAATCCTGTGTCCTGTGTGTGTCATTATGTTGTGTTTTTTTTTCCTTCAAACTTACTATAGCTCCAATAGAAGGACATGAAATCAAAGGGAAAGAACAATATTTAAAAATAAATGTACAGCATAGGGAATATAGTCAACAGTATCATAACTATGAATGGGGCCAGGTGTGTACTTGAAGCATCAGTGGGACCATTCTAAAGTACATGATTTCCTAACCACTTTGTTATACATCTGAAACTAATATAGACAAATATTGATTGTAAACTGTAATAATTTTTTTTAAAAAAAAATAAATGGGCCATGAAGAATTGTGCTCAAAATCCTAAGTAAACCTAGATATATACACTCACCACAGTAATGTGATTATAGAAACTGTAAAGAAGCTGCTGAAGAGCTGCAAAGGACTTGGCTTTCCATGAACTTAACAACTAAAGTTCCTCCCTCAGAAATAAGCCAAAATCATAGCACAGTTGGAATAAAAGTATACCTTCCAAGGTTGCTGCAGAACAATTATGGCTGGGATCATTTACTCTTGTAGAGAAAGCTCTGTAACCTCTTATTTTAAATTGACTTCCATTGAGTTGTAAAGCCTCCCAGCTTGCACTTCCAGGCACTGTACTGGATAATGTGTTTACAGGCTGGTCTCATTTTTTCTTTTTGTAATCAGAGATGGAAGCTTACTGCTACTTGGAGGCAACTTCAGGAACACAATTTTCAAGGTGGTAGTTTTAAAAATGTGATTATCGGGAATAATAACTCCAGAGACAAAGATTTAATGGGATTACTTCCAATTTAGCCAGTACTTCGCCAGGTTATTGAAGTTCTAGTTTTAGGTCTGTGCATTCAGAGTTCACATTGTTCCCCCATGTATTGTATATTAAGGTTCATACTATCATCTATAGGCATTAAATTTGTCTCCAACTCTCAATAGGAGTCTAACCTCTCAGAACAATTATTTAGACAGATCTTTTGCAGCTCTACTCCTTGTTTACTTACTACTACTATTTTTTTAAAATCAAGTTATAGAAAACACACAATACTAACAGGAAGACAACCCATCTCAAAAAACCATCATGACGTTTTTTAGTTCAGAGGCTTATTTCATATGCATCATTTGATTTAATATCATCCGAAGCCTTGGGAAATGTGAGTCATTATCATCTTCTGATTGTTGTTGATAAATATCAGCTACTATGTATTTAGCACTAACTCTGCATCAGGAACTGTGCTAAATACCTTGCAGTTGATCCAAACAAATACTTTTAGGAAACTAGAATTAATATTATGCCCATTTTACAGATGATGAAGTTGTGGCTGAAATGGCATGCCAAGTTCACACAGCTAGTAAGTAGCTGAATTGGAATTCAAGCACTGGTAGATCAGCTTAGACTCCACAGCCTGAGCTGTGAATCTCTATGACATGTTGCCACATTATTTTATAGATGGAAAGCCTAGTAATGTCAACAGGTTTAATAAGTCGCCCTAGGTCAGTGGTTGGCAAGCTGCGGCCCCTTGAGTGTGGCTCTTCCACAAAATACCACATGTGGGCGCACACGTACAGTGTGATTGAAACTTCATGGCCACACTCAAGGGGCCAAAGAGCCGCATGTGGCTCGCGAGCTACAGTTTGCCAACCACTGCCCTAGGTTATTAAATTAGCTCCTAATGCCTTCCAACTGCAACCACAAACATGTTCTATCACAACTTGCTGTCCCCAGGGCTTCTAGTAGCTTACATGGTACCTGAAAATTACACAAAGGACAACCCTGACTCATAGGAGAACCATTTTTTTTTTTAATAAAGCATGGTATTTCCAGTCCGTCTCTGCCTTATGCCAGGGTCATAAGGAGAGGTGAGTGGATGGAGTGTGGTTATGAATTTTAGCCCCTACTTATCCCCCGTCCTCAAGCACCTTCATGCAAGGCACAATATCAGAGCCATAAGCAGTGGCCCTGGCTCTCCTCATTGAAACTAATAGCTGATCATTCTGAAATAATGCTAAGGAGAAAATCCAAAAGATATTTTCTATAGGTATGTTCTCTTAGAAGATGTAAGGAAATAAAAATTTGTACTCCACTAATTACATTTTTAATATGCTCACATTTTCCTTTCACTGCCAATAAAAATGTCTAACGAGATACAATCTGACAATACTCATGCTACAACTCCCCTGAAGCCAAAATGTGTCACTGGTCAAAATGACCCTATCTTCACAAGCCATGGAAGGGGAGTTGAGGATCATTTCTGAAGTGGGGATCATTTTTATTTGGTATTTATTTCAACTTACTACTTTATCCCTTTCAAAATCAATTATTTTTAATTATGTAACTACCCTGGGCATAAAGCAAATGTTCTATAAGTTAAACATGTACTAACAAAGTAATATAATTACTGAAGTACTAATGAAGTAATATAATTAATGTGCACCTAACTATAATAAGCAAAACATATTGCATGAGTGTACAATGCAAGTTTACATTTTATGCTGATAATCATAAAATAATATGTTAATAAAATGTCTGTAACTGGGGATATTCAGGTTTGTGAGGCTCAGGAAGTTTTAGCTTGAAAGATGTTTCATCCAACCTGAGGTTCTTCATGAAAATACACAGCTGACTGATTTGAAAGAGCATGGACTCAGGAGTGGCTTTCAGAATTGCCTGGAGAACTAGGTAAAAATGCAAAGGCCAGAGCCCTATCCTTGCTTTAAAGAACTTTGGCTGCTGTGTTCTGCACTAACTCTTCAATTGATTCTGACCCACACCTAATTTGAAAACAACTGGTCTGTGGGCACAGATTCTCAGACTTGGCTGCACATTAGAATCTCTGGAGTCTCACACTGAGCAATTCTGATTTTCTTGATATTAAGGGCAGCTTGAGTATTAAGAGGTTCAAAACCTCTCTAGATGATTCTAATATCAGCAAAATTTGAGAACCAGTAGCTTAAGCCTCGTTACCTAGTGTGTGGTCCAAAGACCACCAGTAGCAGCAGCAACCCCACTTGTGATTTTGTTGGAAATGCGGAATCTCAGAGTCTCAATTAGAAATAATGTATCAGAATCTACCACTCAGCAAGGTATCCAGGTAAGTTTTATACACATTAACTTTTTTCATTTATTTTTTTATTTTTCAATTACAGTTGATATAGAATATTATATTAGTTTCAGGTGTACAAAATAGTGATTAGACATTTGTATAACTTATGAAGTGATCAGTCTAGTACCCATTTGGCTCCATGCATAGTTATTACAGTACTAGAGGCCTGGTGCACAAATTCGTACACCAGTGAGGTCCCTAGGCCTGGCCTGTGGAATTGGGCTGAAACCAGCTCTCCAACATCCCCCAAGGGGTTCCGGATTGTGAGGGGGTGCAGGCCAGGCCGATAGACCCCACTGGTGCACGATTGGGGCCAGGAGGGTCACCGGAGGTTAGCCAGCCAGGGAGGGAATGTGAGGGTTCCAGGGTGTGTCCAGCCCATCTCGCTCAGTCCTGATCGACCAGACCCCCGCAGCAAGCTAACCTACCAGTCAGAGCATCTGCCCCCTGGTGGTCAGTGCACATCATAGCAACTGGTCAACCAGTCAACTGACTGTCTGCCTCCTGGTGGTCAGTGCATGTCATAGCGAGCAGTTGAGTGGCCTTAGCATATCATTAGCATATTATGCTTTGATTGGTTGAATGGCTGACCAGACACTTAGCATATTAGGCTTTTATTATGTAGTACTAGAGGCCCGTTGCAGGAATATTCCTGCAAGAATAGGGCTTCATGCAGCTGGAGCAAAGCAGAGAAGGGAGCGAAACTCACTGAGGCGGGCTTCGCTCCTGCTTCAAGCCCCTGCAGCTGGTCTTTCCCTCCCGCTCCCAGCCACTGCCCCTTCCCCTCCAAGCCACTGCCCCTCCCACCCCAGCCGCAGCCCCTTATGCTCCCAGCCACAGTGGTTGGGCTTGCCCTCCCAATCCCTGTTGCTGGGGCTGGGCTTGCCCTCCCACTCCCATCCGCTGCAGCTGGGCTTTCCCTCCTGCTCCAAGCCGCTGCCCCTCCTGCACCCAGCCACTGCGGCTGGGCTTGCCCTTCCACCTCCCGCCTCCCACCTCCTCAGCCTTGGCTCCGTTTCTGTCCTTGCGGCCTCTACTTAGCTCCCTTCTGTACCGCTTGGCCTCCATGTTGTCCTCAGTCTTCGCTTGCAGCTGATATATGCAAATTAACCATCATCTTTTAGCTTCTATAATTGAAACATTGTATCTTTTGGAGCTGTTGCTTCAGGAGCTCAGAGCTGGGCGGTGGCAGGCGGGGAACCTTGGCTTCCTCCATCGCCAGGGCAACCAAGCCTCCTGTTTGTTTCAGCTGCCTGGCTGCCGGCCGCCATCTTGGTTGGCAGTTAATTTGCATATCGCCCTGATTAGCCAATGGGAAGCGTATCAGAGGTACAGTTAATTACCATGTTTGTCTATTATTAGATAGGATTATTAACTATATTCTCTATGCTGTACTTTACATCCCCTGACTGCTCTTATAACTGGCAATGTGTACTTCTTAATCCCTTCACCTTTTCACCCATCCCCCCAACTCCCCTCCCATCTAACAACCATGAATATGTTCCCTGTATCTCTATGAGTCTGCAGATGATAATAACTCACACTTCCCAAGGCTTCTAATGAAATTTCTCTTTTGGTGTTGTTTAGATTCCACATATAAGGGAAATCATATGGTCTTTGTCTTTCTCTCTGACTGACTTAATTCACTGAGCATAATAACTTCTAGGTCCATATTGTTGGAAATGGCAAGATTTCATTCTTTTAAATGGCTGAGTAATATTCCAGTGTATATATGTGCCACATCTTCTTTATCCATTCATTTATGGATGGACACTTAGGTTGCTTCCATATATCAGCTATTGTAAATTATGCAGCAATGAACATAGGGGTAGGCACATTAACTTTTGAAGCATACTAATACTGGGCTAGGGGAGTCAGGCACAGCTGGATTGTTAGCCATTTATAATTAACTAGATGACTCTGGGTAGCTCTCTGAGCTTCAGTTTCCTTGCCTGTAAAATTAGCTTGATGATATTGCAGGTTTGCTAGGGAGATTCTTGAACTACAATACTAGAAGCTCTTCACGTAATTTCTAGAACAGTGAAGATACTCAGGAAACATTAAGTTCCTCTTAACAGACAGAGTTGCTGTGATCTTTTTCAGCACTGATGGACAGACGGCAAATGAAGCAAAAGTCAGTGACCACCATCACGGGCACTCCTTCCGGTATTAGTGAGAGTTCTTTGTAGCTGTGAAGTCCAGGTGATTTTCATTAGTACAAAAGAATAAATGCTTCCCAAATGCAACTCTCTTCTTCTAAAACAGTGGTTCTCAACCGTGGCTGCACATTAGAGTCACCTGGGAATCTTTTTAAAATCTTGATTTCTGGGCCTCATCCTCCAGAAATTCTGTTTCTTTGTTACTAATGTTGTGGCCCCACCCCATAACAAAGAAACAGAATTTCCGGAGGATGAGGCCCAGAAATCAGGATTTTTAAAAGATTCCCAGGTGATTCTAATGTGCAGCCAGGGTGGAGAACCACTGTTCTAAAAGAATAAGCCCTAGGAAAGCAATCCTTCACCACAATGTCCTTGAAGGTACCTTGGGCACCCAGCGTTGTTGTGCAATTGTGCTCAACTTAATCATACAGAGCCACCTATTCATCATTATCTTTCATTTTCCCTTTTAGATCTTAATCTGTTATTCCCCTCCTCCTCAGCCAAGAGCTCTTTTCTTTAAAGAACATCATATATAGACTTCCTTTTGTCTCTTCAAGCCACTAACTTCTGTAATTATCTATTTCTTTCTTAATTTCTCTTTCATCCCACAAAATGTTTTTGTACTGTTGCTGTTCTGCTACCTGACCTAAGATATGGAACTAACTTGTTCAGTAAAGTTTACATCTGATTGAAAGGGTATGGCCATCCTTTCTTTGTAGTGTAATCATTTTCACATTAAGGGATGTAGAAATGTCTAATGGGATACCTCAGAAGAAATACCCTCAAGTAATCTTTCTAAGCAGGACGACAATGAGTAATGATTACAGTTAATTAAGTTAGGCAACCTCCATTTCCATTCACTTAGCAGCACTGCTAATTATATACTCATTCTACAAGGTTTCTTTAGTTCTTCTGTAATTTGGATGCAATGCTCTTTGTAGGCAAGGGGATACGGTACAATTAATGAGCTTTCTCCAACCAACACCTCCTGTTTACTCCAAATGAAATTCAAATGAAACTTCCACATCTGGAAATTGAAAGTTGAAAAAGGAGCATGGAAAAAAATCAGTTGCATTTTAACTTCTTTCCAGCACAGCACATAATTTATAATTTTTATAATGTATAATGTTATAATGTTATGTTACTATAACATTTTATGGTAAAGAAAACAGTAGCATTTCATTTATTTTGGAGTGTTGGGAAATTGTGGCTGATTTTAAAATAAAATAAATACAGGACTTATTTTATATTTTTTAAAAATATAAAGGGAAATGACACTTTATGTTGTATACTTTTGTTCACTTTATATTCATATGTGTTGAGCACTTACTGTTTGCCAGGCCCTGAGTCTAAGTGAAAATGAGGAAAAACCTAACTCTGATTCCAGGGTTTTTTCTACAAACTTCACTCATTCTAACAATTTACTCTTTAAAGAAAACTGGGAGAACTGCAGCATTACTTGGGTATATTGTTAATGGAGTAGTTGAAAAAAATAGTTTATGTGCTTTGATCAGATGGGGATTGACGTACTTAAGAGTTTTATTTTTAATCTGAAAATCCACTTCAATCTCATGCTCTGGGTAAACAGTCATTACACACAGCTGGCACAGTTCTGTACTTTCAAGAAGCAGGATTCAAGGTTTAACTTCAAAATATAATATTGAGTAAGTGATTTACATCATTCCTTTTATTTACAAAAAATCAGGTTTTACATAGATGGCTTTTTGCTTCAACCTTCAATCATCTCCATTTGCTTGAAAAATTAACTGTTGCATTGTGGCTGGTAGTTGGTTTAAGATTGTCTCAGATTTTCAGATTGATTTTTAAAGGTATATCTGGAGAAAGATGTTTGGATGTCAGCACTTTAAGTTTTATATTTTCATAGGAAGTTCAAATGTGTTTTGAGCGACACTGGACATTATTCAAGTTTGGTTTTCCTCCTGGCATCACACAGGTGCACAACTTCGTAGGTCCCGTCTCTTCTTTTATGCGTCCTGCTTTCTGCTTCTCTTTCATAACATCGGTTTGCATAAATGAGTGCTCTGTGGAGTTCACATGAAGACTAGACAAAAATACAGGTGTCCTCATAATAATCAGCTCCTCTAATTCTCTCTGGCTTATGCTTCAGTCTCAGAGAAATCCCACATAAAGCAAGCAGCACAGTTATTACTAGAGGAACTGAGGTGACTGATTAGGAAGGAACATAATCAGGTAGATTGAGCCTGTGAGGGAAGAAACCATTGCTGTGAGAGGGGAGTGTCTGCAAAACGCTCCCTATCTTTCTGTGAAGAATACCAAACCTCGCTTTTCAAGGCAGCCAGAGTGGAAGAAACAGGTGCAAAAAGACTGTGCGTTTGTCTGCTTTAGGGAGGATGGTCAGAGATTATGTGCCTGCTTTATCTGTGCTTGGCTACGGCTCTACCTCCAGGTTTATCAGATCCCATAGAATGTGTAAGAGAAAAGTACCAACAGGGAAATCAGCAAAAAGCTTTCTATGAAGGTGTAGCAAGGCACCGCAGAATTTGAAATGTCTGAGGTCTCATCTGGTGAGTAAAAGCTGCAGATAAATGCAAAAGCCATTCAGAAGAGTGATAAATGCCATAAGCATTCAGAAGCAGGCTTCCCCAAAGGTGATTCCTTTGCTCAATTTGCAACCTCTATTTGCAACCTCTAGGATAAATTTGGATCATTCCTATTCCATATGAATTTTTTCTAAAAGTTAAACAGGGGCTTTTGTTGTGAGGAAGGGAGGGAAGGTGTTTGATGTCCATGACCTATGAGATAATGCAAAATCAGTGAAATGAGACGGAACCCAAATTCTACTTTTTGGATTATGACTTTTATGAACTTTGTCTTCACAACTCCCAAATTATTTCTGATGTGGAGAAACAAATGAAATGTAAATGGCCCAGACAGTAGTTAATAAACAATATTTCTACTTCAAATTCAATTTTAAGTACCTAGATCGAATTCATAACCGCATCAGAAAACTAATGTGAAGAATTTTTGTCTTAACAATAGAAACCTCTGTAAATATACATATATGTCTATATATATATTTATGTATATTATGTATATATATATGTATATATATATAGTTTTAAGACATTATTGAAGAAAATAGTAAAAGGTGTTGTGAGCAATATTTTAGACATGATCAGACATGCATAACTTATTGGGAGGCAAACTGGGCCACTGATTTTAAACAATAGTTACAAGCTTCCTAATTGCCTGAAATATTGAAAAATGATTTTAAAGATTATGTTTATTGTTCAATTCTAGCTAGTAAACAATGCAAAAATGTGCTATGATTAATCATGTTACCTGATTTTTAAAAATATTATAAGATACCCTAAAATTCTAAACTATGAAAGATTTATTGTTGGTCTATACAAACTACATATTAAATTACATTAATTCCTAAATTCCTAAATTTTATTAAAATTCAAATATCTTCTGACAAGTTTTTTGTGTCATTAGGAAGGAAAATGGCTAGATTTGGGGGAGAGGCCGAACTAAGAGGGTTGAGATTAAGCCTTTTTAAAATTAGGAATATGCATTAGGAAAAAAGACTGTCCAATGAAAAGTGTATTGGGATCTCAATCTATCCCATAACTTGGTTTGTAAGAAAAGCTACTCATTTTTGCAAGTCTTTTCTTTCATTTGCTTTGACCTAAGTGGCTGCCATTTCTTACTTATAATTTGCCTTTTAGTGATCTTTTCCTAAATATTGTTTTTATTTGTGTTTTATTCATCAGACAGATTGTCCTGGAAGTATAGAGGCCAGTTAATGGTTTATGAGTTCAAGCTGAGCCGAATATAGCTAAGCCCTGTCTTGCCTGACATTTCATCAAAAGCTGTGTTGATTTGCAATGTTTACCGACCTATTTATTGAACCCTCACAGCTTGAACTATGCCACCAAGCTTGCTGACATTGCTGAGATTATCTCTAAATGCATGTACAAACTAAGAAGGAAATAGAGAAACAGAAAAATAAGTTAAAAGCAATCCTTTACCTATTTTAAAATTATGCTTATATAGCTCTCAATCTATTTGCTTGTTTCCTTCAAAGTCCTATGACATATTTTTTTCTCTTTTTATCTTCACAAAAGCCCTAGTAGCAGATAGACTAGAGCAGCGATTCTCAGCCTTGAGTGAATCAAAATCCCTGGAGTGCTTATAAAAAAAAATACAGCTTTCTGGGCCCCGCTGAGTTTCTGATGCACTACTTCTGAGGTATGGCCCAAGAATTTGCATTTTTAAATGGTTTCTCAGGAGATGCTGATCCTGATGGTGTGGGGACCACACTCTGAGAACCACTGACAAGATGAGAATGTTCTCATTTATGAATCAGAAACACCAAGATTCAGGTAGGTTAAGAATTAGGCTCATGAGGGTTTATCCAGTTGGAGGACATTCTGGCTAGAGGGAATAAACTCATGCAAAGTTGAGAGAATGGAAAATTGCCTAGGATGGCTGGGTTATCCAAGTTTGGTAGAAGGTAAAAAGGTACAAATAAAGTTCTGCTCTCTGAAAGTTTAAATTTTTGTTGAAAAGACAAACTACCTATGAAATTAACTAATGCAGTACATACAGCAGGGACTCAAGAAATGGGTTGATATTTATGTGCCAGGTAAATAGTTGGGCTCAATAAAGTTCTTGGTGAATGACTGTAAAAAAGAATTTAGCACAGATTCATTATTAGAAACAAAATATTTATTTCTGTCTCTTAGTCTAGTTACCTAGGTTCTCTTTCTGCATTGTTCAGAAACTTTTACACTGCAGAAGAAAATAAACACACATCCCTCGCAAAATTGAGGCATGTGTTAAATTAATGATTTGCGTATTAAAATATCGAATACTTCTTTGGGGAAATTATTATTCTACAGAAATTAGCAATAAAATTACTAAAATAAATAGTTGGTGCTTCATTCTCAAATAGGTATTGTAAAGAATCCATTTTAAATTACTCTTTGGATTCTTATTCCCTGAGATACCTCCCTAAGTAAGGATTTAGTCTGATGTTTGGAATAAAATGAAAGCATGATACATGTTTTATAAGCACCTGAATCTATACTGTACATCAAAGTCTTCCCTTCAGGGTCAGTAAAAATAAGATGTTTTCCAACTCACCTTACAGAAGCTTAATTATAATGCTTAAAAAATAAAACATATTTTAAAATGCTAGTAACTAAATTAAAACATTCTAAAATTATAACCTTTGCTATTTTTAAAAAATTCTGTGCACATTTGTTATGGTCCATTTCTTTCAGTAAAATATATGCCTTGATATATTCTAATGGGGTACAACATTTAGATTAAATATATAATATGGATAATTGACTTTTAATGGAATCTAATCTCAATGTTCATACCTTAGAGTTGGGAGTGAGCAGGCCTTTAAGGAAGTAGAGATGTTTATTATAACCATTTTTCAAATTTCTAGATTAAATGTATCAAGGAAATAGATAATGTCATTTATTTCAGTTTTATACTGTAGTCTCTTTGTCTTGTCTTGCCAATCACATGCTACCTATATAGGCTTCAGAAATCATCAACACTACAATGTCATTTTCATGTTATTTTAATTCAGATACTATTCTAAGTTGATGAAAGGAGGGTCTTTCAAAAAGGAGGCTTAAAAAGCAGATGTACCATATTTCTGGTTTTTAAGTAGCATATCAAATTATTTATTTTGACCTGACTCACTTATCAGTTTATTACTTTTCATTTCTCCATTCATGATGAAAGCAACTCATAATTACTAAAATACATACTTATGATGAGGAATTATGATTCTATTATGAGAATCAAACCATCTTCAATGGTGTTTTGGAGTGTAAATTTGAGAAAAAGGACTAACACTCTACTAGGTATCATCATATCCCTTGGCTTTCATCATTGAATCCTTAGCACTTAATGCCTGACTGGAATTTAACAAGCTTCAATAACTTAGCTAAATACACCTAAAACCTATATAATTTTATTAACCAATGTCACCCCAATAAATTCAGTAAAAATGAATGAATGAATCCTTCAGACAAATTTGCCCAGGAAAAAAAGAGGAGGTATTTTTATTTCAATTTGTAATGCTGTTTGTTTTGGTCTAAATGGATAATATCTGACATTTTATTCTGATTGCTATTAGATCAGTAACTGAATGTGAGAACAAAGGGTATTTAGTGTGTTTTTATTATTATTAATAATATCACGTTTCTTTGACAGATTTATTTGAGTCTTTCAGAATATTATCATCAATTCATCTTTTTTAGTTTTCTGATTCCTCATGATCAGGCCAAAGTCATATCTCTTCAGACACACACACACACACACACACACACACACACACACACACACCACATCCATGTATTTGGGGGGCCAGCACTTGAAATTGAAATGGAAGTTAGGAGAAGGGTAAACATGAAATAGATGGATTTGTCCAGCCAATCAGAACTCAGCTTCTCTATTTTAGGGGATGTGTTAAGAATATAGTTAAGAGAGGAAGAGGAAGAGAAATGAAAGGGTTGGGGGGAGGGGGTCCTTCCACTTTGGCAGCTTTAAAGGTACCAGACCAGAAAAAAATGGTTTTGCTTTGCTTTACTCCGCATTCTAGACTCAAGGCAAGATTCAACATAAACCTGTGGAAAGGTTATTTTAGCCTGGCCAGTGTTGCTCAGTGGTTGAGCATCCACCCATGAATCAAGAGGTCACTAGTTCAATTCTCAGGCAGGGCACATGGCCAGTTGCAGGCTCAACATCCAGTGGGGGGAAGGGGTGCAGGAGGCAGCCAATCAATGATTTTCTCTCATCACTGATGTTTCTATCTCTCTCTTCCTCTTTAAAATCAATAAAATATTTTTTAATTTATTTAAAATTAAACTCAAGTCACTTGAAAAAACAGTATGTAAAGGGTTTTCTGTGTGTGTGTTTTTTTTAAGAGTGAAATTCTGTCTGCGTGAGGAATAATGGCTAAGATGTGCTATAGTTCTTACAGAATTATCAGGAAATCCAGACAAATCTCTTTCCAATACAAAATGAGTATCAATGGTGTCTAATAAAGCCCTTAGGAAAAAGAGCAAGGAGGAGAAATCTTACCATATAATTAATTAAAGATAATGAAATTATCTATCATGGCTAGTTGCATTAGATTATTTGATTTAATGATTTTTGATACAAAAAATTTCAGTGTAAATTTAGTAAAATATATAGATATATTTAGTATGTGTCTTACTATAGAGCATGTATTTATCCAATAGATTGTTATCTAACTTTCTTTGGAATTGTAATTTTTAATCATAAACTAAACCAAACTAAAAATAAAGTATGCCACATGTGAAGCCATTTCAATTAATAAAACAGTTTCTGTGTGAACTAGCCTGCTGTTCAAATTTGTTTATAGTTATGCTTCAGATACTATTTACCAAAATAGTGGCAGACTCCTGTAAGCACAAGTTTTAAACATTTACCTTGGAGGCTTCCAGGACTCTGGAAATATTTCTATTGGTTTAAAAAGCAACCATAAAACAACAATAAAAATATTTCTACTCAAGGCCATGCATAGCACAAATAGAATGATTCTGTAAAGAAAATTTTGAAACATAAAGAGCTTTTGTGGTTCAGGTATTTCTAGTTAGCATGTTCAAATAAAGAAAACAATTTTAAAAACTGAGTATTGAACAGAGATTATAAAATTCAACAGATATTGGCTTAGATTTGAACGTTTGGAAACCAGTGTGAGGTAGTGCATGTTGATAAGTAGCAATGTGATATCAAGGTATTACAACTTATTTTAATACTTTTGGTCAACCTAAAAATATATAAAAACACTGTTGCATACTTTAGTAGACTGAGAAAAAGGTTGCGACTAGCATCCCCAAAGTCAAATGAAGAATTTGGGGGTTTAATTTTCCAATCTTCAAATTAGGGGGTTGGACTAGATGATTTATAAGGTCCCTAATGCAGTTCATAACAAAAACACCTTTAAGGGACATTTCCATAGAGGAAAGGAATAAACAAGATCCTAAAAGAGAAAGATGTAAATGTTGCTGATACTCTGTCCCATATGTCCTTTCCACCTGAGTTCAGTGTAGTTCCTGGCTCACCCATCTTAAGAGTTCCTATCTCTTGCTCTGCTGCTCTGCCTGATGGCTTATTCCAGCTTACTGGCTGCAAACAGGCAATTGGGGTTGGGGATAATAACACCAGGAGTAACCTTTAACTATTAGGAGATGGGAGGCCTTGAGAAAAGCACTCCAGCCTTCTCATCCTCTGGTGGGACAATTCTGAGGTATGTTCTACACTGCTTCTCAGAAGGTCACTAGCAGGATAGAACCCCAGTTGCCTGCAGTACTAATGTGCTCACTAATACATCCTTTATTGCCCAGCCAGTATGACTCAGTGGTTGAACATCAACCTATAAACCAGGAAATCACGGTTTGTTTCCCAGTCAGGGCACGCTGGGTTTCGGGCTCAATCCCCAGTAGGGGGCATGCAGGAGGCAGCCAACCAATGATTCTCTGTCATCATTGATGTTTCTATCTCTCTCTTCCTCTCTCTTTCTCTCTGAAATCAATAATTTAAATACATCTTTTATTGTGTCCTTCCCCTTCCTAATCTCACTTTCTCCACCCTCTTGCTTGTACTTGCTGAAATCTACTGCTACACAAACTATGTGCATCGTAAGTCCTGGGTTTGTTGTCAGCTTTGAGAGAATATAAGTTAACACAGAGTGTGGGAGATAAATTATTTCACGTACTTAAAAAACCAGGACAAGGGCATTTAAAATGTTAGAAGGAGGAAGGATGAGGGAGCTCATATGGGATGACTCTGCTCTGTTTAGTAACTAAAGAACAGTCATCCATCAAGATGGAGCAGGAGGTGAAGAGGAAGGAAACAGTTTGTGAACCTGAAAAGCAGTGGGAATTTTTAGAAGAGCTGCTATAGGAAATGTGCCATGGTTGTCACAATGCATGAGTAAAAGGCTCATGGAACAGCAGAGAAAGTAGATGATGTCATCTATATCTTTTGATTCCATCCTAATATGTTACCCATAAATAAACACAGCAACAGCTCACCCCCAACCTGTCTTTGCCACTTGTGCTTTTGACCCCTCCTACTCACAGTCCATTCTCCAAATAGCATCCAGAGTGATCCTTTAAAAAATATGAATCAGGTCGGGTTTATCTCTGGTTAAATATCATTATTGTTCTGATAAATCCAATTCTTCCTTCCTCTTCCTCTGCAATCTCACTGCACTTCAGCCACACTGACCTGCTTTCATTTCTCAAATGCCAGCCTCATTTCTGCTCTTGCATCTGTCTGAAAGGCTGTCCGCTCCCATGCTCTATCTGCTTTGATTAACACTGAATATACAGTAACAAGCATATTGCCAGGCACATTGTCTTAGTTTAATATATATTTGCTGAATACCTAAATGATAAAAGAAGAGTAGGACTTAGTTGAGGGTGGATTCACAGTAATTTATTGAGGCACAAGAAGACAGTAGTTATAATTCTAATTTGTGGATTGGAGAAATTATGTATATGTAAATATATATACATATATACATATATATACACATATATGAGGTTCTTTGTATGTAACACATGAGAGTGGTCAGTTTGAGTCCAGGCTAGGCTAGACATCATACCATGGATTATATGTGAAATGGGTATGAGAGATGCTAGCATTAAAGATGATGAGCAGCCTGGCCGGCGTGGCTCAGAGATTGAGCATTGGCCTATGAACCAGGAGGACTTGGTTTGATTCCTGGTCAGGGCACATGCCCAGGTTGTGGGCTCCATCCCCAGTGGAGGGCGTGCAGGAGGCAGCCAATCAATGATTCTCTCTCATCATTGATGTTTCTATCTCTCCTTCCCTCTTCCTTCCTCTCTGAAATCAATAAAACATTTTTTTAAAAAGATGATGAGCAATTTAGTAGGTTGGGGGATTAGAATTAGTATCGAATACAGAAGCTGTAGTTGATAGTGCCAAATTTAGTGGGAAGCCCTTCCAGTTTGATGAAGCATGCTAAGTGCAATGGTAAAAGTAGTATATTGTTATGGATGAGGAGAGTGACACAAATGGAGTAAAAGTTAGTGTTGAAAAGTGATGTGACACACAACGACAAATAGACAAATTGGCTTGGTTACTATAATACCCATGATGCAAGAAAAGCTACGCCGTGATGGCTCAGAAAACCTAATTGCAAGGGACTTTTGAGGGCAGCATATCAGGTAATCACATGCCAAAAATATTTCATTTTAGAGACTTTAGTTTTCTCATTAATTTTATCACTAATCCATTCATTGTCAAAATGTATTTCAGGATTTCACATCAGGTTGACTTTAAAGCTTATATGCAGATGAAGGTTTCTTTTCCTTGCACTGAGTAAGGTGGTTAGTCCTATTCTGTGCTTAAGAGTGAAGCAAGCTTATGTTGGCTCTGCAAACAGGATTATTAAATAACCAATTACTATTCAGACTGTGTTACATCCCCTAAAATTACTCAAGCAAGAGTCTTGAACTTATTCAACCTGAACACATCTGATATCCTCAGACAAGTAGGGTATGTAAATTAGAGAGCTCTGGCTTTACCAGTGTGGAATCAGGCATACTTTTTCTCCTTAGGACTCCATAACTAATAACCTGAATTGTCTAAATTTCAAGAGTAGTCTGGTCTCCAACGATAAGCTTGTTTCCTTGTTTCTGCTTCTGTTTTGTCCCATAATATATGATGCTGCAAAGAACTTTTTACATGCAAATTTCAGCAAGTTGAGATAATCCTTTCAAAATGTTTTTTTTTCCATATTCCATTAGGGCATAATTCCATACTACCCTGTTTGATTCATTGTTTACAAAACAGTCAGCACCAGATAATATTTTTAATTTATATTTATTGTTGAAAGTATTATAGATGCCCCCATATTTTCCCCATTGACTCTCTCCACTCCACACCCATCCATCCCAGGCCTTCACCAGACTATTGTCTGTGTCCATAGCTTATATATGCATGAATACAAGTTCTTTGGTTGATCTCTCCCCAACCCCCACCCCCCACACACACACATACACAAACCTTCCCTCTGAAATTGGACAATCTGTTCTATGCTTCTATGTCTCTGGATCTATTTTGTTCATTAGTGTATTCTGTTCATCAGATTCCACATTTGAGTGAGATCATGTGATACTGTCTTTCTCTGACTGTCTTATTTTACTTAGCATAATAATCTCCAGGCCACCCATGCTGTCTCAAAGGGTAAGAGACCCTTCTTTTTTACTGTTGCATAGTATTCCATGGTGTAAATGTACCACAGCTTTTTATTATCTATTCAACTTCTGATGGACACTTGGGCTGTTTCAAAAGCTTAGCTATTGTAAATTGTGCTACTATGAACATAGGGGAGCATGCATTCTTTCTGATTGGTGTTTCAGGTCTCTCTTAGGACATATTCCTAGAAGTGGGATTACTGGGTCAAATGGCAATTCCATTCTTAATTTTTTGAGGAAACTCCATACTGTTTTCCATAATGGCTGCACAAGTCTGCATTCCCACCAGCAGTTCACTAGGGTTCCCTTTTCTTCACATCTTTCCCTACACTTATCATTTGTTGATTTATTGATGGTAGCCATTCTGACAGGAGTGAGGTGATACCTCATTGCCGTTTTCATTTCCATCTCTCTGATGATATCTACTTTGGAGAAGTGTCTCTTTAGGTCTTTTGCCCATTTTTTAATTAGACTGTCTTCCTTTTGTTAAGATTTATGAGTTCCTTATATATGTTGAATATTAACGCCTTATCAGATATATCATTTCCAAATATGTTCTCCCATACAGTGGGCTACCTTTTTGTCTTGTTGATGACTTCATTTGCTGTCCAGAAGCTTTATATTTTTTATGTAGTCCCATTTGTTTACTTTCTCCTTTGTATCCCTTTCCCTAGGAGATGTATCCACAAACATACTGCTATAAGAGGTGTCTGAGATTTTGCTGCCTGTGGTTTCTTCTAGGATTTTATAGTTTCATGACTTACATTTAAGTCTTTTATCCATTTTGAGTTTATTCAAACTGTATGTTTTAAGTTGGTTGTCTAGTTTCATTTTTTTTCATGTACCTGTCTAATTTTTGCAGCACCATTTCTTGAAGAGACTGTCTTTACTCCATTGTATTCTCTTGCCACCGTTGTAGAATATTAACTGAACATAATGGCTTGGGTTGATTTCTGAGTTCTCTGTTCTGTTCCATTGATCTACATGCCTCTTCTTGTGCCGGTACCAGAATATTTTGATTACAGCGGCTTTGTAGTATAACTTGATATCTGGTATTGTGATCTCTCCAACTTTGTTATTCTTCCTCAAGATTGCTGCAGATATTTGGGATATTTCAATAATATGTTTTTAAAATACTGATGATTAATATTGTACTCATAGTAATGTTTCTGTTCATGGACATAAAATTATCATATTTATTGGTAGTTTAGGCACAGTGCACAAAAGGTACATCCTTCATTGTAATGCCATTTGGGAAATTCCCCTCATTACACTTGCATTAAAAGGAAAAATTATATCCCCTTATCTATGATGGAAAATTATGGCATTTCTGACTTTGACTGCAGTATAATATATTCCAGCTTTTGGTCACCTTTGATAAAAATTAAATATATGTGGAGAAAATAACTAACTTTCATCATCTATGGATTTGTGATTGTTGCTAAAAATGTTTTTTTATGGATTTCAATAACTTATCAACAACTATTTAGTTATAAGCATGAATGAGAAAGGGCATGGTCTCATGATATAGTCACTACTGAGGTTGTGTTCTCTTACACATTTTCAATGTTCATGCTCACTGAAAGTGTATGTTGTAGAATAATCTATTCCTGAATATCCAAATGAGGTTGATCGTTTTGTTACAAATATCCACAATTTTTCTGAGTAGTTGCTATTAAGATACAGAGTCTTTAGGAGAACTTTATGGGCTAACATGTTTAGTATGATTAACATCAGTATACCTCCCTGGTCTGATCATTCTTCCCTGAGAACTCGAATCTGAGGATGTTGTGACTATGCTCTCATGTATTAAATTATAAAAATCTTAGCCTGGCTACTGTTGCTCAGTGGTTGAGCATCGACCTATGAACCAGGAGGTCAGGGTTTGATTTCCAGTCAGGGCACATGCCAAGTGGCAGGCTCAATCTCCAATAGAGGGTGTGCAGGAGGCAGCAGATGGATGATTCTCTAGAGCAGTGGTTCTCAACCTTCCTAATGCCGTGACACTTTAATACAGTTCCTCATGTTGTGGTGACCCCCAACCATAAAATTATTTTTGTTGCTACTTCATAACTGTAATTTTGCTACTGTTATGAATCGTAATGTAAATATCTGATATGCAGGATGTATTTTCATTGTTACAAATTGAACATAAAGCATAGTGATTAATCACAAAAACAATATGTAATTATATATGTGTTTTCCGATGGTCTTAGGCGACCCCTGTGAAAGGGTAGTTCGACCCCCAAAGGGGTCGCGACCCAAAGGTTGAGAACCACTGCTCTAGAGCATCATTGATGTTTCTATCTCTCTCTCTCTCCCTCTCCCTTCCTCTCTCTGAAATCAATAAAAACATATTTTTTAAAAATGTTAAACCCAGACCCTATTAGTAAAACACGGGTTCTATTTTTTGGGTAAGCTACTATTACATGTCTATGAAAATACAATATTATTTATGTTTGCATAAAATTGGCTTCTACGTTTTATTTTCAACTTAATAAACTTGTTAAAAATAAATTTGAATTAGCAGGTTCTTATGTTACTTGTCTTTCTTTTCTCATTTTCTATTTATGCTCTTTTGCTGTGGTCTGGATTTTCATTTTAACAAGCTTAATATGCAAGAGAAATTTCTTTATAAAATAATGAGTAATAGAGGCAACTGTAGATGGAAATACAAAATGTGAACATGCTAAAGGGCTATAACTTTTACTTACAGATTTCTTGTAATAGTATTTATATTGTGTGTTTAGGATTACATTGGCATCTATTCCTATAGCACACTGATATGAGATTTTAAATATCAAAAATATATTTCTTTTGATTAGTTTCATAGAATTATATTGTCTTTGTAGCAGAACCTACACCTTATGATTTGGGATATAAATTTAAAGACTAACGTATCATCATTAGCAAGTTATTCAGCTACCTGTGAGAGTATCTACAGTGTAGTCATTCTAGAACATCTAATAGCTATGAGAGATAATTTACTTTTCTCATTAAATTACACAGGAATCATGTTAAAAATACACTATGTACATGTGACAACTGATCTTTAGGGGAAAAAAGTCCATGAATCACTCCTGTAACATTTGGAATTAAATTCATTAACCAAAATAATACCATGCTTCATCTTTTAAATTGTGCTTTCTTAGCATCTGGTCCTTAGTCTGGCTAATTGCATTATAATGGCTCTGTGTTGCAACAGATGCTAGATGATTTTTTTCAAGAATGATAATTTTGTTTCAATTTTTGGGATACCTGCCTTGCAACTGTCATTCCTATTTACTAGAGCCAGAGGGAGATGAAACCTATTTCTTTTTTTCATTTGAAAAGTATTAAAATCTCAACTTTGTTCAAAGATCAAGAGCTATACTTTTTCACATTAAAAGCTATTCTTTTTCCCAATTAGTTTGTTGAGTGCTGCACTTCTGGTTGAGATTGACAGACATAAAGTGGCTATTATAATGAATATTGCCTAGCATATTTCTTTTTTGTGTATATAATTAATATTCTTATATTTATATGTTAAATAAATTAATATATTATTGGAGTTATACAATGGGGTGTATAATTCCTATGGGGAATAAAATAAAGCTTCTGAGGAAGAATCAATATTTAAGATATTAGTATAGATTTGTGTGAGTTTTTTCTTCTTCCTGATATCAGGGAAGTTTTCTGTCATTATTTCTTCAAACAGGTTTTCTATTCCTTGCTGTTTCCTCTCCTTCTGGCACCCCTATTATGCGGATGTAGTTCCATTTCGTGTTGTTCCAAAGTTCCCTTAGGCTCTCCTCCTGTTTTATACGTGTGTTTTTTCAGGTTGCTGCTCTGCTTGGGTAATTTTCCTACCTTGTCTTCTAACTCACTGATGCGGTACTCTGCTTCTTCTAGTCTACTGTTGATGCTTTCTATTGTGTTCTTTATTGCAGTGATGTCATTTTTCATTTCTTCTTCATTTCCTCTTAGTTCTTATGCATATTGTTGAATTTGTCTTTCATCCTTTTCAGTGACCTTATGACCATTGCTCTGAATTCTTTCTCTGACATATTGCTTGCCTCTATTTCACTTACTTTCTTTTCCGGTGATTCCTACTTTACTTTTGTATGGGTGCTGTTTCTTTGTCTCCCCATGTTCGCTCATTTCATGGTGTCTGGTTATGTAGTTCTCTCTCTCTCCTGTGTTGACTTAAAGGCACAAAATACAATATGACAAGAAACACCACACAGGGCACCAAACACAAATGCATTCATGATATCAATAACCCTAAATAAAGGTGACCACCAGAGAAAAAGGAATTAGGGGAGAGAAAAGAGTGCAAAAATGATATTGAGAAAAGGAAAAAAAAATAAGAGAGAAAAGAAAGAGAAGAAAAAAGAAGGGGGGGAAATATATGTATATGGGGAGAAAACTCAAAAAACCAACAGCTAATCCAAAAAATGCAAACAACAAATACTCTGAGATGAATGCAAACAATAAAAAACAACTAGTCAAAAAAAAATGCAAGCAACAAACACCCAGTTGAATCTGAGGAGGCAGAGCTCTCCCTAGGCCAGTGGTTCTCAACCTTGGCTGCACATTAGAATCACCTGGGAATCTTTTTAAAGTCCTAATTTCTGGGCCTCATCCTCCCGAAATTCTGTTTCTTTGTTACTAATCCTGTGGCCCCACCCCATAACAAAGAAACAAAGAAACAATTTCCAGAGGATGAGGCCCAGAAATCAGGATTTTAAAAAGATTCCCAGGTGATTCTAATGTGCAGCCAAGGTTGAGAACCACTGCTCTAGTCAATCTCTGACCTTTCCATCCATGGATTGCCTCACCAGCTGTGTTTAATTCTCCAATTCCAGGTGAATGTTGTTCGATTCAGCTGTTCCATCTATCTGCTCTGTGAGAAGGTGCAGGGCCCATCCACGTATTCAGTGCCACTTTGTCTCCCCCTGGACAAACTGTTTTAGGTGCCCATGGCTGGGGAGGCTGGAGTCTCAGTGTCCGTGGGTTCACAGCTGAGGCAACTGGTCCCTGGACATTGTGGTTGTAGGGTCCCGGGAGGTATCCAAGGTCTCCCTAATAGAAGGTAAGGCTGGGCTTCTGACCACAGCTGCTCTCCCCTTCAAGATAGCGTGGTCTCTGTGGCAGAGCCAGCTGCTCTGGGAGAGATTTCAGCAGTAGAAGAGGCTTCCCAGCCAGGGGAGCCTGGTCCGCCAGTCCCCAACAGTCCTGTCAAATATAGCTGTCCCGCACTCACAAATACAGACACTCCCTGCACATCCACGCACTCTCCTTTCGCTCTCTCACTCACACACACGATCTTGAAGCCTGCTGTCCCATCAGCTGTCATCTTGGATCCTCTCTATTAATGTCTTTAACATTAAAAAGCAGCATAGCATTACAAAGTCTCTTTAAATTTTTCTGAATTTAGATATGGATTTTGGATAGGAAAGTTGAAAATAGACTCCTTGTTTTAAGTCTATAATTGTGGAAATTATTATATTGTTTTATATGCATATTATATATGTTATTTATAGTATATGTTTGGCAAATGTTTGAGATATTTACTCTATATAGTTGCTTTTTATACTAATATATTGAGTTTTATTATTTATTGAAATATGTCATTAAAACACTAAGAGAAATGACATTTGTCATTTTGTTTATTCTCTATTTTGATTAAATTGAACAGAATAATAAGTCACCTATATCTATATCAAATATTATGCTAAAAACAAAACAGGAGGAAGACGAAAAACTAATCATATTGGTTTATACAATATCAGGCTATTGGGAAACATGAAAACAATATGCTCATTTTCTTCCATAAGTATTGGGCAGGGTTCTTAAAATATAATGCAGAAATAGCCACAACTCAGAGAATAGAGCATTTTTCTCACCTTCATTATCTAATAGTGAGCTGCCCTTCAGTGTGTCATTTAATATTGTTGTTAGAGCTGTCCATTTGAAAGGCTGAAGTTAGTGATCATTCCCCTGTCCCATCTTCAGGATGTGTTGTAGAGATTGCTTGGTCTCTGTGGTTAGACATTTGAGCTCCATGGCAACTTATGTTGCGAATGAATGAGAACATTATCAGCAGCATTAGCAACATCCTCATAGTTGTCTGTTGACCTAGAGGGAAGTACAGAAAATATAATAAACTCAATTTGCTTAGTCCTAGGTGCTTTTTAATTTTAATTTTCAACTTTCTCTGTCTAAACAAAAGAATACACTTAGCACCATGTGTGGCACCCGCTGACAAATTGAATTAAAATTGTTAAATGCCTTCATGTGTTGTGATGTGATAAGGGCATTGATAAAATCATCATCTAAAACTTCAAAACCCAAATCAGCCACCATTCACCACACTTTGCGGAGAACTTGGATTGTGCCAGTGATTCTTTTCTGTAATAAAGACATGAAGAGGAACAAGTCAAAACCCTGCCCTTGAGGCCACACAACCAAATTGTAGGGTTCTTAATCTGAGGTCCACAAACCAAGGTAGGAGAAAAAATTGCATCTTTATTTTCACTAACCTCTAACTGACAATCAGCATTTTTGCAATTAGGAAGATAGGTAACACATGACAGTATTAGTAGTATCTGTGTTATCACCAATATTTTTATCTCAAATCCTAGTTGTGGATATTTTGAAAGATCATTGATGTGAACCCATGACTTTGAATTTATATTAATTAGTATATCTTCAACTAGTGCATTAACACACATATTCCTTTATTTAATATTTGATAACTATATTGTAACAATTAATTTACTTTGTATTCTTATATGATTTTTCTTTTTATTGTATGCATTTTAAAACATTCTGGGAAGTGTACCATATGCTACACCAGATGCTAAAGGGCTCTGCAGCACAAAAATTGTTAAGAACACCGTATCTAGAAGAGACATAGGCAAATGTGTATAATACCATCGTAGAGAACAATAATAGAGGCACGTACCAGATGCTGTGAAATTGGGCATGGCTATCCCAGCCGGAGGCCTGGCAAGGCAGTGTTTGATTTTGTCTTGAAGCAAGTGTAATTGTTTCACTAGTGATAACATGTGAGAGAAGGCATTCTGGAAAAGAGAAAAGTAGGTGCAAAGTCACCTAGTGGGAGCATGAAGGGCAGGGGACAGAAAGAAGCTTAGTGTGACAATGGCAAAAACATTTCTATTTCTTTATTATTGGGGGCATCCTATGCTATTTACATTTGTCGATCTGTAGCATTCTATTTGCCAAGTCATTTTTACTAATCATCCATAAAGATTAACATCATAGACAACAGTTGGAAACATCAAAGAAGAGATCAAAGCAGTGTCAGCTTTTTAAAGCTCTCATTATTTCAATCAACATCTACCTGTAAGGGGATAAAAATTAATCTGTTTCACCTTCCCACTTTATCATCATGTTTTCAGACCACTATCAGTCACTTTTCTGGTCTATAGGACATAATTGGCTAACAGTAAATCTCAAGAGACTGAACCACATAACTGGATAATTTTTTAAACACCCACAGGGTTGTTCTTTAGTTATAATGGTGAAAGGCAGCTTTATTTGCCATGCTCAGACTTCCTGACTTGTGTTTTGTCTGGATTCCTGGGACATGTCAATGTGACTATCTAGATTATAAGGAAGGTCGTTCAGAGAAGCAGCCGTGATTACAAGGAACTAAAGACACAGAGTAACCTGAAAGGCTCACCAATGGACTCAGATAGTCTCTTTAAACTGTTCCCTTCATCTAGGCAACATTGTGCTACATTCCTTGTTGAGTGAGAAGACTCATTTCTTTATCTTCTCTTTTCTTTTTTAAATCTTATTTCCTTGTGGTAAGAACAATTAATATGAGATCTACCCTCTTAAAATTTTAAGTGCATGATAAAAGATTGTTAATTATAGGCACTATGTTGGACAACCGATCTCTAGAATTTATTCATCTTGCTTAACTGAAAGTTTATGCCCTTTTCATTAGTAATTCCAAATTTTCCCTTTCCCCCAGCCCATGCATGACAACCACCATTGCCCTCTTTGATTCTATAAATTTGACTATTGCAGATACCTCATATAAATGGACTCATGCAGTGTTTTTCTGTGTCTGGCTTATTTCATTTAGCATACTGTCTTCCAGGCCTATCTATGTTGTAGGAAATGGCGGGATTTCTTTCATTTTTAAGGCCAATAATATTCCCGTCTGTGTGTGTGTGTGTGTGTGTGTGTGTGTGTGTGTGTGTGTGTGTGACATTTTCTTTATCCATTCTTTCACCAATGGGCATTTTAGTTTGTTTTCACTTCTTGGCTATTGTGAATAGTGATACTATGAACATGGGAGTATAGATATCTCTTCAAAATCCTGATTTCAGTTATTTTGAATAAATATCCAGAAGTGGAATTGCTGAATCATATGGTAATTCTATTTTTAATTTTTTGAGGAATCTTCATGCTGTTTTCCAGAGCAACTGTACCATTTTGAATTCCTACCAAAAGTGCACAAGTGTTCCAATTACTCCTCAGCAACACTTGTCTTTTGTTTTTTTGTTGTTGTTTTTTATAGTAGCCATCCTGACAGGTGTGAGGTGCTATCTCATTGTGGTTTTGATTTGCATTTCCCTGATGATTAATGGTGCTGAGCATGTTTTCCTATAGCTATTGGCCTTTTTGTGTGTCTTCTTTGCAACACTTTTTATTCAAGTTCTTTGCCCATTTTTCAATCGGGTTTTTAGTTTTTCTTTGCTATTGAGTTGTAGTTTTTCCTTACATATTTTGGAGACTAACTTTTTATCAGATGGTTTGCACATATTTTCTCCCATTCCATAGGGTTCACTTCTTAAACAACTCTTCCAATAATTCCCTTATTACTGGCCTTGATTTCAAATAGGAATCTGCAGAGACCTAAATGGATACCAATCTAAAATTACATTTGAAACAATAGTTATCTATAATTTTTTTAAAAAATAAGCATGAGCATAGTTTTAAAAGTGGTTGAAGTACAGAAAAAAAATATTCCAGAATGAAATATAACAAATCAAAATATATAACACATTAAACTTTGATCAAATAGGCCATAATTAGATTCATTTATATCATCAGTGTTACAGATTGGATATATAATATGTCTCCTTTATTAAATATTTAAGCCTGCCAATAAAATTGATAATATAGTCATGAATATGCTTTTTACTTAAGGGTATCATCTTTAAAATTTCACAGACTTAGGTTTAAACTACTTCTTAAATGTGTAACACTACATAAATTTCTAAACTATCTGAGCTTCAGTTTTCTCATCTGTAAAGTTAATTGAACTGGAAAAAAATAATAGAACTAACTTAGGTATTAATTGTACTAAAATGTGTAATTGGTATTTTGTAAGCACTTCAAAAATGGTAATCATTCCTATTACTTATTCTCAATGAAAACATTATTTTTAGGTAAACCTGTTGATATAGTATCCAGCATAATTTTGCTTCTTCCTAAATCAATCAACTTGGCCTTCTTTTTTATAAAGTCATCAATATAAATGTTACTTTATTCAATTTTGAGGTTAGTTTCATTTAAGGAAAAATGTTTCCAGATCAAAATATATACTTTGAAATTCACATGCATTTAATTTAGGTTCATCATTAATTTCTAAAGACCCTGGAATTATGCCATGAACACAATGATTATAGTTTTTGCTGAATAAATGAAAGAATAATTATTTTGGAACTTGACTATCCTCCATATAGTTAATGCTTCCTTTAACTTTTATAAATTCTGTTGCTTTTTTCTTATTTCTATTATAACTGAAATTTTGTTATTTTGAATATGAATCACCATGCATAAGTTCATAGTCAATATGGGGTTTTAAATAATCATTACCACGGAATTTATCGAGTACCACTTCCCTGGAGTGTACATTCCTAAATTTAAAAAACTGCTTCTTTAAATTTAGTGTCCCTATTCTCTTATACTCTTTCCACATACCCAGCTGTCTTTCTAATGAACTTTTGTTAAATATGTCTTGACAGCAGTTGGTATTTTCTTCCTGCCCCCTATGCATTTATGATGCTCAAACTTCTTTGTCTTTTTTTTTTTTTTCAAAAAAAGTCAAGCAAGACATTATCTGGGTCCTCTTTGTGTGCAAAGAAAAGCAGCTGGAAAACAAAATGGCACAGAAATTCCAGAAGGATGTGGACATGGAAGTTGTTTCTAACAATCTTACTCTCTGTAACCATTTCTATGAGCACAATGGAAAATCTTTAGAGACTTAGATCATCTAACTTAATTATTTTCTCCTTATTAAGTTTTTTTTTTAATTTATTGAATTTGTTTGGGTGACATTGGTTTGAAAGCTTTCACTTTCATGCGTTTTGAGTTAATCCCTGCTTGTGCTGTGACATCCACCCAACTTCCGCAAAACCTTTGCGCCACTTGCTGCAGTAAATGGAAAACTGCCATAGCGTGACAAGATGTGGGCTGCAAACATGACCACACAGAAAACAGCAAACTCTCTCAAAATCTGTATTGCTCCCTCAATTTCACAGCCTCAAGTAACTAGACAATTTTATACTTTTAATGCCTGTCAGCTCCAACAGGATCTTATAAGCAACTAAAGTCTCTGTTGGAAGTGAATAAGGGGAAATATCTGAAATAACACTTGATGTGGGTGAAGACAAAGGGCATGTTTAAAATGCTGTAAGAATAATAATGAGGATGAATGAATATGGGTAAAATAGTGAGGAACACTTCTGAGTGTTCATAGTTTGGCTTTAGAAGATGACTGGCAAATAATGTAATGAAAAATAGAATAAAATTTAGTAAGCACTGATTATGTGCAATTTGCTGAGCAAGGTGGCTATCTATAAAATTACAAACTTCCTCCTATTAGAACAGAAATTTTATTAGTTGCAATTGGAGCTATTGATAAGGTTTTAACATAATTTTTAGATACTGTTCATTTTGGTTTGGAGGAGGGGGGCAGCTTAATTATTTTCATTAATTTGGTTACTTTGTTTACTCATACTTAGCTCTGAGAAGGTGATTCACATTTAGTTCAAAAAGTAGATTCTTGTCTCTAACTTGAGAGCCACTATTTCCCTAGGCTGTGAATCATACCCAGTTTTATAAATTTGCCTTTCTAATGTGGACCTCTGTAATTGAATTAAGAATGGTTCAATTCCTGCACGTAAAAATTTTATTCAAATACAAACCCACTGTGCTATTATTTAAAAATGTAAACCACGTATAGTTCTGTACTAAATTAAAACCTTATTTAAGTGGGCTAACTCATATAGAATTTATGTAATATAACCAGATTCTAGGAGAAATTTTACCTGCAAAAGGATTCTGTTAAGTAAATCAATATTGTATTCATGATTCTGAGAATTATATAAACTCTTAATGGGCACTATCAATTCTTCTTTTAAAAAAACTATTGATATTCTTCTCTTAAATTACTCTCATTTATACTGCTCCCCTGGGGACCTAATTAATCATCAGTTACGATAACCTAATTTGAACTTTCATTCTGTTCTTAGGGAAAAATATTTAAAGACATAAATGATTTGCTGGTTCAGATTTTTCATTATTTTTTTTCATTCCTTAAACTAGACTGAATTACAAAAAGTTCATTATAAAATTACATTTTCTGCAATACTCTTTTAGGGGTTACTTGCATTTTTTACTTTGTGTTTACAAATTGTGGCTAAGAGGAGTTGGGAGGATGTAGAACGGGGAAAGGGGGAATAAATGGTCATGGAAAGAAATTTAAATTGGGTGACAAACACTCAATATAATATGCAGACAATGAATTATAGAATTGTACACTTGAAACCTATATAATTTTATTAACCAAAATCACCCCATTAAATTCAATAAAATTTTAATTAAAAAAGAACTGTGGCCCTAAACAGTTTGGCTCAGTGAATAGAGCAATGGCATGCGGACTGAAGGGTCCCAGGTTCAATTCCGGTCAAGGGCATGTACCTTGGTTGCAGACACATCCCCAGTTAGAGGGTGTGAAGGAGGCAGCTGATCGATGTTTCTAACTCTCTATCCCTCTCCCTTCCTTTCTGTAAAAAACTTAATAAAAATATATTTTAAAAAAAGAATTGTGGTTCAGAAAAAAATGGCATAACTACACTTTTCCATTAGTCAGTTGTGGATACACATTGAACATGCTAAAACTTAATTTAAAAAGAAATCAAGTTAAGGTTTAGAATTCATGGAATTCTGACCATCCTAATATATAAAAACCCTGGGTCCATCATGACCGGAGGCTGGACCAACCGGAAGTCAGTCCTGCAGTCAGCGCATCAATGACTGCTGTGGCTGCAGGTGCAGTGAACCAGCACTGACTGCTGAGGGGGCTGCAAATCAGGCCTGGAGAGAGGCCTGAAGAGAGAAGCAGGGTCTGATCCGTAGCCTGTGTAGCAGCTGTTGATCAGCACTTGCCTCTCTCTCTTTCCTGGTGGGGCCAGGAACCATGGCTCCATTTCTTTCTAGGCCTCCACCTGGGCTGCTGATCAGCCCCGCCTTTCTGATCAGGCCCCATTGATATGCCCAGAGACACTGACTGGCATAGAAACTGACCAATCAGAACCATATCTGGGTCAACTGTGAGGAGCCAATGGCTCCCTAGGAGGCAGAGCTTTTGAGGCTGACTGGCATAGAAACCAACCAATCAGAACCAAATCTGGGTGAAGTGTGAGGAGCCAATGGCTGCCTAGGAGGTGGAGCTTTTGATGCTGAATGGCATAGAAACTGACCAATCAGAACCAAATCTGGGTCAACTGTGAGGAGCCAATGGCTCCCTAGGAGGCAGAGCTTTTGAGGCTGACTGGCATAGAAACCAACCAGTCAGAACCAAATCTGGGTGAAGTGTGAGGAGCCAATGGCTGCCTAGGAGGTGGAGCTTTTGACACTGACTAGCATAGAAACCAACCAATCAGAACCAAATTGGCCATCAGAGGAGGGCAGTTGGGGGCAAGATCAGGCCAGCAGGGGAGGGCAGTTAGGGGCGATTAGGCAGGCAGGCAGTTGAGTGGTTAGGAGCCAGTGGTCCCAGATTGTGAGAGTGATATCTGACTGCTGGTTTAGGCAGTTGGACATCCCCCAAGGGGTCCCCGAGTGGAGAGGGTGCAGGCTGGGCTGAGGGAACCCCCCTCCTTGCACAAATTTTGTGCACCAGGCCACTAGTATTTGATATAATGTTGCTAAAAGTATATATCTTGCTGATCATTAATATTACTGATTTTTTAATGTATGCTAAGCTTTTACAGATATCATTAGTTATTTACCAAACAGTGTCACCCAGTTTCCTTTCCAAAAGAACTCTGATTTTTAAAATATCTTTATTGTTGAAAGTAGTACGTATGTCCCTTTATTTTCTTCCATTGACCCCTTATAGCCTGCCCCTGCCCCAGGCCTCCACAAACCTATTATCTGTGTCCATGGCTATGCATATATGCATACAAGTTCTTTGGTTGATCTCTTCCCACCCACCTACCCACCCCCACCTTCCCTGTTAGATTCCACAGTCTACTCCATGCTTCTATGTCTCTGGATCTATTTTGTTCAATAGTTTAAATTGTTCATTAGAGTCCACATATAAGTGAGATCATGTGGTACTTGTCTTTCTATGACTGGCTTATTTCACTTAGCAAAATACTCTCGAGGTCCCTCCATGCTGTCTCAAAGGGTAAGAGAGCATCTTTTTACTGCTGCATAGTATTCTACAGTGTAAATATATCACAGCTTTTTTATATATGCTTCTACGGACAGGCACTTGAGCTGTTTCCAGATCTTAGTTATTGAAAATTGTGCTGCTATGAACATAGGGGTGCATACATTCTTTCTAATTGATGTTTCGGGACTCTTAGGATATATTCCTAGAAGTGGGATCACTGGGTCAAATGGAAGTTCCATATTTAATTTTTTGAGGAGACTCCATACTGTTTTCCATAATTGGTGCACCAGTCTGCATTTCCACTAGCAGTGTACTGGGGTTCCCTTTTCTCCACATCCTCACCAGCACTTGTCATTTGTTGATTTGTTGATGGTAGCCATTCTGACAGGTGTGGAGTGATACCTCATTGTCATTTTCATTTGCATCTCCCTGATGATTAGTGACATTAAACATGTTTTCATATTTTTCTTGGCCATTTGTAGTTCCATTGTGGAGACATGTCTATTTAGGTCCTTTGTTAATTTTTTAATTGGATTGTCTTCCTTTTGTTAAGTTGTATGAGTTTTTTATATATTTTGGATATTAACCCCTTATCAGATGTATCATTGCCAAATATGTTCTCCCATAGAAAGGGCTCCCTTTTCATTTTGTTCATTGTTTCTTTTGCTTATTAAGAAGCTGTTGTTGTTTTTTAATGTAGCCCCATTTGTTTATTTTCTCCTTAGTTTCCTTTGCCCTAGGAGATGCATCCACATGCATATTGCTAAAAGAGATGTCTGAGATTTGGCTGCCTATGGTTTCTTCTAAGATTCTTATGGTTTAACATCTTACATTTAAGTATTTTATCCATTTTAAGTTTATTTTTGTGTATGATGTAAGTTGTGTATGATGTATGGTGGTATAGTTTCATTTTTTTTTCATGTATCTGTCCAATTTTCCCAACACCATTTATTGAAGAGACTGTCTTGACTCCATTGTATGCTCTTGCCTCCTTTGTCAAATATTAGTTGAGCGTAATGGCTTGGGTCAGTTTCTGGGGTCTCCATTCTGTTCCATTGATCTTGTGCCAGTACCAGGCTGTTTTTATTACAGTGGCTGTGTAGTATAACTTGATATCTGGTATTGTGATTCCTCCAACTTTGTTGTTCTTTTTCAAGATTGCTACAGCTATTCGGGGTCTTTTTTGGTTCCATATAAATTTTTGGAGTATTTGTTCTAGGGCTATGAAATATGCCATTTGGTAATTTAATAGGGATATCATTTAATCTGTAGATTGTTTTGGGTAGTGTGGACATTTTAAAGATGTTAATTCTACCAATCCATGAACTCTTCAATGTCTTGTAGTTTCCTGAGTACAAGTCTTTTATCTCCTTGGTTAAGTTTATTCCTAGGTATCTTAATTTTGTTGTTGCTGTGGTAAATGGGATTATTTGTTTTGTTTCTCATTCTGATAATTCATTATCAGTGTATAAAAAAGCCATCAATTTCTGGGTGTTCATTTTGTATCCTGCTACATTGCCAAATTCATTTATTAAATCTAGTATTTTTTTGGGGGGTAGTGTCTTTGGGATTTTCTATGTACAATATTATGCCATCTGCAAATAATGAGAGTTTTACTTCTTCACTTCCAATTTGGCTGCCTTTTATTTTTCTTCTTGTCTGATCGCAGTGGCTCCGACTTCCAGTACTATCTATACTAATAAAAGGGTAATATGCTAATTAGACAAGATGTCCTTCCAGACAAAGCCATAGTGGTGAGAACAAGGCAGAGGTGGTTAGGGGTGATCAAGCCGTCAGGGGAGAGCAGTTTAGGGGATCAGGCCGGCAGGTGAAAGCAGTTAGGGGTGATCAGGCTGGCAGGCGAGAGCAGTTAGGGGGATCAGGCTGGCAGGAAAGAGCAGTTAAGGTGATCAGGCCAGCAGGGGAGAGCAGTTTGGGATCAGGCCAGCAGGGGAGAGCAGTTTGGGATCAGGCCAGCAGGCAGGCAAGTGGTTAGGAGCCAGCAGTCTCAGATTGTGAGAGGGATGTCCAACTGCCACGGGATCATGCCTTATCTGCCAGTCGGACATCCCCCGAGGGGTCCCGAATTGGAGAGGGTGCAGGCCAAGCTGAGGGACACCCTCCCATGCACAAATTTCGTGCGCCAGACCTCTAGTGTTGAATAAGAGTGGTGAAAGTGGACATCCCTGTCTTGTTCCTGTTCTTAGGGAAAATGGTTTGTTGGTTTGTTTGTTTGTTTGTTTGTTTCCCATTGAGTATGATGTTGGATATAGGTTTGTCATATTGGACTTTATTATGTTGAGATATGGTCGAGAACTATGGTTTTTTTCAGATACCCATCCACACTATTTGGCAGTAATCTTCAGGAGAGAGATGACCCTATCCCCTTGTCACAGGAAATGAATCGTACTTCATATGTATGTTCTCATACCCCTTGCCATGTGTAGGTTTAAGTGTAGAATGGTATGCAATTTGGGTCAATGAAGCATGAGGCAAGTTTCCCTTACCAATGAAAAAGATTCACTTAACAAGTAAATGGTTATTCTTTTGTCAAGTTATCTATATATCTATATATCTTGATAATATATATCTTGGTTATCTATAATATATACATATATTATAATCTTGAATGCAGGATGTCTACTGATTTGCTTATGATTCAATAAGTATTTACTGAGATGGTTAGATAGAATGGACTCTGGATCTGTCCTAGTATACAATGTACAGTAACACATTTCTGTTAAACAGATTAGACATTCACAAAAATGAATTACTATTATTTGTTCTCTCATTTTGAGAGAATATTCTTTTATTTCAAAGAGAGAAATACTTATTGTGATAAGAAATAGACTTGATTTAAATTTAATATGACACTTAGAAATAGTGTATGAAATCCTGTGACTCTAGAGAACAATGATTATTTTACTGTCTCGGAAAAGTTTGGAAAGTTTGAATTTGAATTCAAACTTGGATTTGAATTTCTAACCTCAACTTTAAATAGTTTAGAATGAACATTGAAAACCTTTGAAAGTTTAATTAAAGTAGAAATATAATTTTAGTATTAAAATGATGAAAAGGTAAGTTCATATCATCTGAAACCTCTTCAATTTACCTTAATTTGAGCCATTATAAAAATAAACAGGTTTACAGAAACAAAACAAAAAATCTGTCCTGTGAGCATAACCAAAAGAATATTAAGTTCTCCTAGGAAATTCCTGGAATAATAAAATTATTTAAATTATACTTCATGGATTTTTCCACATATACCTTACTTTCTCAACTAATAGATGAGATTCTTGAGACCTGGTCATTTACATTTTGGGGGGTTCTTATAGTTCTTAGAGTACCTAGAACTGTTCTGAGACCTAACTAGTAATCTCGTGTATTTTTGACTTCCACTGGTAAAATGTACATTTATTACATTTTAGGATATTAAAAATGCCAAACATTGTAATTTATTTATGGGTCTTTCTATAGTTTACAGTCCCAGGTGCCCTGGGCTGAGGCAGCTGAGAAGAGTCACCTATGAGCTTGCAGTTTGTGTGGTTCTAGGGTTGTTATAAACTTTCCATGGTAACTGAAAAAAACATTGTCTTCAGAACACAGTAAAGCTTAAAGCAGTTCCTCTGAACCACTTTAACTTACAGATTTAAAAAGGCAGGGGAGAGTGGGGAGAGGGAGAAAGATCAACCAAAGGACTTATATGCTTGCATATAAGCATAACCAATGGACACAAACACTAGGGGGGTGAGGGCATAAGCGGGGAGGTGGGGAGGGCAATGGGGGGATAAGGTCACATATGTAATGCTTTAATCAATAAAGGAAAAAAACTCATAAAAATAAAATAAATAAAAATAACACACTAAAGAATCATTATTTTTAAACACAGCTTTAGTTTACCTTACTTCTATAAAACTCTCTAAAGCCAGAGAACATTTTGAAAGATGCATTCACAGAGCTCCCCTGTTCTTTCTATTTATTTTATGTCTCTCAAAAATTCTGCAAAACGTCATGTCTGATTTAGCACTCTTAAGGGGCACCAGAAATTTGCAGCTGTTAAATAGCTTGCAGATTTATACTAGACTTCCATTATCCAGTCTTCTCTTTTGGATACCATGTAAGTATGTGCGAAAAGTAAATTGTGATTTATTTCTAGCAATCTGTCAATGTTTCAAAATGGCTTAGGGAATACTCAGTGCAAAAGTAGATGCTGTTATTTGTACTAAATATGTTTCTTTTAGATGAAAACAAAATTTCTAAAAATAGGAAAATTTAAACAACAGGTTTATCTTCTAGAGGTAAAGAAAATAGCTCTAAAATACCCAAGTTTGTGCACTAAGAGAAAGAGAAGTTTAAAAACAGCATTCACTTCAATGTACTACCACTCTTGGTACTTGATACAAATTGGATGTAAATTAGTCAACAGCCTATAAACACAACTTGAGTGGTGACTAGTATTTATAGTCTACCTTGTAGTTTTCCTTGAAACTGTTCTGCTTGCCTGAGAAAACCATAACAAGGGATATATAATGATTGCTTTAATATGTCGAGTGAAATGTTTATATGAAAAACCATATTCCCATAAAAGGCTGATCTATAAATGCTAACATTTATGTCGCTCACTATTTCTGTGTACTCAAATTGCCAGTGTGATTGTTGCTTGATTTGGCAGAAATAATGAAATTTTAAAAAGCAGTAGCATGAGCAAATCCATCCATTCATTCAATATGTGTACATATTTACAATTTAGCAAGTCATTTATTTTGTTCAAATATTAGAACTTTGGTGCCCATGTGTGGGTTGTACACATTAGGGTTTTATACATATTTTTAATTTACATAGTTATATGAATATATCTGTGTGCACAGAGCAAAATTTAAATTACCTTAAAATCTTCTACATATATGCATATTCTATATATCGTGCTTTGTGTTAAATACTTTATTTATTGATCTTCAAAAACAAAATTTTGCTTCATAATAAAGTTTAAT
Organism: Myotis daubentonii; assembly: GCF_963259705.1. NCBI lineage: Eukaryota > Metazoa > Chordata > Mammalia > Chiroptera > Vespertilionidae > Myotis > Myotis daubentonii. Next base: position 115,544,565 of record NC_081861.1, read on the forward strand.
GCTAAATTACAACACACTGTCTTCATTGAAAATATCTTTTCAATGAATCTATTTAAAAATCCTGGCTACCTCTTTAGCCTGAAATCCAGCCTTCCTCAAAATGCCCTTGACACTAGCCATACAAACTTTCTTGCCTTTTCTTAAACATATTGTGCAATTTCATATAAAATATGCATATTTCTCTTCCAGGGACACCCTTCCTCCCCTTTACCTCCTCCTTCTTGACGTATTTCTTCTAGTCTAGTACAGAGTCCCCTTTCTATGTTTCACTTGCTCTGCTATCTTGAGACTTGTCAAGTCATGCTGAAAGTCTTGGTTTGTCTCTCTCAAAAGACTGTAAGTTCAGCCCTGGCTGGTGTTGCTCAATTGGTTGGGTGTCATCCCATGCATAGAAAGTTTGCTTGTTTGATTCCCTGTCAGGGCACATACCTAGGTTGCAAGTTCGGTCCCTGGCTGGGGTGCGCACAAGGGGTAACCACTGGTCAATGTTTCTTTCTTTCTCTCTCTCTCTCTCTCTCTCTCTCTCTCTCTCTCTCTCTCTCTCTCTCCCCCCTTCCTCTCTCTGAAAAAATCAACAACTATAAGTTCATTGATGGCAGAATCTGGTCCTGTATTAGTATCTCCAAAATCTTAAACAGGGTCTGGCATAGAGTGATTATAAAAGTCAGGGTTGTTGAATGAATGACAAAATGAACAGAATGATAACTGCTTTCTACAGGTGATTGATTATGTGTAAACAAAAAGTTAAATGATCAATCTTTATATGACTAAAAGGTACTTGTTAAAATTGCAATTAAATCTGAAAATGAAGATGGTACTGCATTAAGAATAATGCATTGAACACATTTTTGATGTTTCTGTTATGAAACAAACATATCATCATGCAATCAGAATCTGCAAGCATTTCCTTTAAGGTATGTGTAAATTCATGGCAAATTTATCTTGCTTCAAAATTTTTGATGTTCTGAACTTTCATAAAATTTCAACCATAGCATTTGAAATGCATTGAAAATATATTAATATTTTCTTGATTTTATTAAAATGTGAAGTACCGCCCTAGTTGATTTGGCTCAGTGGATAGAGCAGCAGCCTGTGGACTGAAGGGTTCCAAGTTTGATTCCAGTCAGGGGCACAGGCCAGGTTCTGGGCTTGATCCCCAGTAGGGGGCTTGCAGGAGGCAGCCAATCAATGGTTCTCTCTCATCATTGATCTTTCTATCTCTCTTTCCCTCTCCTTTCCTTCTGAAATCAATAAAAATATATTTCAAATAAAATAAAATGTGCAGTGCTTTATTATTAATATATGTAATGATCAAAACTATAAAAATACTTTCCCACCCTGAATATATATATATATATATATATATATATATATATATATTCATTTGGGGCTTGGCATTAAACTTTTAGCGATATCCTTTACTCAAGTAGTATGTCAAATAATAATAAAGACTTGTGACTAAAAGAAATATTACATATTAAGCTATATATAGTATATGTAAAATATTTCTAGCTTGATATATAATATATGATGATATATGAAACTCACATAGGCTATATTTATAGTTGTGGGTAAAAACATGCATGTTATTGTGGGTAACATACATAGAATGTGGAGGTATGTATATGTGGGTAGGGATGTAAATATAGTGGTAACTAAATTTTCATAAGGCTTGTGAGGTGTTTTATAGTTTAAGCAAACAAATTCCATTTTTTGCAGATCTCGTTTTCTCTAAGTTGAGTGAAAAAATCAATTTTCTAGAATGAACTTGATTTATAAACTTTGTGGTCATCATTTGCTTTGTGGTTAAAGGTTACATCAGTGGAAAATTAAACTTTGTATTCACATGGTTGACTATCTTAAGAATTTTCATAGTTTGCACTTAAATATAGACATGTGCCACTTGACGACAAGGACACATTCTGAGAAGTGTGTCGTTGTGCAAACATCATAGCCTATACTCTTATTCCCAGATGATATAGCCTACTACACACCTAGGCTATATTGTATAACCTTTTGCTCCTTGGCTACAGGACTGTACAGCATCCTATATAATAAAAGACTAATATGCTAAGTGTCCAGTCGTCTGGCCATCTGTTCAACCAATCAAAGCATAATATGCTAATGATATGCTAAGGCCACTCAACCGCTCACTATGATGTGCACTGACCACCAGGGGCAGACAGTCAACCAATTGAACAGTCACTATGATGTGCACTGACCACCAGGGGGCAGATGCTCCAACTGGTAGGTTAGCTTACTGCTGGGGTCCAGCCAATCAGGGCTGAGCACAATGGGCCGGACACACTCTGGAGCCCTCCCACAGTCCCTTCCCAGCTGGCCAACCTCCTATGTCCCTCCCCAGCCCCAACTGTGCACCAGTGGAGTCCATCAACCTGGCCTGCACCCTCTTGCAATCCAGGACCTTTCAGGGGATGTCAGAGAGCCAGTTTTGGCCCCATCCCGCTCAATGCAGGAGCTGCCCCCTGGTGGTCAGTGTGTTCTCACAGGGGGATTGCCACTCAGCCGGAAGCCAGGTTCACAGCTGGTGAGTACAGCAGTGGTGCTGGGGGCATCTTCCCTATGTGGCTGCGCTAAGGATGTCCAACTGCCGGACATCCCCTAAGGCCTCCTGGACTGTGAGAGGGCTCAGGCCAGGCTGAGGGACCCCCCCCAGGGCAGGAATGTCGAGCCCTGGGCCTCTAGTGTTATTATACAACAGGAAATAATGCCATCAAGAGATGTGGCAGACAGAAGATGTATGAGGCTACTGACTATGTAGCAAACTTTTTTATAAATTGAAAGAGTATACTCTAAAATAATGATAAAAAGTATTGAATATGATGGAGAGGCATCAATCGGACCGTCAGGCCTTGGAGGGAAGGTAGGGGAGGGTGGGGATAAGGGGAAGAGATCAACCAAAGGACTTATATGCAAGCATATAGGCCTAACCAATGGACATGGACAACAGGGGGGTGAGGGCATGAGTGGGGGGATAGGGGGTAATGTGGGGATAAGGACACATATGTAACAACTTAATCAATAAAAAAGTATAGAATAATAAATACATAAACCAGTAACACAGTCATTTATTATCATTATCAAGTATTATGCACTATGCATAAAAGTATCTGTTATCCTATCTAATAATAGACAAAGATTGAAATTAACCATACCTCCAATATACCTCCCATTGGTTAATCAGCGAGATATGCAAATTAACCACCAACAAAGATGGCAGCTAACTTGCATACTGCAGGCAGATCCCACTGCTCTGCCCAAGGCGAGATCCTGGCCTGCCCTGTCTTGGGCGGGGTGTGTGGGGATGGCGGGGCAAGCTGCAGCTTGATCCAAGCTGCTGTCCTCCCCAGGGCCGGATCCAGGCCTGCCTGTCTTGGCAGGGGTGAGCGGGGTGGGCGGGGCAAGCGGCAGCATGATCCGTGAGATGGCAAAGGTTGGGCTGAGGCTGAGGGACCCCCCTTCCCTGCCAGTGCACAATTTTTTGTGCACAGGCCTTCTAGTACTTTTATAAGACTATCAGAGCAGTGGATCTGTTTTCACCAGTAACACCACAAACACACAAGTAATGCATTGGACTACAACATTACAATGGCTGTAATATCATTAGGTCATAGGAATTTTTCTGCTCCATTATAATTTTACTAGAGGCCCGTTGCATGAAGAGATTTGTGCAATAGGCCTTCCTTCCCCTGGCTGCCGACATCGGTTTTCCTCCGGCACCCAGGATCACAGTGGAGAAGCCAAGCCTCTTCAGTATTCAATCTTCAGTCTTCAGTCTTCACTCCACACCTGCGTATGCAAATTAACTGCCATATTTTGGGAGCTAATTTGCATAATCACTCTGATTGGCTGGTGGGCGTAGCGGAGTGACTCCAATTTGCATGTTTCTCTTTTATTAGTGTAGATGGGACCACCTATGTATATATGGCCATGTGGTGTATGCCTGTATATCAGGAACCTTTGTAGCTGTATGGTTGAATATACTGGAGGATTTCTTGATGCTTTTCATTAATTTATGAAAAGAAAGGACAGAGTTGCTATGGATTTAAACTTGAGTAAGCCCTTTGCCCTCCTTGGTTTGTCTCATAATAGTATTCCTTTTTTTGTTCTATTCTGTTTTTTTCCATATCTTTTTGTAAAGGTAAAATGTAAATAATCTCAAAACTCTACTTTTGAATTCTACTGAGAGGAATAATAATTAGTTCATTAATTTCAATGTTTAATATGCTTCGGTCAACAGGATTCCTTCAAGGACTTCTCATCAGATAATCCTATTTTGTTTGCTTTTTAACAAGGTTAATTCAAAGATTTTTAATTCATAATTTTTATCTCCACAAGTCATATTGTATCTCTTTTATATTGTTTATTAGCATTTTTTAAGGATGGAATTACCAGTTCAAATTTGAGTAGTAACAGTTATTATGAGCTTTTCTGTGGCCAATATTGGATTGAGACTTCCAATTTCAAATTTAGACAAATGCTTTTGCCTAGCTGAATGGGCTAGGCCAGTGGTCGGCAAACTCATTAGTCAACAGAGACAAATATCAACAGTCCAACGATTGAAATTTCTTTTGAGAGCCAAATTTTTTAAACTTAAACTATATAGGTAGGTACATTGTTATTAACTTAATTAGGGTACTCCTAAGGCTTAGGAAGAGCCACACTCAAGGGGCCAAAGAGCCGCATGTGGCTCGCGAGCCGCAGTTTGCCAAACACGGGGCTAGGCTATTTCCTCATCTGTCTGTTATTTTACTATCCTATTTCAGAATTTCCACAACATCATTACCCTCACCTTTTTGTGTCACTTTTCCCTGAGCCAATTATGATAAATGGGCAAAAAAATGCTATGGTTAAAATATGAAATATTTCTATGGAAATGAAATGATTAATTTTCAAGACTATTTTTTATTTTTTATTGTTTAAAGAATTAAAAATAATGGTGAATATATCTCCTTCCCCCCCCCATTTACCTCCCCCACCATCCCCCTCCCCCAAGCACATGTCCTCACCCCCCCTAGTGTATGTGTCCATTGGTTATGCTTATATGCATGCATACAAGTTCTTTGGTTGATCTCTTACCCACCCCAACCCTCCCCTGCCTTCCCACTGACATTTTACAGCCCATTCATGCTTCTTTGTCTTTGTATCTATTTTTGTTCCTCAGTTTATGATGTTCTTTATATTCCACAAATGAGTGAGATCATGTGATATTTCTCTTTCTCTGACTGGCTTATTTTGCTTAGCATAATGATCAGAGAAGAAGAAATAAAAGGCATCCAAATTGGAAAAGAAGAAGTAAAAATTGTCATTATTAGCAGATGACATGATATTGTGCATAGAAAACCCTAAAGACTCCATCAAAAACTACTAGAATTAATAAGTGAATTCGGCAATGTAGGAGGATACAAAATTAACACATAGAAATCTGTGGCTTTTTTTATATACCAATAATGAACTCACAGAAAGAGAAACTAAAAAACCAATCCCATTTACCATTGCAACAAAAAAATGAAGACATTTAGGAATAAATTCAACCAAGGAGGTAAAGGACCTGTACTCAGAAAATTAAAGGATGCTGAAAAAAGAGATAGAAGAAGACATAAACCAATGGAAGAATTTACCATGTTCATGGATTGCTAGAATCAGCTTCATTAAAATGTCCATACTACCGAAAGCAATCTAAAAATTCAATGCACTCCCTATTAAAATACCAATGGCATACTTCAAAGACCTAGAACAAACTATTCAAAAATTCATCTGGCATAAAAAAAGACCCCGAATAGCTGCAGCAATCTTGAGAAAGAAGAACAAAGTTGGAGGGATCACAATACCAGATATCAAGCTATACTACAAAGCCACTGTTTTCAAAACACATATAGACCAATGGAACAGAACAGAGAACCCAGAAATAGACCCAAGCCATTATGTTCAATTAATATTAGACAAAGGAGACAAGAGCATACAATGAAGTCAAGACAGTCTCTTCAATAAATGGTGATGGGAAAACTGTACAGATACATGCAAAAATTAAACTAGAACACCAACTTACACCATACACAAAAATAAACTAAAAATGAATAAAGTACTTAAAGGTAAGGCAGGAAACCATAAAAATCCTAGAAGAAGCCATGGGCAAACTCATACAACTTAACAAAAGGAAGATAAACAATCCAATAAAAAATGGGCAAAGGACATGAATAGACACTTTTTCAAAAGAAACATATACAGAAGGCTGAGAGACATGTGAAAACATGCTCAAAGTCACTAATCATCTGAGAGATCCAAATCAAAACGACAATGAGGTACCATCTTACACCTGTCAGAATGGCTATCATCAACAAATCAACAAACAACAAGTGCTGGCGAGGATGTGGAGAAAAAGGAACCCTGGTGCACTGCTGGTGGGAATGAAGACTGGTACTGCCACTGTGGAAAACAGTATGGCATTTCCTCAAAATACTAAAAATGGAACTCCCATTTGACCCAGTAATCCCACTTCTAGGAATATGTCCCAAGAAACCAGAATCACCAATCAGAAAGGATATATGCACCCCTATGTTCTTAGCAGCACAATTTAAAATAGCTAATATTTGGAAACAGCCTAAGTGTCCATCAGCAGATGAGTGGATTAAAAAATAGTGGTACGTCAACACAATGGAATACTAAACTGCTGTAAAAAAGGAATTCTTACCATTTGCAACAGCATGGATGGAACTGGAGAGCATTATTCAAGACTCTCTTTAATAAAAGTTATTGTATGTTGAGAAGTTTTAAATATCAGATTTATAACAATATTTAGTATGTCATTTGGTGATTAACATGTAATCTGTTGAATATTAATGTAACTAGTAGTCTGGTGCACAAAATTCATGCACATTAAAAGGGAATTAATTGCCCTAACCAGTTTGGCTCAGTGGATAGAGCATCGGCCTGTGGACTCAAGGGTCCCAGGTTTGATTCTGGTCAAGGGCATGTACCTTGGTTGCAGGCACATCCCCAGTGGGGAGTGTGCAGGAGGCAGCTGATCAATGTTTCTCTCTCATTGATGTTTCTAACTCTCTATCCCTCCCCCTTCCTCTCTGTAAAAAATCAATAAAATATATTTTTTTTAAAAAAAAGGGAATTAATTAGTGGAGATATTTTAATATTGCTATTTGCCCTTTCTCTATAATAGAAGTGTAAGAGATGAAAGGAAATTAGTAAAATGTATATGAAAATACTATATAAATTTATTAATAAATAAACAGTAACAAAAGGATATAACAACAGAGGCATGATATAAAAACAACAAAAACATGATATGAAAACAACAAAAACATGATATGAAAACAACAGTGATGCAAACAATGACTGATAAAGGGATTAAACTTATTCTAATATCTCCCTGTATACCACATTAAGAGTGAAAACACTTTCAGAATGCTTGACTAATTTCCCTTGTGCTGAAGTATTTAGAACATTAACTTTAACATCACATGATGCTTTCTTTTGGCTGCAGAGATACCTTGTGCCAACAATTGACCTTCAGATATATTCTGTCGCCAACAATGACTTCTTTTGGCTTTAGAGGTACTTTGTTCCAATAGTTGGTCTTTAAACATATTCTCTCCTCCCTGCTGTCAGGGGCCAGGGTGCAGGTGGATAGGATTGTTAGCTGGCAGGCCCCTGACAGCAAGCTGGCCACCTGTTGATTCTGTGAGGAAAGGGGCTCCCTCCTCCCTCCTGTCAGGGTCCAGGGTGCAGGAGAATGGGGTTCTTGGCTGGCAGGCCACTGACAGCAAGCTATCCAACAGCGGATTCTGTGAGGAATGGGGCTCCCTCCTTTCTACTGTCAGGGTCTGGTTTGAAGGTCGGCCATGCCCCCTGTTGGGCCAGACCCAGAGTTCTACCACGCCGTGGCCTCCACCTCAGCAACCCAGGACTGACTGCTGCTGGGTGCTCCTGGTGCTCTGAGGGTGGGTTCTTCCCTCAGGCCACATGGGAAACAGCTGAGGAGGGCGCAGCCCTTGGCAAAGCGACCCAGGATTCAGTGGGTCCATGCTCCGAGGGTGGGTTCCTGCCTCAAACCCTGCCCTTTCTGGAAACAGCTCCGGGAAACATCTGGGGAGGGTGCAGCCATTGCCAAGACAACCCCTGCAGGACTGACTTCCTTCCGGTTGGCCGCCAGCCAGACCCCAGTCATGATGAACACCACCCATGGTTTTTATATAAGTAGATAAGCTATTTCCATACTAACTTGTCCTTGTCATTATAATTTCTCAGCCACTTCTTAAGAACTCATTGCTTTCTAATATGGATAAGGTTGTGATGTATTCATTTATTCATTTAACCCTACCCTTAACCCCCAAAGTGGAATCCTGCCATTTGCAAGGTGCTATGGTAAGCGTTGGACCAGATAGAAAAGAATAGCTTCTCAGCTCTCATGGTATTTACAGTTCAATTGGAGACCCCACATAAACTCCAAATTAAAATATACTGAGTTGAATATTAAAATAGAGGTAACTTTGGCAAGCTATAGATCATTCAATTTGGGAAAACTACCATTAGTTTCACGGGGGAGGTGACATTTTGATGAAATCTAGAATTTGAAGAAAAATAGAAAAAAATGCATTCTAAATAGAGGGACTAGAAAATACAATGAAGTCATAATGATATATAAAGAAGTCTGTGATAAGCAAGAAGATGGGTGTTGTAGCTAGAGCACAATTGTAAGACAACTTTTTTGAGCACTTCTTTTTTTCTAGCTTTTTCTTTGTTTTGTTTTAATTTAACTTATTTTTTCCTCATCACCATTTATCCCCTCTGTGCCCTCTTCCACCTCCATCCCCCCAACCTCTACCCCCACATCACCACACTGTTGTCCATGTCCATGAGTTCTCTTTTTTGCTCAATCCCTCCCCCCTAACACCTCCTGCCACCACTATCAGAGCTGTCTGTCTATGAGTCTGTCTCTATTTTGCTTGGTAGTTCAGTTTGTTCATTAGATTCCACATATGAGTAAAATCATATGATACTTACCTTTCTCTGACTGGCTTATTTCATACCCATTGAGACAGCATGGATGTACCTGGATAACACTATGCTAAATTGAGTGCTTCTTATGTCACCATGTGCTAAACTCTGTATTTTAAATTCCTTATTGTATGCTTAAAATAACCCTAGGAGGTAAGCTCTGTGTTACCTTTATTTTATAGAGAGGATGAGAAATACACCTAAAGTCATGCAATTATCACATGACATAAACAGGATTCAAACCCTCACACTTTATCAATTTAAAGCATGTGCATAATAAATATGTGTTATACTACACAAAATAATTTAAGAGAGTAGAAAGGCCATTTCCTCGAACAAAACTGGAAGTGTATCACAACAAGTAAGTAACTATTACTCAAGGATTACCTGGGGAACTAGAGGAATCTAATCTCAACCATAACCATCACCACAAATTATTTCTTGAGTTCTCACAATTGGACTTGACATGTAAATTAAATGCTAAGTATTTACTTGCTTAATGCTACCAATGAATTTTCACCTTTCCAAGGTATTAGCAATTGTATTAATTCTTATAGTAAGACCAAGAATCAAAGATTAGTTTCTATCTATAGTTAAATTGCAAATAATAAGTTTAATTTAGCCAACAATATTTAACACTTACCCAGGAATAGCCTGAAGGCTTACCTAGCCCCATATCTCCAGAACTTGGTTTTGGTTACTAATCTGCTGAGATTTTCTCACTGAGAAGATTCCTCCTTAGAGGAGTGAAATTGGCCATCTATCCTGATTCTTGAATTGCCGAAAGGCAATGTAGTTAGAAGCACCTGTGTTTCTTGGCAACAAATACAACATTTGTGGAAGAATCCAATAATTTAAATCTCACTACATTTCTCTACTGGAGAACAAAATATTCTACTTTTGAATTTTCTTTTTATTCTTTAAACTTTGAGCAGACAATTATAAAATGATGTGGTCTGGTAAAATAAATTGGACAAATAAAATTCTCTTCTACAATATAAAAACATATAAACATATAATATGTTTATAAAACATATGATACATAAAATGTTTTACATCAAAACATTATATACAAATACATATATACATATTAGTATTATAAATATTTTTAAACATGTGTGTTAATATCTAATGATTTAGATTTTAATAACAGGGTCTAAAGTATTTAATTTTTAGTTAACAAGGGGGAGAGATGAACCAAAGGACTTGTATGAATGCATATAAGCCTAACCAATGGACACAGACACCAGGGGGGTGAGGGCATGAGTGGGGGGGGGGGTCGGGAAGGTAACGGGGCAGGGGGTAAGGACACATATGTAATACCTTAGTCAATAAAGAAATTTAGAAGATAAATTTTAAAAAAAGAATTAGCAGTTCGTGTATGAATATTATAAAACTTTTTGGGGGGAGAGGGGCTTTCACGTCATATACTAAATAGCAAATGCTACATTTAGTAGTATAAAATGTAACTTTGTAATTTTTGTAACTTTGAATTATCAATTTTTGTTACCTACTCTAAGAAAATAGGAACATATGTTAATAACAGATGTTGTTTTGAAAGATATGTTAGTAAATGTCCTACCTTATAATTACTTTTTATTTAATACAAAAAGTGTTTTTGAATTCTTTAAAAAAATACTTGATATTCACATTTTCAAGGTTAACTAAAAAATTCTGAATTACCTGATCTTCATGGGAAAGATATTTGCTATCTAGGCTTTAGGGTTTTTATGTTTTTCTCTTTCTATTTATAGCAAATCTTTAAATATTATAGTCTCTCTGGATTCATAGTGAAGAAAATAATCAGAAAATCAATTGCAAATAGAGGAGTTCAAAAAATTCAATCCTATGGTGCTTGGTGATATTTTCCTAATACAACTGTGTTGATTTTATAAATTCAGCTATATTATTGTTTACATCTAGGCTGCAGGTTTTGTCTACTAAAGTCTGGCCTTTGAATATTATCAAATACTTCAATTAAATCAGAAGACATACACATCTGTTTTTTCCTGTGTTAGTAATTGAAAGTGTTTTCTACCTTGGTTTATTTTCCCTCCTTGTTGTTTTTTCCCTCTTTTCACATCATGGCATAATATTATCACTAAATTCTAGGAGTGCTAGTAAGTATTGCTTTGGATTAGCTGAACCCATTATTTTCTAATTTCACAGTTGTGAAACAATGACTGGGTTTTATGGTTGTTGTCTCTTTGCAAATTGAATGCCTCCACAGAATCGCATCCTGGGATTATTTGAGTGAAGAGTGATAAGAGAGCATAAAAGTCTGAAAATAACAGCATCTGACAGCCTCTTGGTAAAATAACCATGCTTTGTCTTTGAGTTTACCGGTCTGAGTAAGGACAGAAGATAAGGGAAATCCGATTTGAAAGAAAAGTGAAATCTGATTGGATGGCCTCTAGCCAATTTCTCATATTATGGATTTAAAAAATAAGATTGTTCTGAATTCTTAACAGCACATAAACTTAGTCATCCTATATAATAAAGAGTTGATATGCAAATTAACCCTCATGATCTCACAAGATGGCTGCCTACAAGCAGGCCAGCAGGGGGTTTAGTGAGGGACGACCAAATGACTGAACAAGCAGGCTGCGTGGGGTGACCAGGCCGGCGGGGGAGGCTGTGAGGGGCGACCAGGCCGACAGGGGGGACAGTTGGGGACAACCGCCAGCAGGAGGCCAGTAAGAGGCAACCAGGCCAACAGGGAGAGCAGTAAGAGGCAACCAGGCTGGAGGGAGGGGGCAGTTAGGGGTGACCAGGCTGGCAGGGAGGGGGCAGTTGGGGGTGACCAGGCAGGCAGGGGGAGGCAGTTATGTGCAACCAGGCAGGCAGGCAGGTGAGTGATTAGGAGCCAGCAGTCCAGGATTGTGAGAGGGATGTCCCAGGATCAGGCCTAAACCAGCAGTCGGACATCCCCCAAGGGGACCCAGATTGGAAAGTGTGCAGGCTGGACCTCTAGTTTTAGTATAAACTGCTAATTGAAATAAAAAATACATTTTGTCACAACCTTAAAAGTTTCAAGTTATAAAAATATTCTGGTTCTTATCTAGAATACATAATATTTTATTTAAAAAAAACAGCTGCTGAAGCTTGTCTTTTTAGAAAAAAAGTATAGTGTGAGAATTGAATGATAATATTCTTGGTACTTAGTACTATAGCAAAATTGAAATTAAAATATGATTATCATAAAATAATGAATGATGCCTTTATAAGACCTTTCAAAATTAAATCACTAATTTAATACATCAGTAATTAAGTATTATGTCCTTTTTGTGAGAAAATGGCCAATTTATTAAGTTGTTGACATAAGAAACTGCCAAGCCTATAGAAATTTTTTATGAAAAGTTTTATAGAAAAGTTTATTTGAGACATATGCCATAGAGTAATATCTTAAATGCTCCAGAGAATAAAAGTTTGCAGTTTCTTTTATGCATTTGAAATTAAGGAGGAAATAAGTAAGGAAAATTATATGAAGGTAGGAGAAAGCAAGGTGGGGATTGGCATTTTAAAGGTATGTTGTTGCCATGGCTGGTCTCCTCAGTTGGTGGGGCATTGTCCCATGCACTGAAAGGCTGAGCTTCAATTCCCAGTCAGGGCACACACCCAGTTTGCAGGTTTGATCCTGGTATGAGACATGCAGGAGACAACCAATCAATGTTTTACTCTCAATCGATGTTCCTCTCTCTTTCTCCCTCTTCCTTTCTGTCTCTCTAAAATTCAGTAAGCATACTGAAAAAAATATGGCAAAACGGTGAGGTTAAAAAGTGTCTTAACATAGTTGCACAGAAACTATGGACAGGGCTTGCTTAAGGCAAAGATAAGCCTTTGACTAAAGAAATCATGTGCTTGGACATGACCAACCATCATAACTTGCCCGGTTAGGGATTTATTATCAAACTAGAGGCCCAGTGCATGAAATACGTGCACTTTGGGGGGTTGTCCCTCAGCCTGGCCTGCACACTCTCGCAGTCTGGGAGCCCTTGCAGGATGTCTGACTGATAGCTTAGGCCTGCTCCCCATGCGGGGCAGGCCTAAGCCAGAAGTCAGACATCCTTAGTGCTGCCGTGGAGGTGGAAGAGGCTCCTGCCACCGCCACTGCGCTTGCCAGCCATGAGCCCAGCTCAGGGCTTCTGTCTGAGCAGTGCTCCCCCTGTGGGAGTGCACTGACCACCAGGGGCCAGCTCCTGCATTGAGCACCTGTCCCTGGTGGTCAGTGTGCGTCATAGTGACCAGCCATTCAGCTGTTCGGTAGATTTGCATATTTGCCTTTTATTATTTAGGATCACCCTATGAGGTTACTTTCCATAGAACTCCTTTTCTCATCTTCATTGTATTTTTTAGGCCATACTTTATTTTTCACCAACCAAGTTATTTTATTATATATTTATTCACTTAAAATATAAGATAGCATGAAACATACAACAGTAAAGCTTTCCTTTCTGAAACATTTAAGCTACAATAAAATAGCCTGGAACAACTGATAAAAATTAACTCAACCACCCCTTATCATGCACTCCATTAGTATATATCACTAATGCTTATGCTAAATAAAATATAAAGGTTTTAAATTAGTAAAGTCTTCATTTTCTTGCTCAGCCCCATGTCCTCATTTATAGTTTATATAAAACCAAAAGGCTTAGCTTCTAGTAAAATTTATTACTGTAGTGCTTTCTAAGTGGTACATGTTAGGATGACCAACTTGTCCTGGTTTGTCCAGGAATTTCTGTTTCAAAATTGAAAGACCCTCATCCTGGGAACTGCTTAGTCAGTCCCAGGCAAACCAGGATGGTTGGTCACCCTAAACTTCTAGTGTAGCTTGGGATTCTTGAAATTGCACACAAGATTTTGAAGATAGATGATAGATAGATGATAGATAGATTATTATTACACACACACACACACACACACACACACACACACACACACATACATTTCCCTAAGATGAGGGTTTATAGTTTCTATTAATACCAAAGCACCTAATAGTAAGAGTCACTACACCAAGGGAGAAAAGTACCATCTGAAAAACCGATGATAAAAAGTAAAATATTTAAATAATAGTATACACGTATTTTGAAAAATAATATATTTGTTAAATACTAAATAGTAAGAGAAACCCTTTAGTGATTATACTTTTTAATATTGATTGTTAACCTGTGCTCTGAATATGTAAATTATACCTTTGTTCCTGAGGTTTGTAGAGACAAACTGAGGTTTGAATCCTGACTCCAAACTGAACAGTTGAGCTTGATCAAGTTACTTAATATTTTTGTAACTCACTTTCTTTACATGTAAAACAGAGGACATAATGCCTCATTTTTATACAATTATACTGGTTAGAGAAAATGCATGTGAAGCCTCTAACTTAGTACAATATGATATATATAGAATAGGCATTTTGTAAATGTACACTATTGTTATTAATAATCATTAGTGTTTGTTTCATTGTTTTACAATTAAACATGTCTCTTTTAGCATTTATTACCACATTCCTACTTAGATCTGTGACATTAAATTACTTCCAAGCAAAAATGAACCATTGGCATATGAGTGTAAACATTATTATTATTTTTGATTCAGATATATGGTTAGAGGACTTTGTACTGTCTTGGAGAGTGAAAGTAGAGGGATATATATATATACAGTTCAAGCTGATAAATGATATTAAAAAGAAATTTCTGAATTGAACACCCTTTGCTCTAACTTTTTTGACTATGTAGAGATTCCTGAATGTAAAGTGGTAAACTAATTAGTATACAGACAAATAAAAAGTGATTTATTTCAGTAAGAACTGAGATCCAAAGAATAAGTAGAACCCAGGGCTGAAAACATTATGGCATGATATAAATTACAGTGCCCACATTTTTTAAATCACTATAATAATAAATAGCTATGTAACATATAAGATTGCATGACAACTTGGTCAAATCATTTTTACCTGAATTGAGAGAAGGTATCATTTCCACATACTAGTATTTCAGTCCAGATTCATAAAATGCTCACAGAGCTGCTCCATGGCCTGGCCGTCCTTATGACCTTTTAGCTTGTTCCCTAGCTCTATTCAATCCACCATTAGCCAAGTCAATGGCACATTTTTAGGTGATTCAGAAGTTGTTGAAAGAAGATCCTGACACTCTGAAATGTCCAATAAGCATTTCAAGTCTCTCAGGAATTACTTTTGGACATCTCAAAATGAAAAATAGAGAGATTAGATAAAATCCCCCTTGTAATAATCTGTGTTGAATTTTTTTTCACCAACACATGATTTTGGACTTTCTCTTCAGTGTTCTATCCAATTGATGTTGCTGCATTGAAAAATCACTAAGAACACATTTTATAATTACCTAGCTAGGTTTATTTTGATCTTCTAAATTACACTGAATACAATCTGTGATTGCAACTTTGCCTTTGCTTCTATCTATTAGCTATTTTTGAAAGATGCATAACGTAATTGACAGATAAGTACAACCTTTTCACTTAGAATCTTTATGAAAAATGTAAAAGATGCTTTGCCAATCTGAATAGTTACTTGAGTTTGAGTGTACCAGGGTAAGATGCAAAAAGAGTGTGTCTATGGCAACTCTTTATATCATAAAAAATTTAAAGGGCCTTTATTTAATGTGACTCCTTTTTAAATTCACTTAATAGAGTAAGTAAAACTAGATATATAATTGGAGTCTAAGATTAAAGCATAGTAACTGAAGTGAAATAATATGAGGAGACTCACACAATAATGACTGAGCTTCAAATTAATACTTTCTTCCCTAAACACAACTGAAGTCACATAACTCTTGAATTTATTCACCATGATCTATAATAATAAAAGCATAACATGCTAATTAGACCGGACAGCTGAACGACCTCTGGACGAAGCCAGGGCTGTCAGGGCCAAGCCCCTTGCACAAATTTTGTGCATCAGGCCCCTAGTGTAATAATAATAATATGTGGGTGACAAGTATAATAAATACTTCATAAAGGTACAGTGTCTTACAGTGTACCAGGTACTTTCCTATACATGACTACATTTGTATCTCTAATTAGCCTTGGATATATGCGTGTCCATTTTCTAAACAAGGAAACGAATACTCAAAAAATTCGAGTAACATGTTCAGGATCCATAATTTGTAAGTGCTAAAGTCACACTCACACTCAGTTATTCTAACTTCAAGTCTAGTGTTCTTTTCCTGTGCTCCTAATTTGTGTAAGAGAGAGCAAGGAGTCTGTGGGAAGAGCTGAATAGCCACACAGATCTTTGCAATGTGTTTCAGAAGAATGCTCTGCTTCCAATAGGTCTGTTGTAGCCATTGTATTTCTCACTCATCTGTCTAGTCTTTCAGGGTCAGGGGTCCTTGTAATGGCTTTGGCTCTTTCATTCCCATGTCTGTATTTACCACCTTAGAAATAAATATTTATGGTTTTCCTTCTTAGCCTGACAAAAGATACTTGGATAGTTCTCTATTAAGAAAATAAAGAAATAATTATGGATGTAGATACAGACAGATATAGCTAAAAATCAGGAAGCAGGAACTGGATTTTCCAATTAAACAAAAGTAAAGTATTCTTTTAATGTATTTTTACCTTCTGTATTCTTTACATAAAATTAATTATTTAATACAGAAGTTTGTTGTAATCTAATAACTATTGATAATTTTATTGTAATATTTACTCTGCACTAAGCATCAACCTTGGAATTGTATCCATAGCTTTTGTTTAAATAAAATTCATCTGTTGAGGCAGCAAGAGCTGACAGTCTAAGGTAGGGATACTAGGGTGGAAATCTCCCCAGACAGTATTTTGGGAACAAAATGCAGACAGATGACCTCCTTGAATTGGGTGATGAGAAACTGGAAGCTACAGAAACAGATTTGTTAATAATATAGTACAAGAATATGTACAAGTTGAGGTTATGTATATATGTGTGTGTGTTTGTATAAATAAATACACAGAAAAATCATATCTGCCCATAATTATATATTAAAATATATTTAAATGTGTTTGTTTACACAGTAAATGATCATTTATTTCAGTATTTAAATGAGCTTTTTCCCTGGACAGTTTGTTCAGTGGTTAGAGTGTCAGCCTGCAGACTGAAGGGTTGCGGATTTGATTACTGATTCTTGTCAAGGACAGGTACCTCCATTGCAGGCACAATACCAACCCTGGTTGGGGCTCCTGCTAGAGGTTACCAATCAATGTGTTTCTCTCACATTGTTCTTTCTCTCTCTCTGTCTCTCTCCATCCCTTCTACTCTCTCTAAAAAAATCAATAGAGCCCTAGCTGGTTTGGCTTAGTGGTTAGAGTGTCGGCCGGTGGACTGAAGGGTCCCATGTTCGATTCCAGTCAAGGGCACATGCCCAGGTTGCAGGCTCGATCCCCAGTAGGGAGCATGTAGGAGGCAGCAGATCAATGATTCTCTCTCATTATTGATGTTTATGTCTCTCTTTCCCTCTCCCTTCCTCTCTGAAATCAATAAAAATATATTTTAAAAAATAAATAGGAAAATATATCCTCAGGTGAGGACTAACAAAAAAATAAATGGGATTTTAATGTGATAAAATGGCTTTATTATCCTTTCTAGACAATCAGCTAGCAGTACTCTTCCAGCAAGCTATCACTTCCCCAACCATTTTGATATTACACCAAGACTTTCCCCCCATTCTGTTGATATAATTATTCTTACATAATTTTGAGCAAGATTTCCTGGCAATGGAAATCCACAAATTGTTGATATGGCTTGAGCTCAAATGATGCTTTTATTCAATTTGTTTACCTTTCAGCTTGAATAGAGTTTTTGTGTCATAGAAAAATAGCAAGAGGTAATAATATAGCAGAGATGGACTTCTATGGATGGATATTTTTAAAGTAAATATTAGCTGCAAGGGATCCAGGCATTTTAACATTGTTTTGGAAGCTTTAAACAAAATACTTAGCCCATGGCAAAACTTTTCTCAAATGATGGTGAAATATCAATTCTATTAAATCCAAATGATTACATTGGCTACCTTGATATAAACTTCCAATGCGTTTTTTCTGCTAAGAAATGAACTGTTCACTTATTGTTCAGGTTCCCCAAATCAAGGAAAACTATTATTTTTCTTTTTTAAAATATGTTTTTATTGATTTATATAGAGAAAGGGAGGGAGAGATATAGAAACATCAATGATGAGAGAGAATCATTGATTGGCTGCCTTCTGCACGCCCTCCACTGGGGATGGAGCCTGCAACCCCAGCATATGCCCTGATGGGGAATCAAACCTTGACCTTCATAGTTCCTTGCTCAACCACTGAGCCACGCTGGCCTGGCAAGGAAAACTATTCTTCAATTTAGATTGATGTTGACAAGGGCCACATTATAATAGCAGGTGTTAGGCTATAATTGGCCATTATGGAATTGTGATTTTCTTGAAGGAATTCATAAAACAAGAAAAGCATGTTCTTATTATATACATTGACTCTGGTTGAAAAATCAAAAGAATGACACGAGAAGTAATAAATAAATTAGCAGAATTTGTCATTTTAGTGAGTGATCAATATATTTAAAAGACACTAAAATCAACATGAACATCCCTAGGAAACAATTCCTCTTGAGCCTAACTTGCAAATTTCCCCTCTTACCATTTTTTAATGTAGAAATTGAGAATAGAAGAGCAGTATTGAGAACAAAATACAGACTGATGACCCCCTTTAAGAGGTTATGAGAAACTGGAAGCTACAGAAACAGATTGGTTAATATTATTGAGTAACTGCTCAATTGCAAATGCTTTGCTATTTCAAGCAATATATAAAGCAGTTAGCACTGATCTTTTTATTAGTTTTTTATAAAATATTACTTGGTGAACACCTATAAACGGATTGCCCATGTAACCTAAACTCTAAGAGTAAAATAAAAGTTACTGATCTAAAGTAATAGGTATAAAACTTTGTATATGTGTTGTACATTCATGTAATTTAAAAGGAAATACGGAATACCAAGGCAAGGTTCGATTATGCACTTGTAATCCATCCTTAAAAGAAAAAGCTTCACTAAAAAAGATGATATTTAACATAATCTTTCCAATTGTTTAAAAAATTCTTAAACAAGCAAAGAATAATCATTCATCTCCCATACCTAAGTACATCTTCTTTGATTATTTTCTCTGCTCCTTCCGATATATTTGACTTGCTTGTCTCACACAGTCAGATTTCCAACCTACATGTTTGAAGTCCTGTCAACAATGTTGGACACGAAGATCAGGAACTGGCCTCTAATACAAATGTTGCATGGAACAGTGTAGCAACACTGTTATGTTGCTACAGCATTCTGGGGTAAACAAAGATCATTTTGAATGACACCAGGTTTGTTCCTTAATTTATAAGTGAAATAAAATGGGAATTTGCTAGATCCATAGTTCTTACATGTATAAAAAAATTCTGTATGTACTTCCAGGGAAAAGCCCAATATCTCCTCAGTGGTCACTGCCAATGCACAGGTATTCTCATTCCTGGCTGTTTGTTAGAATCACTGAGAAAACTTATTCAAAACACTGCAGCCATCCATGGCTTTACTCTATCCCAGATCCATTAGTCAGTACCTTGGTCTTGCCATCTACTAGATAGTCGTTCTCAAACAGTCCCCTAGGATGCCTATGGTAAAATGCAGACTCCAGGCCCCATCCTAAAGGATCCTCCTTCAGTTGGTCCTTATATAAAGTCATATATAAAGTAATGTAGTCCTGGTATCTTTCTTTGAGGAACATTACTATAAAAAAACCTCCTTATTCCCTCATTATGGACTTTGGATCCTTTATTGCAATTACAATTGACTATCTATTGAAATATTCCTTTAAAATATCTAAAGTAATTTCAGTCAGTGGCTACTTCTATTGGTGCTTCTGTTTTTATTTACTTAATATTTACTATGACAACTAAAATTATAGTAGTTTATAATGATTTAAACAATATTATGGAATGGACCATTAATAATTCAGCTCACTGAATTATTACCTCTATTAATACTAAGGTTACTTCTACACTCCTACAAAAAAAGGTGCTTTTTAACCATATTCTCAGGAAGTCACCTCTGTATTTGGAACCTCTTCTTCCTTTGTCTTAAATCTTTGTCACCAGTTTGTCCTCTTTCCTATCCTAGTCTGATGAATATCAGGATAGTCATTTATTTCTATCAAGACTTTTAAAAGCATACAGAGAATCCAGAGTCTTTGTGTCAAAAACTGCAGAGTTCAGCCCTGGCCAGGTAGCTCAGTTGGTTGGAGCATCATCCTGATATACCATGGTTGTGGGTTTGATCCCTGGTCAGGGCACATACAAGAATCAACCAATGAATGCATAAAGTGGAATAACAAATCGATGTTTCGCTCTCTTTCCCCTTTCCTCTCTCTCCCCAAAATCAATAAATAAAAATGAAGAGTGATGAGAATTAAGTGCTCTTTTAAAAAATTGCAGAATTCACATATTAAATAGTACAGAATATTCTGAGTTAGCAGGTTAGTGTTCAGAACCATGCATTTATAGGACCAAGTAGATATGCTTGTTATCCATGCACACTGAAGAACTCTCACTGCAGGCACATATTAACCAGGAGTTGCTTCTTTGACTATATTTCATGTCTCTGCTCTACACATATTCTCTCTCCACTAAAGTGATTTAAGGATGACAAAGGTCCTTATGGATTTTTGTTGGCCTATGAATAGCTTTTTGTCTAAGGACTCTCTGGAAATAATGTCTACACTTATACAGAAACATTTTCCTCTGTGAGTTTTCATGTGTTGTATTATCAACCTTCCTTCTGGTTGTGCCAGGACGGATTCTCTGTTTTACACTTCACTCTCTAGAGTACCCATTCCTGGATTGCTCCCACTGGGAGAAAACCAGGCAGATCTCCAACACAGTCATTGGCATCAATTTCAGTAGAACCTGGGCTATCTTAAACTTAAATGCAAACTGTAATGGCAAATATGTGCATCCTCATGCATCTTTTGCATACAAAATGCCCATACACACAACCTGGAACAACTCTAGGCACAATAATGGTTTAAATAACATCATCCATCCTCTCCAGCTCTTATAGTGCGCCTCCTATTTGCCAGGAACCATACAGAATCCAGGAGCTGATGTCTATACTATGTGGTTGGTATCCTTGGTGTGCAATGCCATTCTATTCCAGCTTCCTAAAGTTAGCCTATGTGCCCCTGACTGCATTCAACACTCTGAAACTTGTTTTAAGCTGTTAGCTTTTTAATTCCTTTGGCTATGCAAGCCCATATAAATTAAATACACTTGCTTCAGATCATGAAATCACATTAATATTCTCTTAAATAGCAATGAGAAACACCCCTGCTCCCCCAGTTAGCATTGCCCATTGGCGCTTAGGTTTTCAAACTGAGATATAATTGGCATATAACATTATATTAGTTTCAGGTGTACAATATAATGATTTACTATTGGTATATATTGCAAAATGATCACTATGATCAGTCTAGCTATCATCCACCACCATACATAGTTATGATTTTTTTTGTTACAATGAGAACTTTTAAGACTTACTCTCTTAGCAACTTTCAATATGGGACATAGTATTATTAACTATAGTCACCATGCTGTACGTTCGTTATTCCCTATGATTTATTTTATAACTGAAAGTTTGTATATTTTTCTCTTTTGATGTTTGAGGCAGACATCCATTATATTGTCTAATCCAGGATTGTGACTCTAAAGAATTTCAGGACAGGTAGAAGGAATGAGTTTGCATTACCATTGCACAAAGTAGTTGGCACTGTTATACAATATCCATCAGATGGCAAGATGAGGATGGCTACTTCTTTCACTTAAAACAGCCCTAGCCATTTATATAACCAAAGAAAACAGATTACTGAAATGCTTGCCAAGAAATAAAGTTATAAACAATAGGCTTCCAGCATTTGTTATAAGCCTGCTGGCATAGGAATCCCAAGCATATAACTGCAATGAAAAGTGTATTGTGAGTACAGCTCATAATCTCTCTTGCCAGTGGGCAGCAGAAATATATTTCCCATCCTAATGTCCTAAATGATGCAGAAAAGTACTTTCTATCTCCTTAAGTGCTTCATATGTTAATAAATATATGTAAATTACCTTTAATTTCCCATTAATGAATCGAATTGATAGCCTTTCCTATCTGGTTAAAATAAATATATATTTGAAAGTGAAAAACTATACCAATAAAATTTTAATTCTTATTTTATGAGATACAGTAGCCTTCTCCCCCGCATCCACACAAGATGCATTCCAGGATAGTACCAAACCCTATAGATACTATGTTTTTGTCCTATACATACATATATACCTATGATAAAGTTTAATTTATAAATTAGATACAAAAGAGGTTAACTATAATAATAAAAGTAGAACAATTATAATAATATACTGTAATAAAAGTTATGTGAGCATGGTCTCTCTCTCTCTCTCTCTCTCTCTCTCTCTCTCTCTCTCTCTCTCTCTCTCTTTATCTGATAACCAAGGTGGCAACTTAAGTGATTAATATAGGGGTATATATACAGTTTAGAGGGATGATTTATATCCTGGATGGGACAGAACAAGCAAGATAGCACAAGATTTTATCCCACTACTCAGAAAAGTTCACCATTTAAAATTTATGAAATTGTTTATTTCTGGAATTTTCTACTTAATCTTTTCAGACCTTAGTCAACTAAAAGTAACTAAAACCACAGAAAGTGAATTAGGGGGAAACTATAATAATTATGTTATTTTTATTCTATACCAATAAAATTTTATCAACTTTTGAAAGTTCTAGGTACTATAAGAGCAAATATTTATGATCATGTTTTGTTACCAGAGAAAAATGTGCTTGTCTTCCCCCACTACTACTGGGAGTGGGGTCCTTATGACATTCCCAGAAAATGAATTTTTTGAGACTCTCATGGGAGGATGCGATATTGTAGGGCTAAAATCAGTTTCCATGTCCAGAGTTTCCATTCCATGTTGCAGCTGGGCCCAATACAGCATTAGGCTAACTGCAGCTCATTAGTCCATTGTATGTGGGGGTCTGCATGGCCATGGGCCACACGGGAGAATGCCAGGAAGCCAAGCATGGGCCATGAGCCAAGTTTCCAAGACGAACCAAGCAAGTGAACTTCTCTGTTAAGGGGATTATATACCTCCAAATGTTCATGCCTTTGCAGTGGCCATGCCCATTCTGGCCCATGAGCTCTGTTCCCAGGTCTGACTGACAGATGGGTACCTTCCCTTTGTCATCTCAACTTTACAGGGCATGTGTGCATCTTCCCTATGTGGTTCCCTCCCCTAGTGTTTTCCAGGGAACATGCCTATAATTTCTGGCCTTCCTTCTGTTCCTTTCCAATGATTAATAACTAGCTAATTACACTGGTATCCGTTTGGCCATAAGGTATCATTCTAAACAGATTTGAAATGTTTATAGAATTATGCTCTATTGAAGCAATTTTCAACCAGTGTGCCTGCCACAGTATTTTTTAAAACATGCAATACCTGACTATTTAGTCAGGGGCATTCACCTCTTTTCCCTTAGATTGTCAAATAAAAATATGACAACAGCCAACACAGCAATAGCTGTCTGGTGTGACTGAATCAAAATTAGACCTATTTTTTTTGTCAGATTGGCAAAAATATAACATATTTTTGATGTGCTGCAGAATTTTAGTAATTCGTTTATGTGTGCCATGAGATTTTTTTAAAAAAGGTTTAAAATTGCTACTCTATTGTGAACAGCTATAATAATGTTTTCAAGTGGTATGTACACAAAATAACAATTATCTTTTGCTATAAACTATGAGTGAAGGATGTCAAGTGTAGGTAAACTCCAACTTGCCCTGTCACCTTGTTTGCCAAACCATCACTGATCACCAAGCCTAATCCAGCAAGAGACATAGTTGTTGCCTCCTCTCCTGCATTTTAGCACTTTCTCCATTGTAATACAAGTATTTGTCTACAAGCCTGTGTCTAGCTGCTATAACAAAAGACCATAGTTACTTAAACAGACATTTATTTCTCACTGTCCTGATCAGATTTGGCTCCTGGAGAGAATTCTCTCCCTGCTTAGAAGATAGTTGCCTCCTCTCTGACGTCATACTTCATATGACAGAGAGAGAGAGACGAGAGAGGGGGAGAGAGAGAGAGAGAGAGAGAGAGAGAGAGAGAGAGAGAGAGAGAATGAATGAATGAATGAGAATTAACTCCAGTACTTTGGTGTTTCTTCCTCTTCTTTTAGGAACACTAACCTCATCATTGTGGCTCCAAACTCAGGACCTAATTACCCCCCAAGGCTCCACCTCCTAATACCATTATATTGAGGGTGAAGGCTTCACCAAATGAATTTTAGGGAGACACCAGGGAGTAGAGGCCTTTACTTATTAGACTTTCAATTTCTACTGCTTAGCATAGTTGCTGACAATTCAATACATTTTAAATAAATGAACTAAATAATGAACATTGTTTAGTGAAGTTTATATCTATTTACATCTATAGGCATTTCAGTCATATATATTGGATGATGATATGATTTGGGCAGTTGACAATCTATACTCTAACAAATTTTAATTGAAAGAGTCTAATTACAGTCATGCACCATATAATGATGTTTTGGGTAACAAAAGCCCACATGTATAATGGTGGTGTCATAAGATTATAATGGATCTGAAAAATTCCTAGTGCCTAGTGCCATTGTAATTATCATAACATCACAGTGCAACCCATTACTCATGTTTGTGGTTATGATGGTTGAAAAACTACTAGACTGCCAGTTGTATAAAAGTATAGCACATATAATTAATGTATACAATACATAATACCTGACAGTAATAATAAACAACCATATTACTGGATTATGTATTTACTATACTAAACTATTGTTATTTTAGTGTACTCTTTATACTTGTAAAAAAAAAAAGAGTTTGCTGTAAAACAGTATTCCATGTTTTGCAGGCAGTAGTCTCATACATCTCATGTTTATCACATCTCTTAATTGCATTATTTTCTCTTGTGCATGATTTAATCTGGTGTTGTTTTGTACAGTAACATGATGTACAGGCTTGTAGCCCAGGAGCAATAGGCAGTACAATATAGCCTATAGTGAGCTATAGAATCTAAGTTTGTACATACTATGATGTTTGTACAACAAAATCACCTAACAATGCATTTTTCAGAGAATCCCTGTCATTAAGCAGTGCATGACTGTATATCAGTATGTATATTTAGAGTTTCTTGAATAAAACAAAAGAGAGTATAAAAGAAGTGGCAAGGAAAAGGTTTCATTTTGTGATTCATCTTCATGTATTTTTTTTTCCTCTTAGAAAGTCACCAAAGGAGATGTATGTAGTACTTTCAACAATAAAGAATTTACATAAAAAAAGGAAAGTTACAGTGATAAATGATATTGTATTTCTTTTTTACAATTAGGGGAGTGGAATTTTGCACAGGCTGAGTGCCCTTAGTTTGTAAGATATTAGCAAATATACCATGCTCTGCATAAAAGATGTACTAGAATAATTTATAGATCATGTTATATGGATAATGAATAGATTATTACATCAGAAAATCACCACTACGTTCTGTCACAGTTGGCAGGGTTTTTCCCAAAAAATAACTTATTCATTAAATATGTCCCATCAAGCAGGTTTGAGATATATATATATTAGTTCTGCATATTCTCAATACTTACTGTGAAAAAAAGAATTGTTTACCTTCTCTCACACTTTATCTTGATGATATTCTTCAATTTAAATGTTCACATAGAAAAAAGAAAGAAAATGTAGAATCTGTGTTTCCTCATGGGTTTAGAAAGGTAGAGGAAACAGTGGTAGTGCATAAAGTAGAAACTTCATGCTCAACATGCAATGAAGTGTGTGTGTGTGTGTGTGTGTGAGTGTGTGTGTGTGTGTGTGTGTGTGTGTGTGTTTACTGTAATGGGTCATCTAGGACTTTAATTTTCAATTGTATACCCAAGCCCCAGCATAGAGATTCTGATTTAATTGGTCTAGAATGCAGCATGGCCATAGCCAATATTTTAAAACTCTTCAGGTGCTTTTCATGTGTGTTAGGGGCAAAAACTGACTATAAGGTGCTATAGGTGAAAATTAGACTCTTCCATGGAATTTCAAGGAAATAATTCCAAGGATCAATGCACAAGAGATTGTGGTCTCATGGCAAGGTTTATTTGGGAAGTCTCCCCCAGCCTCTAGGTTTCCAATGTACCATCTCCCTCTGTCCTGCCATGAAAAAAGTCCAAACTTGTCTTCAGCAGAGCCAATATAAAAGCCAGTGTCCAGACTTTCTGCTTCTCATTAACTCAGTCCACTCAGTCTTCCTTGGGCCCCAGGTGGCCACTAGACCAGCATGGTCATATGTTCCCAGGTAAAAGAAAACAGGGATGAATGGTGTGATTGTGGGTGATAGAGAAAGAAACAGAGAGAGAGGGAGAGGGGGAGAGAGAGAGAGAGAGAGCTTTTTGTCTCCTGGCATTAGAACCAGGAGTTTTTTTCAAATTAACCAATCAACATCCCACAGGCTTTATTATAGTTTGATTAGGGTCCCAGTGCACGAATTCATGCACCTTGAAAGGAACTGTGGGCTGTGAGGCTGCGGTGGTCACAGGGGCGGGTCTCAGCCCATCCTCCACACCCCCACCCAGACCCTCCTGCCGTGGCCCCATGGTTCCCTGTTGGCTGGCAGCCCTGCTCCTGCCACTGCCACTCCTACATGCTGATGGCATTGGCCCTGCTTGTACCTGCTGATGGCATGGCGTGATTGGGATCAGCACCAGCAGTGGGTGTGAGCAACAGCTGCTGCCCCAATCGCCCCTCAGGAGCAGGGGAGGTGGAGAACCCTCAGGGGCAATTGGGGCTGGCAGCCGCTACTTACACCCACTGATGGTGCTGAGCTATTGCGACCAGTGCTGGGCGCTGGCAGCAGGTGTGAGAGGTGACTGCTGGCCTTGATTGCCCCTCAGGAGCAGGGGGAGGTGGAGAAGCCCTGAGGGGAAATTGGGGCTGGCAGCCACTGCTCAAACCCACTGACAGCACCGCGTGATCGGGGCCAGCGCCACATGCCAGCAGTGGCTGCAAGTGAGGTCAATGCTGGCAGCAGGTGCAAATGCCGGGCGGGACCATGGGGTGCAGGAGCAAAGAATTTTCAGTAACCTCAAGAAGCTCACCCCAATAACAGCAATGGGTGCCCGGCCTTGGTCCTGCGCCCCTACTCACCTGCTCCATCATCCCTCCATGGCTGACAGCTGCCATGTTCCACGCTCTGCCGCCTGCTGCAGACGCCCACCATGTTCCACATGTACCCCCTGGTGGTCAGCGCACATCATAGTGACTGGTTGTTCGGTTGTTCCACCGTTTGGCCTATTTGCATATTAGGGTTTTATATATAGAGATTCCTTTTCAAAAATAAAGTACTGATTTTTTAAAAATACTCAAGTTATTTGCCCTGGCCAAGTCGCTCAGTTGGTTGGAGCATCATCCTGTACACCAAAAAGGTGGCAAGTTTGATTCCCAGTCAGGGCACATACCTAGGTTGTGGGTTTGATCCCTGGTTGAAGAATATATGGGAGGCAATCAATCTGTGTTTCTCTCTCACATTTCTCTCTCTCTCTCTCTCTCTCTCTCTCTCTCTCTCTCTCTCTCTCTCTCTCTCTGAAAAACAGTAAAAACATATCCTCTGGTGAGGATTTTTTAAAAAACTCAAATTATTTGAAGGTCAATGTCAATTAAATTTTTACTAGTGCATATACATATATACTTAACAATAAGTGGTAACACTTAAAATATACTTATGCTATTAAGTAGGAACCTAGTTGGAGACAAAAAAATAATTTTCCTCTACCCTTCTCAATTCTATTGGCTTCACTAATCAAATTAACATGAGACAGATTAGCAGAAAAAATGACCAAATTTATTATATATGAACATATGTGGGTCCCGTAAGAATATAAAACTTGCCAGAACCGGTTTGGCTCAGTGGATAGAGTGTCGGCCTGCAGACTGAAAGGTCCCAGGTTCGATTCCAGTCAAGGGCATGTACCTTGGTTGCGGGCACATCCCCAGTAGGGAGTGTGCAGGAGGCAGCTGATCGATGTTTCTCTCTCATCGATGTTTCTGGCTCTCTATCCCTCTCCCTTCCTCTCTGTAAAAAATCAATAAAATGTATTAACAAAAAAAGAATATAAGACTTGAGGACACATTGGGCCGTTGGGGCTTATTTGCCATTATAGACTAAGGAGAGGGAGCCAGGGGTTTGGGACTTCAAAGGGAAAGTAGGCAATTCACAGATGAGAAATAGCAAACATGTGGTAAACAAATTATTGTTGGGCCACCCAGAAACAATGGGACACAGAAAGGAGGCCAACAAACAGACTTTGCTAGATGCCTCCCTGTCTGTCAGACTTAGTTTATATTATGCTAAGGTGATATCTCCCTTCCTTTAAACAAGTTTTTCTGTCTGAATTCCTTTAGGCAGGTAAGGGGGAGGGTCAATGTTTCTTTGTGAGTCTTTTATTTCTTAAGAATTGCCAGCTTAAGATAACCAATACCCCAAAAAGCATATTTTGGGGTACCAAGCTTTGTTCCCTCTTACTATATTTAAGGTTAGAAGAACTTAATGTACAATGCTCCCTTGTGTTCATATGTAAACTTTCTGTTTCAAATAAGAGTTCTAAAACTAGAGTCTGCATGGCACAGATGGCAGAATGATGCCATGGTTTCCAATTTGCTCTTCAGTAGGGATGTCATGTGTTTACTAATGATTGTAAGTATATCGTTACTTACATTAAAACTTTAAATTTAGTATTATAAAGTCTAATGTAAATTTGGTAAAGTTGCTACTTTATAAAATTTTCAGAATAGACTCCTTGGATTCTGATAAGAAACAAAAATTGTCCATTTATGCAATTAATGATATGCATAGAGGAGAGTTAAATGCACAAAGTGATCTTAAATATGCACATTCAAGAATAGAGGTTAGATCAAGAGTTCAAAGATCATTCAATATCATGTCAATTCCTTCCATTGTGTCATCTAAATCCTATTATCAAGGATGATTATTTACCAGGAAAACCAAACTCCCAAAATTAGAGTCCCTGCAATTTAATTTGCCATTATTAAAGGGAGGATTTTTTCAATTCTGGAATATAACCAACTTCTGCTGACAAAAAAGCCTTTAGTTAATGCTGAAAATGCATATTGTGATACCATTAATTTCTATGGCCAGTAATCAAACCCTTAATAATATATATTGTCTTCTCTAAGTGTCAAAGATCCATGTGTATTGTTACTATACTATCTAAAGCTGAATTTTTATATGAAGAAGAGACACTCAAGTTCAGTGAATAATTATACACTGTGACCTTTAGGACCGAACAACCAGAACAACTGGTTGAGCAGACACTATGACGTGTACTGACCACCAGGGGGCAGATGCTTAACGCAGGAGCTTCCCCTGGTGGTCAGCTTCTCCCATGGCTCCCCCCAGCCACTGCCCCCCCCCCCACCGCAGCTGGCCAACCTCCCATGGTCCCTCCCCTACCGGCTGGCCCTGCAATAGGCCTTGATCACCAACCAGGCCGAGGGACCCCACCAATGCACAAATTCATGCACCAGGCCTCTAGTTGTTACATAATAATATTGACTAAAGTTGCCAAATGAATAGGGAAATTTGTATTAAAGATGTCAGGGGAAACGAGTTTTAAATAGGAGACATCTCGGAATCAAAGAGTATACAGCTCTAAAACTATAACTAAAATTCTGCCTGAGATTTTGTTGACCCTTAGTCATGGCAAACATGTACTCTGTTTTAAGGATTTCTATAGAAGCCCTCTGGAAATAACACAAAAAATGACCATAGAAAGATTCCTGGGACAAAGTGGTGCCGGCCTCCTTTGATCTGTAATAAGCAGGTATAAAACTGCATCATGGGAAATTGTTCTGCTTTATATAGTCCACCACTGCAGTTACTGACTCTTGGTACCTCATCTCTCTCCCCCTAACCATGGCAAAAACAACACCTAGATTAAGGCACCTGGAACAATATCCGAATATCAAATACTCAGCATATGTTGATCAAACAAATATAGCTACGCTATCCCTCACATCTTCTATGAATCTAGAAGTATACCACAGGTTCTTCATGCAATATAACAGATTGGGCCAGCCTTCCCCAAAAGTCATCACTTTTAATGTTAAAGATTTATTTTACACCACCTTAAAATCTTCATACTATGATCTGTATAAAAAGGCAAACAGATACATCTGCTTTAAAATGTAATGCCATGCACATTTCTACTGAGGGGGGATATATATCTTTGTGGGTATCCCAAGCAAAATTACTTTCAACTTAATAGGGTTTTCCCCCTAAGTTCCTCTTGGATTTAAAAGAGAATAACATAGCAAGAGCAAATTTGTTTTTAAATTTCTGCCTCAATAGACAGTTTAAATATTTGAATCAACATCATCTTACATGTATAAGTTATGTCATGGATGAGGGTCGGCCAGAATTTTCAAAGTGTGTTTTAAAGAACATTGATCACAATAGATGCTGAATAAAAAAATAGATTGTTAGATATGACAATTTTATTTTCTTCTTTGGAAAGTCATAACTAAAGCTTTAAAATTTTCTGTAGTAAAAAAGAATCTTGTTTTACTTGATTTAATCTAATTTTTCCTCACCTTAAGTCACCAAGGTTCTGGTTTTGTCAAGTAATGCATAATAACTTTCTAATGGAAAGTAATTTTATGAAATCAACTTTTATAAACACATGACAAGAATATTTTGTGGCTTTATGAACTATATTACTACCAGGGTTACACATTACCATTTGTTTTGAAAAACAGTATAAAAGATGAACTGAAAACTAGTCTTAGCTTGGTATTATTAGCAGGAATTCTTGGTCTTCAATTCGTGTAGAATAGATATTTCCACTTTTTTCTAAAATTTAGACACTGATAGAATTATAATTTTGTTATGGAAGTAAAGAATGAAGGACATATAGGATTTTTTTTTTAAATTCCTGTCACCTATCTCCTGGCATCGTGTAAAAAAATATAACTTTATAAGACTTCTCCTATTTTATGACATACTTTTAAAATCAAGAAAAAACATGCATATCATTACCCATGGGTTGGTTGTATGAAACTCTTTACCCTCATCTGTGCATTGACAAAGAAAAGTAAGCTAGGACTTGAATTTCTTCCCCTTCCAGGGTATATGATTGCACTCCAGTCTGGGTATTGGCCAAAGAATCCTGAATAACAGTAAATTGATCAGAATGGTGATTTAATAGCTCTTTTAAGAGCAATACAAGATAGGCCATTTCAGTACCATTAGCAACCCAAGGGTTCCTGACATCTTCAGTGGTCAGCTTCCATTCTCAAACATCATATCATGGTCATAAGATGGACTCTTCAGACTTAACAAAAGAACATTCATCAGCTGAGTAAACCCTCTTTGCCAAGTTTTCCTGGTAGCTACACCCCCCAAAAAATCTTGCTTATCCATATATATAAAAGCCAAGCGACCAGAGCGACCAGTTGCAATGACATGCACTGTGGCTGGCCAACCAGCCTAATCGGGGCGGGGCCAGCCAGCCAACCTCCTGCATACAATTTCCTGGGCTAGCCGGCCCCGATTAACCCAGATCAGGTCGGACTGGCCAGACCCCAACCATGCACCGAGCCTCTAATATTTCATAATGTTGAATAGAAAGTAAAGGATATTTACTGTATTATTTGCTTTTCTAAAAGTTGAAGAACTGGCCCAAGTTATCTGTAATGATAGAGGTTAGAAAAGATGCTTCTTCCAGAGGAAGTAGTGGGAACCTAGAATTAACTAGAACAAGCATGAGGAAGCCTTGTGGGGCACTCTGAGTGTTCAGGGCTCTTCCCCCTTCTTGCTTTTTAATAGAAACGTGCAGGACTTTATTTCACCTAGTTTTCTAAGCATGGATTCACTCTCCATACAATATTCCTACTACGTAGACATTCAGCTTCTGCTAAAATAATTCTAGTGATAGAAATAACTTTTTTTTCCTATCCCTCCCTTTGCCTAACCCAAACCCTTAAAAATATTAATATTTGTTATTTAACTCAAGTTTTACAAGATAGCCAGCCTTTTAAACAGTGCCTTATACACAGGTATCTAATGTAGTCTACCACCTATTTGTGGATGTAGCTTTGACCAGGTCTTTTCTAAACAAGACTGGCCAGCACTGAAGAAAAAGGGAGGGGAGTATTTTATATATTCTTAAATGATGATGTAATTTTGAATTTTGCAATTTCTAAACAATATATCTGGCATCCGTTCAATCTGAATAAAATCTTTTATACCTTATATTGTATATATACGTGGAATTTCTCAGAATGCTATTGTTAGAAATGTCACTGAGCTGTGGAAAAAATTATCTCTAATTTGATCAATATGTGGTTACCCAAATGCCATTAATTGCCATTGCTCTTAGCGTTCAGTTTTATGAGCCACATGGTCCATAAACTTACTTTATTATAATAGGGACAAAGAAAGAAGAGATCTCATCACAACAATAATGCCCACAACAATAGAGGGCATGGTTCAGAAGCACTCTTTGTCAGACACTGCATAATGGGATCTAATAATGATAAAGAAGTCCATTTCAGGATGCTATAAAAGATATTTTGTTATAAAATCTCCTTAAGTACTAATGAAAATCAAAGCAAATATGCAAGAAAAGAAGTTTATGTATGAGTACTATAGCAGAGTTTAAGCGATGGATGGATAGATGAAGAAAAGAAAAGAAAAGAAAAGAAAAGAAAAGAAAAGAAAAGAAAAGAAAAGAAAAGAAAAGAAAAGAAAAGAAAAGAAAAGAAAAGAAAAGAAAAGAAAAGAAAAGAAAAGGAAGTGAAGAAAACATGTAACAGAGTAGGGGATTAGATAAGTGGGGATGTTGTACTGATGGAAGAAAGGAGGAAAGGGTATTGAGGGAAGAATCCAGCTGATTTTGATGAGTAGAGTGCTGGATTTTCTATCCTTAGGAACCTAGGGGACCATCTTGCTATAAATAGCCAGGGCTGTCTCCCTTTAAAAAAAAAAAAAGTTCATATTTTCATTTATTAAATTTTTTTATCGTGTCATTGTAAATGTGCTAAAGTTGTGGGTTTCAAAGTATGATTCAAACCACCAACATCGCCTGGAAACTCAGGCTCCACTAGAAACCAACTAAGTCAAAAATACTGGGAGGGGGGGTGTTTGTTGTTATTTTTCCCCCACCAATTTCAAAGGGATGGCAAGTTCTTATTAATATTAATATCTTCCAATCCATTAAGTTATTATAAATAATAACATTTACAGCCTCACTTCAGGAATTCAAAATGTCCTTTTCCTCTGGTCCTCTTTTCAGCTCTGGAAGGGTCATTC
Organism: Myotis daubentonii; assembly: GCF_963259705.1. Classification (NCBI taxonomy): domain Eukaryota; kingdom Metazoa; phylum Chordata; class Mammalia; order Chiroptera; family Vespertilionidae; genus Myotis; species Myotis daubentonii. The sequence continues at coordinate 115,578,021 of NC_081861.1, forward strand.
TACGGAGGATAGGAAGCACTAAATATAAGGCCTCAAAAAGAGAAAGTCACTGAAGGTAGAGGAGATGTGGATGCGGTAGTGGGAAGCTGTAAAACATACACTCCCCTTCATTGTCCCTGTGCCCAGCCCCGTCTAAGAATGCACAAATACCATCATTTTTTGGGGAGTATGAGGGAAGAAGAAACTTTCCTCTATCCTTAGTGTTCTTCTGACTGGTCTAATTATCAAGTAGACATGAGACAGTTTAGCAAGAGAAAATGACCAAACTTAATTACATGCATACTATGGGAACCCACACATGCATGAGCGAGTCAGAGACCCCACATACATGAGAGGTTCAAGGATGGGAAAAGAAGTATATATGACATTCTGAGGTAAGGGTCACCTTGAGGTAGAAGGTCATTGCAGGACAATAAGAAGAGCAGTATTCAGTAATTAGATGTCTGTCCTGCCCTACAGATAGTTCAAAAAATGTTATCTCTGATAATCTCTTATATGGGCAAGGCCCCTAATTCAAATTCTTCTAGGTAGTTACGGGAAGGGTTGGGGGTGGAGGGAAAGTTTCTCTTGAGCCTGCAGGGCCTTGGTTGACTTTAGCTTAAAACAAACTGCTTACCATAGAGGCGTATCTTGCGGTGACTCATTTTGAAACCCTACAGGAGCAATTAGGCCTTTACAAGGCTTATGCCAACCTCAGTTTCCTCAGTTCAGTTTCCAAAGCCTCACCCACCATCTTTGGATTGTAAGAAGTAGTGTGGGGCTCCCCACATTGAGAACTAAAGCTCTGATATCAATGTATTGCCTGCTGTTGTTCTCATGATACCTCTTCCCCTACCACATTGCCTACTAAACAGTAAACTCACAGTTTCTTTAAATGTACAACAAATCTTTACTAAGTACTGAGGGAGTTTTTAGGATTGTTAACCAGACTGGTCAGTGCCATTAACTGCTCATTCTCTACCCAAGGGCCAGAGAACCAAATATGGTCCCATTGCATCTGAGATAATGATGACTGTAATATCTGACCATATGTCTCAATTATGCCACCATTACATCTGATGGTCTCTGGGGACCTTCCTGGGTACTTCCCAATTCTGCTCATTATGACTTGACTGTTTTCCATTTCCAACCTGGGAGTGGTACTGTGAGGAGGGCTTCTGTTGATTTCAATGCAGTCTAAAAGTTGAGAGACATCATACTAACCAATATATTCATTACCTCTTGTTCTTTTCAATTATTATATAAAAGAACTATTGTTAATGCCCTGCTTTACAAATAAGGAAACTGAAGCTTTAAGAAGCTCTATATTTTATTTAAGGTCACACAGCTGGTATGCAGAGGAGCAGGGAATAGAACCCAGATTTCAGACTATACACCCTGTGTTTCAGCCACTCCTCTGGAGCCTGGTGAATGAAAATTCATTATTTTGAATGAATATCTGTAATAGCCAACCTATGAGCCCTAAAACATATTTCTGATTGCTAAAGCATTACCTTTGAAGGAGAAAATATCCCCACCCCTTAATGATTGAAAAATAAAAGGCTACCAATACCTGGTTGAAGGAATCCTTTAATTTTTTTTCCCATAAATTCAGGCATTTGGGTTGGGTGAGATTAATTTATTCACTGAAATATAGTTTTTCCTGTTGTAATGAATAGGACACTATGTTACTGGCTCTTATCCCTTACTAAACTTATTTTCTGCCCTTGAAGCTAACTTTCTCTAAAGATTCCTTATTTACCGTATCTACTTCCTCACCTGACATAGCTGTCTCAACCTCAGATAATCTGACTTCTGCCACATCCTACAACTGAAATGGATTTTGTCAAGGTCCATATCATTTCCTGCCTCATCTCACCACTCTGTAGCTTTGATTGTTGACCAGTCCCTCCTATTGGAAAACTCTTCTCCCTTGGTTTCTGGAATAGTCTATTATTCTAGTTTTCCTCCTAGGTCTCTTCATTGCCTTCATTATTTTCTTGAAGTGTGCCTCTCATTTGTGAATCTCTTTTCATGTTGAGTTTCAACCTTAAGTCCCAATCAGCATATTTTTCTTGATCTCATCCAAACCTATAGCAATAACAACTCTTAATGATGACACCCAGATCTTTATCACCAACTAAAAATCTTTCTTGTGAGCTATAGACCTACATCCCCCTGCCTATCAATTATACCCATTAATGCCACATAGTTGCTTCAAAATCAGTAGGCTCAAGCTCAACAACTGCCATTCAAATAGTGTTTCTTCTCTTGCTCACTGAAAGGCAACATTAGCAATTCAATTTCTCAGGTTTTTCACTGTCATCATTTGGTCTTCTCTTTACTTCACTGTTCTGACACTATCTTGGTTTAAGCCTCTATCAGTTCCTGTATGAATTATTGCAATTGCCTTAAAACTGATTATCAATTTTCCCCGCCATTATGATTCAGCTTTCTGTACTACAGCTAGGGTAATTTCTAAAATGTATTGTCTGATTATGTCAGTTATCCACTAGATTACCTTCTGTGATTTCCTCAAGATAAATTCATTTAATAACTAGCTGGCTTAATTCAATATTTTTCTTCATCAAACTGACTTATCAGTATTTTCATGTTCTTTGATACTGAGGGCTTAAAATTCAAGAGTAAATTGGCCTTATGCTTATTTTAACTTAGGCACTTCCTTCAGTGGATAATCTGTTTAAGTCATTTGCAAAATAACCCGTGGAGCACAGTCTATTGTGATCAGTAGACATGACATGAAGTGATTTTTTTATTGTTAGACCAGCACTTTTCTTCCAATACAAACATTTATATCATATATATATATATATATATATATATATATATATATATATATATATATAATATCATATATATTATCATTTTAATGTTTACTGAAGCATTTTTTAAAATGCCTGCTCAAAGATTATTTCATTTTCTACGGGAATTCACCTTTAACTTCATACTTACTATTGATTAGGGCTCAGATTCTGTGAAGTTTATGTTGTTAATGTACAAAAACCATTGAAACCTGTAAAGAATTTTTGTGAGTTTGTTTGAGTCAAACTGTCAACACATGCCAGGAAGCAGAACCTCAACAAATTGAGATAATGCTCTGGAGAAATGGCGGGTTACATCTGTATTTATACATTGCAATCAAAGGAAGAGATGTAGGTGGGCTACATGAAATCCATTGGTGATAGATTAGAGAGGCTGGAGAAAGCAAAGTGGGGGGAGGGGAGGAAGCCCTGGGATTGGATAAAAAGTAAAATGATGGACACATACTTAGGTAGGTGCAGGAACAATTAACATAACAATAAAGGAATTTGTGATATCTGTCCTGGCGCCCAGCACATTTGGTTGTGCCCCAAGGGGTCCAGAAAAAGGGGAGTTACAAGTTACCCAGACATTTTAAGGGTATGTTATTATAGATACAAAAACACAGATAGGTTCAGTTAAGGTAAAGGTTGACCTGATACCGGCCTAGGACGTAACTACTCACCATAACTGCTTTCAGTTAAAGTTTAATTTCAGACCATCCTTTGTGATTACTTTAGGTCTCTGAGTTTGCAAGACCACCATGCAGGCCTCCCCTGAGCTTGTCAGGTCAGCATGTGGCCCCTTTCGTCCACAGTGTGAACATAGATTTTTATACAGTGGAGAAAAGTAATTGTTTTTCTAGAATAAAAAAAAATATTTTGAAGGAAATTATTTTATTACCCTTTAAGATATTATCCAGTTTTGTATGTAATTTAGCAATCTTATTCCAATATACAATCCTGACTTAATGATGGTTCAACTGACAATTTTTTTTATTTTACTATCGTGTAAAAGCGATATGCATTCAGTCGAAAATATACTTTGAATTTTGAATTATGATCTTTTTCCGGGCTGGTGATATGTGGTAAGATACTCTCTCATGATGATGGACAGTGGCAAGGAGTTGCAGCTCCAAGTCAATCATGTAATCACAAAGCTGAGAAAATGATATTCTACAGTATATACATTGTGTTAGATGCTTTGCCCAACTGTAAACTAATGGAAGTGTTCTGAGCATGATTAAGGTAGGCTAGGTTAAGCTTAGATGTTTGGTAGTAAAGTGTATTAAATGCATTTTCAATTTATGATGAGTTAATTGGATGTAACCCCATTGTATGCTAAGGAGCATCTATACTTTCTTTCCATGATTATATATGTTCAGTCCCTTGAATTCTCCTTTGAAATGGTTTTAGCCCTAGCCAGTTTTGCTCAGTGGATATAGCAGCAGACTGAAAGGTCCCAGGTTTGATTCCTGTCAAGGACACATATTCGGGTTGCGGGCTAGATCCCCAGTAGAGGCCTTGCAGGAGGCAGCTGGTCAATGATTCTCTCTCATCATTGATGTTTCTCTTTCTCTCCTTCCCCCTTCCTCTCTGAAATCAATAAAAATATATTTTAAAAAAGAAATGGTTTTAATTCTCTGAAAGTTTTATCATTAATTAAACAATTATTTTTGTATTGTCAAGATGTATGTTTTTTTAATCTTCATTGTTGAAAGTGTTACATAGCTCCCCCTCTTTCCCCCATTAACCTCTTCCAGCCCACTCTTGTCATCCCCCTACCAGTCCCTCACCACCCCATTGTCTGTGTCCATGGGTTATGCATATAAGCATACAAGGTCTTTGGTTGATCTCTGACCAACCACCCTTCCCTCTCTTCCCTCCCTTCCCTTTGAGGTTCAGCAATCTGTTCATGCTTCCATGCTTCTGGTTCTATTTTTGTTCATCAGTTTATTTAGTTCATTAGGTTCCATATATAAGTGAGGTCATGTGATACTTATCTTTCTCTGACTGGTTTACTGCACTTAGTGTCAGCATGTATTTATAAGAGAAGAATAAATTTCTTTCAGTGTGATTATTAATAACATTAATAGTATTTCTAGGGAGAAAAAAATCCCTGGTCAAATACAAGGTGAGGCAAAAGTAGTTTTACAGCTGTCTATATGGAAAATAATATAATGATTAATAAATAATAATACAAGAATAAATTCTGTGTTTTGCATACTCACAAATGTAAACCTACTTTTACCCCACCCTGTATGTTTGGCAAAAAATTACAGGTTATATCCCCCTTTGAGATATGAGCAATAACCATTCATAAGCTGTAGTTTCTGAGAAATTTGGACATGAAATACAGCAACCTATCTTGCTTTATTTAATTTAGCATTTCATGATTATTCATGCAGTTTTAGGAAAAAACAGTTTGGAAACCAGTGGTTTACTTGTAACTTTGGAGGACAATGTTTTACACTACAATATTCATATTTAAAATGCTGTTAAGACGATTTCTACTTTGAATTAAAATTTATTTTCCATTGCCCAGCAGGTGTCCTACAGTGGTTGAGCATCGACCCATGAAGTCACAGTTTGATTCCCAGTCAGGACACATACCCAAGTTGAGGGCTCCATCCTCAGTAGGGGACATGCAGGAGGCAGTGGATCAATGATTCTCTCTCATCACTGATGTTTCTCTCTCCCTTCTTCTCTCTGAAATAAAATTAATTCATTAACTAATTAATTAACAAATAAATAAACAAATACATTAAATTAAATAAAGATTTATTTCACCTAATTTTGTTACATTAAAATAAGATGGAATTCTAGACTTCCAAATACACATTTCAGAAAAGCCCTCCTATAACTGCAAGAAAAATAATCTGACTTCTTGGCAGTATAGTCACACCGGTAGAATAGCTTTAATGAGTATTTAAAATAGAAAACACTTTATTTTCTATACAGAGTATGTCAAAATAATTGCAATCATTAAGCGAAACTAGCATTCAGTTGTGTTCTAAATAAGTCAATTGAGATGGTGAAGGATAGAAAGAAACCTGCATAAAAGAGGCATGCTATCTAGTTTTTAAAAAGAGTCATATGCAAATGAAAACATTAGTGAGCAATTAAATACTTAAAGGATGCATTACTTATGTTAAAGTAATAAATGTATTTCTGGAAGATTTAGGATGTGAGGACTTCAGTATTCAAACAAGTTTTTGCTTTTGAATTAGTTTGTATTTGAAAATGGCCCTGAGGAGAACTAGAAGTATAAGTAGACTTGACATCTGTGTCTTTTACAAACAATTCCTAAACAATGTTTTATTATGACTGTCTTCTTGCCCCTTGTCATACTTCTAAATGACTACATGCATGGCTACACATGAACTAATAAAACATTAATGTTATTGTTATGAATGTTAAAATTCATCAGTCTGATATTATCTTCTTCCTCATAATTATGTCTTATGTTTTGCTGGCTTAATAGTTTTCCATTCTAATCAAGAATTGTCATGGGCTGTGGGTTGAATTACCCTGTGAAAGACTGATTTGCTTCTAGTCCCTATAATCTGTCCCCTGGAAGCCTAGAGATTGAAATCATTAGGGCCCTGCTGTTGCCCTTGATCTCTGCTCAAAGAGGATAGAGATTGATTAGTTGACAGTCTGTTGACCCAGATGGCTCAAAATGAAGTAGTCATGAAACAAAATCAAGTGCATACTTCTCAGAATATTTGCTAATGTCATTTATTCTGTGTGCATTTTTTCAGCCTTATTTTATCTTTCCTTTTTTGTGTGTGTGTGGTTAGATATTAAGTAGAGAAGTTGTCCCAGTGCTCTATCCCTACCCAGTACTTTCCTGCCTTCTGGGGCACTTAAGTATTTTTTGAGCTCTGACTGGTTTGGTTCAGTAGATAGAGCGTTGGACCATGGACTGAAAGGTCCCGGGTTCAAATACGGATGTTTCTCTCTCATCGATGTTTCTACCTCTTTATCCCTCTCCCTTCCTCTCTGTAAAAAGTCAATAAAAATATATTTAAAAAAATAATTTTTTTATTCCCTGATTTATCTGAAAAAGCAAGGTAGCATAGAGGACTTATTGCATATGTGTCACATGAAAGGATTATTATTAACAAATGTCTATTTAATTTTTTTATCAAATGTTGGCCTGAAATCACTAGTTACTAGGCAAACATAATAGACATTTTATAGAAAGAATGTTCACTCTTGTATAGCTCTGAGTTTAGGAATGGTATCAGTGCTTAAAAATATATAAAATCTAAAGTAATTCATTTAAGAAAGTTAAAGTCTCTGTTAAAAGAGAAAGCCACCCAAGGGCCAGTTTTGCTCAGTGGTTAGAGTGCCAGCCCATAGATTGAAGGGTTGCAGGTTTGATTCCAGTCAAGGGCATGTACTTCTGTTGCCAGCTCAGTCCTCAGCCCCATTCAGGGCCCCTACTGGTGGCAACAAATTCACATTGATGTTTTGTTCTCTCTGTATATCCCCCTCCCTTCCACTCTCTCTAAAAATCGATGGAAAAAATATCCTCAGGTGATTAACAAAAATAAAATAAATAAAATAAAAGAGAAAGCCACTTTTTAAAATGCCACTGTCAATTTATTAAAAATATTAAAGACATCTAAGCTTCTTTTGGGTATCAGTATTCTGTTCCATTGATATTTTTTTTATCATATTCTGGCACTATACAGTTCTGATTTCTTGAGCTTAATATCTGTTATAGGATTGAATACTTATTTACTTTTTCCAGTTTTATTTTAAAAATTGACAAACATCACTGTGTAATTTAAGGTGTGCAGCATGATGGTTTGATTTACGTATGTATTGTGAAATGATTATCACAATAGGTTCAGCTAACATCCATCTTCTCATGTAGATAGAATAAAAAGGAATGAAAGAAGGAAAGAAAAAGGAAAAAAAATCTTGTGATGAGAACTCTCAGAATTTACTTTTAACGTATATATTGTACAGCAGTATTAGCTACAGTCATCATGTTGTACATTATATCCCTAGCATTTATTTATTCATTCTTTTACATATCAATATCTAATTGTCCCAACACCATTTATTGAAAAGGCTGTCTTTTCTCCATTAAAGATTCTTGGCTCCCTTGTCAAATATTAGTTAACTATGTATGCTTGGTTCATTTCTAGGCTCTCAATTTTGTGCCATTGTTCCATTTATCTCTTTTATGCCAGCATCATACTGTTTTGATGACCATAGCTTTGCACTTTAGTTTGAAATCAGGAAGTGTGATACCTCCTGCTTTGTTCTTGAAAGCCACCTTTAAATAGAGATCTTATTTCTACTTTAGTTTCTACTTTAAAAGGTGAAGACAACATTTTATATATATATATAAAATTTATTTATATATATATAATTTTTATTGATTTCATAGAGGAAGGGAGAGAGAGAGGGAGGTAGAAATATCAATGATGACAGAGAATCATTGATAGGCTGCCTCCTGCATGCTCCACACTGGGGATCCATCCCACAACCTGGGCATGTGCCCTAACCAGGAATCAAACCTGTGACCTCCTGGTTCAACCACTGAGCAACACTGGCTGGGCAAAACAACATATTTTAAAGAGAAATATATTTGCAAATATTTGGGGATAATTTAATTGGACCAATTTGATAACTGAGTCTATTGAATCTAATTAAAATATTTGGTTAAAGAAAGAAATGGTTCTGTTCAAATTTAAATGAACTTAATTAAAGCATCCAAGTTCATGGCTACTCTGCTGCTTTGTATTAATATTGACAATTCTGAAAAAAATATATATTTTAGTTTTAAAAAATATTGTATATGGTGAGGAGGTAATAATAACCTTGTAAAAATGTGCTTTGAAAATATTTTATAGTGGCCAGTTCCTGCCTGTTCTCTGGAGGGAGGTAGCCTAATTTAGGCACGTCCAGTATTTGGAACAAAAGGAGGCAGTCTGTGAAAAGTCTGACAGGCACCTTAAAACTGCCCTACCTATTTCTTGTTATTATATTTTCCTTTTGTTACATTCCTGTTTTCATTCCCAGAGCCTTGAATTTAATATTGCCTCTCCCCATTTTTCACTTTCATAAATCTAAGCATTTCCATTATTAGTACTGTAGTCCGAGGAAGTAGTGTACTCCACATTTAAGGGATAGTAGACTCCATATCTGGGGAAAATCTTCTGAGAAACTGAAGTAGATTTTAGGTGAGAAGTGTGTAAGGGTAATTTAGTGCTTGTGGTGGGAGGGGGGGTACAGTCCTAAGTAAATTACAGAATGACAGTGACATGTTAGGGGCTCCATTTTCAGTGAAGTTTCTGTACCAGTTTTAGAAGCATCACAACAGAAACAAATCCTTGAAAATTGTGGTAGAAATCTTTTTAGTGTTCAGACTGAGCAGACAATGCCTACATTTTTGAAGTTTCATTTGGCAGGCTTGACACAATAAGCTACGTGAAACACAGTTCAAGTGTTCCTTGTTTTGACAAAGAAGTCTAGGTCTACTCCACTGAAATTTAGACCTGGACTTCAGGGAGTCCATATAGTTACCACAGTAGATTGGGTGAATAAGCTACCCCAGGAGCACCAGAAGGATAGAGCACACATTGAAGTAGTTTGAATTTCCAGTGATTGGAATCACCACGGCCATAAATCAGATGGTAGGTTGTGCATTCTGCCTTTCATGCTCTGTCAATACTTTTCATCCAGTTCCTCCCTCCCTTTCTGTTGCTATCCTAGGAATGTGGTACCTGTGTTCCCTGGAGTTGTTTGCCAACTCTTATTCATTTTCCAAGCTTTCCTTTCTCTAAACAGTTTTCACTGTTGAATTCTGCTGTGCTGTATACTTGTAAAACATGTGATTATATCACAGTTACTACAATGTAAAGGCTCTAGGAACAGAAGTTTCCCTTCACTTTTGCCAGCACTGCTGGCAAATCTATAATAATAAAAGTGTAATATGCAAATCGACTGAATGGTCAAACAGCTGAATGACCGTCCTGATGACCTTCTGGATGAAGCCAGGGCTGCAAGGACCTACCCTTGCATGAATTTTGTGCATCGGGCCTCTAGTATAAATATAAAGGCATATCACTGATGACTCTAAATGAGGCTTTTGTTTGCCTGGACCATCAAAAGAATAAACATAAAAATGTTAAATATATATATATATATATATATATATATATATATATATCCACATATATATAACCTATATGTGTGTGTATGTATATTCATACCTATATAAAATTGAATTAGTCCTCTAAAGTATCATGTTTTGTGACAAATATACTATATGCATATGCAAATTTAGGTTAATGTTTTAGGTTTTTTAAAATATGTTTTCATTGATTTTTAGAGAGAGAGAAAGGGAGAGGAATAGGGAGATAGAAACATCGATGAGAGAGAAACATCAATAGGCTGCCTCCTGCAACCCAAGCATGTAGCCTGACTGGAAATTGAACCGATGTTCTCTAGGTTCATGGGTCATTGCTCAACCATTGAGCTGCACTGGTCAGGCAAGGTTAATAAGTTAATATGAACATTTCTAATGCTATAAAATTCTACAGACCTTGAAAGATACAGAATAGTAATCTCAAATCACTTTTGGAAGAAAGTAAAATATACATTGTGAAAATAATAAACTAGGAACCCTTTTCAAAACCAATCCCCATAGTGCTTCATAAAAATGTGCCAAATTTTTTTGGAATGGAATTCATAAAGAGTTGCAGGTTTCATTTCCTTTAGACTTTTATTCCCTTCCAATATTTTGGGGAATCTTGGAGTGTAGGGGAAGCAGGTAATTCTGATGGTATTTTGTAGGAAATTAGTGTTTGTACTGGCTTTATATTTAGATATATACTTGAGTACCTTGTTTTGAAAATTGTAACAATAATTGTTTCCTGGTAATTGGTTTTAAATATACAGTAGTATTAAGAAAAAAATAACATTTGTTTCCTTTACAGAAAACAAATTTTTAAAAGGTAATGATCTATACTAATTGAATGTGATTTTAAATTTGTAATATACTGTCAAGCCTACAAATATGAAACTAGGTGTGGATAAACTTTTAAAAAATCAGCAGTAGTACAAACAGATTTTATTACCCATCATTTGCAGGGCTGGAGGCATTGCCATATTTAAATATGTGACCTGTTTTAAGTATTTGGGTCAAAGAGAAGGGAGGCACTGATGTTTAAAGTGGCACAAACAGAAGCATGAAAATGGAATCAAATACATCTGAAAGTGCAGAAAAATCTTTTAAAAGAACAGGTACATCAATAATGTTCCATTCAGACAGTGGGTATTATTATGTGACCATTATTTAGTCTCTCATCATCAAATCCAAGATCAGTGACAGTCAGCACAAGTTATTGGTTTAATAATAGATTTGGAGGAGCATGGGTTTAAATTTGTGCCCATCTATTGCCAAATAGCTGTATGACGTTGGGCTGTTACTTAACCTCACTCACTAAGCTTTGCTTTCCCATCTGTACAATGGAGTCAATAGAAATACTGACCTATAGAGTTGTTATGAGAATTACTATGTTGATCCATTTAAAGTATTTATAAAGGGCACATACTAAGTACTCTAATTATATACACTACTAGAGGCCCTCAGTCGGGGGGGGGGGTCCCTCAGCCTGGCCTGTGCCCTCTTGCAGTCTGGGACCTCTCAGGAGATGACCACCTGCTGGCTTAGGCCCGCTCCCCGAGGAATTGGGCCTAAGCTGGCAATCAGTCATCCCTCTGGCAGCCCGGGATGTTCACTTGCCAGCGGGAAGCAAGCCTGAGCTGCAATTGGACATCCTTAGTGCTACTGAAGAGGCGGGAGAGGCTCCCACCACCACTGCTGTACTGGCTGCTGTCAGCCTGGCTTGTGTCTGAGGAGAGCTCCCCCCGTGGGAGTGCACTGACCACCAGGAGGCTGCTCCTGCATTGAGCGTCTGCCCCCTGGTGGTCAGTGTGTGTCATAGTGACCAGTCATTCCCAGTCGTTCTGCTGTTAGGGTCAGTTTGCATATTACCCTTTTATTATATAGGATAAAGGCCTGGTGCATGGCTGGGGGCCAGCTGGTTTGCCCTGAAGGGTGTCCCAGATCAGGGTGGGGGTCCTGCTGGGGTGCCTGGCCAGCCTGGGTGAGGGGCTGATGGGTGTTTGCAGGCTGGTCACACGCCCTTCAGGGTGGGGGTCCCCACTGGTGTGCCTGGCCAGCCTGGGTTAGGGGCCGATGGCTGTTTTCAGGCTGGACACACCCCCTTTAGGGTGGGGGGTGCCCACTGGGTTGCCTGTCCAGTCTGGATGAGGAGCTGGGGGCTGTTTTCAGGCTGGCCAAGCCCCCCGGCAACAGAAGCTCCCAGCCTCTCCTTTTTTTTTTTTCTTTTTTTATTCTGGGATTTATTTACCTTCTATAATTGAAACTTTGTAGCCTTGAAAGGAGCTCAGAGCCGGCCAGGGTAGGTGGGAGGGAAGCTTGGCTTCCTCCATCACTGGAGCAACCAAGCCTCCTGCTAGCTCCAGCTCCGTGGCCACAGGCAGCTGAAAGCAGGTATCTGGGTTTTATTTATCTTCTATAATTGAAACTTTGTTGCCTTCAGTGGAGCTCAGAGCCAGCCACGGCAGGTGGGAAGCTTGGCTTCCTCCATCGCTGGAGCAACAAAGCCTCCTGCTTACTCTAGCTCCATGGCTGCCGGCGGCCATCTTGGTTGGGTTAATTTGTATATAGTTGCTCTGATTGGCTGGTGGGCGTGGCTTAAGGCATAGTAAAGGTACAGTTAATTTGCATGTTTGTCTTTTATTAGATTAGATTACCATTACCTTGAAAAATGATCTTGTCTCTCCATTTCTTCATATGTAATGTGGATAAACATGAGGATTAAAATTTTAAAGTGCATAGAAAAATTAGTTCAGTGTCTAGAAATGTCTAGATACCCAATATAATTAACCATCCTCTCCTTTTTTTCACTTTCCACAATTGGGCTGAATGCTGTAGGAGATATAAGGATACCTACTAGGTGCTCAGCCTTCTACTTGGCACCAAAGAAATAACTCATGTTATTCGTTATTTTATCCAATCTGAAATTTATTGAGCACCAACTAGGTGTCAGGAAGTGTATGGGCAATAGAGAATAGTGCATAGAAATTTGTAGTCAGGAGAAAATTATCTAGTCCAAAATCAACTACTTAATTTTACCCCATTACAGTACATGGGTAGGACTGAAGCACTCTAAGCCTCAGTTTTATGACTTCTAAATGTTAATAGTACTAATAGTCATTATAAGATTCAAAACCTATTCTGAATTATAGTAATTTGTGCAATATTAGTGAAAATAATGGTTTATTTGGAGAGGCACATTTGCATTTCTCACAGTGAAGCTTTGGGAACAATGCCTTTGCACTAAGTGATATGTTTGTAGTGGATAAAATTTTCACCATCATGCCAATTTAAGGAGGCCAAAAATGCTACCTTATTAATTTTTCTATAACTGAATTAAATCTCTACCTTGTACATTCATTTATCTTAATGTATTAGATTTCTTAATACAGAAGTCCTCTGTTATCCTCAGTTTCACTTTCCACAGTTTCTGAAAATATTAAATGGAAAATTCCAGAAATAAGCAATTCATAAGTTTAAAATTGCATGCTGCTCTGGGTGGTGTGATGAAATCTCCTGCCCTCTGGCTCCCTCTTGCTGGGGACATGAATCATCCCTTTGTCCAGTGCATCCACACTGTAGGCACTCCCACCCTTCAGGTTAGTCACTTAGTAGCCCTCTGTTGTCAGATTGACTGTTGTGGTATCACAGTGCTTGTGTTCAAGTAAACCTTATTTTACTTAATGCCATATTCACATGACTTTTATTATACTATATTGTCATAAATGTTCTATTTTATCATGAGTTGTTGCTAATCTCTTGCTGTGCCTAATTTATAAGTTAAATTCAATCAGAGGTATGTATGTATAGGGCTTGGTACTATCTGTGGTTTGGGGCATCAGCTGGGAAGTCATGAATCTGAGTAAGGGTTCACAGTATGCCTTTATTAGGAATCTCAATTAAATTCAGTGACTTCTCAGGTTTTCCAGCCATTCAAGATTTGTTGGGACCCTCCCTCCTCACCAGGATGGCAGTATCCCAAAGACATAAGGGCAGGCTTCTGGTCCTGGGTCAGGGACATGCAAAGATGTAACATCTAGTTTGCTCCTTTGGGTAGGTGACCCTTTTATAGGAATGTCTGCTGAGTTCAGCAAGCATCTGTATCCCTCCCTAGCTGGAATGTCCACTCTGCCTTCCTGGCCTTGGGATCCCTCTGTCCTGGTTGCCACACCCTTGCAAGACTTGCACTTGCTCCTCCCAACTTCCATGGTCTTCTCAAGCCCCAATATATGTTAGTTGCTCATCATACACCTGTTGAGGTTTTCTGACCTCTGTGAGGCTACCTACATGTCTAGCTCGTTTGCTAGGGCACTATTTCAAAACAGCTCAGGTACCCTTCTGTACTCTCAGCCTTCCACTTTTCAAGGGGTCATTATCAATCAGCTCCCTCTTCTCTTTCAATGACTTTCAAAGAGTGTGGGGGGGCAGATTAGAGGGATTCAGAGCCCTCTCCGCATAGCTTCCAGCTCTTACTTATCTGCATCACTCTCAACTTCCCCAGCTTAGTCTTGGTAGGCAATAAGAGCTGGTGAAATCTTCTACTAGCCAGTGTTCTACACCTGTTATTTAAGCCAAAGTCGTGGTTTAATTATAGTAAAAAATATTTACCTCTGTTAAAGGTATCAAGACTGTACCTACCTTATCTGCCTAGGATGGAATTTAAGACCATAAGTAGCACAGTCTCAGGAAATTGTGTGTGTGTATGTAGTTATGATGATTGAACTGCTAGGGAGGTAAGGATCCTTAATTAAATCTATCATTCCTTCACATGTGCATTGTGATCATAGGCAACTAATAAAACCATTTTGGTTCAGGTTTCCCATCTGTAAAAGAGGAAACAATACCAAATGCACAGTCTATTTGTTAGTATTAAATACAGAATATAGCATCATGCATATAGTACATCCTCAACCAACCTGAATTCCCTTCCTCACATTCTTTTAGTACAGTGGTTCTCAACCTTGGCTGCACATTAGAATCAACTGGGAATCTTTTTAAAATCCTGATTTCTGGGCCTCATCCTCCAGAAATTCTATTTCTTTGTTACTAATGTTGTGGCCCCACCCCATAACAAAGAAACAGAATTTCTGGAGGATGAGGCCCAGAAATCAGGATTTTAAAAAAGATTCCCAGGTAATTCTAATGTGCACCCAAGGTTGAGAACCACTGTTCTAGTAGGAGGCTCCCTGCTTCTTTGCCCCCTCTGCTCTTTAGTATACCCCGATTACTCCCTCATTTGGGACTGAGCTGCCTTTCATTAACTATCCTTAGTGTTTCCTTTTTCATATTCATCTACTATATACCTTATACAATATATCACCCCAAATCCTCTTGAATCTATTTTATGTAGACCTAATAAGGCATATTTTTTGGACACATTCATGTGTTTTTCTTAAGGTAAATTTCAAGCGAAAGTGAAAAATGAGTTCCTTCTGGTTTTCAGGCAGAGTTTTCCTTTTGAGAAAGTAGGTCAAGAAACATTGAACACAGAATAAATTTATCTCTGAAAACAGTTCTTCATCTCTGGATTGTTTAAGGATGGCCTAGAATCCATGCTTAGTATTCTGTTACATCTCCAGTTTCAGAAATCTTCTGAATTAGCATTTTGGCATAAAACATTTCCTTGGAATTGCTCTTATTTTTATCCCCATCTTCTGTACTCCATTGTCAGATAAACCGACAATATGTAGCAGTCATTTCATAAATCCACATACAAATTATTCCCCAAGGAAAGTCAATGGACATCTTCTCTGTTCAGTGCACAGTTAACTAGAGCTGTTGTGGCTTGCTTTTATAGATTGTCCGTGCTCCACTAAAGTTTTTTTAAAAATCATAAATATAAAGTTAAACGGATGGTTAGAAGTAGATTGGTCTGCAGGAACATCTCCAAAGTATGCGAGGAACTCTCCTCCTGTAGATGTAAATGAGCTGGGAGAGAGAGACACCACTGGCCACTATCACCAGTTTTAGGAATCAAGCCTAATCTATTTCTTTTGCTCCTCTACCCCAGTTAATTATAAGGCTCTGATTCCTCTTAATTTCATCTACACATTTAAAGAATTGACTAGGTTTTTTGTAGGCTAAAATTAAAGACTTTCTGATATTTATCAAAACTTCTTTGTTTCCGATTTATTTTCCCCATAGCTGTGTGTGTGTGTGTGTGTGTGTGTGTGTGTGTGTGTGTGTGTGTGTGTAAGAGTAGGAAAAAAGGCAGAAAGCAGATTATTTCCTAATAATCCTGAGAAGTACATGTTCATTTCTTTCACCAAGGAAACTAGAGTATTGAAAATGCTGTGTCCTTTCATAGCCATTCTAAAAGGACTGGTGGTCGTAGTTCATGTTTGAATCATTTCATTGCACAGACCTGCAATGATTCATTGAAACTTTCATAAGGGTTTTCAAAAATAGATTAGATAATGCTTACAGTTGAAGCTAAATAAGGCTGTTGTTTACCTTACTTTACTGAAGTGGGAATTTTAGAATTCTAATATGTCCCCACATTTGTTACCCTTGGTATTCTGGCAGCATTTTGTCATGATCACATTTCCCCTGTTCATTTGTAATTACTCCCGTATATTTTTTCATGATTCTAATGGGAGCTGTGGATTGAGGAGGAGAATAAAAAGCTTCAAATTAAAGAAGAATCTATAAAAATATTTATGATTTCTAATTATTAATAGTTCAACAATTTTTGTTGACCATTTTAGATTGACTTCCCTGGGTCTGGTGCATAGTAAATTCATAGATACTCAATAAAATAGAATCATGCATGAATGTGTGCTGTGTATTGGTGCTGGGTACTAAGAACGTTTGCCTGAGTCCTGAGTGAGTCTTGAGCTGCACACAAATTGTGTGGTTCAGAGTTAGCATAGGACAAGGAATTTGGTCATTAATATAAACTTTAGATCACTCATAGTTTGAGTAACACCAGTACACTAGGAGGAGAATGAAGAAAGAACTAAAAACACAAACAACAGCAAAAATTACAACACATCAAAATCTATTAACCATCATTTATATTCAGGAACCCATTAGCTTTCTCCTCTCTTTCTTAAAAGATAAATCAGTAATAGTTACAGGTGTGGTCACTAATTTTGATTACTTTTTTAGCTTTTTATGACTTGCATTTCTATGTTGAGATTCAGTTTGCCCTTCCTGATAATTCTAACCCACCCACCAATCCATAAGTGATAAGAGAAAAGAACAAATGGGGCTTCATACATTTTAGTGAAATCTATTCATACCACTCTACAAAAGGCTCCAAATTGGAACGTCTGGAATTATCTACTTCTCTTTTGTTGCATTTTGAGAATATCAGTGAAATTTGAAATGATTTAGTAAAATGGAAAGGAAGTTTGAACAGGAATTATATATTGAAAATATAACAAAAGAGGCAGACCCAATCAGTTTAGGCTGCAGAGAAAGGAATATGCCTCATGATTTTGCATTTTTTTAGACAGCCTTCCAATTTATCTGGAAGCCCACTTCATATTTCATTTTCTAGTCATATAGCAGAGAATGTTACAATTGGAATGGCTCTCTTTCTACAAGTAAATGGACCATTTGGAGTAGTATATAGATTTATTTTAGTTTTATAGCATGAGAGGCATAGAGGTACAATAAAAAGAACAAAGATTTTGGAATCAGAGAAATGTACACTTACAAGTTGTTGTAACCTTGAAGCAATAACTAGTGATTTTTAGTCTCAGTTTTCTGTCTGTATGACAGGATAGGGTGTGACAATGGGGAGACAATACCTATCATGCAGGCAGCTACAAATGTTAAGCACTTATCACATATGGAGTCTGATGTCATGCCTTCCATCAAAGACTGAATACTCATGTGTGAACTTTGATAAACAATTTCCCAAGATTAACATATATTTTAATTTAAGTTATGTGCAATTTTAAGGTAGTGCTATTAGTTTTCTAATTTAATGTTATTTTAATTTATAATAGGATAATTTTGCATTTGCTACATTTAGAGTTTTAATTATGACTTATTTCTAGTATTTCTACTTGAGTCTTACAGTTTCTATGACTGTGCTTGACATTTCCCATCTGTGCAAGCAAGTTGTCCACCTTCTCCTTTAAAATCTAGAGAATCTATCAGTAAGTTTTTGTTTATAAATCATAGTTATTTAAAGTCCTCATCTAGTAGTTCCAATGTGTAGACTACCTCTGAGTTCGGTATATACTGATGGCTTTATCTCATGACAGTGTGTATATTTTGCTTGCTTTTTTGCATGTCTCTCTTGGTGTGTCTGTGAATGTTAGACTTTGTGTATAAAAGAACGATAGAGGATGAAGAAAATATAGTAAATCCAGGAAATGGACACAGCTCTTTTTCTGCCACACTGTTAATATGGGTGTTTAAGTCCATGGAGTTAATTTTAGGCTGGCTTTAGGTTTTATTGTTGCTATAGCAACCTGCAGAGCACCACAGACTTCAAATTCCTCCAGTGATGGGCTGCTACTACACTGTGCTTAGTGTGGTGCCTGGAGTGCTAAAGTGGTTTCTCAGTGTTCTCGTTCCATTCTTGGCTTTCAGCAGACCTTATACAGCTCCCCCTCCCCCTCTGGTAACAGACCACTGCTTTGTTTCAGTATAGGAGATTCTCTCCCCATCTCCCAGGAATAGGTATTTTTTTATTCTATCCTTATCACACCAAAAAGCAGATATTTGCCTAGATCCAGTGATAGTAGAGTTGCCTACCCTTTTTCAGTGGCTTAAGTCTTTTGCTTCCAGGAGACAAGGGTCTGCAAAATGGGTTTGATTGCATACCCGTGTATCACAGAGGGAATAGCTTCCTCTCATCTCCTAGCCTACCCCTAATGTTTCCTGTAAGTACCCAATATCAATAGAGGCCTGTGAAAAGAACTCCAGAGAGCTTCAGTCTGCATTCCCAAACATTCTACACTACAGCTTCAAGGCAGCCCACATCCGACTTTTAAGAACTCTTACAATTTTAGCTATTTTCTTTGACCTCTTCATATATAGGCTACCTCTCCCTCTGGTGTGCTGTCAAAGCGGAAAACAGTTCGTGTGCCCAGACTCTCCTTGGAGAAGATTGTCGCATTTGGTAGTTCAGCTCACTTTGTTGCCTCGTGTCTGTAGCTCTTTGGCTCCAAAAAAACCAAAACAAAACAGCATGCTTTCTAGATTATCCAGCTTTCTCTCATTAGCTGGAACAACATTTTTATAAAGCATTATACATCTTAAGGAGAGATGGAGCTTAATGGTGATGTAAAACCCAAAAGTAGTTTGCTCTCTTGGAAACATCTGCATTCAATATGATAATGGTTATAGCCACCCTTTTAGATGGAAACACTGAATGTGCTGATTTCCGTTTGAGAAAGACTGGTTTGGAGAGTTGATACTTCAACAATTGAATTTAACCAAACATTTATTGCGGACCACTGGGAAATGTTGGGATAAATAGTTGAAAAATATTGTCCCTTGTCTTTCAAAACTTTTTAAGACATATGGGAGCTCGTGTATGTTTTATTTATCTCTAGCTCTCTCTTTTTTTCATTGGTGACAAATAAATATTAAATGAATTGATAATTAGAAATTATAGTGAATTGTTTAGTAACTTAGATCAGGTCCATAAAATATGATTTCAAAAGCATTTGGAATCTTCATAATTCATCTGTGAAGCCTAATTTATGATGTTGAAACTAAGATTTTGAACATTTTCCAAAGTTGTACCTCAAAGGTGTAGAAGGCCAGGAGAACTTTTGAAGTGTGTGTGTGTGTGTGTTGTGTGTGTGTGTGTGTGTGTGTGTGTGTGTGTGTGTGTGTGTGTGTGTGTGTTGGGTGTTGGGGCAAAGTGGGAGGCAGTAGTAGAGATAAAAGGATGAGAGGAGTGTGATTTGACTGATGCTCTTTCTCAAGAGTAGAGTCACTAGGGAATCCCAAATGAATACCAATTATGAAGTTGAAACACAGAGGAATGGCCCTGTAATTTCATGGCTACTTGAAGTGAGTTAGATAACTCACACTTTTGTGAATGTAACTTATGTTTCATTTTTTTAACCAAAATACCTCTAACAACACAGAAGAGAGAATATGGTTCCCCTGTGGGCTGAGGATGTAGGTTAAAATAGCCTTAGGAAGATTGAAATGTTTTCTTAGTTTAATAATTTACCATAGAATTCTCATATCCACAGTAACATAATTCACATTCCATCATATCCCTTAAAGGATGCTCACATCAAAGTTTGAACACCTCAAGGCAGGTGGCTTAAAACAGCCATCCCAAATCTGAGTAGGGAGCTGGAGTAGCAAGGATGGCACATGGGCAGTGGCATGTCTACCCATGCCCAGGTCCAAACCAAACAAACGAAGATAAGTACAAAGGACCAAAAAAGTTAGATAGAAGAGAAATAAAAGTAGGCATTTATTTGTTCTCTTTCTTATTGAGTTTATAATAAGGGTAATTATTTCCATTCATATCAGTTGCAGTGGAATTTTTAACATTCCCTGTACTGATACAAACTTATTACTTAATCCCTTTTCATCTCCTCATGATGATGCACATGAGGTTGTTGGAGGTTTGCACTAATGCAAACTGATGAACTATAACCTAAAATTAACCAAGAAAATAAAGCTAAAATGTCATGCATGTATTTGTCATCTGGGAAAACCCATTGAACTGCTAAAATATGCAATTTTAGATAACCTTCTTAATAGAGTGTAAAATCAAATGGAGGGTTTGTAGTAACTTTTGACAATAGAAACCTTAAACAAAATAGTAATATATATTGATATTTTTTTAAAAAAATATATTTTATTGATTTTTTACAGAGAGGAAGGGAGAGAGACAGAGAGTTAGAAACATCGATGGGAGAGAAACATCGATCAGCTGCCTCCTGCACATCTCCCACTGGGGATGTGCCTGCAGCCCAGGTACATGCCCTTGACCGGAATCGAACCCGGGACCCCTCAGTCCGCAGGCCGACGCTCTATCCACTGAGCCAAACCGGTTTCGGCATATATATTGATATTTTTTAATTTAACTGTCCTTTGGCATTTGCATTTACAATCTTATTGTCTAGCAAAATTAAAGGGAGACCTTCTTTAATACATATATCTTGATAGTGCCATTTTATCAGGCATGCCATTTTGCAGATTTAGTGACATATTAATTATTTTATTTTTTATTGATTATACTAAATCAAAATGGTTTCTGCAATTAATGTCTACTATAAGACAAGCACATTAAAAGGAAATCATACTTCTGGTGGTAGTTATCCGATTTCCTTTTCTATTTTGGAATATATATATATATATATATATATATATATATATATATATGCATATTCCCTCTCATGTTTTATTTTCATATATTCTTTACTGATCTTAATATTCATTTTATTTTATTTTTTACCACAATTCCCATTACAGTGACAATAAGTATTATTTAAATTTAAGCAAGAAACTCAACAAGGCTTACAGGTTTTTCATTGCTACTGATTTTTTTCTCATTAAATCTGGGTCTAATGAAACTAAACAGAAAGTTCTGGTCGGATTCCTTGGTCACCCCTATCTGTGTTTGTGAATTCTTATAATTGGCATGAACTGAAAGTTCTTATTATCACTGATAGTAATCCAGACACTATTGCAATTTGGGTTTAAATGGCCCTGTGCAGACAAGGATATCAGAAGAAACCAAACAGCCTCATGTGTTAGTGGGAGATACATACCAATTAAATGCTAGAAATGGCATCAGTTTCGTTCTGTTTTCCTTTGTAGTTTCAGGTTGAGTATTTTTCCTTAGAGTTTGCAGATAGAGCTTCAGAACCTTGCAAGAGGAAGGAGATCACCTTCCCATCTGAATGTGAGATGGAAAAAGTATATGAAACAGAACTGATCCCAACAATAACTTTATTGAGTGTTATATTAATTGGGACACTTAATTACAAGTAACATACCAATTTTAACTAGCTTTATCAAGCATGAAAGTGATTCTAAAGGATAAATTTATTCAAAGGATTAGAAGGTTTCTTAAAGAAAGCAAGGAGAACCTGCAGTGGTGTCTCAAGAAAATACTGGAAACAGGTAATCAGAAGCTTTCAGGATTCTGTCACATCTCCTTCTCTCTGCAGCATCTCTTTGATTGCAGGCTGGCTTCCCCTGTTCCTCCCATGGTAGAACATGATTGCCAACATCCACTTATACTTATATCTCAGTTGAAGCATTCAAGAAGAACCTAACTCTATTCTTAGTACCTAGTCTAAATTTGTGTAAGTAGATGAATTAAATTCATATTTAAAATATTCACTGTAGACTACAATGTAGCATTGTAGACATTCTCATCCGTTACTGCAAGGAATGTGATTTTTAAAAAATATATTTTTATTTATTTCATAGAGAAAGGGAGAGGGAGAGAGAGATAGAAACATCAATGATGGGAGAGAATCATTGATCGGCTGCCTCCTACACCCCACCTGTGGGGAATCTAGCCCACAACCCAGGCATGTACCCTGTCCTGTAATTGAAGCTTGACCTCCTGGTTCATAGGTCGATGCTCAACCACTGAGCAACACAAGCCGGGCAGGAATGTGATTTTATACAGTATTTTTGAGAAGTAATTTGAAAATATGTACCAAGAATTATAGAAATGATTATTCACCTATAGCCATTAACCTAATTTTTGCAAAGTTTTGCTAAGGTAATAACCCCAAATTTGGATAAAGAAATTTTCCATATAGATATTAATTATAGCATTATTTTACTATCAAGATTTGAGAAACCATTTTTCAGGGTTTCCCAAAAAGGCAGGATGGTATTTTTCATGGAATTACATGATACATTTAGCTATTTAAATTGTGTTTTAATAACAGTGAAAAACTCCAGTTAGGATTATAAATGAAGATTGCAGGATATTCTGTTTATGACAGATTGCAGTGATAGTTTCACAGGTGTGTACTTATCTCTAAACTCATAAAGTTGTCTTCATTAAATATGTATAGCATTTTGTATGTCAGCCATACCTTCATACCTCAATAAAGTAGTTTAGAAGTAAATGTAATCATAGCTGATGAAAAGGAAAAAAGGAGAAAAGAAATAATATTCTAATAAACATTGAATTGGTAGAGAATGTCTCAGTTCTGTACTTAACCCCTTGTCTTCAATTAAGTTAGAATTTATTTATAAATGCAATACAATGTTTAATGAGGGTTGAATGATATTCAATTTTAAT
Organism: Myotis daubentonii; assembly: GCF_963259705.1. NCBI lineage: Eukaryota > Metazoa > Chordata > Mammalia > Chiroptera > Vespertilionidae > Myotis > Myotis daubentonii. The sequence goes on from NC_081861.1 coordinate 115,601,179, forward strand.
ATCCTATAATCTAGAACTCCCTTCAAACAATATAATAGTGAGTTTAATTGTGTGAATCTAAAGTGAAAATAAATTTCTCTAATAAATAGAAAAAAAATATAAAGCAGGATATACAATTATTTGTACAATGGAATTGCAGTTATTCAAGGAAAAATGCAAAGGAAGCATCAAAACTTCAATCATAGAGCTTTTAATAGCCTTTTATTCCTTTAGTTTTTAAAATTTGGATAATGAACATAAATTTAGTTCATAAATTAATTGACCTTGGTATTGCATTAAACGTCAGGGTCAATAATGCCAATCCCTCCCTCACTCTCTCTCCCAGTCCTCTCTTTTTATTAAACTTTATCCCAAAATATCATGTTAATTTTAATCTTTTCTTTTTTACTTTGACTCGTCAGTTAAGTTACCCAGAAAATGAAAAGAGCTTCATTTAGATCACTTTTCAGCTTTGAAAACATGTCTTCTTTTTTAAAATATATTCTTTTTAATTTCAGAGAGGAAGGGAGAGGGGAGAGAAACATCAATGCTGAGAGAGAATCATTGATCAGCTGCCTCCTGTACATCCCCTACTGGGGACAGAGCCTGCAACCAGGGCATATGCACTGACCAGGAATCCAACCATGACCTTCTGGTTTATAGGTCGATGCTCAACCACTGAGCCACGCTAGCTGGGTAGCTTTGAAGATATTTCTTGATTTTGAAGTTTTATTTCCCATTCTCTAAATATTTGCCCAAATTTAGTGTTTAAATTAACATATACCTTTTCTCTTTTCATTATTTCTTCACCGGTCAATACTGCTCTCCTTTTAGTCATTCTTAGTTTTTTCTACTAATCTCTGCTGAGAATTTATTCTGTTTCATACTGTACTTTGAAAGTACTAGTTTCCAAGCTGTGAATTCAGTGTATCTATCTGTGCAGCGAGAAGTGATTTGTTCTTGTAAGTCATAGTGCCTTTTTATTTGCTGTGAGTGATCAGTTTAATGGTCCTTCATTGACATGGGCTGTTTAAACTAAAGAAATGTGTGCAATAAAGATATATGGCAAATTAAGGCATAAATGTCTGAAACAGTTAACACAAATCTTGCTGTCTCAATTACTGTACAGCATTATGTCAATACTGAGCATCATGAAATATTATAAAAGAAGCTGTGCTCTTCTCAGAAAGGACTTTGCGGCAAAATGAGTTGTAAGAAAACTGTATCTATGTATACTTAGGCATTAAAAAACACCCTAAATATACATAAAGTGCCTAAACCTAGATGATTAAAGAGTAATTATATAAGGAAATATGAAGAAATCCCACTATTTCTTAGGCTGTTTAAGGAGTATAGCAGAAGCCTGTATATCTACACTTCATTTCAAACCAGTTACTATGTGTAGATCCGTAAAAAGAAAGATATATTAGGGAGAAGGAAAAAAGCAGAACATTCCTTAAATAAGCATTGAAAATGCCACAGTTAGAAAAAATAATACAAGTTGGTCTATTGCTATTCATGCCTGTGTTCTTGAAAAAAAAATAAAACATGGACTGTTAATGGGAAGAAGAGTCAGAGGACTGTCTTTATGTTTCATCCAACATTTTTCAAACCATGAATCCCTTTGGGAATATACTGAAGACTGCAGACTCTCATTTGTATACAGTCATAAAATTTTGCTCACAATTTAAAATATTCATTCTATAGTCATATTTAAAGTCCTTGGATCTCAGGATAAGAATAACAATGTTTACTTTTGTGGGGCCAGATCATTTTTATGCTCTTTAAAGCCAATAGCTCATTTAATCCTCACAACAATGCTATGAGATGTCTATTATTTTTATAGCTATTTTACAGATGCAGAAACTAAAGGGAGAAGCTGTGTAAATAACTCAAGGAAACCCAGCTAGAAATTATCAGGGCTCCATTTTGAATCTGAGTCATATGGCTCCAGAGCTATGTGCCTCCTGAAAAAAACACCAACGTAAAGAATCAGATCATATAATTTTAGGTCTGGAGAAACACATAGAGATTATTCCAAACACTTCTTTGTTTTCAAGTTGAGAAAATTGGGTTCCACATAATAGAATTATTAACTGAAGACCATAGAGCTAGTTAGTAGTAGAGCCAGGGTTCAAATGGGAACATTCACTCAAAGCTCACAACAATGCTTAATCAGTACTATTATCTTTATTTAAGGAAGGAAACTGAGGCACACTCCTAAGTAGCAGAGCTATCATTCACAGAGATAGTCTGGTTCACAGCTAAATTCACTAGATTACTGTAACTCAGAAAAGCCAATCCTTTATGAAGTGTTTAGTAGAAACAGCATAATAAAAGTAATCATAAAGTTGGGGAATTTTAATGTCTTTGATTTACAAACTTTGGAAAATTTGGAGATTCAATTATATAATCATTTAATATTTCCCAATCAGAAAGTAATGTTTACAGTGTGCTACCATTCATGCAAATCTGAGAATGGAAAACCACACACACAGAGAGATAAAACTGTTCAAAGTTCATACAGTGGTCATAGGGGAAAGCCATTTGCTAATGTCATTTCTTTCATAATGACTAGAATTTATTATTTTTAACCATAAGATGAAGAAAACTATAGTTAAGAGAAGTTCTTTTTTGACTCAGCAAATCCCTTTAAAACCTCACAGTCATCTATTGTTTGTTAAGTGTTTTGTCCTTTGTAGGAATCCAGCTTTTCACTGTCCTTTCTAAATATTTTATAATTCTAAGTTATATTTTCCTCTACAAGTTCAACACAATTGTTCTTAAGTGAAAACAAAGACATTAATTTGGGAACTTTTTATAATTACTTGATTTGCATGCTAACCTCAATTCACATCAATTTAAATTATTAGTCACAATGTAAATGGAACTTATTCATTGCCATTATGCACTGAGGGACGTATTCTTAGTGTAGTCCTGTCACAGACCTTAGAAAAGAAATAAATACATTTTTTTTATCCAATGGCATAATAAACTTGAAAAAAAGAAAAATCTTTCATTGGGAATCTTGGAAGAAGCTGTCAGTAACCACTTATCATCAGTATTAGCAACCTCCAGCTGAATAAAAATTGATTGTGGGGCTCTGTACTCTCTGCTCTGCCACTTGGATCATCTATTAGCATTGACACATGATTAACTTTCCAAACTGTCAACTCCTTTGATTAGCTTCCAGGACTTCTTTTAGATTATCAGTAATAATTTTCTGAAATCTGTCCTAAAAGACAGATTCTAATGCTCTTTTCACTGACTGCAAAATTTCCCCTGTTTATGCTGGGAAATGTTTGGCCTTTATTCTATTTATACTTTTTGGCTTGACCTTATACAAACAGAGGCTTTAAGACTTCCTTATTTGGTGAAGAGGGAATGAATGATTACTCTTAAACTTTATTTCTGTTTTAATTGCTTTCTATATTTAGCACAATGTATAAATGAGCAATACTGACTATTGCTGTTATACTAACTCACCAAATTTACTTGGAACATACTCTCCCCTTAAAGCACCTTCAAGATTGATTTCAGTCCAAGCTAATATTTTGGCCATTTATAAGCAAAAGATGCTTGTTTTAAAATACATTTTTATTGATTTCAGAGAGGAAGGGAGAGGGAGAGAGAGAGAGAGATAGAACCATCAATGCTGAGACAGAATCATTGATTGGCCGACTCATACATGCCCCCTACTGGAGACCAAGCCTGCTACCTGGGCATGTGCCCTGACCAAGAATCAAAAGGTGACTTCCTGTTTCATAGGTTGGCACTTAACCACTGAGCCACACCGGCTGGGCAAAAACATGCTTGCTTTAATATTTACATTGTGAATGGCATGATAAGGAGAAATTCAATACAGAAAAGATAATATCTTCTAAAGAAAAGACTTTCAGAGAGTTTTTGATACCTCATTTTAAAGCTATACATCAATTTATATTAAATTTAAATTCAAACCAATACAAATCTATTTTAAATGAAGATGCTATATATAGTCAACTATTATTGTATTTTATTCTATAGGACACATTTACTATTTTTACCTGGTATATTAGCTTTATTCTAGGCTAATGCTCTGTAAAAAATCTAAATCTCTGTGACTTACAAGAATAAACATTTATTTCTTATTCTGTGCTTGCTTCAATTTTTGTGTTGGGTTCAGGTCAGCTCCACGTATTTATCTCTATATTCGGGATTGTAGTATACTTGAGGCATGATCTTCCCCACTGGTAAAGGGAAGAAGAGCCTAGAGGAGTGAGAAAACACTACAATCATTAAGTCCCTAGCTCAGAACTGACACAGTCATGTCTGCTCATATTTCATTCGTCAAGGCAAGTCACATGATGAAGCCCACATCAATGAGGTGGGAAGTAAAATCCACTTAGAGTAATCCAGGGTAACAGGGAAAGGGATGAATGAATCATGAGGAAATAATGCAATTTACCAACCTGCCCTGAAAGTTTAATGCAATTCAATATGTAGTTAGGAATAATAATTATCCATATTGACTCTTGTTATTTTGTACTAAGTCCTTGCTTAAGACTACACCTAATGCTATAGGATGCCTCACCAAAACAAAAACTAGGAGTTTGTTACTATGATTATTTCCATTTTACAGATTAGAAAACTGATGTTTGGTATTACTTAAGAGACACTTAAGGCTAGCTAATACAAGATCCAGTCAAGTAACTTGGGCCCAGTACCTACTTGGGTTAGTTTGAATTACTAAAAAGCTAACTCAAACAAGTACTGTTACAGGTAGTTTATTTGGGAAGTGATCCCCAGTGGCATTAGGGAGGGATAGGGGAAATGAGTAGGGAAGGGAGAACAAACAATAGAGGTGCTACTGTGGGCCATTCTGAGATCAGTATCTCAGGTAACTCTTGGGGAGCCTTAGAGAGCATGTCCAACAATTGTTCCACTGGGCTTTTTCTGTGTCTCATTTACTGAGTATTGTACCTTGGGGGAATTAAATCTGTCACTTCTGGGCTGCCCCTGCAGATGGGCTTACAAAATTCTCCTAAACTGGAAAAAGTCCTAATGCAAAGAAGCAGAGAGATGTGGGTACTTGAGCTGGGAAATCAGCAAACAAAGAATCTGTTCACAGTTAACAGGTAAAGTCAGGTTCGACCAAGGAAATAAAGCATGAGGCATTAGCTATATCTAATGTACCATTTTTTCAACCTTTACTCCATAGTGCAAATTTAACAAATATATCTCATGATTTAAATATCCTGTTAGAATACGTCCAAAAAAGGTCTCTGTTTCAGCTGTTGTCTGTTTATAAAGCATCTCATTGACACAAACATTTGGAAATGGCTGTTGTGTAGTTTGGCTGATCGCTTTTCTTTTTATTTGAAAATAATTGTTTTACAATCCATTGCAATAGGTAAATATATACCATAGAATAATGCATTTTTTATTTTTTAGTAGAGACATTGAATATTTCAAAAGTAAAATTGACTAGGCCAAGTGTGAGGAGCCGATATAGGATTAAGCCTCAGACTGACCTGTTGGCAAAGTCACAAACAAGTCCCAGCTTAGAGGGCACAGTCCTCTTAAGCACAATTAGGCTTGACCTTATCACGCTCCCTAGATCTTACCTGGGAAGCTAATGGGCTGAGGGAAGTGCAACAAGAACAAAAACAAGTGAAACTCACAAGAACAGTGTAAACAAGTGAAACTCACAAGAACAGTGTAACTTTGGTAACCACTACCTTGTTTACCTCTGACTATAACAATAAAGGCTCAGCTTGCCTGAGGATCTTTCTCTGTGGCCTCAGCCAGGCACAGGGAGATCCATGGAGACTAAAGAGAGCTAGAGAGTTCTGAATGCTGTCTCCGTGTAAAACATTCTTCGCTGACTCCATCCACACTTTTGGGAACCCCTGGACAGCTGGGGCTGGACCCCGGCAGCCAAGGTATGGAAACAGTATCTAGTTAGCAGTTCTGCCACAATATCCAAGTATATATTTCACCTCCAAATTACATCAGAGGCCTTGATCATATTTTGATTTATTCTTCCATAATTAATCCATTACTATTATTTTTAACTGCAATAAGTGATCTTTTTATGACACTACTAAAGTATGTTTCATCTGTATGCTAATTAATAGAAACTTATTTTTACCCATAACAAGTCTCCACCCACATATTCATGTTTAAACAAGATGATCTATTTGAAATCACTTTGTCAATTATAATGCATCACAGAACTATGCATTATTCCCATCATTGCTACTCAGAGATTTCATTCTTCTTGGCATGAGGAGGTATAATTTATTCAAATACAATTTTATATTTTCCTTTATCTTTTAAGTCAAGAAAAGTCTAATTTGTGCACATTTATAAATATTAAAGAATCTTACTAATTTTTAATATGACTGCCATCTAGAGATTGTGTCTATTTTATAAGATAATTCAACTGATACAGATAGCTCCTAGGAAGTAGTGGTATATCCAGGAATAAATGTTGATAGGTTTTCTCTCTTTACTTTTTTCCTTATGTTTTTCAGTATTTATACGCCATCTCCTCAAAATATGTATACACACTTTGAATAATTATTAATTCCAGTGGGTTAAATCTGAAAAGAAAGAAACATCAATTGAGCTAGCAGCTGTTAAAGTGTATATACATTTTTGGGATACCCTGTATGTATCATAAGCCTCTCACTTTTTGTATGCACAATTCTGTACCATTCTTTTTAGTCCCATGATAACAGATGGACACAATGAGGTAAGGCAACTTGTCTAAAGTCATAGAGCTAGTGAGAAGTGGAGCTGGGGTTTGAACCCAAGCTGTTTGACACTGAAGTGAATATGTTTAACCACTGACCCATACTGTATCTGATACATATTTTTAGTGTCTGAATGGAATTTGAAGGGAAGAATGAAGATGGTATCATTTGTACCATCTACCACATGGTACTCTTGTTTTCCAACTCACCACTGAGTACCATTTCATGCACTCTGAGAGTTATGATTTCTCTTCCATTTAATTCTACCTCATTGTTGCTATGCTCTATTTCATGGTAACTTGTATAACTATATGTAAAAATATTTCTACAACTCTTGCATTGTATTTTCAAAATGTATGGTTTTATTTTTTATGAATATGCAATTGTGTGATTACATAAGGTTCCGGCCACAACTCTGATTTGCTAATACGGCATAAATTCTATGATTAAGTTTCAGGATATGGGAAAAAACTTTTATCCATTATGAGCTGACACCGCTGTTCAAATTATTTTCTGGGTCCATCAACTCCCTACAACAAAAAGCAATTGACCTACATGAGAAAAAAGCAATATTTACAGGGGAGGTAAAGAGTCAGACAGGTCATCATATCATTTTACATTGTGTTAGGAGCCATGGTAGCCATGAAAGATTATGTAAATGGAAATTTCATCATATTCCAGAATGTAATTTACCCAGAAAAATCAAGGCAGATTTTTCTGCAGGAAATATTCTGTTGCTATTTTTTTTCATTCCATATAGTGATGAAAATAAATACTTCAGTCCCAGGCCAAATTATGGGAGAAAATATTGAAAAGTGACTTAAGCCCTGACCAGTTTGACTCAGTGGCTAGAGCGTCGGCCTGTGGACTAATGAGTCCCAGGTTTGATTCTGGTCATGGGCATGTACCTTGGTTGCGCGCACATCCCCAGTAGGGGGTGTGCAGGAGGCAGCTGATGGCTGTTTTTCATGGATGTTTCTAACTCTCTATTCCTCTCCCTTCCTCTCTGGAAAAAATCAATAAAATATATTTTTTAAAAAATAAAAGTGATTTAATATCTGATGGGTGCTCTATGGATTTTTTCAGAAATGAATTGGTGATTAAGACAGAAGGTTTATAATTAACAGAGCAGTTTGAGCAGTATGGTAAAGTGGAGAGAAAACACATTGGCATGGGACTCATTAGGTCTCAGATTTAATTGTGATATTGATTAATCATTTGATTTACTCAACCAACTCTTATTTAGTACCACTTTCTGCTTGAATACACCATATTGGGTGCCACAAGTTACATATTTTCCCATCTAAGTGTGGTTACATATTGGGGGTGGTTGATGGTATGTCAACTGCATTATAAAAAAGGGTAATGTATTTGTGTGTCTGTACACCCCCATATAATAATGGTACTGTTTGAAAAAATGCTAAAGTGTATGTATATATTCAAATAATTAATTGCTGAGTTCTGCCAAGTACAGAAGGGTGATTGCGCAAATCCAACAGTTTAACCTGACCTTGAAAGTGAGAGTTAAGTCACATTTCTGGGACTGTCTGAACAAAGGACTAAAGAAAATGCATAGTTTATTTATGAAGATGTTTGGCTTGTGTGTCTAGGGTAGACCTGGTAGGTACATGTGTAGTGGGGTCACAGTTAAGTGTGAGTGTCAACAGTCATGATGGATATTATGTTTACAAAATTATTTGGAGTCAAATTGTAAATGCCCTCATATGCCATTCTAAATAATCTGGCTTTAACCTCAGAACAAGCATTTCTCAAACTTGAATAATGACTACAGAGTTACTTATTTAGTTGCCAGATGAATGATGATGCCATTAATTGACAGGAGGAGTAGAATACGTGAATTTATTTGGGAAGATGAATGATATTGTTAAGGTACCTGTAGGACATTTAGGTGGAGGTTTTAACTAGGGTCATTTATGTCACTGTGAAACTCTTGACTTTGATCAAGATGAAAAATATAGATTCAAGTATCATTAGTATCAAATATAGTGATGGTTAGAGTGGAGGAGGGAGTCACTTTGCTTAGAAAGAATAAACATTGTAGACCAAGGCAAGCAGAGAAGAAGAATAGATAGGACCCTGGGAGAATGCCAATATTTCCAGGGTGAATGGCAAATAAGTCAGTGAAACAGATTAGGAACAGCCTTTGTGTCTGAAGGATAACCAGGAGGCAGTGATATTTCAGATCAAAAAGCTAGTGAACACTTTTTAGTAATATCATTCACTATGGGGGCTTCAGTTACTATGTGCCAGTTGGCGTGTATCTCTAAAATTTTAATTTTCAACTCAGATGGTGCTTCAGGTTCCTATATGCAACTACCTATTACACATATCCTTCTTCTTGTCTCAAAACACTCAAAACTGAGTATTTCCTAATTCTTCCCATACCATCATTACATATACAGACCCAGAAATTCTTCCTGAGATCTCTAGACTCCAGTTTGAGTAGTATAATATCATTGGCTGTACCTCTCTAAATCCCCTACCTCCACTTCTAATTAATAACTAGTTCTTACCAGTAATACCTATTGAATATATCTTGCCTATATGTACCTCTATCCAGTCCCATGCAAGTCATCAATATCAGCCATCATCACTTCTCACATGCATTGGAGTTATAACCAGCTAATTGGTCCTCTTGTTTCCAGTCTTACCTCTCTCAATGTATTCTCCATGCTGTGGAATTCATTTCTAAAATAGAAAACAATATTGCCATTCCTCTACTTAAAATTCTGCTTTGGTTTCTAACGGCCTTCTGGCTAAAGTTTAAAGCTCTTCACACTTTGGCTAATGATTATTTCTCATTTTTTCTAGAGTCATCTCTGCTACTTTTGTCCTCCTCCTCCTTCTCTAGTACCTTCAAAGGACCATGATCTTTCTCTCACATCCTGATAGTTTCACCTGCTCTTTTTATTGTCGGGAGTTCTTTTTCACCTTGTCTGCCTGTATACTTTTAGTTAACTTTCAGAACTTTGTTGAGATGTCACTTCATCAAGGGAAGCACTGAATTTTCCAAGTTAGTTTCCTTCCTATATGATTATGACAAAACCTTGTATGTTCTTTATCAGGAAATGTATCTGTATATCTACTACCAACATTTTTTGTGTGTAAGTTTCTCTCACTATGCTATAAGGACAAAAGGGTAGGAACTTTATCTTTTACATAGCTGTATTTCTACCATGTAGAACTATCCTTATGGATTTGTCTCTTGACTTAATAGTGTTAAATAGGAAAGTTTATGTATTAGTGTCTTACTGATTATATAAAAACTAGGGGCCCGGTGCACGAAATTCGTGCACTGGGTGTGTGTGGGGAGGGGAATGGCCCTCAGCCCAGCCTGCCCCCTCTCACATACTGGGAGCCCTCAGGCGTTGACCCCCATCACCCTCCAATCGCAGGATCGGCCCCTTGCCCAGGCCTGATGCCTCGGCCAGAGGCGTAGACCCCCATCACCCTCCGATCGCCTGATCGGCCCCTTGCCCAGGCCTGACGCCTCTGCCAGAGGTGTCAGGCTTGGACAGGGGACCCCCATCTCCCCCTGATCACTGGCTCTGGCCCCCGCTCAGGCCTGAGGCCTCTGGCCCAGGAATCATGCCTGGGCAGGGGACCCCCATCTCCCTCTGATCGCTTGCTCCACCCCCCGCCCAAGCCTGATGCCTCTGACCCAGGCTTCAGTCCTGGGCAAGGGGACCATCATATCCCCCCAATCCCCGGCTCAGCCCCCCACCCAGGCCTGATGCCTCGGCCAGAGGAGTTGACCCTCATCACCCTCCGATCACCAATCACCGGATCAGCCCCTTGACCAGGCCTGAGGCCTCCGGCAGAGGTGTCAGGCCTGGGCAGGGAACCCCCAGCTCCCCGCGGTTGCAGGCTCCGCCCGTGCCCAGGCCTAACGCCTCTGGCCTAGGCGTCCGGCCCGGGCAGCAGGGACCCGCAGCTGCAGCGACCCCGCGATCGTGGGCTCCGCTTTAGGCCCAGGCAAGGGACCCCTAGCTCCTGGGACTGCCAGCTTCGACCGTGCCCAGCTCCCATCGCTGGCTCCACCCCTACTTCCTGCTATCACTGGCCAGGGCGGCAAAGGCGCCTGATTCTCCGATCATGGCTGGGGGGCAGGGCAAAGGCGGACCCAGGGCCGCCTTTGCCCTGCCCCCCAGCTCTTAGCTCCCCCCTTGGTTTCTGATCACTGTCAGTGGCAGGGGGCTTCTTCCTGCTTTCCCTTTCACCTCCCCGCATTGTGCCTACATATGCAAATTAACCGCCATCTTGTTGGGAGTTAACTGCCAATCTTAGTTGGCAGTTAATTTGCATATAGCCCTGATTAGCCAATGAAAAGGGTATCGTCGTACGCCAATTACCATTTTTCTCTTTTATTAGATAGGATTACCACAAATTTAGCAGCTTAAAATTGCACAAATATACGGTATCATCTAACAATTCTTCAGGTCAGGAGTCCAAAATTGGCCCCAATGGGCTAAAATTAGGATCCAACAGCTGTATGCCTTCTGAAGGCTTCAAGAAAGAATCCATTTCCTTGTCTTTTCCATTTTGTAGAGGCTGCCCACATTCTTTGGCCCATGGCCCGCTTCTTTCATCTTCAAAACCAGCAACACTGAGCCAAGTCCTTCTCATGCTGCTACATTTCTGGTTCTCCCTCTTATGCTGCCTTCTTCCCCTTTGAAGGATCCTTTTTGATTTACACTGGGCCCCCTGGGATAACTCAGGATAATTCCCATATCAAAAATTAGCTAATTAGCAAATCTAATTTCATCTGAAATCTTAATTCTCTTTTCCATAACAAAGAGTTGTAAAACAATTTAAATTTAACTGAATTTCAAGTTAGTTTCCTTTAAAAAATAAGTTTTAACAAAATTTACTCACAGATTCTGGGGATTAGGACCTGAACATATTTGGAGAACCACTATTCTGTCTGACACAGTTCAATAGAATGACTATCTGCCCAGAGAAATGAGAAGAGGTCGGAAAAGTAAATTTGGTCTTCATTAACTTAAAACACCTGAATTGGGTGAGCCCTGTCAGTGGAGGGTCGGCTTACTGGACAGGGCATGTGCAAGAGGCAACCAATAGATGTGCCTCTCTTACATCACTGTTTCTCTCTCCTCTTTCTGTTTCTCCCCTTCCTTCCCACTTTCTCTAAAAATTAATGGGAAAATATCCTCAAGTATGGATAACAACAAACAAAAAGCACCTGAACTGAACAATGCTATGTATTCTATGCTAAGGGCTGGGAATGCAGTTATAATCCAGACAGACACTGTCTTGAAAATGAGAAAGGATACAGGTGATGTTATTAAGAAAAAATTTTGTAGGATGATGAGCAGTAAAAACTGCATTATATCGATTGCAGAGTGAGTGGGAAATTCGGAAACCTCTTTGCCACTGAATGTTTTTCCCTTCTTTGTCCAGTAATTTAATTATTTTAGACCTCCTCATTATAAAATGACCACAAATGTCACCTAGCATTCTATAATCCTATGATCAAAAGCTATTACTAAGATTTAATGGAAAGCAATTTTCATGCCATTTCCTTTTCTACTTTCTTCTACTTTGCATTGCCATTTTGTAGCATTAATAACATGGTAAAACCCATTTTCTGTATAAGCCCCGAGTTTTAGGCCTTTCTTTGTAATGTTCCAGAGTATCGTCACATCACCTTACCTAATGTTTACCATTAATCTTCCATCTTGTTCATTTCCTTTCTTCTCATTTTTGGTGGAAGCCAAAAATAAACTGACTCTAATAGATCTTCCATATTATTAATAGTACTCTCTTTAAGTGAAATAAACTCATATCTTTTGTATTTCTTTATGTGTATTTCTAAACTGTTATCAACTTTAATATATACTTCTATTGATAAACTTATATTTTCTGGGTCACTTAAGTGATGAGCATCTTCAATTAACATATTAACCCAAGGACTTAGTATTTTATTTTATTTTAACATGTTTGTATTGACTTTAGAGCAGTGGTTCTCAACCTTGGCTGCACATTAGAATTACCTGGGAATCTTTTTAATATCCTGATTCCTGGGCCCCATCCTCCGGAAATTCTGTTTCTTTGTTATGGGGTGAGGCCACAACATTAGTAACAGAGAAACAGAATTTCCGGAGGATGAGGCCCAGAAATCAGGATTTTTAAAAGATTCCCAGGTGATTCTAATGTGCAGCCAAGGTTGAGAACCACTGCTTTAGAGAGAGAGAGAGAGAGAGGAAGGGAAAGGGAGAGAGATAGAAACATCCATGAGAGAGAAACAACAATAGCAATTGGCTGCCTCCTGCTGGGGATCGAGCCTACAACCCAGGCATTTGCTCTGACCGTAATTGAACTGGGGCCTCTTGGTGCATAAGTCAATGCTCAACCACTGAGCCACACCAGTGGGGCAGGAAATATTATTTTAAAAAATATTGTTCTGGGCCCTGGCCAGGTAGCTTAGTTGGTTAGAGCTTTGTCCCAATATGTCAAGGTTGCAGATTTGATCCTGGTCAAGGCACATATAATCATCAACCAATAAATGCATAAATAAGTGCAATAACAAATTGATGTTTCTCTCTCTCTCTCTCTCTCTCTCTCTCTCTCTCTCTCTCTCTCTTTAAAATCAATAAATTTAATAAAAATGTTTTTCTGGCTCAGATTATGATTAACTGCCCTGTCTTAAAGATAATTCTTATTGTTCATACAGCAGGTTTTGGGGGTTTGTTTGTTTTCAGTTTTTAAATGTTTTTACTAATGTCGTCTTAGCTGATAGCATATAAGGGGTCATAGCATGCAAACTCTCCATGATCTCACTCCCAACTCCCTTTGTAATTTCATTTCATGCTACTCCCTTTTTCAAATTTTAGAGTGCAACAAAACTGAATTGGTTTCTTATCTCTGCTTTTCCCCTTGCTATCCTCCCAGAAAGATTTATCTTTCCCTTTCAACCTTTTTCTTTCCTTCCTATTTGTGTTCATCCTTCAGACTCAGCCTAGCTATAGCCTTCAAGAACATGTCTTCCTGCCCTAGCTGATTTTGCTCAGTGGGTAGAGCGTCAGCCTGTGGACTGAAAGGTCCTAGATTCGGTTTCGGCCAAGGGCACATGCCTGGGTTGTGGGCTTGATCCCCAATAGGGGATGTGCAGAAGGCAGGCAATCAATGATTCTCTCTCATCATTGATGTTTCTCTCTCCCTCTCCCTTCCTCTCTGAAATCAATAAAAATACGTTTTAAAAAAATAAAATGTCTTACCTAACCATGTGCCTACATATCTCTTTCTCTGTGTTCCTGTAAAATATCCCTCAAATATATGTATCCTTGCTTATGTAAAATATTTCATACCTATCTGTAATATGTCTGTTTTCCACTAAGCTGTGATCTTTAGTAAAGACTGGGTCTTGTTTATCTTCTCAGTAACTTGTATGGGCCCAGCACACACTAAGCATTATATAAGTAATTATTCTATAAATTATTGCATAAATAAATGATTTCACTATATCTTAACAACAGCTCCGTGAGTTCAAATGCAATTAATACCCTCATTTCACAGATAAAGAGACTGAAACCTGGTGATTTTAAAGCCACAATTCTAAGTTCTGCACTGAAACTGGAAGCCAGTCCCCCTGGTTTAATGTTCTCTGTTAGCCCAATATCATTTTTGTGCAGCAACACACTGTGGTGAATTCTAAATATCCCAATTATATCACATTTATAGGGAACTGAGGGCCTCAGAAATATAAAAGTTAATAATGGGGCCAAAGGTCTTTGCACTAATCTTAGAAAATGTGAAGGGCCAGATTTATTGAATAATAATAGTTTTATTATAAAGGGTTCATTTTGAGATAAAATACAATTGTTATGTCATGGTGAAAGACTAATTTTATTGTCTTCACAGAGGTTTACCTGTAGAGAAAATAAAATAAAATATTGTTCACTTTTTTGCAATTTATGCAGTAGTAGTTCTTTACTCCTTGGTATCTCCAGGCCACAGTTTTCAAGTAAATTTTTCTAAAATAGACTTTCTTTTTTTAAGTTAGATGTAGATTTCGTGTGTTTTTTTCTTTATTGATAAAGGTGTTACATATGTGTCCTTATCTCCCCCTAGCCCTCACCCCCCACTTCTTCTTTGCCTCTTCCATTAATATACCCAGGCATATTTTTATTAGTAAAAGAAATCAGTCATAAACTGATTACAAACAAGAAAATCAGTTATAAACAAGCCCTAGAGAAAATGAAAAACAATATGTGCTACTTGAAATGACTAAACAGTAGTATATCAATAATAACCTCCTAGTAAAACAGATTTTAGTTTATTATTTTCTCATTCTCTTTGTTGCTAATTTCACATGAATGTCTTACTACAGACTTTGTGTCTATAATAACATATTTTATTGAGACTGAAATAGGCTATAAACTCTATAACAATTTATATATGTATGTTTATATATATCAAGTTTAGATTAACTATGGATATATAACTGATAATGCTTAAAATGATCAACTTTAAGTAATATGAGAAATAACAATGGAAATGGATAGATTCACGTATATAAAAATATAAAATGTTAGCATAAAAATGAAGTGAAAATTAAAAGAAATATAACCACTTGGGAACATAAATTCATTCACTGACTAAGAGTAATAGCTTAATTTACAGTAGTGATTCTTATCTTAGATTTCATGGTAACAGGAATCTTCTGTAGAAATATCGGTGAACCCCATGAAACTGTATGTAAATGCTTTTATAGGCATTTTTTTTTCATCTGTAGAGAAGGATCACTATTTTATCTGATAATCAAATAGAGTCCACAACTTGAAATATTTAAGAACTACTAATTTATGATCTCATTCCAATTAATTTTAAAATATCAAGTACTCAATAGATATATGAGCAGAGAATATAAACAAGTATATTGACAAAAGTAGAAACATGAAGAATAAATATATGAAACATGTTCTACTTCATTAGTATCAGATTCAAATTTAAACAAGCATCAACTATTTCCTTATATCTAATAAAGTAGCAATCACTTTAAAAACAAAAGCAACAAAAAGTCCTATCAACTGCATAACCTCATTATTTCTGGTACCACTAAAAATCAGTATTACCATTAGGAAAGCAATATGACAATATTTAGTAAAAGCCATAAAACTTCCCATAACTCTAATTCAATAATTTATCCTAAGGCAATTAATTATACACCAGAAGTTGAAAGAGAATGCATGAAGATGTTTATTGTGGTGGAATCTCTAGTAGGAAACAAAAGTATGTGGAATTTATGATAAGTGAAAAAATCCAGAATATTATTGTGGCTCTGTAAAGTACATGTTTATGGGGATAGTAATGTGCAAGCAAAACTTGGGTGATTGTTGAATGTTGCATATATCCATAATGCTAACATATGACAAAAATTGAATACTAAATATCAATTAGTAAATATATGAGCATTATTATTTAAAATATTAACAAACAAATCATCTAGCATCATAAGGAAGGTTCAGCTTTTTATTCTGGATAAATCCATGTGGGTTGTGCCTTGTAAAATCCAGGATGCCATTCACATAGATTAAAGCACACATGGAACCCCATGGTTTGTTCAAAATAGAGGCTCTGAATTCATGATTGTTGTGTATACCAGTATGTGTTAACGTGTTCAGCTTTTGTGACTCTGATTATCATATGGCATTCCATTTTATCTATGCAGTTATGATATAAACTGGTCAATGTGAAAAGCCATGGACTTTGATCCAAATAACCTATAGCAGGTTCATCTCTGTCATCTCATAGCTTTATTCCTTCTGAGCTTGTATTCTTTTAATCCAGCGGTTCTCAACCTGTGGGTCGCGACCCCTTTGGCGGTCGAAGGAACCTTTCACAGGGGTCGCCTAAGACCACCCTGCATATCAGATATTTACATCATGATTCATAACAGTAGCAACATTACAGTTATGAAGTAGCAACGAAAATAATTTTATGGTTGGGTCACAACATGAGGAACTATATTTAAAGGGCCAGAAGGTTGAGAACCACTGTTTTAATCTATACAATAAAATGACATACAGATTGAGATTAGATATGTAAAACAGTTTTGTGAACAATATGGCACTATTAAATTGATAATAATAAAAAATAAGTTACATTAATATTTATCATGTTAAAGAAAATAAATGTTTCTATGCCAAAATAAAACATTAGCAAGTAATTTATTTTTCAAAGTATATTTTTCTTGTATTAAAAGCAGAGGAGGTAAGAGAGGACATCTGGTAAAGATGTTTTTATGATAAAGTTCTAATTTAGTGCTATTTACCACATAGATACATAATATTTTGCACATTATGTCAAGGTTTTTCTCCTGCCTTCAAGGCCTATCTAAACATTGCTTTTTGTACATATCATTGAAAACAATAAAAATAGTGCTTTTACTACCCACCTTTCACTTAAAGGCATCTGGAACAAATCTCTTCAAATGTCCTCCTACTCAGCTTTTGGTGAAGATGGTTGGATACGTTTTAAAAATCTCTAAGTGAATGCTTTCAGATGACTCATATACTCTCCATTTCCCATGTCTGACAGGATATGCATGCCCATGTAGGAAAAAATAAGTGGAATTGCAAAGAAGGTCATTAACATTTATTTTTCAAATGGAACTCAACTCCTGATCAATAGCACAATTGTAGATAATCACACACACACACCATTGAGAAATAGATGTACAGACCAGTTTTTCTACAGCAAGTCAGTAAAAATGGTTACATTTTGACCATTTGAAATGTTCTGTTTATTTTTATTAGGTTAAAAAAATAACAATGACTTGTATGCATGTATATTAGCATAACCAATGGACACAGACATTGTGGCAATGGGGGCTTGCCCTGGGTGGGAATAGTTGGGATAGTTGGGGACAGGGCGGGGGGGGGGGGGGCGGGGGGAGGAAGGAGGTGTCAATGGGGGGGGGAGGAGACATATGTAAAACTTTAGACAATAAAAAAAATTACAGTCCAACGTTGTTTCTCGAATGTCTCCCACCTTAACAATTTTATTCTCAACCAAGATGTTGACAGAAAAAAAAAAAAGTCTCACAGAAAGAAAGAAAAAATGTCTCAGTTGTCGAACCAAACTTTGCTTTTTGAACTGACAACCTTTTCAAGGGGATACCTCAGCATGACAAAAAGCCTCTCTCAAGCAACAAAGGATAGAATGCTTTTGTTGCTGGAGAAATCGATGATTAGCACAATTTTAAAACATTAAAAGGCCATCAAGAGTGCTAATGTTGCTAAAGGTGTTAAAGAAACAATGATCACAGGCAATTGAAGAGGAAGGAAAACTTGTTGATTTGGATGAATGAAGAGCAGTTAGCCAGTGACAGCATATCAGAGGTGCAAGCAAAGACAGAGGCTGCATACTGACATGAAAGACACCCACCGAGTGCTAGAAGTGCTTCCTTTAAGGCTGGTAGGGACTGATTTGATAAATTTAAGAAGTGCTTATTTATAGATTAAACAATACATTAGACATGTACTGTATATAAGAAAGGTTAAAATGAAATCATTTGGGGATTCTGGAATGGGTTAATTCAACTGACATTATTTTTAATGGGGGGAAATGATTCCATTTTCAAACATCCATTCTCAAACAGCCTTCAGGTGTTATAGGCACCTCTCGCCTAAGCTTAAGGTATGTTACAGGATAGGACAGCCCCCTGATTCAGTGGGAGAGGACTATCCCCACTCAGATCTTTGTCTTCTCATATAAATGAATTTACATGAGAGACTTTGTGCTATGAAAAGTCAACTTATTAAAGCAATTAAAGCATGCATCTTTATTGAAAAAGCAAAGCAAGCAAACCTATACATTTGGCTTATGAAGCACAGACTGGCTCTCAGCTAATCTGAAGAGCAAGTTGGCTGGGGTCTGAGGTGTTATATACCCTCCTGTCTATAGGCTTCAAAATTCCTCTGCTGACTATTATGGTACAGATTAATTCTCAAGGCCTTTTTTTTTTTTTTTTTTACCTTGTTGTGGCTTTCCAGAATTCATGAAAAGCACCTGGCAACTTTATCTTGAGACCACTCGCTTCTCTACTTAGGGCAGTGGTTCTCAACCTTGGCTGCACATTAGAATCACCTGGGAATCTTTTTAAAATCCTGATTTCTGGGCAAATGGCCCTTTTTTCCTTTCCCCTTTTCCCCGCCCTTTCTGCATTCTCTCAGGGAGGTTTTTTTAACCATTTGCTCTGT
This sequence comes from Myotis daubentonii, assembly GCF_963259705.1. Lineage (NCBI taxonomy): Eukaryota > Metazoa > Chordata > Mammalia > Chiroptera > Vespertilionidae > Myotis > Myotis daubentonii. Next base: position 115,620,143 of record NC_081861.1, read on the forward strand.
GTCCTTGCCTGGGGAAGATAATGGTCTGTTAGTTACAAGCTGGCTGCAAATTGCCCACACCTTTTGGCCTTGTTTTAACTTTCCTGTCAGTTTCCCTATTTCTCCTGCCCTGGAATCCTGTAACAGTTTTAGCTGGCTCCAATGGTCATGTCCGTATTTCCTCCTTCCTTTCACCCCTTGCCCTGTCTGCCTAATCCTGTTTCTAACTCCTCTCATCCGGAGCAAATTAAGTTGGAGAACCGAGGTTCCCCTATATTGATACCGAATTTTTGGACTGGAACAGGCGGTGTTCCCCTGGACTGGAACCGGGATTCTTTGTCTGCAGGAGTCAAAGAATGAATCCATGGACAGAGGGTAGTATGGCAAAGGTGAAGATTTATTAACGAACAAGTACAGACTCCCACGTGGGGAGGGGGAAAGAGTCCCCCAGAATGGACTCCCACATAAGGAGGGGGAAAGGGTCCCGCTGAGTTCCTTTTCCCTACAGCTTATAAAGGCTGCATATCTTGGGGCCTTGATATCCCCTCTGATTGGTCACTATTCCTTTAGACTGGTTACTATAGTAACTCCTGAGCTTAAAGGTGGAAACTCACATGGAACATGTAAAGTTCTACCCCCCTCCTTCCTTATCATGTTTCCTATTCCCTTTGGAGTTTTTTCTCTTTCTGGATGAACGGCTTCCTTCTCTTTATTTTGTAAATATAGACCTTTTGCTGTTCCCAGCTCCCTCATTTTATGGAAATATACCTTCTGCTGCTCTGGAGCCCTGTGCTTCTTCCATGGTCCTCTTAATTTCTAAAATTTCCTAAAATGTCTTTTTCACTCCCAAAGATTCCTATTTCAATATCATCTATTTTATTTATTCATACTTGTGCTATATTGTATGGATAATGCTGATATTTTACCACATATGTAGCAGCTTGTGGGAGTAACACTAATGATTAAGAAGAAAGCATTTTGTGATGCTAAATACAATTTTCTCATCTATGAAAAGTTTAGGTTCATTTCTCCACTGTTATCTCTTAGATTGCCTCAAGAGTATCTACTTATGGGTTAATAATGTGCTTTAAAGATAAGCAGATATTCTTAGTGCATGGATGTATTTGTCATGGGAACACAATTCTTTATATAATCTATTTTTAGAACAAGTAATGGAGATTTACTACTGAAAAATAATATGAGAGCAAAAAAGGTTATTTTGTCAGGATATTTCAATAAGGTTTCTTTTGACCTAAGTAAATAAAATGTGAAATCTCTCAATTTTAAATATTTCTCAGATGTACTCATTTATTGAACACTGTCTAATATGATTACATTTACAGTAATTCAAAGATAGGCTTTGGCTGCAAAAAATAATTTTAATAAATCAAGATCATTTATTTTTCTGTCCATTTGACTCAATACTAATTTCTAGCTTAGGAAAAAATAATTTTTAGAAGTATGAGTTCTGTGAAGTTGATTCTTAATAATTTTCCCCTCTGCCCGACTGTTGTGGCTCAGTGGTTGAGCTTTGACCTATGAACCAGGATCACATATCTGGGTTGCTGGTTCGATCCCCAGTAGGGTGTGTGCAGGAGGCAGCCAATCAATGATCCTTTTTCGTCATTAATGCTTATATATCTCTCTCCCTCTCCCTTCCTTTCTGCAATCAATAAAAATATACTTAAAAAATAATAATTTCCCTCCCCCCTAATATCTTGGTATAAGAAGTCCTTGGGGATTTTCCTCTTAAGTATTTATATGTAATGCATGAAGAGTATCATTTGCATTTTAAGTTGAAATTTCCTGACTTTTAGATGAAAAGAGGCACTAAAATTATTGGATTTGTGAGGTCCCCCTTCTTTAAAGCATTCGCATAATTACTGATCAAATATTTGCTAAGCTATTAATTTGTCCAGACAATGTGTTAAGTTCAGGGATGCAAAAATTACTAAGTCATGCTGCTGATGATCAGGAAACCTCTCCTATAATGGGAGGAGGCTGTGCTAGGAGCCCATGTTAGACTATGCAGGTATTGCAAAGGAGGGAAAAATCATTTCTACATGGGCTGGATGTGAGGATTAAGAGGAAAAGCTCAGGCCGAAACCGGTTTGGCTCAGTGGATAGAGCGTCGGCTTGCGGACTGAAAGGTCCCAGGTTCGATTCCGGTCAAGGGCATGCACCTGGGTTGCAGGCACATCCCCAGTGGGAGATGCGCAGGAGGCAGCTGATCGATGTTTCTCTCTCATCGATGTTTCTAACTATCTCTCTCCCTTCCTCTCTTTAAAAAATCAATAAAATATATTTAAAAAAAAGAGGAAAAGCTCAGGAATACTTTTTCAGAAGAAATTACAGGTAATAGGCTCTTTTAATTATACTAGAGTATCTACTCATTATAGGAGAATAAATAATATTTCATTTATTTAGATGAGACTATTGTTCTGTAATGCATTTATATAATATTTGAATGAATGTGGAATTGACCATATCAATCATTTTCCAGATTTCATTTTAGTTTTCATATCCAATACCAACATCACTCATGTTTAATTTCATTTATCAATTAACTTAATAATATATATAAATAATACTAATATGTAATAATTAAGTTATTTAATTATAAAACATAAATGATATTCAAAATTGCTTCTGAACTCTTAATTTTTTAACATTTTCCATTGTAGATGAAAGAGAAGATGTTCAAAAGAAAACATTCACAAAATGGATAAATGTACAATTTTCTAAGGTAAGGATATTTTGTTACTTCTCTTTTTAAGATGTAATATAAGTTGCTGAATATTCAAAATGACCTACATACCTGTGTGTGATTTAAATGTCCATATTGTTTTTCCATAGTGTCATTTTATTTTAGCTGTTCAAATCTGGGCATATAATGTTGAATTTTAAGGAAGGAACTGCAAAATATATGGTAAAGAGAAATTATTTAATTTGACAAAGTATATCTTTGGTTGTTCTTGATAATGTGAGTTTCTTTAATGATATCAGTTATCAGAGGATTATAACATCCATCTTCCATCAAGCAGCTAGTATATGTCACAGATTAAAAGATATGAGGGATTTTCATTATTCTGAAATTATCATATTTTTGTCTTTCTTGGTCTTTACCAAGTTCAAGAAAAACTGATATAACTTGACTCTATTTGGCCCTACCACTTAGAGCATCTGCCAAATAATTTAAGATGAAAAGTTTATACTCTTTTTCTGAAGGCATCAATTCAACTCTTAATAATATGTATTTATTTTACAATTAGGACTCAACTCATGATCAATAGCATGAGTCTAGATCAGTGGTTCTCAACCTTCCTAATGCTGTGACCCTTTAATACAGTTCCTCATGTTGTGGTGACCCCCAATTTCATTGTTACAAATTGGACATAATTAAAGCATAGTGATTAATCACAAAAACAATATGTAATTATATATGTGTTTTCCGATGGTCTTAGGCGATCCCTGTGAATGGGTCGTTCAACCCCAAAGGGGTCGCGACCCACAGGTTGAGAACCACTGGTTTAGATAATTGTATATGAACACAGAGTAAAATATGCTTACCTTGAAAACTAGCATTAAGAGTGCAACATAAGGAGGTTTGTGTGGATTTCAAAGTTATAAAGACTTGGATTTAAATTTAATAATTCTGGGAGAACCCAGATGGTGGCGTAGGTAATTGCCAGTACTCACTGCCTCCCTCAACCACATCAAAATTACAACTAAAATACAGAACACTCATCATGCAGAACCACCTGAAATTGGGCTGAGTGGAAATCCTACTAATCATCTGAGAGATGCAAATCAAAACAACAGTGAGGTACCATCTCACACCTGTCAGAATGGCTATCATCAACAAATCAACAAACGACAAGTGCTAGAGAGGATGTAGAGAAAAAGGAACCCTCTTGGACTGCTGGTGGGAATGCAGATTGGTGCAGCCACTGTGGAGAACAGTATGGTGTTTCCTCAAATAATTAAAAATGGAACTTCCCTTTGACCCAGTAATCCCACTTCTAGGAATATATCCCAAGAAAACAGAAACACCAATCAGAAAGGATATATGCACCCCTATGTTCATAGCAGCACAATTTACCATAGCTAAGATTTGGAAACAACCTAAGTGCCCATCAGCAGATGAGTGGATTAGAAAACTGTATTACATCTACACAATGGAATACTAAGCTGCTGTAAAAAAGAAGGAATTCTTACCATTGCAACAGCATGGATGGAACTGGAGAACATTATGCTAAGCAAAATAAACCAGTCAGAGAAAGATAAATACCACATGATCTCACTCATTTGTGGAATATAAATAACATCATAAACTGATGAACAAAAATAGATACAGAGACAAAGAAGCATCGAACAGACTGTCAAACTACAGCGGGAAAGCAGGGGAGAGTTGTGGGGGGGGGGTAAGAGATCAACTGAAGGACTTGTATGCATGCATATAAGCATAACTAGTGGACACAGACACTGGTGGTAGGGTGGGGACATGTGCCTGGGGATAAGGGAGGTAGGGGGGAGGTCAATGAGGGGGAAAAGGAGGCATATGTACTACTACTTATAATAGTTTAAACAATAAAAAAAAAGAAGAAGAAAAGAAAAAAGCACATTGAGACTGGTTGGAGGGAGAGATGCACAGAATGAGCTGGTCCAACACCCACATGTGGTGTTTTTTTTAATGCGGAGAGATAGCTCCAAGGCCTCCCCTGAGAAGCAGGGGTCCCAGCCCCACACCAGACCCCAGGCCAGAATTCCAGAGCTGGGAAGAGAAGTCCCCATAATTTCAGGCTGTAAAATCCAGTAGGGATTATGGCTGAGTTACACCATGTAGGCTACTGGAGTCCCAGGTGTTCCTCTTAAAGAGCCCTTGCATGAACTTACATGGTCCCACTTTCTCTGAGCTCCAGCAACCCGTGGTAGATTTGGGGGAATCCTGGAACATATGGGGAGGAACTGGACTATCTGGCATCACAGTAGCAACTTGGGGGTGGCTTTCTCCCAGAAGGGGTGCTCACAAAGGTCATGGTTCTAGTGCTGGGTCCTCCCCCATCACAAAGCTGACTGGCAGCCATATCTGAGTTTCCAACAGCATGACCCACACTGTGTGCTCTGCCCTGGTGAATCCCTGAGACCCTGCCCCATTCAATTTGCAGCCACACCCAAACTGCTTATAGCTACTTTTCCATATGAATGGCCTGTCCTGGCTCAGGCTTCAGACTTTGCTAAAATCTATTAAACAAGAAGCAGCTTGCCCTAGCCCAGTGGTCGGCAAACTGCGGCTCGCGAGCCACATGCGGCTCTTTGGCCCCTTGAGTGTGACTCTTCCACAAAATACCAACTTCTGCGCATGGGCCATGAAGTTTCAATTGCACTGTATATGCGTGCCTGCACATGGTATTTTGTGGAAGAGCCACACTCAAGGGGCCAAAGAACCACATGTGGCTCGCAAGCCACAGTTTGCTGACCACTGCCCTAGCCGGTTTGGCTCAGTGGATAGAGCGTCAGCCTGCGGACTCAAGGGTCCCAGGTTCGATTCCGGTCAAGGGCATGTACCTTGGTTGCGGGCATATCCCCAGTGGGGAGTGTGCAGGAGGTGGCTGATCGATGTTACTCTCTTATCTATGTTTCTAACTCTCTATCCCTCTCCCTTCCTCTCTGTAAAAAATCAATAAAATATATAGAAAAAAAGAAGCAGCTGGCATTAGCATGACTGAAACCTATCAATGAAAGTCCCAAGACATGGAACTAGCACCAACATGCCTTGTTTCACAGGTGGGCCTTGTCTGGGCACTTCCTAATCCAATATAAGTAGAAGCCATCTGCAGATCTTTCTATAGCTCCTGCTGCATGGCCCCAGACAGCGGTTGACTTTGCACCTCCTGGGAGGCCCTAGAGCAGTGATGGCGAACCTTTTGAGCTCGGCGTGTCAGCATTTTGGAAAATCCTAACTTAACTCTGGTTTTCCGTGTCACATATAGAATTTTTTTGATATTTGCAACCATAGTAAAACAAAGGCTTATATTTTTGATATTTATTTTATATATTTAAATGCCATTTAACAAAGAAAAATCAACCAAAAAAATGAGTTCGCGTGTCACCTCTGATACGTGTGTCATAGGTTCGCCATCACTGCCCTAGAGCCAGTTCACCCAGTGGACAGCTTCAGACCATACTAGATTAAAACTCTACATATCCACAAGTGACACACTCAAGGGACAGATTCAGTGAGCACCAAAGCCCCACTGAAACAAGTCCTGCTCCATAGGGCAGCTCTTCCATTGTAGATGTAGTTGGTCCTCACAGCCAATTCACATGGAGGTCAATTTCTCCCAATGACACCAATAGCAATCAAGGCTCAACTACAAGACTGTGTACACAGACCACACAGAGGCACACGTAGAGGTCCCAGATCAGATGACTGGAGAGGCTAAGCCTCTGGGCTCTACAGAACACCTACTATACAAGGGCACTCTACTAATTCCAGGAGACATAGCAGCTCTACTTAATACATAGAAACAAACACAGGGAAGCAGCCAAAATGGGGAGACAAAGAAACATGTCACAAATGAAAGAAAGGGAACCGAATCACTGGATACAAAGTCCAAAACAGTGGTTATAAGGTTACTCAAGGATCTTAATGAGAGTTTCCAGAGACTTAATGAGAGCTTCAAGAGTCACATGCTTAGTGAGACTTTCAAGGATCTTAGTGAGAATGTCAAAGACATGTAAAAGGGCCAGTCAGAAGTTAAGGATACACTAACTGAAATAAAGAATAATTTACAGGGACTCAACAGTAGAGTAGACTCTGAGAATCAAATTAACAATTTGGAATATGAGGAAGCAAAAAACACCCAATCAGAAGAGCAAAAAGAAAAAAGAATCCAAAAATATGAAGATATTATATGGAGCCTCTGGGACAGTTTCAAGCGTACCAACATTCACATTATGGAGATGCAAGAAGAAGAAAGCAATCAAGTTATTGAAAACCTATTTGAAGAAATAATGACAGAAAACTTCCCCTACCTGGTGAAAGAAATGGACTTATAAGTCCAGGAAGCCCAGAGAGTCCAAAACAAGAGAAACCCAAAGAGGCCCACACCAAGACACATCATAATTAAAATGCTAGAGTGAACGACCAAGAGAAAGCAGCAAGACAAATCCAGTTAGTTACCTACAAGGGAGAGCCCATACGACTGTCAGCTGATTTCTCAACAGAAACTATGCAGGCCAGAAGGGAGTGGCAAGAAATATCCAAAGTTATGAATAGCAAGGACCTACAACCAAGGTAACTCAGCAAAGCTATCATTTAGAATTGAAGGTCAGATAAAGTGTTTCACAGAGAAGAAAAAGCTAAAGAAGTTCATCACCATCAAACCAATATTACATGAAATCTTGAAGGGTATTCTTTGAGAAGAGGAAGGGGAAGAAGAAAAGGAATAAAAGAAAAGAAGATCAATAATATGAACAATAAAATGGCAATAAATACATATCAACAATTGAATCTAAAAATCAAAATAAATGAACAAGACATCTAATGAATAAAATAGAATGAGAGGCATGGAAACATGGAACAGACTGACGAATCTCAAAGGGAAGGAGTGAGGAGGCTGTGGGAAGAGATTAACCAAAGACCTTATATGCATATATGCATTACCTATGAACACAGACAATAGGGTAGTGAAGGTCTGGGATGGGGCGGGAACAAGGTAGAGGAAGACATTGGGGGGAAAAAGAGGGAACATCTGTAATACTCTCAACAATAAAGATTAAAAATAAATAACTAAAAATAAATCTAATAATTCTGGATTTGGGCAAACCAAATGCTTTGAGTCAGTTCCCTCATCTTTCCATCATGTATGTGTGTATACATGCATATTGTGTAATGGGAATAGAAAGGTAATAAAAATATGCAAGGCTCTATGCAAGGCTTTACATGGTTATTTTGTCCTCTATGCAAGGCTTTAAGTGGTTATTTTGTATGTTATTGTGAGGATTAAGAGTTACTATGCTGCCGATTTTCTGTTCGGGACTGAGTTCATTGTCTCGCGAAATTGAAGAAAGAGTTCACAGACAGAGATGAGCAAAAGCAGTATTATTACAGAAAATCTCCCTGCTGCAGGGAGGAGACCCAAGCGGGTTGCTGCAGAAGTTTCTTTGTCTTGGGGTTATATGTGCCCTGCAAACTTTCTATTGATTGATCTGAAACCTTTGGCCCTAGCAACATCCATACATTTTAAACTTCAGGATTTCCATTCATTTTCCCTGCCCTGTGTGTCCCGCCCGTGACCAGGGCCCTTTGTTCTTGTGATTTTACAAGCGAAAGGGTGTGGGACGAACTAGTTTCTGCTCAGGCCTGCAGGATTCAGCTGCATTTCCCTTTTACATTTCTCTTCCTGTAGTCCTGTCCCTAACTGGCTAGCCACTTCTAAGTCCTCAACTATATGTAAAAACTTCTAGCACAATGCCTGATACTCTTAATATATATGAATTCCTCATGAGTCTGTCTCATTTTGTAAAAGCCTTGGTAATGGATCCAAAACAATCCACTAGAACAGCGGTTCCTCAACCTGTGGGTCGCGACCCCTTTGGAGGTCGAAGGACCCTTTCACAGAGATCGCCTAAGACCATCCTGCATATCAGATATTTACATTATGATTCATCACAGTAGCAACATTACAGTTATGAAGTAGCAACGAAAATAATTTTATGGTTGGGTCACAACATGAGGAACTGTATTTATAGGGCCAGAAAGTTGAGAACCACTGCACTAGAAGCTATGATCTAAATAGTGCTTTCTTTACTGTCACAAAATATTTTTAGAGTATTATCCATTCTTTGTGGTATTTGATAGCAGAATTTTGCCAGGTACCCTTTAGTATATTGGCAAGAAATTAAGTTATTGAATTTGAACTAATGAAATTCCACTTGTATTTACTTTCTGAATTAATAATTAAAAATTGATATTACAGAGCTTTAAACAATAAACATAACAAAGAACATGTTTTTAAAATCTCAAGGTTTTTTTAAACTAAGTGGGATACAAATAGTTAAAAAGAATAAATTATAACAACACAAATGAAGAAGAATAAATGAAAAATAAGCTCAGAAATGTTTCAGATAGAATTTCATAATTCTTAGAATATTTACCAGATGGATGTATATGGTTTGATTTCTGTATCTACTGTCTTCATTAAAATTTTCTTATATGTGGAATTTTTAAATAGGCAATAGATACAGGCTTTCAAACAAATATATAGGCAAATCGGCATTATAGAGATTTTTGAAATAATAAATACAACAAAATATTCTGAATCTTTGCCTGGCCACATTGCTCAGTGGTTGAGTATAGACCTATGAACCAGGAGGTCACAGTTCAATTCCTGTTCAGGGCATAAGCCCTGGTTGCCAGCTCAATCCCCAGTGTGGGGCATGCAGGAGGCAGCTGATCAATGATTCTCTCTCATCATTGATGTTTCTATCTCTTTCTCCCTCTCCCTTCCTCTCTGAAATCAATACAAATATATTTAAAAGTACTCTGAATCTTTGAATTAAATCAATGAGTTATTTTAATAAGGTATGTAACCATGACAAAGACAAACACAAAGTGAATTCTCATTCCAGAAATCTAAATAGACCTTTGCAGCTCCATAAACTGTGGACAGATGTCTTGCTAGCACACATTTTTATGTGAAGTGGAGCATTCTCTAAGTTGTAGGAAACACTTGCAAATGCAGTGGTTGTGCATGCATACGTTAATGTTTCATTGATGTTGTTATTGCCGTGTTAGGATTGTTATGCAGGTAGTCAGGGCCAGGCCAACGCCCTAGAGCAAAGGTAAGCCTTCAGCAGAGAGCAGGCCCTAGTAATACACAGTAAGTTTCAAGAATTTTAGAGGAGAGAACCAAGATGGCGGCATAGGTTAACGCCGGAGTTTGCTGCTTTGAACAACTACTTCAAAAGTGAAACCAAAAAACGGAAGGGACATCACCCAGAACCACAGGAACGCTGGCTGAGTGGAAGTCCTACAACTAGGAGGAAAGAGAAACGCACATGGACACTCAGAGGAGGCGCAGTGCTGAAGTCAAATTCTGAGGTGCGGAGTGCGCGGAGCGGGCTGGCGGCGGAGGGCGCGGTTGTTGTTTTCAATCCGGAGGGAGTCGCAGACTCTGAGCTCCAGATCCGGGCGAGTCTTTAGGGACCCAGACTCAAACGGGAGAAGCGGGACTGTCTGGCTTCGGTCAGAGCGAGTGCAGCTTTCTCTCCCAGCTTTGCAGCGGGTGCTGGGACTCAGAGAGGCAGAGCCCCTGGGGACAGGACTGAGAGCTGCCATAACTGCTCTCTCGGGCCCACCCTGTTGATCCTGTGCGACCCGCCCCGCCCAAGCCCTGCACAGAGGCATTTGCCGGATACCCTCAGGCAAAGGCTAGATTAGCACCTCCCTAGAGGACAGAAGTTCTCTCACTGCTGACACAGCTGATTCTCATAGCCACTTGGCCTGGAGGTCAAACCCTCCCTGGAATTAGCTACAACAATCAAGGTTTAACTATAAGACTGCGAACAAAGACCACTAGGGGGTGCACCAAGGAAGCATAACAAAATGCGGAGACAAAGAAACAGGACAAAATTGTCAAAGGAAGATATAGAGTTCAGAACCACACTTTTAAGGTCTCTCAAGAACTGTTTAGAAGCTGCCGATAAACTTAATGAGATCTACACGAAAACTAATAAGACCCTCGATCTTATATTGGGGAACCAACTAGAAACTAAGCATACACGGACTGAAATAACGAATATTATACAGACGCCCGACAGCAGACCAGAGGAGCGCAAGAATCAAGTCAATGATTTGAAATGCGAGGAAGCAAAAAACATCCAACCGGAAAAGCAAAATGAAAAAAGAATCCAAAAATGCGAGGATAGTGTAAGGAGCCTCTGGGACAGCTTCAAGCGTACCAACATCAGAATTATAGGGGTGCCAGAAGATGAGAAAGAGCAAGATATTGAAAACCTATTTGAAGAAATAATGACAGAAAACTTCCCCCACCTGGTGAAAGAAATGGACTTACAGGTCCAAGAAGCGCGGAGAACCCCAAACAAAAGGAATCCAAAGAGGACCACACCAAGACACATCATAATTAAAATGCCAAGAGCAAAAGATAAAGAGAGAATCTTAAAAACAGCAAGAGAAAGAAACTCAGTTACCTACAAGGGAATACCCATACGACTGTCAGCTGATTTCTCAACAGAAACTTTGCAGGCCAGAAGGGAGTGGCAAGAAATATTCAAAGTGATGAATACCAAGAACCTACAACCAAGATTACTTTATCCAGCAAAGCTATCATTCAGAATTGAAGGTCAGATAAAGAGCTTCACAGATAAGGAAAAGCTAAAGGAGTTCATCACCACCAAACCAGGATTATATGAAATGCTGAAAGGTATCCTTTAAGAAGAGGAAGAGGAAGAAAAAGGTAAAGATACAAATTATGAACAACAAATATGCATCTATCAACAAGTGAATCTAAGAATCAAGTGAATAAATAATCTGATGAACAGAATGAACTGTTGATTATAATAGAATCAGAGACATAGAAAGGGAATGGACTGACTATTCTTGGGGGGGAAAGGGGTGTGGGAGATGTGGGAAGAGACTGGACAAAAATCGTGCACCTATGGATGAGGACAGTGGGTGGGGAGTGAGGGCGGAGGGTGGGGCGGGAATTTGGAGGAGGGGAGTTATGGGGGGGAAAAAAGAGGAACAAATGTAATAATCTGAACAATAAAGATTTAATTTAAAAAAAAGAATTAAAAAAAAAGAAATCTAAATAGAACATCCCTCTCTATACATTGACATTTTCAAGTATCATTTACTATAACTCATGTGCTAATATACAAACATTTGATATCTTATCCTCTATGAACACATTGTTGGCATTGCCTTAGAACAATTTTCCCAATCCTCATGAGTGCCCATATTTTAAAAGCTGTGGAATAATCACATGGCTGAGTGTACTGACCTGTTTGCAAGTATCCTTCCTCAAATTCAGCTCCCACTTATTTCATTTATTTTATAAGTGTTCTCCCTAAACCAATTAAAATTAGATCAGGAGAGTCACCATTCTTTCAAATATGAAAGTTTCATATTTGAGCATATCCTAGGTATCAGGAATATAAATAAATATTTATAAAAACAGAGGAAAATATTTAGACACAAAATATTCGTGTGTGTGTGTGTGTGTGTGTTCATTTTTCATTTAGAGAACTTGAAAAAATATATTTTCCATGTCATCTGATTTTGTCTTGGCAAGAGCTTAGGTACATGACTAAATTATATTTATACATTTATGAAGATAATGAGAATTAAGATAAAGCTAATTGATTCAGTTTAAGCCATTCGGTGATAACAAGAGCTAGACATAGCTGTGAGATATGTCACTTGACAGATGCTTGTTGCATCACTTCATGGCATTCAGAAGAATTCTAGGAGACACAGAATTCGTTTAATTCTGTTTTCTGAGCTCTTGGAACCTACACATTGGAAGATGTTGGATAATTGCTAAATGGAGTAGCGCTGAGTGGGCTGTGGTGGTCAATACTCTGGGGCTAGAATGAATCCTTCCAGATTCACCCATTATGAAGAAAGTTCTACAGACTGAGAAACTCTAAAGCAGCGATTTTCAACCTATCTAATCTCATAAACTAATTACTAAAAATCTGAGGCACACCAAAAAGCATATATTTTTTGCTAATTGGACAAAATACATAGGTATAATTTTGATTCATTCATACCAGATGGCTATTGTTATGTTGGCTGTTGTCATTCTTTTATTTGACAATCTAAGGGAACAGAGGGCAGTGCCCTGACTACATAGTCAGGTATTGCATGTTTTAAAAATTCTTGCTGCACACAGGTTGAAAATCACTGCTCTAAAGGAAAGAACATCAAATAGCAAGAAAATGGGAACAAATTGAAGGCAGGAGTGTGTTTTCTTTGTAACCTCAATGATAATTACTAGTGCTCTAAATAAATATAGTTCATCCTAGTTATTAATACAAATAATTGAATATATGCTAAGTTTAAGAAAAAAAGAAAAGTTCTGAATGGAAAAGGATATGTTGGAGACTCTAAAAAGAGGAAAAACAATGAAAAATTATCATCTGTCTGTGTGGTAATGAGACAAAGACAAATTCACAGCAATAAAAATAAATCTGATGAGTTAAAATGTTTATCAGGGAGGCATACACACATATATACATAGTATTTTTAAAGTATAGAGAGACAGCAAAGTAGTTCCTTGTTATTTTAAGCTGCATAAAGGATACTTTAAGGGGAAATGTGATTAAATATAGCCTTATCATTTTGTGTCATTTGAAGCCAAATGTACGTGTGTAGTAAATCCAACTGATTTTTCACACTGCCTGTAGCATTTTAAAATAGGCCCTATATCTTTTGCAAAATAACTCTTCTATTACCCTTTAATTCTAAAAATTTCTACTAGAATGTGAATAAATCACGTCTATTCTCTAAAGATAATCAAACATTATTTATCTCCACATAAACACAAAGCCATTGCTAGGAAAGATTAATTCAAGGTAAATATTATTTTCATATAATTTGTAGATATCTTATAATTCTACAAAACTGTACCACAGATATAATTCACATAATAAGGATCTTGTTCATTCACACAGGCTCATTCACATAAGCTTTTGAAATCATGACCAAAAACAATTTTATCATAAAATTTGCTTGATGTTTGTGTTAGAGAAAAAGCAATCTGTGGGGACACGTATTTACTTTACTACCAGATCAACTGAAAGATTTAAAACATTTCCCAATGACTTATATAATGGTTATGAGTGTATACCAGATTTAGTAATTATCTTTATTTCCATCCTCTCTCTACACTTTTTTGTGATTCTTCCAAAAGTAATATACTTTTTATTTGATGTAAATGAAGTAGAAATGTATTCTTGGTTCTGTCTATGAACTTCACAAAAGCCCATGATATGATAATAAATTTATGTCCTCATGACATATATGGCCATACATAGAAAGCCAGGACTAACTCAGGATAAAAAAACATGAGACAATTAACCGATATAACATACCTTTCCCAAGAATTCATTATAATTTACCTTCTAGCCATCATGATGAGCTTGAAATAAAGAAAATTAACACTAAAATTGTGAATCAGTAAATCAGACTTCTTTACAGAGCTCTGTACCATGGAGCCTTAGGGAAAATCATTATATCCACACTTGAATTCATCTTGGAAAGAAAGTTAAACATAAATTCAAATTACTTGAATGTTGTTTTTCTTATATGTCCATGCCTAATTTGTAAGAAAGAATATTAAAAGAGTTTTATAAATAGTAAAGCATAAACATAAAATATTGCCATTTTAATGTTGTATAATATATTTTCTGAATTGAAGGAATTATATGTTTATGAAATTTTCCTTTGATGCCTGCTCATTTATTTTTTGAACTTGGTTTTAGCTACCTTCTTTGGATGCTACAGGGAGAATAGATCATTTATTTGTTACGTTAGCGTGCTGTACACATTATGCCAAACTATGCCCTCAGTATGCACACACAAACCCAGAAATAGTCATACACACACATTGTAAGTATGTTATGTGTAAAGTTAATTAAATGGTTACATTGTATAAAAGGAAGACACTGGAACATAGGGGCAAAACATTGTTTCAGTGAAAGAGAAAGTGGCAACAATATGTATATCCCTTTTCTCTGTGTCAGTTCTAAAGTTATACATAACTAACATATATATAGGGGTGGACAAAAGTAGGTTTACAGCAATACCAATAAATAATACCATAATTAATAAATAAATAATAATGCAAGAATAAACTCTCACCACCCAAAGACAAGTCTCCTTTCATCACCATTTATCCCCCCTTTACTCTCTTCTACCTCCCCCAAACCCCTTTCACCCTGGTAATCCCTATACTGTTGTCTGTGTCTATGAGTTTGTTTGTTTTTGCTTAATCCCTTCACCTTTTTTCATGGAGAACAGATTGAAAACTGTCAGAGGGGAGGGTGTAAAAGAAAGATTTTAAATATTTATTTAAAATAATTTAATGATGCTTCTCTGTCTCTGGACTGTCAAACCCCAGAGGGAAGGTAGGGGAGGGTGGGGGTAAGGGGAAAGATCAACCAAAGGACTTGTATGCATGCATGTAAGCCTAACCAATGGACACAGACACCAGGGGGGGGGTAAGGACATGAGTTGGGGAGGTCGGGGGGGGTTATGGTGGGATAAGGACACATATGTAATACTTTAATAAAGAAATTAAAAATAAATAAAATAATTTAATGAGAAATGAAAAGTATTGCTTTATTGGCATGTGGACTCTTTAACATCTACACTAAATGTTAAGATGACTTCTAGCATGACGTGTCTGTGTTTGCAAGTGAGATAATTATGCTAATGGTCTAATCCACTGAGAACCATTTCCTTGAATGTTTTCCTGAATCTAATCTTTGCAAAGTACCCAAGAAACAAAGGATATCCTTCAGTTAGTGAAAGGAAAATTGGATTGTGATAGGACTCACAGTTCTCAATGGAAGACAAGTAATTTGTTGTTTATATTGCACTCTTCCTTAAAAATATGTTTTTCTTGATCAACTCACTATTACTGAGCTCTTAATAATTCTAGGTAGTTTTGCAAGGTACACATGTTTTGCTTTTTAAGCCACTACTCTCTGAAATATGAGAATATTGGAATTGTTGATTGCTATACCTTCATAATATGGAATAGTCTCAGTGGCAAGCATATATAGCTGGCAAATGTAAATATTTACCAATTAGCATGATTGTTGTTAGCAAAAAAACATTCTCTGTAGCTGATAGGCAAAGGAATTAGTTATCTGATTTATTCTGTCTTAGAGTGCTACCTATCTTTCTAGCAAAACATATTAAAGTCTTTGACTTTATTTTCATTATGGGAAGAATAGTTGGTATTTTGGTACAATGAGATATATGGTTATTAAAATAATCTTTCAACATTTAACAATTATCTATTGAGTGACAACTATGTGGCAGGCATAATATTGTACACTGATAAAGGCATAATCAGCATGGTTTTTCCTCTTTAGGAGATTATCATCTAAAGGAGGAAACAATTATATAAAAAATAATTAAAATAAAGCATGACGTGTAATAGAAGTGCTGTGGGAACATAGAAAAAAGAATGACTAATTGCTTTGGAGAGGGGGAATTCTTTTGAAAAAGGGACCATTTAATCTGAGGTTGTCCAGGCAAAGACAATTTAAAGAAAGATGAAAGCAGTAGGAATTGCATGTAGAAACTTAGAAAGATTGAAGAAATTTGGTCTTTCTGGTGGGGAGAGCCAAGCAGATCTGTGTGAGATTTGAGATTGTGAGAGGAAGCATGATGCTATTCATGAATAATTATATTGTTGGGGTGGATTAGGCCAAAAATGAAATATTGGTTTAATAATGTTAAAATTCAACTTCTGGCTGAGAAACGGGGAGTTTTAAAACAATAGGCAATGATAGAGTAATTAGTCTAACCTATAACCACTAATCCTTTATGCAAAATTGAGTCAGAAGCCTACATTTTGCACTTAAGAAATAGACATATACATGTAAGTGAAAATGAGCCTGGCTGGTGTAGCTCAGTGGTTGAACATTGACCTATGAATTAGGAGGTCACTGTTCAATTCCCAGTCAAGGCACATGCCTGGGCTGATTGCCAGTAGGGGACATACAGGAGATAGCTGATCAATGATTCTCATCATTGATGTTTCTGTCTCTTTCTCCTCCCTTCCTCTCTGAAATCAATAAAAATATATTAAAAAAATAAAATAAATATAGTGAAAATACAAATGGCTTACATTTTTTGGAGAGTTGTTTGATATCTGATATACTCGTCACCATGCTGCATCAGGCTCAACTGTTGTTCAAATAGCATGCTGGGACCCACAGCCAGAATTTCTTAATTCATAGGTCTAGGGCAGTGGTCGGCAAACTCATTAGTCAACAGAGCCAAATATCAACAGTACAACGATTGAAATTTCTTTTGAGAGCCAAATTTTTAAACTTAAACTATATAGGTAGTTACATTGTTATTAACTTAATTAGGGTACTCCTAAGGCTTAGGAAGGGCCACACTCAAGGGGCCAAAGAGCCGCATGTGGCTCGCGAGCCGCAGTTTGCTGACCACGGGCTAGGGAGAGCCCAGGAACTTACATTTGTAACAAGTTCCAAGTTGGAACATGCTTCTATTATTATAATTACCTGCCACTATTATGCCAGGCAGTGAATATTATGACTATTCTGTATGTGCCTTAAGTCCCTATTCTTCATAAACAGTCACCCTATATAATAAAAGCATAATATGCAAATCAACCGAATGGCGGAACAACCAGTAGCTATGACACACACTAACCACCTGGGGGCAGACACTCAATGCAGGAGCTGCCCCCTGGTGGTCAGTGAGCTCCCACAGGGGGAGCACCGCACCTCCGAGGCAGTGCTAAGGAGCAGCAAGCCCGGCTTCTGGCTGAGTAGCTCTGGGCTCACGGCTGGCGAGCACAGCAGTGGTGGTGGTAAGGAGCGAGGGGTCCTGGACTGTGAGAGCCCTGGACTGCAAGAGGGGGGAATCGGGCCTAAGCCAGCAGGCAGTCATTCACCAAGAGGTCCCGGACTGTGAGAGGGTGTAGGCCAGGCTGAGGGAGGGACCGCCCCCACTCCAGTGCATGAATTTCATGCACCGGACCCCTAGTTTATATATAAGGAAACATGCTTTGATATCCATACATGTAGTCTGCATTCACTAACATTTATTGAGCACCTGTTACATGTCAGGTGTTCTAGGTTTTTGAAAATGACGGTAAAGGGACATGCTGATGCTGCTGGTCCAGGTACCACACTTTGGGAACCACTGCCATAGAATGTCAGTGATTTAATCAGGTCTGTCATAAGGAAGGTTTGAAGTAAACTCATCTAGGAATTTTATGAACCTTCAGTGGGGAATGATCTTTCCCATTTTTCTAGCTTAGAATCACTATACTTGATTAAAGTTGGGTTCTATCTTGAGGAGTCTATACTCAATATAGAATTGGGCTGGCGTTAAAAGATTTAAAACCTACCAATCAGATATCTATTACACACACACACACACATACACACACACACACACACACATACACACATATTATCCCAAAAAAATGTATACACACTAACAGATGATAGCTCAACTGATGTTTCTTTCTTTTCAGGTTTAACCCATTGGACTTAATATTTATTCAATAGTGTATGCACTTTTTGGGATACCCTATACATATACACACATACATATATATCTTATAATGGTCTTCTTTTTAAAATAAGTTTATTTATGGAGAGAGAGAGAGAGAGAGAGAGAGAGAGAGAGAGAGAGAGAGAGAGAACAGAAGTAGGGCGGGAGAAAGAGATAGAGATCAATTTGTTGTTCCACTTATTTATGTATTTATTGGTTGCTTCTTATATGTGCCCTGACCTGAGATAGAACTCAAAACCTTCGAGTATCAGGACAACACTATAACCAACCAAGCCACCCAGCCAGGGCATAATAGTATTCTTATGTTACAAGTCTTAAAAATATATATCTTGATTGGAACAGATACCTAAAATTTACCTAAATTTTTCAGTGGATATACACTGCCTTTCAATTTATCTTTTGTTCATTATTTTGCTTCTGCAGACGAATATCATTTTATTAGCATTCTGAGGGTCTCCCTCTGTGTTCTACTTAATGGGCTATGTTTTTTTTACCTTACCAAGGTTCCTTTGGCCTTCTAGAATTCTCTATCATTTATGGTCATGATAGCTAGAACACAAAGAGTTAAGATTACATCTGACAGTAATCTGTTGATATAAGTTCAGCAGTAGAAACCTCACTTGTACTGCAGCCGTAGGCAGATTTTTAAAAGTTCTTAACCACAAAAGGTGGAATTAGGTTTTAAAAATCCTTTGCTTAATCTTATCCCAATTTAAGCCTTAATTTCACTATCTCAATTCTATGTGCAGAGAAGAGAAACAATAAAAGTAGACAAATGGTGATCAATAAATAAGCAATCACTTTCAGTCATATGCAGAATTGTGATCCACTCATGGATGGAGGCAAACAGACCCCTTAATTAGAAATATGAGTGAAGTCACCCCTTGGTTTAATTTAAGCTGTTACTTAATAAAAACAAATGAAAATTATTGATGAGTTTGCTAACTATTTTCTTATTTTATTTAGATCACCTGGCCCCCAGAAAAGTCACTCTTTTCAAAATACATGATCTGTGGATGTACTTTTTATAGGAAGTAGTCCTACTATTAAAATTACCTGCAACTGCAACTATTATGTTAGTCATATAATAAATATTTTGAACATTATGTGTATACATTAAGTTTTTAATCTTCATAAATAATAATTTATATTTAAGGAAATGTGCTTTGATAAAAATACACCTGAAGTCAACATTCACTAACTTATTATTGTGTACCTATTACTTTTAAGCTGCTCCAAGTTTTTGAACATGGCAGTGAAGAGGAAGCATAGCTTTAATCATAGGGCCCTGTGAAACAGATGAGCTAAACTAAGAAAGGAAACATTGAGCAAATGCCAAAACATATGGCATTCTCTGTATTTATTTGTCAACGTTTGTTTACTCTCTCTATAACTAGAATATAGAATTTCAGATAGTGATGGGTGGTAAGATGAAAGATGAAAACGGGAAGAATAGAATGAGTTGCTATTTTATATAGTGGATCCCAAGAAGACCTCTCTGAAGAGACGTATAAGAAACCTGTAGAAAGGAAGAGAATGGCTCATGCAAGTGTCTTGGAGAAGAAAGTTCTAGGCAGGGGGAAGAACATGTAAAAAGGTCCTGAGAAGGGCATATGTGTTCGAGGGACAGAAGGATGGCTGGAGTAGAGTGACTGGGACTAGTGTGAACTTCAGGTGAAGTCCTATTAGGGAAACAAATCAGGTAGGACCTATTTGACTATTGCAAAGGCCTTGGCTTCTCTATTATGGTAGATTAGGAGACAGAGAGTTTTAAGCAGGGGCTGGAAGCAATATAAATTACAGTGTGAGATGTAAAGGTAGAAGAGAGGTGAGCTAGAGGATTGTGTAGTAATCAAATGAGAGAGAGAGAGAGAGAGAGAGAGAGAGAGAGAGAGAGAGAGAGAGAGAGAGAGAGACACACAAGAATTAGGTTGGTAGCTATGGACCTGGAGAGAAATGGTCCTACTTTGAATACATTTTAAAAGTAGATATAACAGGATTTTTGATGGAATAGCTATGAGATTGAGAAAGTGGACAAAAACCATTTTGGCCTGAAAATAGGGAAGGATAGGATGGGGTTGTTGTTTACTGGGATAAGTAAGTCTGTTGAAGAAGAGAGTTTGGTGGAAAAGTACAGGTAATTTTTCCATGAGAAATCATGGAAGTGAATTTTAGTTTTAACATGTTTACATGGAAAGAGTGCTTAATTTTAGTTTAATTTATTAATTAAGCTCAAGGTTATAAATCAGTTTAAATTTATAGGAAAAGAATGAAAGATACAAAGTACTTCTATCATTGTGTGTGTGTGAGAGAGAGAGAGAGAGAGAGAATGTATGTATGTCCATTACATTTGCATTGAAGTTAACTTGATCTTTCCCTCTCCTATAATCTAGGGTGGATAAATTAGTAGATACAGGCTTGATTTATCATAGTTTCCTTCTTCATAGTATTTATTATATAGAACCTAAGTTAACAGCATTGTAATTATTGTTTACATACATTTTATATCTATTAACCGAGCTCCTAGAGGGTCCAAATTTTGGCTTGATCATTACTATATACTCAGCCTAGAGAATATGCCCTCATGTACATATATTTATTGAATGAATGGACTGGATAGAAATAAAGAAGACATGGAGAGAGAAATTGAAATCAAAATTGGTCAAACTGGCCATTATCTCAGTCCTTTCTTCTGTCAGCACTTACTCTTTCATGTCCTCAAACATCACCTCTACTGGGGGCCTAAGACTGGACTTGAACTTTAGGAAGCATTCAGAAAATTTTTTTTTAGTATAAAACTTCCAAATATGCATTTGTAAGACTGAGTTCAAGGTCTACATTTTCTTGAATCTATCCACCAAGCCATGGCAGTCTTGATAGGAGGCCAGGATGATATAAGTGGAGATGACCTGGTTGGATAGATGGAAATAAGATTTGGCTAATGACTGGGAAAGGGGACAGGAATGTATGTGATGGGTGCAGGGTATTGTTTCAGGACACTAAGCATATATAGATACCATAAATTGGTATAAAAACAGAAAGGAGAAGAGAGTGACATGTTTGGGAATTGTTGATCACTTTGGTTTTAATATTAAAATTTGGCCAAATGTGGTTATGAGACATTCAGGAAATCAATATGAGGATAAACACTGGATTCAGAAGCCTGAGTTTTAATTCCCAGTTTAGCATTCCGTGTGTATAAACTTGAGTAAATTACTAAACTTTCTAAGCCTCAACTTCCCCATCTAATATTTATTTAAAAGATTAAAAGATGTTCTGCATGCACAGCACATAGAATTATACCTGGAATATGGTAAACATTTAATTAGTATTGGCTATTATTATTTCTATTCTTGTGAGGGCAAAAGGAATTGAATTCCTTTGAGAAGAATTCCTGAGCCTGGTGTTTGTCTGACAGGTTTTATTTTGCTGAGTGAAGTATGAGAGCTGATGGATTTTGGTTGCATAAAGTTTTGTTTGATGAGGTATGATAACTGAATAGATTTAATAAGCAATGTATAGAAAAAACATCAGGTCTGAAAACACAGATTTATGATTAAGTTTTTCGTTTTGATGACTAGAAAAATAGATAGGGCACCTGAGGTAGAGCCCCAGGCTATGAATGGAGTAGTGGGTAACAGAAATATTTACAGCCTAAGTCAAAGAAAAAGAGACAAAGAAGGGCAGAGAGCATAAAGAAGAAGATGTGCTTATCATTGTCAGAAGTCCATGTGTTATCAGAGAAATCGGGGTGTCCTCTTCCCTACTGGGTGTCAAGGGTGGAGTTCTTATATCTTAAGAAAAATAATTTTCTGAGAATAGCACGGGAGGATGAGTGATCTTTATTTGCGTGGAATTATATCCCTGGGTTTCCAAAGATCCATTCCAGTCATAGAAGAAGTATAACTGGGGTTCCAGTAAAGATGAAAGCAAAGCCAGTGTCCAGAGTTTCTGTATCATGTTGGAGACAGATCCAATACAGCATCAGGCTAGTTACAGTCCATTAGCCCATTATATGTGGGGGTGAGTGAATGCAGGGAAGCCAAGAGAGGATGCCCCCTGAAATAAGAGTCCCAAGAGCAGCAAGAGCACAATAACGAGTTTCTTTGTTCAGGGAATTAAATATCCGGAATTTCTGCACATTTGTAGTGGCCATGCCTGTTCTGGCCAAAGGCCTGTTCCCGAGTGTGATTGATAGCCAAGTACCTTCCCAATGTCACCTCAACTTGACTGGGCTTGCAGCTATCTTCCATTTGCTCCTTTCCTGTTATTAATAAGTAGGTTAATTACAACAGTATCACAAACAATTGAAGTTAAGATAATAACTCAAGCCTGTTGTTATACATATCACCCTCTAGATCAGTGATGGCGAACCTTTTGAGCTCAGCATGTCAGCATTTTGAAAAACCCTAACTTAACTCTGGTGCTGTGTCACATATAGAAATTTTTTGATATTTGCAACTATAGTAAAACAAATATTTATATTTTTGATATTTATTTTATATATTTAAATGCCATTTAACAAAGAAAAATCAACCAAAAAAATGAGTTTGTGTGTCACCACTGACACGCGTGTCATAGGTTCGCCATCACTGCTCTAGATTTTGCATTTTTGACCCTGATGTGCAGCTGCTGTCCAAAGACCTTTCTCTACTTCTCTCCTGTGTTTGACCCTTAGTGTTCTAGATCCTGTGTCATCATCTTTCTTGGTTTACTCTCTTGGTTGTAGTAGAGTAGTAGCTTTCTGAGAAAGGGCTGAAGGGAGGTAATTTTCTTAGATATTATGTCAAAATACTTTCTGTTCTACTCTTCCTTTGTGATCATGTTTTATTCCTCATGATCTTGTTTGAGAAAATGCAATCATATCTCTTACTTTATGTGGATTTTCTTTGTAATTCTTCCACACTTCTCTTCTGCTTCTTGCATGGTTTTTGTTTTCCTTCTTTTGTTTTATTTTGGGGAACGCTTTCATTTTTAAAGTCATTTCTCAAATTATCTAGTGATCTTAACTTTGTTTACATTTAAGTATGAGTAGTTAACATTTGATAAAGTTAAACACCCTTGCCTGATAAAAATGTGTAATAAAAAAGGAGAATCATGCCCTGGCCTGTGTTTCTCAGTGACTAGAGCATCTGCCTGCACACCAAATGGTTACAGGTTCAATTCCTGGTCAAGGGCACATACCTGGGTTGTATGTTTACTCCCCACCCTGGTAGGAGTGCCTGTAGGAGGCAACCTATAGGCAACTAGTCAATGTGTCTCTCTCACATCAGTGTCTCTCTCTCTCTCTCTCTCTCTCTCTCTCTCTCTCTCTCTCTCTCTCTCTCTTTTCCTTTCCCTTTCCCTCCTACTCTCTCTAAAAAGCAATGGAAAAAATATCCTCAGGTGAGGATTAACAAAACAAAAAAAGGGAATCATTGGCTACTTCTGATAACATATTATACTATCCTATATAATAAATAGTTAATATGCTAATTAGACCAGAGGGCAGAAGGACCTTCCAGAATGACCAGTGGGTGGGGGGTGGGGCCGCAGGCTGAAATGCAGCCTGGGCTGCAAGGGTTGAGGCACCTGGGGCTGCGAAGGCCTACCCTTGCACGAATGTCCTGTATCGGGCCTCTAGAGCATATATAATTTAATCCAGTATTGGCATATTACTTAATGAAAACACATTCAATACATTCTGGCTAAAGACTGGAAAAATATAAGAATGCTACCACTATCTTGCATATCACTTAACACTGTGTTGGAAGTATCAGCCATCACAATCAGACAAGATAAACTGATTCAAGGCAAAACAGTTAAAAGAAAAGGTAACATCCCGATTTGCAGATGGGATTGTTTAACTAAAAAGCCACAAACAAACAATAACATTGACAAATACCAATACAGACAGTAAAATAATTTAGTAAATTAGCAGAATATAAAATTAACATGCAAAAATCAATAAACTTCATGTATAAAAGTGGTAATGAGCTAGAAGATATTATTGATCAAATGTACCCATTTATATCCCCAAAATCAAGAGGCAAATTTTCAAAACCTATATTTAAAACTCTTCTGAAAAGACACAAAACTATATCAAAGGAAAAGATCTACCTTATTCCTGAAGAGCATGACTTAACATCATAAAAATGACGATTGTTTTTAAGTTAATGCATAAATTAAATGACATTTCAATATAAATAGCATGTTTTTATGGACTTAGACAAGCTGATCCTAAAGTTTATAATAGAAAAATAAACTTGCAAAAATAAGCAGAAAAAAACCCTAAAAATAAATACTAATGAAGAGATAAGAGATTAAAGAAAATCTACAAAATCATAATTTAAAAGATGAGGGTTTATAAACACCATAATGTTAAATGAAAATTTCCATAAAAATTAAGAATTTATTAAAAGGTATTTCCTAAAATTATATTTTCTATCAACTGGGAATTCCTGATGGGAAGAGTTTTTCACACAAACAAGCAATTCTTGGACACCAGCTGGTTATCCTAGAATTCAACTCAATTCTGACATTTTCTACTCAGAGAGCATCAGACCTCACAGGTTAAGTGTTTAGTCCTACAGGACTGCCCTGCCCCCCCAGAAGCCAGTTGCCAAGTCCAGGCTGTCAGCTGTGCTTCTGACCCACTGGCTACAGATCTGAGACTCCAACAGCCCCCTCCTTGGGTTCTATTAACTTGCTAGAGCAGCTCACAGAACTCAAATATACATTTCCTTACTAGATCACCAGTTTATCATAAAAGGATATGACGCAGGAACAGCCAGATGGAAAAGATGCATAGGGTAAGGTGTGGGTTAGGGACACAGAGCTTCCAAGCCCTCTCCAGAACACCATTCTCCCCAAATTTCCTTGTGTTGACTAACCTGGACTGTCCTATTGTTTTTTATGAAGGCTTAATTCCATAGGCACGAGTGATTAATTTAATCACTCATCTGTTGGTGATTGTATTCAATCTCCAGTCCCTCTCCCAGAGATCTGAGGTGTGGCTGAAATGTCCACCCCTTTATTCATTGTTGGTTTCCCTGGCAACCAACTCCCATCATGGAGTTACCCAGAAATCACCTTATTAACATAAAAAATATCTTTATTGCTCTTATCACAGAAAATTCCAAGGGTTTTAGGAACTCTAAGCCAGAATTGGAAAGATTATTACCAAACTAAAGGGATTCCTTTGCCTGCACACATTAAAACCCAGTAAACATGGGAAGAGATCAACCAAAAACTTGTATGCATATATGCATAACCCGTGTACATAGACAATAGAGGGTGAAGGCCTTAGGTTGGGGGTAGGGGCGGACTAGAAGCGGTCAATGGGAGAAAAAAGAGGACATATATAATACTGTAACTGGACAATCATTGAGTCTGTACTGCCTGTCACTACTTGAGCCAATTCAGCAGAGACAGGGTTGAGTCATATAGGAGCATTTATTCCAATACTGCCAGCAGTATGGGAGAGCAGCAGGTCATCCACAAAAATCTGCTCTGCCCCCACCATAAGCCGGCGGCTTATATTGGGTAGGAGGACAAAGATTACATGGGGAAGTAGGCAAAAGGGTATGCCAAATGGGAAGTTTACAGGTAATGCAGGCTGGAGATTTGCAAAGGACTGCAAGCTTACAAAAGCTGGGGGTGTTTAAGGGCTAGGGATCTTCAAAGGGCTTAGTAATATGCAAAGGGCTAGGGGTCCTCCAAAGGTTGGCGATTCTGGTTTCTGCAACAAGGTTGTTAATCTTTCCATGATAATCTGCATTTCCAGGTGAGCTCCCAGGTCCCACATGCACCTACCAGCCAGGTTAGAATGTGCCTTCTTTAATCAGAATGAAACAATCACAGTTTACAGAACATGATTATTATTTCTTACTAGAGGCCTGGTGCACAAAATTCATACACTGGGGGGGGGGGGGGGCAGTGGCCCTCAGCCCAGCCTGCACCTTCTCCAATCTGGGACCCCTTGGGGGATGTCTGACATCACTCTCACATTCTGGGACTGTTGGCTCCTAACTCAGCCATGGGCAAACTACGGCCCGCGGGCCGGATCTGGCCCATTCGGCTGTTCTATCCGGCCCGCGGAGCCAAAAGAGCAGAGGGTTCTCTTACTTTCCCCTCTGCTCCTTCACCAGCAGCAGTGTTAACATGGCAACGTCGGGAAACACGGCCGCAGCTCCTTCTTCTGAGTCCAGTTTAAGAACCCATTGTGGCCCTCGAGTCAAAAAGTTTGCCCACCCCTGCTCCTAACCACTCCCCTGCCAGCCTGATCAACACCTAACTGCTCCCCTGCCAGCCCAATCGCCTCCAACTGCCCTCCCCTGCCGGCCATCTTGTGGCTGTGGGTGCCGCCATCTTTGAGGGCTTGGCACTCAATTAGCATATTCTTCCTTATAGGCTGTGGGCACTGCCATCTTTGTGATGGTGTGAGGGTCAATTAGCATATTCCCTTTTTATTAGGATAATTATAGCTGGTCCACAATATTCTATTTCTGCCCTGATTAATACTTTCAACAATAAAGATTTCAAAAGAACACAATAAAACACAAACAGGAGTTTTCAGCAAATAAAGTAAAGATTTAAGGAAATGGCACCAAGCCCAGGTGACCTGGATCCACAAGGCACACATAGGAACAGATCATATAGGGAGGAAATTATTAATCATGGTAACTAAGGGAATTGAGTTCCTAGGCTCTACTGATTGGTTAGGGCCAGGGTAGGTTGATCACTGTATCAGGAGCTGATGTCAGCTAGGGCATCTTTCTGTCTGATTTCCCTAGGGTAGGAGTGGGAAACCGTTTTTCTGCCAAAGGCCATTTGGATATTTATAGCATCATTCACGGCCATATAAAATTAGCAACTTAAAAATTAGCCTGCTATATTTGGTCAAACATTTAATTAGCTTACCCCTAATGCCTTGGCAGGGCCAGACCAAATGATTTCCCCATCCCTGCAATAAGGTATGATCATTAGGTTCCTTCTGCTTTCATTGACCTGAGGCTAAAACACAACTAAAGTTAAGATGTTATCTTTACTTTGACTGAAAGTTTGTTTCTGTGGTCAACAGACCTGAGGCTTTGTTCCTAAGGCTGTTTAATGCTGACCAGAACCTGAGGTCCTAAGGGCTTAATAATTAAGGAAGGGAGCTGATGTGCAGCATGTGCAAAGGTGGAATAATCTTCTAGAAAGGAGGCAAGTGAGTCATAATGTTCTTAGCCTGGATAAGGCTAATGTGAATTAAGGAAAAAGTCATATTAAAGAAATGATGTCCCTGTGTGGTTGGTTACAAGACCAACTCTATGTTTCTTATTATAAATCAAAATATTATAATAGAATATGGATGTTTATTGTTAAATACCATTCCATATTAAGTGGAACTACAGCTCAGTAGAACATTTAAAAACAAACACCTTTACTGTTGAAAGTATTACCTAGGTCCCCTTTTTTCCCCTATTGACCTCTTCTAGCCCACCTCCACCCCCACCCCCTCAACCCCCTACACCCTCACTGCTTAGGCCTTCACCACCCTATTGTCTGTGTCCATGGGTTATGCATATATGCTTACAAGCTCTTTGGTTGATCTCTACCTACCCAGCCACCCTCTTCCACCTTCCCTCTGAGATTCCATGGTCTATCCCATGCTTCTATGTTTCTGGATCTATTTTGTTCATCAGTTTATTCGGTTCATTAGATCCTGGGCAGGTAATGTAGTTAGTGAGCCTAAGACCTCTGGTTCTGCTGTAAAACAAGGAAGGCCTTCCCAAAATTTGCTAACATCTTGATTGTTAAAGCCTCTTTATGCTTATAGATTTACTAGGGGCCCGGTGCACGAAATTCGTGCACTGGGTGTGTGTGTGTGGGGGGGGGAGTGTCCCTCAGCCCAGCCTGCCCCCTCTCACATACTGGGAGCCCTCAGGCATTGACCCCCATCACCCTCCAATCGCAGGATCGGCCCCTTGCCCAGGCCTGACGCCTCTGGCCTAGGCATCCGGCCCGGGCAGCGGGGACCCGCGGCTGCAGCGGCCCCGCGATCGTGGGCTTCAATTTAGGCCCAGGCAAGGGACCCCTAGCTCCTGGGACTGCCAGCTTCGATGGTGCCCAGCTCCCATCGCTGGCTCCACCCCTACTTCCTGCTATCACTGGCCAGGGCGGAAAAGGCACCTGGGTTTCCGATCCCTGTCAGTGGCAGGGGGCTTCTTCCTGCTTTCCCTTTCGCCTCCCTGCATTGTGCCTACATATGCAAATTAACCGCCATCTTGTTGGCAGTTACCTGCCAATCTTAGTTGGCAGTTAACTGCCAATCTTAGTTGGCAGTTAATTTACATATAGCCCTGATTAGCCAATGAAAAGGGTAGCTCGTACGCCAATTACCATTTTTCTCTTTTATTAGTGTTGATGCCTTTTAAAAAAAAATTTCCTCTCGTTTTATAGTCCAGCTTCTGATAAATTTATAAAAACAAACAAACATCTTTACATTCATGCTAATATATTTTCCTAATATTGAGAAAAAATACATACATTTAGTAACAATGAATGTTGGCTTTGGTTTTCTCTAATGGTCTCTTCATGAATCTGGAGCATTATTTATTACCACAAAAATGGTAATGTTTGAGTTCTATATGCCAGTTTTCAAGTAAAATTGACTTATCCTCTACCTTTTAAGAATAAAGGCAAAGCAGAATGTTTCATATTACTGATTTTATTATCATAATTGACTTTTGAAGAATAGAATACTATTTTGGAATGTCAGCAATATTCCCTTGATGTTTAGGAATGCCTCACTATGTACTATGCACATATATTTTGAAAGAAGCAATTCAAATGAATATTGGTCCTGATAATATTCTAAATGAGCTATGTAAGTAGAGTATTACGGTCCTAGACATTGGAATTTATTCCAGCCTATACTTTCAGGAATTTTGATATATCATCTGAGGAACAAGCCTCTTATCTAAGTCATAAACAACTAGTTTGGATTAAAAATAATTTAAATATCATTAAGAATATTTTCTGATAACATAACATCCTAAACAATTCCATTATATGAATATTGCCTTTAGTGTATTTTCTATTTGATTTTAGTTATAGGTTAGCTACTCAGCAATCTTAAGTTATAAAACAAAGAGTGCTAACTTTCTAAATAAGTGCTAGTTTTCTTCCACTCTCCTAAATATATAAGCTCGCAAAGCCTTTATTCTTCATGAATAACATTTGCTGTTTGTTATCTTTGGTTGATGAGGAATATATTTTCCTGTTGTTCAGTTTCAGGATTTCTGGTGGCAGAGGTTTATAAGAATTTTTTCCATGTGCTGCCAGAGGAACACATGAGTGGCAATCCATTATTCTGAGAGTGGGCTTCTTGGGGCGCTACTGAAATAAGAGTTTTCAGAAACCCCCACAGGAAGAGGAGAGGTGGTAGATTTTATTGGTGTGGAGTTATATTCCTCAGTTTCTGATGCCTCATTCCCCCCAAACCAGTCCTGAAAGAGGAACAGCTGGGGTTCTAGCAGAGCCAGAAACAAGGCCAGTGTCCAGAGCTTCTGCTCCATGTTGCAGCCGAATGTGATTCAGTTTTCAAGCTAATTAAAGCGCATTAGTCCATGTGTGGAGTCCAACATGTCAGTGTGCCATGTGGGCAGAAGGGAGTGATTCCCCTGCAACAGGAATCCCAAGAGGGCCCTGCTCCTGAGAGAGAGAGAGAGGAGAGAAGGAAGGAACTTCTTTTGTTTGGAAGTTTAAATATTCAGGTTTCCAGTGCTCACATTGGCCACACCCATCCTGGTCACTAATTTGTTCCCAGATATGACTGGCAGACTGGGTCATTCAGACCTTACTGGGCATGTGCCTAAACTGCCTTTGTCTAGCCCAGTGATGGCGAACCTTTGGCGTCACCTTTGACCCGCAAACTCATTTTTTTGGTTGATTTTTCTTTGTTAAATGGCATTTAAATATATAAAATAAATATCAAAAATATAAGTCTTTGTTTTACTATGGTTGCAAATATCAAAAAATTTCTATATGTGACACGGCACCAGAGTTAAGAGGGTTTTTCAAAATGCTGACACGCTGAGCTCAAAAGGTTCACCATCACTGGCTAGCCAGTGGTCGGCAAACTGCGGCTCACGAGCCACATGCGGCTCTTTGGCCCCTTGAGTGTGGCTCTTCCACAAAATACTGACTTCTGCGCATGGGCCACGAAGTTTCAGTCACACTGTACATGCGCGCCCGCACATGGTATTTTGTGGAAGAGCCACACTCAAGGGGCCAAAGAGCCGCATGTGGCTCGCGAGCCGCAGTTTGCTGACCACTGGTCTAGTCCCTCCCCCCCATCCATTAGCAGGGAACAGACTGAGAGTGTTAAATGCAATTTTTTTGGCAAAGCTGTATAAATGGCATGTCTATAGTATCTCCTTTCCTGTTAAATAATAATCAGCGAAAAATTCCACATAGATATTATGGTCTAACTATGCTGGACTAGTCCTTTGCTTACTGCACTTCTACCTTTCATGTAGAAAAACAAACAATGGATTAGAAACATCTAGGTGCTAAAATCAACTCTGTCATTTGCAAATTATTTTACTTCTTGGATGTGAAGGGAACCAAAAGATGAATGAGCAGGCTATATTTACTTTAATGATTAGGAGGATTTGGGGGGTCAAACAACAGGAGTGTTATTTTTGTTCTTTTATAATTTTTACAGCAAATTTTAGTATTAAAGAGTATTGTTGATCTCTCTCTCTCTCTCTCTCTCTCTCTCTCTCTCTCTCTCTCTCTCTCTCTCAATCCTCACTGCAGGATATTTTTTCCCATTGATTTTTTAAAAAAAAAACAAAACATTTTTACTGATTTCAGAGAGGAAGGGAGAGGGAGAGATAGAAACATCAATGATGAGAGAGAATCGACTGCCTCCTGCACGCCCCACACTGGAGATCGAGCCCGCAACCCGGGCATGTGCCCTTGGCCGGAATGGAATCTGGGACCCTTCAGTCTGCAGGCCGACATTCTATCCACTGAGCCAAACCAGCCAGGGCCCCAATGGTTTTTTTAAGAGAGAGTAGAAGGGAGGGAGGAAGTGGGGGAAGAAAGAGAGAGATAGAGAGAGAAACATAGCTATAAGGGAGACACATCAATTGGTTGCCTCCCACACAAACCATGACCAGGGCCTGGGGTCAAACCTGCAACCCAGGCATGTGCCCTTAACTGGGAATCAAACTGGCCCTTCAGTGAGCAGGCTGATGCTCTAACCACTGAGCACACTTGATCAGGGCAATACGTCTCTTCTTTTTAATATATGAAGAATAAATATTAAAAAGAGAAATTAAAAGATGCTGTAGGGAAGAAACTTTCCTCTACCCTCAGCTTCCTTCAGCTGGTCAATCCACATGAGACAGACTAACAAGAGAAAAATAACCAAATTTAATACATAAGTGCATATGGGAACCCCACATACATGAGAGAGTCAAAGACTCCGCATACAGGAAACATTCAAAGACAGAAAGGAAAAATGAAGTATTTATGACATTCTGAGCTAAGTAAGATATAAGGCACTTTGGGATTTCAGAAGGGAAGAAGGTCATCGCCAGACTGTAAGAAGAACAGGTATTCAGTAATTAGAAGTCTGCCCTGCCCTATAGTTAGGTCAAAAAAGGTTATCTCTGATAATCGCTTATGATGGGCAAGGCCTCTAATTCAAATTCTTCTAGGTAGTTAAGTGGAGTCCAGGCAAAGTTTCTCTTCAGCCCATTGGATCTTGGTTGCCTTTAGCTTAAAACAATCCACATATAACAGAAGCACATCTTGGGATGACTCATTAACCCCTACAGTGTTGAGGAAACTTTTAAATTAAGTAAGGTAGGAAGGAGAACAATGATTTAAATATCTGGGAAAAAGTCCTGTGAGAAAACTCAGAAGAATTGGAGTGTTTAGCCAAATTAGAAAATAAGCTAAATGGTGCCCTACTCATATTCATTATTTGAACACTTGGCTTTTATTTTGCTTAAATTCATTGCTAATTAGCTGGATTTTTAAAATTAGGTTTTATACACATATAGAATTAATATTATGTAGGAAAGAATTGATTGAACACAAGAAAGACAGTCTTGAACAGAGTAATATGCCTGGAAGGAAGTTGCAAAGGAGCCATCTACATTTATTCTACAAAAAAAAAAAAATAGTAATGAGAACTCTGAATAATATGGGAGTGAGGGGAATGGTTTATGAGTAGTTTTCAATATTTGCAAAAGACTGAAATAGGCATCTATTTTTCAGCAGCAAGTCCGTATAGTCAAACTTAAACTGCTCCTAAAGATGAGTCTTTTTTAGAACCATCACTACAGTCATGGAAGACCTGGGTAATTCACGGACATTGTCAGAATGCTATGGCCCTGAAGCCCAAGGAATAAGAAATGTTAGAGTCTTCTAACATTTCATAATTCTGTGTGCTCATTCTTCCTAATATACAGGCCCCAGCATCTGTGGTTCTTAAAACACCATTCAGATGTCACATTATAGTCAATTCTCACACTTATACTAGCATGGGTTCTTCCTTGCACAAAAAATTTTGTCATAAAGTTTAGTTCCTATATCAGGTAACCTCTTCCCTCTTTTTATCATGGAGTCACATGGGCCCATATTTTATTTTATCAGTAAGGGGTTATTAGAAGACTAACTGGCCCTCAATAGGTTTACAATAAATATTGTTGCATAATTACTGAATTGAAAGAGTGAGTGGTGGATTTATTGAAGAAAAATAAGGAAACCTGAGAAGTTTGGCAACATTGTCCAATAAAAGTATAATGTAAACCACTTATACAATTTAAATATTTCTTGTAGTACCATTTAAAAAGTAAAAAAAGAGATAAGTGAAACTGTTTTAGTAATATATTTTGCTTCATCCAATATATCTATTATCTGTTCAAGATAAAACAATATATTAATTATTAATAAGATATTTTACAGTATTTTTGTTCCACGTCTTTTAAGTCCATTTTGTATTTTACACTTGTAGCACATTTCAATTTGAAATAGCCACATTTCAAATGCACAATAGCCACATGTGGCTAATGTCTACCACATTGCACAGGATAGCTATAGAGGGTTGTTGAAATAACCTGATCCAGTTACGATGGGACTTTCATTGCTTCCATGAACCTCCTAAGGGCCAAACCCATTTACATGGTTCAACCTAAATACAGGGGAGACTGAAAAGTATAGCTAAATAGGAATCTTCAAGAAACTACTGGTCCGACAACCTAAGTTGTACTAAAAATATTGAAATATTAAAATGATTCTTTTCACTAATTACTGGAGAACATGTTGCACACAGTCCCTTACAATTAGGGGAAATCTGGAGTGAATAATATAATGAAAGAGTATTTTAAAAGTGTTATAAAAAGAATTTTAATTTTTCTAAGCATCTCAATAAATTAATAAAATACTTAGACAATAAATAAAACAGTAAGAATATATACATATATATGAATATTGTATATATATATATATATATATATATATATATATATATATATCCTATCTAATAAAAGAGAAACATGGTAATTGGCGTACGACCGCTACCCTTCCCATTGGCTAATCAGGGAGATATGCAAATTAACTGCCAGCCAAGATGGCGGCCAGCAGCCAGGCAGCTTGAAACTAACATGAGGCTTGCTTGCTTCAGTGACGGAGGAAGCCAATGTTCCCCACCTGCTTTGCCGGCCTCTGAGCCTGCAGTTTGAAACATTTTAACAAATATAGAAGCTAAAAAAACCCAGAAACCAGCTTTCAGTGAGCCGGGATCTCAGAGCTGGAGTCAGAGCTGGAGTTATACATTGTTTCGATTTTAGAACTGAAACAAACCAGATACCTACATTCACAGCAGAGACCTAAGAGCTGGAGCCTCAGAGCTAAAGCTGGCCAAGAATTAAAAAGAAAAAGAAAAAGAGGAGCGGTTGGGAGCTTCTGTCACCCACAAGCCTGAAAACAGCCCTCAGCCCCTCACCCAGGCTGGCCAAGCACCCCAGTGGGGACCCCCACCCTGAAGGGTGTGTGACCAGCTGCAAACAGCCATCATCCCCTCACCCAGGCTGGCCAGGCACCCCAGTGGGGACCCCCACCCTGATCCAGGACACCCTTCAGGGGAAACCAGCCAGCCCCACCCATGCACCAGGCTTCTATCCTATATAGTAAAAGGGTAATATGCCTCCCAGCACCGGGATCAGCGGAGCCGAGAGCCCTCCCGGCACCGGGATCAGCATGACAGGGGGCAGCGCCCAAACCCCCTGATCGCCCTGCGGCTCTGTGTGTGACAGGGGGCGGGGCCACAACCTCCCTATCCACCCTGCTCTGTTCGTGACAGGGGAAGGCGCCCCAACCTCCTGATCAGCCCTGCTCTGTGCCTGATACGGGGGAGCTCCCCAACCTCTGATCGCCCTGCGGCTCTGTGTGTGACAGGGTGAGGCGCCCCAACCCCCTGGTCGGCCCTGCTCTACGTGTGACAGGGTGCAGCGCCCCAACTCCCCCCCCCTCCTCCACGGGCCCTGCTCTGTGTGTGATGGGGTAGAGCCATAACCTCCCCATCGGCCCTGCCCTGAGTGTGAGAGTGGCGGCGCCCCAACCCCCTGATCGGCCCTGCTCTGTGGGTGATAGAGGGCAGCACCACAACCCCCACCAATCCCATGGGCCCTGCTCTGTGTGTGATGGAGTAGAGCCATAACCTCCCCATCGGCCCTGCCCTGAGTGTGACAGTGGTGACGTCCCAACCCCCTGATCGGTCCTGCTCTATGTATGACAAGGGGGAGCTCCCCAACCCCCTGATCCGCCCTGCTCTGTGTGTGACGGGGGCAGTGCCCCAACTCTCCTATCGGCCCTACTCTCTGAGTGACAAGAGAGAGCTCCTCAACCCCCTGATGGGCCCTGCTCTGTGCATGACAGGGGGGAGCTCCCAAACCCCCTGATCGACCCTGCTCTGTGCATGACAGGGGGGAGCTCCCCAACCCCCCTGATGGGCCCTGCTCTGTGTGTGACAGGGGGGAGCTCCCCAAACCCCTGATCGACCCTGCTCTGTGTGTGACAGGGTAAGGAGCCCCAACCCCCCTGATGGGCCCTGCTCTGTGGGTGACAGGGGGTGGCGCCACAACCTCCCCATCGACCCTGCCTTGAGTGTGACAGGGGGCGGTGCCCCAACCCGCCAATCAGCCCTACCCTGAGCGTGACTGCGGGTGGCATCGCAGCCTCCTGTTCTGCCCTGCTCTGTGCATGACAGGGGGCGGTGCCCCAACTCCCCAATCGACCCTGCTCTGAGCCCGACCAGGGGTGCACCTAGGGATTGGGCCTGCCCTCTGCCACCGAGGAGCAGGCCTAAGCCAGCAGGGCGTTATCTCCCGAGGGGTCCCAGACTGTGAGAGGGCACAGGCCAGGCTGAGGGACCCCCCTCCCCCCCAAGTGCACAAATTTTTGTGCACCTGGCCTCTAGTATGTATGTATGTATATATATATTTAAACTATATTAGGTGAAAAACTAAAGGTTTTCACCGAGACTAGGATATTTAAAAATGTATGCATAAAACTAGATGTAATATTCTTATAATATTGAAAACTCTAAAAAATTAAATAAAATATTCATAATATATATATATATAACATGGAGAACATTTTTATTTCATTATCTTCAAACCATATATAGTAGAAAAGGGAGAGCACAAATTAAGTAGAAATATTTAAATTGCATTTTGGTTCTTAAATAGTTCATATTTTTGCTCCATATAACTAATTTAGTAATGACAATTGTAATTTTAGGACATGATTCCTTTACTATTCTTTACAATGCTAAATGAAGAATTCTCATTTCCTCACTAAATGTGAATACTTTAGAAATTGGTACATTTATCTCAATAGATTTACATTTTTAAAAGAGAAAAAAACACAATGTATACATATATCAACTCATCACAGTGTACATTTTCAATATCTTATTATTTTATTTACTTATTATAAAATATTTAAACCTGAAAAAAAGAGAAAGAAGATCGCTTTTTAAAAATATATAAAAATTTCATTGAAAATAATTTACAAGGTAATTATCTACTATAGAATAAAATCTTTGCAATATTTATTTTGAAAGGGTTACATAAAGTTTTGTTTAGTTGTTTGCTCAATTTTAGCACTGTGTTGACATATGTAACTATTTTTAAGAAAAATTAACAGTGATATTGCAAAGTAGGTAATTCAGGTAACCTTAAAGTAATTAAAATATAAATGAGGTTGGCCCAAATTGGTAAATTTAAGAAAAACCTTTAGAAAAGCTATTTGTTCATGCTAATCAGACTCATCAGGTAATTTTTCATGTCTCTATTTGTTGAATAAATATTAGTAAATAAGTTGGCTGGGCAATGCAAACTATTTTAATATTCTTATTCATGGTACTTTAAAAAATGGAGTTTGAGACCTTGAAAAACAATATAAAAAATTTCACAAGATAATAAAATGTTAGATTACTATCCTATATAATAAAAGCCTAATATGCAAACTGACTGAACGGCAAAACGACCCACCACTATGATGTTCACTGACCACCACGGGGCAGACGCCCAACATAGGTGCTGCCCCCAGCCTGCAGACCCAGACTGGCAGCAGCAGTGAGGGCAGGGCCGGCCAGTGGGCGGCGCCAGGCCAGCTAAGGCGGCTGCCAGGGAAGGCACCCCTGATCGCCCTGCCAGTCACCCTGCAGATCAGCCCTGATCTCTGGCCAGGCCTAGGGACCCTACCCATGCACCAACATGAACCAGGCCTCTAGTTTTACATAATAAGATTCACAAATACTTCATTCTTTTAAAATTGTAAATAATTACCTTTAACTTTGAACAATTTTTCTCTTCATTTTATCTCATGATTTCTGAGAGCTTTAAAAATCTTATATTTGGTGGTATCACTTAAAATGTGATTTCACTCCTGGTTATTATTTAATCTTTGAAATGATACTTTATCATTACTGAAATCAGTGTGGGTACATTGAACAAGGTTTGAGAGCCACTCCGTAGGACTGAGTCATTAGCCTGTAATTTTATGGCGGATGAAGTACTATGTATTCATTACTTCAAAAAAAAATAATAATGACCTTGCAATTGACTTCTACATTTTGCATTTTTATCTCAGCTGTACCACCATTAAATATAACTATTTTCATTGACCACATGAAAAGCCAGAAAATCACTGGGTCACAGTTTAATCTAATTCAATTTAAATCTAAAAAAGATAGCCATAATTATGAATTTACCAAATCAAAGGGCAGAGTTAAATTACACTCAAAATTAGGTTGATTTGGGAATAATAAGCCTTAAATTTTAAAACATTCTTCAGGGTCTAGGGACTGAAGCTCTTTCAAGTGTGTATTATATGGTACCTCATATTTTTCAAGGGTTGAATGATTTATAAAGTTGAAGGTATTACTTAACCAGAGCCAACTCTGTTGTACCTACTATCCAATCTTTATGAACAGATCTTATTTCACTTGGGCTGCCTTGGAGTATAGTGTCACAGACTTAATCAGTGGCAGTACAAAGGCTAGTCCCCAACAAAGACTTTGAGTACTATATTAAAAATTCACAAGACATGAACTCCTTGCCTCCCAATACCTAAAACACCCATCTTGTTTCAAATGGATAAGGTGACAGACATGAAAGAAGCAGCCTATTCTTGACAGTTGGTGACATATCCAGAGCAGAGGAATTCATATCAGAAAAATGGACAGTTAGAGCTTGGTGCTCAAAATTGTTTGTCCCATGAAAAATGTGCATGTTAGCAAAGTCCCATAGCTAGGCATTTTAGATAATGTTCATATGTACATTTTTTAAACACAGTGATTTCTGCAGAACTCAAGTTAAAAACAAAGAAAAAAACTATTCATATTATTTTTTTAAAAAAAAAACTATACACATGTAGGCACAATATTGAGCCTAAAATCTAAAGTAACTCAAGGATCACCGGATATAATACCAATACCTATCACTTATTAAGTGTCAGGAATTATTATAATGGATTTACATGGGGTTATCTCATTTAATTCTTAAAGCAACATTTTGAGGTAGACTCCATTAGAATTTCAATATTGCATATGAGTAAAACAAAAAAGATAATAAATAACTTGTGTAAGGTTAAACAGTGACAAAATTAGGATACTTTTTCTAAGGCTTTTGGGGTGCTAGAGTTTACATTATTAAATAATTAAATATTTGTCTAAGTCAGGGGCTTTCATCTTTTTCCTATTTGCTGTCCACCACCCAATTTAAGAGGATAAGTGAGAGCCCTTGATGCTTGATGACTTAGTATACTGCCTCTCTCTCTCTCTCTCTGTCTCTCTCTCTCTCTCTCTCTCACACACACACACACACACAACTGGAAAAAAGTTTTATTATCTTTACCATATGTGTCCACACTCTAATAATTTTTATTCAATTCTATTTGATTTTTAAAAATTAATATCTGACATGACATATAAATTGATTTCATAACTCACTGATGCCTTGACCTGTACCTTAAAAAGCACTTCTTTAGATGATTTGCCCAAACTACTTACTCACAAGGTCAGATCCTAAATTTAGGTGCCTTGACTTAAAAAGTGGAACTCTTTCATCTTGGTTTTATCAACATTCCAGTTCAAGATTTGTTTTCTCATTTTTCTCAGTGTTAGCTATAAATCAGAATATTCCTGATGAAATGGGAACATTGCCAAAGGGGCAATCTCTAACTACAATTCATGAGTCCAGGACTCAGTAAAACAGATCAATTTCAGTAAAACCTAATATACTGTTTTGTTTACTGAAATGCAATGTAGAATATGGACAGTTTTTAAGGAAATAAAATTTTAAATGAGGAAAAGATGTAGTAGAATGAATACACATTTTATTTTCTTAGATTATCATTCAGGAATTCTCACTTCAGAAAACCTGGAAAAGGCAAAATTTTTAGAATATCAGAAGCAGCATGTTTTCTTTTTAATGAGGTCATATATATCAATTTAAATTTAGAAATGACCAGGGGGGAGTGTTACACAATCAAAATGATTTAAATTAGACATGTAGACTTTGGTTCAAGCAAATTGGAGTCACCCATCATTTCCAGGTACATGAGGAAGAGGGACCAGTATCCTATTATTACCTTGTCTTTTGTGTTGTATTATTTCCCATTGTTCATACTTTCTTAAATTTTTATTAATTTAGGTATGATGACATACAAAAAAGCTTTATATATTTAATGTATACTGTCACCATACACAATTGCAATATCATAAACTTACCATCACCTCTAAAAGTTTCATCTCCCACATTTTTTTAAAAAAGTAAAATCTTAAAATTGATATTTAGTGAGAGAGGAAGCAAGGAAAGAGAGAAACATTGATGTGAGAGTAATGCATTGATCAACTGCCTCCTGCACACCTCCCCCACTAGAGATCTAGCCCACAACCCAGGCATGTGCCCTGACCAGGAATCAAACTAGCAACCTTTTGGTGCATGGTATGATATTCATCCAACTGAGCTGCTCTTGCCAGGGCTCCCAGTTTCTTTGTGTGTGTGTGTGTTTTTTTCACTTGCATGGAAAATTTTTCCATCTCTTCACTATCATCTTGTGAGTCTTTTGTTCCAAGGTGGGTCTCTTGTAGACAGCATATAGTTGGCTCATGTTTTCTTATCCATTCAGCTATCCTATGTCATTTGATTGGAACATTTAATCCATTTACATTTAAGGTTAGTATTGACTAGGGGCCCAGTGCATGAAATTTGTGCATGGGTAGGGTCCCTAGCAGCTGCCGACTGCGGGCTGGGGCCTCCCTTCCCTGGCTGCCAGCTGCTGGCTGCCAGCTGCTGGCTGGGGCCTTCCTTCATTCTGCTTTACCCTGGGTGGTCAGTGCACATCATAGCGAGTGATCAAACTCCTGGTCGGTCAAACTCCTGAGGGGATACTTTGCATATTAGGCTTTATGTGTATAGACTAGAGGCCTGGTGCACAAAATTTGTGCATGGAGGGCAGATTCCCTCAGCCCTGCCTGCACCCTCTCCAATTGAGGACCCCTTGGGGGATGTCCAACTGCCAGTTTAGACCCAATCCCAATGGGATCGTGCCTAAACCGGAATTTGGACATCCCTCTAGCAATCTGGGATGCTGGCTCCTAACTGCTCGCCTGCCAGCCTGATCACCCCTAACTTCCCTCCCAAGCCAGCCTGATCTTGCCCCAACTGCCCTCCTCTGCTGGCCAATTTGGTTTTGATTGGTCAGTTTCTATGCCAGTCAGCATAAAAAGCTCTGCCTCCTAGGCAGCCATTTGCTCCCCAAAGCACCCACATTTGGTTCTGATTGGTCGGTGTCTATGCCAGTCAGTGTCAAAAACTCCACCTCCGAGGCTGCCATTGGTTCTTCACAGCACCCAGATTTGGTTCTGATTGGTCAGTTCCTATGCCAGTCAGCATCTCCAGACCTATCTCCAGGCCTTATCAGAGAGGCAGGGATGAACAGCAGCTCCCTTGGAGGCCAGGAGAGAAAGAAAGGCCCTGCTGCTGTGGAAGCCTGGATAGAAAGAGGGAGAGAAAGAGAGAGGCAAGTACTGATCAATAGCTGCCATTGAGGCTGTGGATCAGACCCTGACTCTCTCTCGGTCTCAGCCCCCTGGGCAGTCAGTGCTGGGTCACCAGGCTGCAGTGCCCAGGGCAACCCAGCACTGACTGAAGGACTTCCGGGTTGGTCAACCTTTGGTTGTGATTGGTGGTTACAACCCTGGGCTTTTATATATTAGAATAGGTACTTACTGCCATTTTAATTCTTTATGCCTATGTTTCTTTCTATATATTTCTTAT
Organism: Myotis daubentonii; assembly: GCF_963259705.1. Lineage (NCBI taxonomy): Eukaryota > Metazoa > Chordata > Mammalia > Chiroptera > Vespertilionidae > Myotis > Myotis daubentonii. The sequence continues at coordinate 115,661,279 of NC_081861.1, forward strand.
TATTGCAGCAGTCCTCTTTCTTGCAATGCTGGTTTGATGGTGGAAAACTCCTTAGCCTTTATTTTTCGTCTGGGCTGGGGAGTCCAGCTTGGGGTTTATAACCAAGAGTTCTCAGTGGGTACCCACCCACCACAGCTGAGATATCACTCCATAACTTCAGCTGCTGTCTGTGGGAGCCCAGCCAGCTCCCTTGAACCTCTACACTTCCTACCAGTCTCTATGTGATCTCCACTTTATGTCCTTGCTTTTAAGGGTTCTCTCCAGATAGGCTTCAGTTAATTTTTCAGGATAGTTTTCTATATTTTAGTTATAATTCCACTTTGGTCCTGGGAGTGTGTCAGTGTAGCTTCCATGTAATCCACCACAATTTTGGAACTCTCCTGCTTTTTTATAATGATAAGATTTAATAAGATCTACCTTCATAACACATTTTTAACTATACAACACAGTAGTGTTAACTATATACTTCATGCTGTACAGTGGATCTCTAGTACTTATCTTGCATAAGTGAAACTATACTTTGAACAAAACATTGCTGCTTAGATTACAAATGCTTAAATGAGATTTCTGCCAGAAGGTGGATCTATATCAAATAAATATTACTTTTGACAAAAGGTCTTTACTAGATGGAATCATTTCAAAACCTGTGATTGTTTTCCTCAAATAATTAAGTATGCATTTCTCTTTAATGTAAATAAATTTATTTAATAGTAAAAAATCCTTTTGAATTTCAAAGGAATGATGAAATGTAAATCATATAGTGGCATAATAGTCTTGCAAATTTTCCAAGAAGAAAAATATTAAAAGCACTCCCAATAAGCAATTGTAAACTATGAAATGGTAAATTAAAGCAGAGAATCAAGTCGTTTTTTTAGTTAACTTTGATGAAAAAAAATGTCTAGTTTTGCAGAAATGGCAGGGTAATTGCATTTGGTATGGAGATTAATTTTGGTCAAAATTATCTTAATTTCTGAGTTCCTTACACTCACTGAAATGAAGGAAGAAACTGTGATATATTTTAGTAAAAGAAAGTTTTGATTTTTGTTTTTAAATAGCAATAAGATTACATTCATGTATGTATATGTCTGTACACATTTAACCCTACACACATGGATAATGTGTATACAGATAAATGTATACATTTATTAGTGATTAACCTCTAAACTTGTATTGTCTGATTCAGTAGCCACTAGACATATATGGCAATTTAAATGTAAGTAAGTGAAAATAAAATATGTGGTTCCTCCATATCACTAGCCACATTTAAACTAGGCAATAGCCATGTATTTGCAGTGGCCATCTTATTGGACAGTACAGGTATAGAACATTTAATGCATCACAAAAATTCTAATGGACAGTGCTGGTTTAGCTTTTTTTTAACATTGCAAACTTTAATCATTAAACAGCATTTGTAATTACTTAGCATATACAGAGGGGCCTTGACTTATGAGTTTAATTCATTCCGAGACCGAGCTCGTTAAGGAGCTCATTAACTCAAATTACTCTATCAACTCAATGCAAAAAATCGGCCGAGAGACACCTGGTATCTCAAAAAACTCGTTAGTCGGGACACTCGTAAGTCAAGGCCCACTGTATTGTTCTAAAATATCGACTTTCACATAAATGTATAGAGAAAATTAATCTACTTTTGAATTTAATGGAGATCCTTGATTTTTTTTCTAAGTAAAAACATGGAATCTAAACTGAAATATTTGACAAAAAGTATAGTGTCAGCAACAATTTACAAAGAGAAACAAATTTTAGGTAAGATAATAATAATTTTTTTTAAAAAAAGAAAACAAAACTAGGGAAAGTTGCATTAAATTTGTGCACATTTTAAAAACTTTATTTTATTGTTGAGAGTATTACAAATGTCCCCCATTTTTCTCCCTTGCAAGCCCACCATTTCTACCCCACCCCAGTCTTTCCCCTGTCTATTGTCTGTGTCCATAGACTATGCATATCTATAATAATAAAAGCATAATATGCTAATTAGACCAGGCAGCTGAACATCCTTCCAGATGTCCTTCCGACAAAGCCGCGGCGGCTGCTTGGGCTGAAGCAGCCGGCAGCAGCAGCAGCAGCAGCAGCAGGGTGATGGGAACAGTGCCTTCCCCTGATCAGCCCAGTTGCCTCTCTCCGAGGAGCAGGCCTAAGCCATCAGTAGGACATGCCCTGAGGGCTCCTGGACTGTGAGAGGGAGCAGGCTGGGTTGAGGGACCCCCCCTCAAGTGCAAGAATTTCTGTGCACTGGGGCTCTAGTATGCATGTAAGTTCTTTTTTTAAAAAATATAGTTTATTGATTTTTATAGAGAGGAAGGGAGAAGGATAGAGAGTTAGAAACACCAATCAGCTGCCTCCTGCACACTCCCCATTGGGGATGTGCTGCAACCCCGACGCTCTATCCCAGCCGTGGGCAAACTACGGCCCGTGGGCCGGATCCGGCCCGTTTGAAATGAATAAAACTATTGAAATAAAAGACCGTACCCTTTTATGTAATGATGTTTACTTTGAATTTATATTAGTTCACACAAACACTCCATCCATGCTTTTGTTCCGGCCCTCCGGTCCAGTTTAAGAACCCATTGTGGCCCTTGAGTCAAAAAGTTTGCCCACCCCTGCTCTATCCGCTGAGCCAAACCGGTTAGAGCTGCATATAAGTCCTTTAATCTCTTCCCACCCTCCCTCCCACTTTCCATCTCAAATCTGTCAGTCTGTTCCATGTTTCTATGTCCATTTTTCTAATTATTATTATAATTAGACTAGTGGCCTGGTGCACAAAATTTGTACACAGGTCGGGGGGTGTCCCTCTGCCCAACCTGCACCCTCTCCAATCTGGGACCCCTCAGGGAATGTCTGACTGCCGGTTTAGGCCTGATCCCTGTGGGACATCTGGCAGTCGGACATCTCTCTTACAATCCAGGACCACTGGCACCTAACCACTCACCTGCCTGCCTGCCTGATTGCCCCTAACCGCACTGCCTGCCAGCCTGTTCGCCCCCAACTGCCCCCCACTGCTGGTCTGATCGCCCCAAACTGTCCCCCCACTGCTAGCCTGCTCTCCCCCAACTGGCCCCCCTGCTGGCCTGCTCACCCCCAACTGCCCTCCCCTCCTGGCCTGATCGCCCCTAACTGCCTCTGCCTTGGCCCCACCACCATGGTTTTGTTCAGAAGGTCTCCTGGAAGGTCTCCTGGTCTAATTAGCATATTACCCTTTCATTAGTATAATATATATATATATATATATCAGAGAGGAAGGGAGAGGGAAGAGAGAAACATCAATGATAGAGAATCATGGATCAGCTGCCTCCTGCACACCTCCCACTGGGGATTAGCTTGCAACCTGGGCATGTGCCCTTGCCCAGAATTGAACTCAGGACCCTGCAGTCTGCAGGCTGATGCTCTATCCACTTAGCCAAACCAGCCAGGACACCACCAGTCACTTTTAGAACATTATATTGCTTCTAGAAGAAACCCCATGCCACCTTTCCCATCTAGCTGCCTGCCTGCCCCACCCAGCCATCAGCACACTACTGTTTCAGACATTTCATGGGAATGGGACCATACACAATGGGCATTTTGTGACCGGCTGCCTCACTTGGGTGTATACCTTTAAGTGGCAGGTTGCCGGGTCCTACGTGACTGATTAATCATTTGTGGAGTGGCTGCACCATTTCCATTCCGACAGCAGTGTTGTGAGGGCTTGAATTTGTCCACATCCTCACCACCAATTGGTATCATGTAATTTTGGTTCTAGCCTCCAAGGTGACCTCAGGGCCCTGCCAAAGCATTGCTCTCTAGAGCAGTCATGGCGAACCTATGACACGTGTGTCAAAGGTGACACGCGAACTCATTTTTTTGGTTGATTTTTCTTTGTTAAATGGCATTTAAATATATAAAATAAATATCAAAAATATAAATCTTTGTTTTACTATGGTTGCAAATATCAAAAAATTTCTATATGTGACACGGCACCAGAGTTAAGTTAGGATTTTTCAAAATGCTGACATGCCAAGCTCAAAAGGTTTGCCATCACTGCTCTTAGCAACAATCTATGCTTTTCAATTCAATTTTAAAAGTGGAAGTTGTTTAAAATGTCTGCACAAACATCCCTATTGGTAAGTTCTTGCTGCCTAGGATCCTCTGTGACACAGCTTGCAGGGGCTAAGTCTGTCCCATGCCAACCTCACCGCCCTGCTGCCTGGTCCTGTCTGGTACTGCGGAGGGCCCTGGGAACACCAGCCAACCCTCTGCAGGGCTGGCCACAGGCTGCGTTGGGCTTTAGGAGCCAAGGGAGGAAGAGCGAGGTTCAGGAGCAGCTTTGGGGCTGTGCCTGTTGTGGTGACTGTGCTACTCCCCACAGGCTGAGGTGAGCGGTGCCATGGGGTGAGGGGGTGCCTTCTCTGAATGAAGCCATTGGAGTTGAGGAGCTCCTGGGTGCCTGTCTGCGGGCTCCACTGCACCCACTGTCCTGGCTTTTATGCCTCAGAAGGCAAAGGTCCAATCAGCAAAAATGAAAACTTTAAAAAGGTGATGTGGGCTCCACCTCAGAGTGGCTCAGACACGGTTCAGGGTCCCACGTGGGATTCATACACCAGTGTGTGGGCAGCGGCCACGTGGGCCCAGCATGGCCCTCTGGCAGGGCCCAAGTGCAGGGAGCAGCCGGAACTTCATTGGGAGAGAAAGTTCACGGGCTGAAGGCTCCCTCTTCAAACACTGATCACTGGTCACGGTCTGGCCCCCAACTCCCATCTTCAGGGCCCTCCTCACAGAGTAAAGGGCGCCCGGCGAGGCCTCTTCTGGCTGTCCCCATGGACCCGTCGGCTCTCCTGAGTCTGGGGGCAGATTGTGGGGCCCCCGCTGGAAAGTGCAGCCACAGCTGCAGCCCTGAGGCCAGGCTCTGGGCTATGAGCTGGGGTCACCAGTGCTGCAACCCCCCCGATCCACAGTAACCCCCATCTGCAGCCCCCCTGGTCCGCAGCCCCCCTGGTCCATAGCCCCCCACCAATCTGAACCCCCCTAATCTGCAACCCCCCATCCATAGCCCCCCTGATCTTCAGCTCCCTGTGCAGTGATTCTGGGCTCCTTGTGAGTGCGTCATTATTCCAGGCCCGAGGGTGTGCTGGCTGTTCGGGGGCTGGCGGCACTGGGAGCCGGCGGCTGCTCAGGTCACTGCTGTTCGGTGGTCGAGTTATGGTGTCTGGGCTAATTTGCGTATTTCTCTATTACATATATAGATGATTGTAATTAATTAACATTAAGTTTAACAAACTAAGCATAATATCGCTGTGGTACGATGTCTCGAGTATGGTCACAAATTAAGGTCACCAGATAAGATGCAGGATGCTCTGTTCTTACCTCTTCTAGAATGAAACTTGGCTTAAGATTCAAGATGTACATATATTCTTGTTATCCTTCTATTACCTTTACTGTTGTGGATGTTAGGTACATGGGCATACAGTTTCTCTTTGTTAGATACAAACTTTATATAAACATTATTTTATACACTGTTTCCAGCTGAGGCTGCACTGGCTGAGTGCCTTTTCCCTAGGTATGAATAGTGCTAAACTCTATAGCTGGGAGGCATATGTTAAGTGGTACAGGAAATGGATCTAAGCTGTATGATTTGATCACAAATCAGGTGGTTGTAATTAGGAATCACTTCATGTGAAATGAGTGTTTTCGGGGGTAACCTGTCTAGAGCCAATGATATTTATAAAGTATCCAAAAATTTTAAAACAAACTACTTAATAACTTTTCCTAAATAACACTCATTATTTTGGATTGACATTTTCTCTTTTTTAATTCTTTATTGTTTAATGTATTACATAAGTCTCCTTTTTTCCCCGGCATTGACCTCTCCCCGGCCACCCCAACACCCATCACCTGCCCTCACCTCCACCTCCCTGCCCCGGTCTGTGTCCAATGGCTGCTCATGTAGCCACTGGAGCAGTCATGGAGCCCAAGGCTGCTGGGTGAGGCTTGGCTGTTCACATGTGGTCATGATGCCCGGGGCTAAAGCCTCTGGCTTGTGGGAGGGGAGTGCCCTCTGGAACTCACAGGAGTGCTCAGCTTGGGAAGCTTAAGTGCCGGTGTCTGTGGATCAGCAGCTGAGGCAGCAGCTCCCTGGCCGGAGTGGCTGTAGGATCCTGGGTGGTGTCCAAGGTCTCCCAGGTGGAGGTGAGACTGGGCTCCCAGTCACAGCACCTCTCCCCTTCAAGATGGTACAGCGTATGCAGCAGAGCCAGCCGCCCTGGGAGAGATATTGGCAGTAGCAGAGGCTGCCCGGCTATGCGAGACAGGTCTGCCAGTCCCTGAAGGTCCTGCGAGATCCAGCTGTCCTCACTCGGACACACACACACACCACAGGTTCACATACTTCCCTTTCGCTTCCTCACTCACACTCTCCCCTTCACTGCCATCCTGATGGCCGCCATCTTGGAATCTCTGGATTGACATTTTCAGGTGACAGTGAACTCCTCTTTTGAAGAGAGAGGGACTTGGGGGAAACAATGGAGTTGTTTCTGGATTAATCTGAAATATTTTATCAATGACTGACGCATTACACTGCATTATATTGATAAGGAGGGAGTTCTCTTAGAATTTTTAAAGTTTTTTCTTTTTGTTTTTTTTTTTTTGTTTTACAGAATTAGTACACTATAGGTAGGCATGTGAACATGCCTAACATAAAGCATTTGTAAGCCCCTAAGTGATTGATTGAAAGGAAAACAACTACCTTGACATCTCTAAATCTGTCCTATAGGCAAAGAAAAAATCCCCAGACAATTTAGTCAACACTTGGAAATAAACTATAAGATCAGTGCTTTTCATTTGGCATTTTGATGATTCTATGTCCGGCAATGTGCTCATCAATTAAGGAGTTAGAATACTATGTGTATTAGCATTTCAGTTACCCAGTTAATATAAAAACAAATATATATTCATTAATGACAGATTTTCTTATTTTTATACAGAATTATGAAAGCTCTAGGCTATGAAATAGAATAGCTAAAAATTAGACAACTATTAATAATAGGATTAATTAGATTCTGGCCCTAAGGCTAAGAAAATGGAGTGAGAATTAGAATAGCACTAAAGTTATGCAAGTTGTCCAAGTGGCAAAATGCAACTAATTAATGCTAATAAACTAAATTCTAATCAGACACTGTTTATATAAAATACTTTTCATCTACAGGCAAAAATCTAAGTAGAAAAATATGACCTTCCAGAACTATCAACAACACCATACTAATGAAAAAAAATGTATTCATTTATAATAAATTATAATTACAGCTTTTGAAAAAATTGAGCTCTCATTGTAAAAACATGCCATTTTCTCTCAAATTAATATATTCTATAAAGTAATTTGCAAAAGAAAATGCTTTGTCTTCATTCTTTTTGTGTGAAGGTCAGATTAGTATTTAGCTGCAGGAATTGTTTCCCTTCTTTAATTTGAAACAACAGTGACATTTTCTGAAGTACATACAGTTAGCACTATCATGATCAACACAATTCATTTTTCCCCATTTCCTTTGATGTTAATCATAGTGGTCCTTCAAGTTGCTACATGATTTTGAGATTGAAATTCCAAGAAGGAATGTGGCTGCTGATTCCTAGACCAAAACAGAATAGTGGTGTCAGATGAGAGCTGTTTTGCAGTGTTTTGTCACATTTCATTTTGACTTTGACTTTTTTCTCTGTTTGACATATGTTCTGAACTGGGGTGCTATAAAGTTTTTATTGCCATAAGTTTGAAATCACCACATTACTCATGAGCTGGGAAGTCACAAGTGATTTTTAGCTTCTTTTAAAGCTATAGAAATAAAACTTTACAGTACCCTACCCTGGTATATATTGTTTTATGCATCAACACATTTGGCTCCACTTTACTCTTTTTTTATTCCTCTTCATTATTTTCTCTTTGAATTATAGCAGAATTTTCAGTGAAGTTTCTTAATATATAACAGTTTGATTTAAGCTGCATTTTATGGTCCTCTTGTGCATTTTTAATGTAGATTTTCTTTGACCTTTAACAACCATCCTTTTTCTTTTGTAATTTTAGATAATCCATTTAAACAAAGTTCTTCGTGAAATTTATTGCTGTTGGAACAGCAATTTGGTTGCAAAAGTTAGTTTTTGGTTTCCAAGCAAGCCAAAACTATTGTTCAAGATGAAATATGATAGACGAACATTTGCTTCCTTTCACAGAAGTAATTAAAATTCTTAACACATACACAGTCACACTACACAATTTGTGTGGCACATGCATGGCAGAAAAACACGAGCCTTCCATTTTATATGTTATGCAATCTAGCCTCTACAAGGACATCAATATTTCATGCTGAAAGTATCCAAACTATAAAGTGATTCTAGAATTAGCTTATCCCAGAAGAACCTATGAGCAAAGTGGCTGACCTGACAGCCTGGAGTGATGTGCTCAGAGTGGATCTGATAGGGAGCTATATATTTTAAGTTCAGGAAGCAAGCTTACTATGTTGTGTTGTTTTGTTTTGTTTTTCAACTTAGGGCATAAATGTGGTAAAGAAATTCCCAGGAAATTGTTGACTTCATGAAAAGTTCTCCAAATTTCCTTCATATCTCCAGATCTTTTTTAAAATTTAATTTCTTTATTGTTGAAAGTATTACATTTGTCTTCTTTCCCACCCCATAACCCCACCCCACCCCCCTTTGACCTCTCCCGGCCGCTTCCACCCCTCAGCACATGTTCTCACCCCCCTACTGTCTTGTGTCCATTGGTTATGCTTATATGCATGCATAGGAGTCCTTTGGTCATATCTTACCCCCGTCCCCACCTTCCCCTGCCTTCCCTCTGAGGTTTGATATTGTGTTCTATGCTTCTGTGTCCCTGGATCTATTTTTGTTCATCAATTTATGTTGCTCATTATAATCCACAAATGAGTGAGATCATGTGATAGTTATCTTTCTCTGACTGGCTTATTTCGCTTAGTATAATGCTCTCCAGTTCCATCCATGCTGTTGCAAATGGTAAGAGTTCCTTCTTTTTTTACAGCAGCATAGTATTCCACTGTATAGATGTACCAGTTTTTTCTTCTTTCTTTATTGATTAAGGTATTACATATGTGTCCTTATCTCCCTATTGCCCCCCGTCATGTCCTCACCCCCCTGGTGTCTATGACCATTGGTTATGCTTATATGCATGCATACAAGTCCTTGTACCACTGTTTTTTAATCCACTCATCTGCTGATGGACACTTAGGTTGTTTCCAAATCTTAGCTATTGTAAATTGTACTGCCATGAACATAGGGGTGCATACATTCTTTCTGATTGGTGCTTCCAGTTTCTTAGGATATATTCCTAGAAGTGAGACCACTGGGTCAAACGACAGTTCCATTTTTAATTTTTTTTAGGAAACTTCATACTGTTTTCCACAGTGGCTGTACCAGTCTGCATTCCCACCAATAGTGCAAGAGGGTTCCTTTTTCTCCACATCCTTGCCAGCACTTGTCCTTTGTTGATTTGTTGATGATAGCCATTCTGACAGGTGTAAGGTGGTACCTCATTGTTGTTTTGATTTGCATCTTTCAGATGATTAATGACTTTGAGCATTTTTTCATATGTGTCTTGACCTGTATGTCCACTTTCTAAATGTGTCTATTTAGGTCCTTTGCCCATTTTTTGATTGTATTGTTTATTTTCCTTTTGTTGTATGAGATTCCTATAAATTTTGGAGATTAAGCCCTTATCAGATATAACATTGGCAAACATGTTCTCCCATGCAGTGGGCTTTGTTGATGTTTTCATTTGCTTTGCAAGAGCTTTTTGCTTTGATGTAGTCCCATTTGTTAATTTTCTCCTTATTTTCCATTGCCCTAGGAGCTGTATCAGTAAAGATATTGCTAGGAAAAATGTCTTCTATTTTGTTGCCTATGGCTTCTTCTGGGATTTTTATGGTTTCCTGCCTTACCTTTAAGTTCTTTATCCATTCTGAGTTTGTTTTTGTGTATGGTGTAAGTTGGTGGTCTAATTTCATTTTTTTCACGTATCTGTCCAATTTTCCCAACACCATTTATTGAAGAGACTATCTTGACTCCATTGTATGCTCTTGTCTCCTTTGTCAAATATTAATTGAGCATAATGGCTTGGGTCAATTTCTGGGGTCTCTGTTTTGTTCCATTGGTCTATATATCTGTTCTTATGCCAGTACCAGACAATTTTGAAACACAGTGGCTTTGTAGTATAGCTTGATATCTGGTATTGTGATCCCTTCAACTTTGTTCTTCTTTCTTAGGATTGCTGCAGCTATTCAGGGTCTTTTTTTATTCCAGATGAATTTCTAGAGAGTTTGTTCTAGGTCTGTGAAATATGCCATTGGTATTTTAATGGGGATTGCATTGAATCTATGGATTATTTCTTTGGGTAGTATGGATATTTTAATGATGTTGATTCTTACAATATCTGAAAATTAATAAACATGATACATCACATAAACAAATTGAAAGACATAAACTACATGATCATATCAATTGATTCAGAAAAAGCATTTGATAAAATCCAACATCATCCTTTTTTTAAATATTTTACTGATTTTTCACAGAGAGGAAGGGAGAGGGATAGAGAGTTAGAAACATCGATGAGAGAGAAACGTCGATCAGCTGCCTCCTGCACACCTCCTACTGGGGATGTGCCTGCAACCAAGGTACATGCCCTTGGCTGGAATGGAACCTGGGACCTTTCAGTCCGCAGGCCGATGCTCTATCCACTGAGCCAAACCGGTTAGGGCACAACATCCTTTTTTGATAAAATTTCTCAGCAAAGTGGGAATAGGGGGATCATACCTCAACATAATAAAGACCTTATATGACAAACCTACAGCCAACATCATATTCAGTGGGCAAATACTGAAACCATTTCCCCTAGGAACAGGAACAATACAGGGATGTGTACTTTCACCACTCCTGTTTGACATAGTATTGGAAGTGCTAGCCATAGTGATCAGACAAGAAGAAGAAATAAAAGGCATCCAAATTGGAAACGAAGAAGTAAAACTGTCATTATTTGCAGATGGCATGATATTGTACATAGAAAACCCTAAAGATTCCATCAAAAACTACTAATAAATGAATTCAGCAATGTAGCAGGATATACAATTAACACCCAGAAATCTATGGCTTTTTTATACACCAATAATGAACTCACAGAAAGAGAAACAAACAAGCAAAAGAACAATCCCATTTGTCATTGCAACAACAAAGTTAAGATACCTAGGAATAAATTCAATCAAGGAAGTAAAGGACCTGTACTCGGAAAACTACATGACTTTGAAAAAAGAGATAGAGGAAAATATAAACAAGTGGAAAAATATCCAATGTTCATGGATTGGTAGAATCAACATATCTCCATATCTAGACTCGGATGTTGAATGTTCTATTTTGGTGATTTCTAGTAGGCTGAATAAAGTCAGAAACGTGCATAGCTGACTCAGCTTCAAGAAATAATTATGGTTGCTGTCATATTACTTTTAACTCATAAGTAATTAATACTAAGAAGAACTGGAGTTCCTATTTGTGCATTCAGTTTTTCTTACGACAACAGTCCCAATCAAAGCCCCTTATTCAGTGTGATTCTACACACACACACACACACAATCACACCCATGCACCATGTTTCACATGTGAAGGAGGAAAGACCAATATTAACTGGCTTTAAGTTTTCATTGTGAGGAGTAACATATGTGATCTTGAAGTGATCAATTATTTTTCTGCTGAGGCTGATGCATGCAGTTTGGGAGGCTACACTGTCTTCTGGACACTCTTTCTTACATGTTATGGTTTATGATTTGAAGAATCCAAATAAGTGTGATGAAAGAAATGACTGCTTTATTCCAGAGGAAAAGTGAAGAGATTTTGTTCATCCGTGAGAGCACATGACAGCATCCACAAATAGACTTGATTGTAAAGGCCTTTATTTAATGTTAAATGAAAAGAACAAGGGATTTTCTCCTTTAATGATAATGTGGCGCTGAAATAATGGAGGGAGACATTGTTGTGGGTTAATGTGGAATGAAGCAGAGTTAATAGGACTATGCATACTTTTGTGTGGGGAGGAATCACCAAAAATGTAACTCTCCAACTGTGTGCTGAATCTGCCTGTGTTTTGTCTGGCTGCTATAGTTGGTGTGTGGGCCATCTGGCTCACGAATGCCAGTAATGTTTGCGCACACACACATCAATAAGAACTGGTGCAGGGCCTAGTAAGAAGCACCAGCCCATTAGGTGACATGCCAGGACCACTAAGCACTCAAGTAGGAATGCCAGCCTGGGAGCTTCTACTCAATCTGACATTGACATGAGCATTGGAGGGACCTTTTGATTCATCTGACTGTACCGTTGATGTCAAGGTTCTGCTAGATTAAGCATGTGGATGCCAGGTCATATAAGGCCTCATTTATATCACTGGTTTTGCCTGTGTGACTCAAATGTAGCAAAACATTTTAAAAATGAACTTGAGCCTTAGGTTCTGTGCCTTTTGGACACAGACTGATCATTGACCTGAAATTGTCAAACATTCCTGACTAATAGACAGAAAGACATCAGAAACAGCTTTGTATATCCTGCTCCCAGAAGTATATTATGCCACTAGTTTTTGATAGAAGTACTAAATATTTTAGAATCTTTTACCCAATAATCCTTACAGATAGAAGGAGGGGTTGCAATAAAATGCATTCTCATTTCTTGTGTGTTTTCAACCAGGTCACTGAAACTGAAAGGGACAACCACACTTCACAAAAAATATGAACAAATTTTGAGTTCACTGAAATAACATAAGTTTTTTTTATTTAATTTAGCCATTTGAATTATTGGATACTAATCTTTTCTTTTTGAAACTTGGTTCACTGATATTGATTACAGGTTTTCACTTGTTTGTTTCAATTCTGATGATGGAAATTAACAAGTCTGAAAAAAAGCAGCTAGATGATTAGTTATTCTCTAAGTTAGATGCCTTGATGCTACATAGACTAAGGTGAAATACCGCTATATTTAACTTATTTTAAAATTTGAATTGGATATAATGTGTAGTATGTATGCAACTTGATCTATTAGTACATCCTTACCTAGAGAGTACTTTAAAATGATGCTATGATTTTTCTTTGAAAATTATTTCTTACCCCTAAATTTCTGAAGTCACTAAAAAAGTAATAGTCTTTTATATATAAGACCTATTTATATAAAATACATTTCCAAGTAACTAATCCTTGCTAAACAGAAATTTCAAAGTTATTTCTGGACAAGTTTTAAAAAAATAGTGTTGATTTGTCTAACTTGGTACAAATATTAAGAGGCTAATGCAAGTTTAACGATACAATAATAAAAATGACATAAATGCTCTTGTATAATGAATGCTCATGTTTGGCACCGTGCTAAATATATCACATCTATGATTTCACTTTTCCCCTCAAATAAAAATGTGATGCTACTATTATCTCCATTTTATGGACAGGGAAACTGAGGCACAATTTATAAAAGCTACAATACTTATTCCAGAGTTTCTTTTTTTATTATTTGCTAACAAAAAGGTAGATGTTCCTTGGAGATATACATATATATATATATATATATATATATATATATATATATATATATAACAATGTTATTTCTACATTTCTAACAACCTTGATACTGAAAAACAAATAAATGATGCCTTTTGGGGAAAAGGCAGTTCTGTAGTCAGGCCCACACATGAAGTATTTGATCTCTGTAGGTTTAACAATCAATCAGGAGTTATTTTTCCTGCTTTGGCATCTGTCTACTTGGCAAGCTCCCCAACTGTGGTGTTGGCAGCCCTGTGACTGTGACTGCCTCTGGTTTTTCCACAATAACTAGTTGTAGCTTATCTCCCGTGGCTGCCCTATTATCTTTATAATTATAGTCCTCAACTTAAATCAGAAGAGTGTAATAGAAATTGTGAATTTTCCTGAATTTTTTCAAAGATGCTAAGCATTTGTTAAGTTTCCTCAGGAATAAACTTTGAATTCTAAATAAGCTTTTCTCTTACAAATGGATCCATATGTTATGATAGGAAAGAACGCCATCATGTGTGGCATTAAAATAAACTATCTCAAACTAGTAATTGTAGCTATTAGTACTTTTAATCATTTTTACTTATAATCAAAATTTTGTTGAGTCTTAGCATATATTGTAAATAATAAAACACATCTTATGTCTAAAAAGTTTAAGAAATGCTGTCTTGTTATGGGGGCGGGGATGCATCATAATAGTGTATATGTGAGTCACATTATGTAAGGCCCTGAAATTATCCCAATTAAAATAGCTATATTTTTACATAGCTGAGTATGTGTGTGTACTGTTAAAAAATTCAACTGAGTAAATTTAAAGATCAAATTGGCTTTCTTCAATGATTCATGAATCAGGCAGCTTCTATCTAGCAAATAGAAATGAGTTCCACAGAGTTGCAGAAAATGGAAGACTTATTAAAGATGGAAAGGGGGCAGAAAAAGGAAATTATTAGCAAAGAACACATTGTTTCGGACAAGGCTGCCCTCCTAAGGGGAATGGATGGGCCTTTTGGGTGGATTATCTCACTAGCACTGACCAGGTAATTCCCAGCTGACTGCTCAAGGGTTACGTTCCTAAGGAGAGGTTGACAGTGCAATTAGGTTAGGTATTAGGTCTTGGTTTGCTGAAGTGGGGTTTAGCACAAGTGACTCCATTTTGTCCCTGTTGTTTCTTTTTAATAATGCATGTAAAAACACAACATAAGCATTTTATATAGCCACATGTACATTGTAAGGATATCTTTTTATATAGATACAAAGCTTAGGATTTCTTTATCAACATAAGATAGGAACTGCTATAACATGAAAATGAAATTAAGCACACTTCCTTCATTCACCTATCACTAGTTTTCAGAATTAGTTGCCCAATGGCAGCGGTTCTCAACCTGTGGGTCGTCAACCTGTGGGTCGCGACCCCTTTTGGGGTCGAACGACCCTTTCATAGGGGTCGCCTAAGACCATCGGAAAACACATATATAATTACATATTGTTTCTTGTGATTAATCACTATGCTTTATGTTCAATTTGTAACAATGAAAATACATCCTGCATATCAGATATTTACATAACGATTCATAACAGTAGCAAAATTACAGTTACGAAGTAGCAGTGAAAATAATTTTATGGTTGGGGGTCACCACAACATGAGGAACTGTATTAAAGGGTCGTGGCATTAGGAAGGTTGGGAACCACTGCCCCATGGGTACCTTTTGAATCATATTTTACATCTTTCTGTCCACCCCCCACCCCCATTCAAGAAAGGAAAACTATGTTGAGGCCTCAAGGTCACAGGATTCAGGTAGAAAGCCGCCCTGTAGGCAAAGGAGGTGGTGGAGGGGGCCTCATTTAACTTATTTCTTGGGGTGCAGGTTGTTGGTGTGTCCACACTTCTTGCAGCAGTTGACCCCGTAGGGGTTCAGGTGGGTGTAACACTTGTCACAGTTGTACTTCCAAGCAGCTGGCAGAGGGATGGCTCATGATGTCTCCCAGCAGACGAAGCACCTAGAGCAGGCTGGACTCTTTCTGAATATTGTAGTCTGAGAGTGTGGCCATCTCCAGCTGTTTTCCCACAAAAATCAGATGCTGCCAGTCAGAGGGATGCCTCCGTGTCTTGGATTCTAGCTTTCACATTCTCGAGGGTGATGATCTTGTCAGGCAGGGTCTGACAAAGATTCGCATCTCTGTGTCTGCTGGGGAGGCTGTTTGGCTGCCTTGTTGAAGACAAACATTTTTCAATTAAATATGGGGAGGTTGAAAATTAAGTGACAATTCTAAAGTTGTCAGTGAAAGACCTGAAGCTATGCTATTTAAAAGCTAGTATAGGGAAAGGGAAGGGTATTTCTTTATTCATGATGTTAATTATACAAGCAGTACACTACATAAATGCTAGCAGCAAGGGTGATATAAGCAGTACTTAAAAGGTTTCAGTGAAAAGCAGCCCCTCCTATTAAAGTAGATTTAAAGTGCTGCCTCCTTTATTCATATGAATTTGAATAAAAATGACGTATGTTCCATGAGTAATAACAATAGTTAGTATTTATTGAAGTGCTTACCATATGCCTGGCACTGAACTAAGGGCTTTATATATTATAGCACACAACCATCCTAAGAAGTGGATACTATTATTACCTCAATTTTTATACACAGGGAAATTAAAGCACAGAGATTAAATAACTTGCCCACAATTTCACCATCTGTGTGCCTCTAGCAATCAATTGTAACCCACTTTTTTTTTAAATCCCACCTCCCTTAAGAACAAATTACTGATTTTAGGTGGGTGTTGTAATGAACTATTTTTATTAATTATAGCTCAGAACTATCTTTTTAATAACTTGATTTTTTTTTAGCCAGCAAGCAAGAAGCACTTCCAGTTTAAAAAAAAAAAAAGCCTTAGACAGAAAACGTACTTTAAAGGTCAGCTCATGGCCGTAATGCATAATGTCTATTTAAATAGCTTAGTAAATGTCTGATGTCCTCTCAGAAACTCCTGCTGGATCTGGGGGAGGCGGGGGAATGAGGCCATCTGGGCAGACTTCTACTGCTAGGTGGGGGTTAGGATGCTCGGTTGGGTCACCTTCTTCTGTTGGGGGAGGGGATGTAAGTCTCCCAGCTGCTGCTCCTAACAAAAGTAACCCCAAATTGACTTTATCATGAGAAAGTATTTCTTTAAACTGTGAATGTTGTAGATATTCTCAGTGATTTTCCTACTGCTAAATGATTAAAAATTTTAATATGCAGATATAATAAAATCATGGTTAAATGTAACAAATACTTATTGAGCTCTGCCAATCTGTTGTTCACAATGCTAGATTAGTTGATCTGTCCATGCTTCTGCTCTTCCTGGAATGGGTGAGCAAAGGCACACCTATGTTACTTTCCACTAGATTTTTTAAATTTTTTTAAATTGATTTTAGAGAGAGGGGAAGGAAGAGATAGAGAGATAGACACATCGATTGACTGCCTCCTGCATGCCCCCTACTGGGGATTGAGCCTGCAAGTGGGGCATGTGCCCTCACCGGGAATCAAACCAGTGACCTCTTGGGTCGACGCTCAAATACTGAGCCATGCTGGCCTGGGCCACTAGATATTTTAAAGGGATGGGGGGAATCCACATTTATATTCAAAGTGACTTTCTCATCAGTTAGCTACTTTAATTATAAAATCAATTGTTATTAGTGGTAGTAGATGCTTAATCCACTAGTGTCAAGATGACATGTATTATAGAAAAATAGATAGTATCTTTCCTATGAGAGGAAATAAAATTCTACCTTACCATGAATACTTTTAATTAAAGAGAAATCAACATAAAAGTCTGCTTTTTCTTTGTGACATTTAAAAAATATCCTCTCCAACTGCTTTAGGTTCACTAATGGTAGGCTAAATTCACTAAGCTTTGTCATATTGGTACCTGAGAACATCTCAGAAATTAGTAAATTATTATTTTTCTGCATTTTTTGTGTGTTTTGTTTTTGTTGTTCTTGCTTTTAGGGACAACTATTGAGAAATTATCTCTACACACATACACACACATACACACATATCCGTTCACACTACTATATTTGTGCATTATTTTCAACTGATATGTTTTAGAGTCATTGAGACATTAATTTTATGGGTTACTTTAACATTTTATAGTTCTTAGTGAATAGCATGGTATTTTGAAACATCCTTTATCTGTAATAATGTAAATAATCCCATTTCATTTGTTTTATTTATAAAATGTTTCCAAAAATGTCATGTAAATGATGTCTGAAATTTTGTATTACCCTGTCTGTAAATGCTAGGAGTATTAATATTAATAAGGTTGTTGTCGATATAGATTTCTAATACAATGCTCTTTAGTTAGACATTGAGTATCAGAGACAGGATATTTCAGAATACCCAAACCTCATTTAGAGACAGATAAGCCTACTAGTTAGGATGGCTCTGACTATGAACTATATCAAATTAAAATTTCCCCCAATTCAGATAATAATGCTAACCTTGACTTGAGAAAAGGCTGGACAATCACCAGAGTTAGAGGACGGGAGGCAAATAATATGGACAGTATAAGAAAAATGACAGAAATAGGGGCTTATGCTGAAAAATGTAAGTTTCAATTAGCAAACTATAGAGGATATTGAAAATCAGACAGGATATTTTAATGTATGTGCAATTAAATGTTTGGACCCTCCTTGTCTCTTGCTTCAAATATCCAATGGTGAAGGGAACTATGCTAGTGTAATACTACCGCCCTGTGCATTAGCCCTTCATGTACTCCTATCAAGAAAGCAGAACTGAACCATCTGAGTTTGGGAGGAGGAACTGATCATGTGTGGCTCAGCACATTTTACTTGGGGGCTCTGTCTATGATGTAAATTGTATGGGGGTGTTTGACACAGAAAAAGATCTGCTGCTATTTAATGCTACTCATGGCTGTCACTAGGCAAATTATCGCTAGGCAAATTACTACCAAGCATACATAGCAAGAAGGCTTAAGCCATGCTCACTGATACTGGGTTTATCATTAATAAAGGAAACATTTTCATCTATATCTGTCTGATTCATATGTCTATGACTTACTTGATTACAAACTTTTGTGGGAAAAATAGATTTGTTATTAATCCACTCCAACCCCATCTATATGAAATATGAAAACATCAGTTTTTGAGCATAGAAATGAGATGAAAAAAAATAATGATTAGAAAAAATTGTTTGCTTGTACTATAATGGATGACTTTGGAATGGACTAAAGTTGAGGATTAAGGAAATCAGTTTAGAGGCTACTTCAGTATTCTTGGTGGTAGAGACTAGCTGATGATTAGGATTAGAAAAGTGAAGATAACGAAGGGGAAGAAATTATCTCTCCATATGAGTTCCAGTGATATTTATTGGTGCATAAAATGTATATTTCTCTATCCTATTGTACTTTATACATCTATCCTTAACCCCATGCACTCCATTTTTAGTATGGCAGAAAATATGTTTTTACAAGATTCATTGGACTGTTGCTTATAACTTTTCAATAGTTGTCCATTGCTGTACAGTTAATGTTTAAATAACTACTTAACAAGCACTACAGAGTCCTACCTTTTACTGGCCTTCCCTCTTTGATTTCTACCCCTCTCCACATCCCTCTCTAAATTCCATTGCTACTGATCTTTTAAGACACTGGACTATTCTCAGTCTCCTTTTTATCCTTCAGGTTAAAGCTTAATGTTTCTTCCTCGGGGAGCTTTCTAAAAAGCAATCCTCAGCTCCTATGTGAGCTCACTTCTTCTATTATATGTTCTTTGAACAGCCAGCACTCCCTTCACAGCACCCAGCACAGCTGAAGGACACTATTTGTCAGCTAAAGGTGTGAGACTTCTATGAAGCTTCTAATTACTCCTGGTGTTTATAGTTGTGCATTCTCTCTTGTTTTCTTTGCCAAACAGATTCCATCTATATCTTTCAGTATTTCCACAAATATCCTGGTCTTCTGCTTGCTCTCATTCTTGTTTCCCACACTGATTATTTTATTCTTTTAACACATGCATACTTCCTGTCATTTCAATAGAATTTTAGGTAAAAGAGAAAGAGTGTTAAGTAACAAAATGATTGCTATGAACCAAAAAATATTTAATATACACTTAACTAGGTAGTCAGACTAAATTTTTATTATCTAGTGTGAAAAATGCTTTGGTAGCAACACTGGGTCATGTTAAGCAAACTAGGTTTCAGGAACATGGATAAATTAAGCTTTAGCTGCTCTCTAGAGTAATTCTAAGCCTCAAAAATTCGAAATGGCTGGAACATTCATCCTCTGATTTGGGTTCATAGATTATTGTGATGAAGAAAACTATGCCAAGGAAAATAAGATGAGATTTTTTAATGTTTTTTTTATTGATTTGAGAGAGAGAGGAACTGAGTAACTCCCCCAACTGGTGGCAAACTTGCTTTGCTAAGAGAGAGAGAGAGAGAGAGAGAGAGAGAGAGAGAGAGAGATCAATGTGAGAGAGAAACATCAATTGGCTGCCTCCTGCATATGCCATACTGGGGATAGAGCCCACAACTCAGTCGTGTGTCCTGCCCAGGAATCAAACCAGCAACCTCTTGCTGCATGGATGATGCTCAACCAACTGAGCCACACGGGCCAGGGCGAGATGAGAAGATTCTTTTCATCAAGTTATGGGACATGAAATATAAGCCCTTGATATAAAGGAGTTGGAACTCACATCCTGGTCATTGTAGTTTGGTCCAAAATTAACAATAATTCCTAAGAATATATAAATTATAAATGCTTTGTTTAACTTAGTTTATTTGTCTACTCTAAAATTTCCGTCTACAAAAATAATTTTCTAAAAGTATTGTAGGCAAGGAAGAACTTTCCTCTACCCTCCTACATTCTTTTGGCTGGGCTAATAATTAAATCTACAAGAGACAGATTATATTAACAAGAGAAAATAACCGGATTTCATTACATATGAGAACCCTACGTACATGAGATGATCAGAGAGAGCTAAAGTGAAGTATATATGACAGTCTGAACTAAGGATGAGTAAGGTACCTTAGGGCTTCAGAAGGGAGGAAGGTTATTCTCAGGATGATAAGAAGAGCAGATGATGCCAAAACCGGTTTGGCTCAGTGGATAGAGCGTCGGTCTGCGGACTGAAAGGTCCCAGGTTCGATTCAGGTCAAGGGCATGTACCTGGGTTGTGGGCACATCCCCAGTGGGAGATGTGCAGGAGGCAGCTGATCGATGTTTCTCTCTCATCGATGTTTCTAACTATCTCTCTTCCTTCCTCTCTGTAAAAAATCAATAAAATATATTTTAAAAAAAAGAAGAGCAGATGTTAAGTAGTGAAGTTTACCCTGCCCTATAGATAGATCATAAAAAGTTATTTCGGGTAATAACTATTATTATGGGCAATGCCCCCAATTTAAATTGTTTAAGGGAGACAAAAGAAAAGTTTCTCTTGAACCTGCAGGATCTGACGGCTTCAGCTCAAAGTGATCCACATGCCAAACTCGCACATCTTGGGGAGGCTTGTTGTGAACCCCTTCAGTGGTCTACCAGTACTTACTAGTAAGAAAGACTTCTCTCCATGAGACTGTGTCCAGAACACTGACTTGGCCACTTGGCCGTAGTTACGATAAGTTCTTCATGGGTTGTGTATTTGCAGACTATCAGTGTAAAGCACTTACTTGTCAAGAGTTGGAAAATTTTCAGGCAAAGTAAATAAAATTGTCTCTAACGCCTTATACAAAATTGAAGAAAGAGTTTGCCATTTTGTGGAGATAACAGGAGTTTCTTCTTCACTTGGAATTTCCTGAGATAAAGGCAGAAATAGAGTTGGAAAATCTTTTATAAAATATTTGAGAAGATAAGCATTTCTCTTGGAGGAAGTTGCTAAACAAGGCAGCTAGAGAGTGCGGTGGGGGTGGGGTGCATCCCTTCCTGCCCTTCAGCAGAGAAAAGTGGCACAATAGGGCCCTGCTGGCCCAAAAGTTCTTCGAAGATAATTGTGCTTCTGCAGCTTTTCTCCATATAATAGACTCCTCCTGCCCTATAGCAGCCTGCCTGGTCTGTGAACACCATGGGATTTGACCCTTTGAAGACATTTCTTTTAAAAGAGTTTGTCCTGTTTGTCCAGGTTTTATCCAGTAAAGGTCAACTATAGCTGTTTATAGTTTTGTCAGTGTTTCCATACCTTGGGACAAAGTTTGTTATTTGCTCAGTATTTTCTCTCTTGTTTTACTTCATATTTTGAGGATTAAAAAAAAGTTTTTCTGTATTTTCACCAGGTGTGATTATGTATTTTTCCTTTGGCTTTTCATACTTAACTTGCAAAAATACAAGTTAATAAAGTAGCTAGATATTTATTCATCCTGGTGCTTTGTGGAATAAAGAACTAATCAGCTGTTATATATCTTGTCCTATTGATATTCTCTTCCTCCAATCTCTCCCTACACTGATATCCACATGCCTTTATATTGATCTGTTTTCAGATTACCCTGGATTGAGTCATTCTTGCATGTGATTTCCAAATGTGAAGGAAAGCCCTGCAGTGGTCTGGTGCTAAGCTATAGCTAATTTGTTTTCTTTAGAACCAAGTTGGCCAAAGTCCCAGGACAGAAACCTTAAAGGATAGGAACATTTAAATATAAACACCATCTTCCCATCACTTGGACATGCAACCTTGCTCTCTGAATATATATCATCTCTTTTAAAAACTGTCTTTTCCTATGTCTTGTACAGGCTTCAACCCTGTATAACTGAACACCATTCTCTATAAAACAGATTTTATAATACTTCCATTATTGTCCTCAAAGAAAATTTTCCAATAATTTCACTTTTCTATATACAATTTCAAAAGAATAAAAATGAATTAAAGGATAATGATTACTTTAAAATAATATATAAAATAATATATACATAATGATCATAAATAATTTATTATCTAATATAAAAATAAGCAAGGCTGCATAATGCTGTAGATAAATATAGCACCTGTACCTGGAAATATCAGGAATAGACAGCTATCAGTTCTGACTAATGAAAATATGTGGTATTAAAGATTAAATGCTGTGAATAGAATGGCTAGTGGTAATGGTATTCTCCTATGTGATTAACAACTTTTTGTAAAGTTCTGAAGAAAAAAGGTGTAATTTTCCCCTTTAATGTATTTGCATTTTGGTGAAGGAATTTCCTCTTACCTTTATAAGTTCCTTTGGCTAGACTAATAATAAGATTAACAGGAGACAGATTAACAGGAGAAAAGGACTGTATTTATTACATATGTACACATGGGCGTTTCCTAAGAATATTTGACCCCAGAACAGATCTGGTAGTGGAGGCTCATATGTCATTTGGAGCTAAGGAGAGGGTGGGAGTGAAAGCAGTGTAATTTGGGATTTCAAAGAAGAAGAAGGCAATTCACAAGGAGATGGAAAAGCAAATATTTGGTAAACAAATATTTACTGGGCCATCTTTAACAATGGGACACAGAGAGGACTTTGGTAAAAAGGCCTTGCTGGTCCCTTTCCTGTCTATCACACTAGTTCACCTTAAACTACCTATATAAATAAAAGCCGAAGCAACCGAAGGACCATTCGACCGGTCGCTATGATGCACACTGACCACCAGGGGGCAGACACTCAATGCAGGAGCTACTCCTGGTGGTCAGTGTGCTCCCACAGCAGGAGCACCACTCAGCTGACCAATGGGCACCATACACTGGGCTCACGGCCACCTGCTGCTTCACACTACTACATCCCTAGGGGGATTACAGACTGCCAATTTCCGTCTGATCTTGGCAGTCCGACATCTCCTGAGGGGTCCAGATTGTGAGAGGGTGCAGGCCAGGCTGAGGGACCCCACCGGTGCAGGAATCTGTGCACCAGGCCTCTAGTATTTATATATGATGATAGCTTATTTCCTCTAGCTAAAGTCTTTTAGGCAGTTAGGGGCAGAGTCAAAAGTTTTCCTGAGTCTTTTGTTTCTTAAAAATAACCAACTTAAAATAAAGAGTATCCCCAAAAGACATATTTTGGGTGTGCAAACTTGCTTCACTAAGCATGATAGTTGCTTTCTTGGAAAATTCAGGGTATATTAAAAATGTAAAAACAAAACGAAACTTTGCATTTGCATGTAAAATGGATCTGGGTTCTAAGTTCACATAATTATAAACAGGTTTTCAGCTACATTTCTAAAGCTTGCAGACATGAAACAATTATTTGTTTTGCTGAACTGTCCTGCATGTTACCAGATGTCTTGCATCTTTGGTGCACCTCTCCCTTCATACAAATGTTAAAAATCTTTCCACATATTTCCTAAATGTACTCTAGAGAGTGGTTGTTCACCAATTGAGAAGCTGCAGATGGGGATTAATTTTTATGTGCAAGTAACAGAGACTAGATCAAACTGTTTAACCAAATAGAGGATTTGAATTTTTCATTTGATGAATTCTGAAGGAAGGCAGTCGAAGGAAAGAAAGTAGCCTTATGATGGCATTAACATCCCAGGCCCCTTCTGTCTTTTTGCTCTTTCACTCATAATGTGCTACTCTCACTCTCATGCTTGTCAATTACTGGTTAAAAATGATAGTGTCAGTACCTCCAGCCTCACATCCACATTCCAGGGAAAGGAGACAAATAAGGGAGTGTAGAGGAGGAAAAATACTTTTCCCTCTAACCTCCTGGGTTCTTGATTGAGACCCCTGTAATAAAAAGGCAGATTAACAGGAGAAAAACAAGTTTAATAACATATATAGCTCCTGTATACATAGGAGAGACTCAGGAAAACTGAGTAACTCTCCCAAATGGCCCAAGCCCCTAATTTAAATACCATCTCAAGGTAAAGACAAAAGAAGATATTAGGGGGAGGGAGCCAGTTATGGGAAGTTATCAGGAAAAAATACAATAAATGAATAAGGCTCAGATTGATATGCAGATTTAAATCAGTTGCCTTCTCCTTTCATAAGAATTTCTAGATATTTAAATTCATCCTTTCCTTCCTGGTACAGAGAGGAAGACACCCTTACAAATGGAGGTTTCCCTTGTAAATGTAAATGGCTCTTTCAGAAGGATAACTTCTACTTAGGTTATGATTTGCCTATGTCTGCTCTTTCTTAAAAATAATCAGCTCAAGATAATCCTTATACCAAAGAGGCTTATTTTGGGGTGACATATTCTGTTCCCCTTCAGAAGCAAGAATAAGGGGCAGCATATCTCAATAAAGCTGGGCGGGGGTGGGGGGGGTGGGGGAAGAAAGGAGAGAGGAAAGGAAGGAAGGAAACCAAACTTTTCCAGAAATCTCCAGCAGTCTTCCTCTCACATGTCACAAGACCACTACTGGCTTCCAGAGATACTAGAAATGAGGTTGTTTGCTTTACCTATACACATTGGCACATATAAACAAAATACAAATTATGAAATTTGTTAAAAAGAAAGAAGGGCAGAATGTGTATTGAGGATGCAATTACCAGTGTCTGCCACTCTTGTGATTAGGAAGAAAGTGCCAGAAAAAGAAATATTTCAAGAACTATGTAAGAAAATTTGCCATTGACTCCCAAATGTTCTAGTTGAGATTTTTTTTTTTTTGTCAATTGTGGTGTTAATTTCAAAGACTTTAATGATGGCTCTTGAAAGTGGTGACATATTGACCTACTATTTGCAATACCTTTCCTATCTTCCATATATCCTACCTGATAGAGGCAAATTTATTATCATATTTACCAAATAGAGTCATTAATACATGATAACATTTTACCAGACATTAACATAAAATTAAGAGAAGTTATTTCAAAAGATAAGACAAAGCTAAGATAAAAGGAAGGAATTCCTTTTTGAACCATAAATTTTGACCCAGCAGATCTATTTCACACCCTTTTTCCTGGTAACAAACAATGAAGGAAACAAATGCTTACCATCTGCACAATAAAACCTGTTGAATCATTGGGGGTTTGGAAGTGCTGCCTCTGTTTGTTTGTTTTTAAGCCTAAAATAAAAATAAAAAAAGACTCAGGATATGTAAGCAGGATGGATTCTAACACTAAAATAGACAAAAACAAATAAACCCAGAGCAAGCTGCTCCCCAAAAGCCACAGCACAACAAAAAGAGCTGTAAACTTTTTCAGAAGATTTCAAGGAAAAAATGTTTCTTAAAAAATGGGATATTCTGGTTTTTAGTATATTTATAGAGCTGTGCCACTCTCACCACCATTTAATTTTAGCATATTTTCGTCATCCCCAAAACAGACTTCATGTCCATTAATAGTCACTTTAAGAATTGATTAAATATATATTATACTTATATTTATATCTATATATAATACTTTTATTATTTTTAAATGGAGGGAAAAAACAAAGGATTTTTTTGTTTTGCTCTTTATAAAATAGTTATAATGTGTAGTTACTATGTTATTCAAGGTAAAAATTATTTTCAAAGCACTTGCTCACTTATTTATTGGTGCATTTATTTATATATCTTTGTAGTAGATAAAAATTTAAAAATAACCTCTAGAGTAATATCTTGTGGTTTCTCCAGCTGCTAGTGTAGTCCCATCCGCATTGACTCCCCCAGCTGAAGCAATTTGATCCTCTCAAAACTCAAATTGAGAGTGAGAACTTTCCTTTCTCCCTTATTTCTTTTCACTAAAAATAGCTATCCCATTTTTAAAACAACTGGAAAGTAACTGAAAACTTTCAGGGGTGCTAAATCACTGTCATAAAAAAAAATGGAAATACCTCCTCGAGTAAAGCCATTTAACTCTGATTTGCAGACATGGATTCTGAAGAAAATGGAGAACATGATGATTGCATGCATTCTCTTATTCATTCAACAAACAAATCTTTGATGAGCACCTACTGAGTCTCAGGGACTGTAATCAATGCCTAAAATGCAAAGATAAATGCAGTCCAGTTTCTAAGAAAATGAGAGAATGTTAAGAAAAAAATAGGATTTGTAAAGAGATAATCATGAGAAATAAAAGAACACTGAGATGTGCAAAAGCAATGCTGACACAAAGGAGAGAGAAATCAGAGCCAATTGGGCAAATAGGGCACTGTCTTGAAGGGTACATGGGAGTGTACTCCAGAGTATTTGTTGATTCTAGCAGACACTGTCCATATCCCCTCAGCACTCCCATTCTGACTGATGGTTGTTTACTTGCATGCAACTGAGGGCTTTCTTTGATGCATTTAGCCATCATGGGGAAGGCTAGTAGTGTTAGAATATTCAGACCCTCAGCTGTCATCCTGAGGTTAATTACAGGTAAGAATTGGATGCTAAATGCCCTAAGTTTTTTTTTTGTTTTGTTTTAACCTCAAGTGGAACAAGTGTGAGGCATGTCTATACCATCTCCCAGCGATCCCGGTGACATTGGGCCCCTGTTGTCTATAGTCATGACTTTCTCATTGATGCACCCTGTATTGCCATTCCCCTCTTCTCTTTCTCATTTCTCTACTTTTCTAGTGGTGCTTCCTGTGATGACCATCATTATAAATTACATAGACTCAAATTCCTGTCTTGGGTCTGATCCTGGGGAACCCATTTTAAGACTTTAGGTAATAGACTGCCTGTGAGGGATGGGAGGGGACACTAAAGGCTCCAGTGACTCTGGTGTGGGAGACAGATGGATAGCAGCACCAGTTAGTGAATATGCATTGCCTCCCACTGCCTAAGGATGTTTTGTTCAGCAAAAATCCATCCCAGCCAAGCCCTGAAGACTACATGGGTGTTGTTATAATCCAAACTGCATGTGGAGTTATAAGCCTATGTAATAATGGGTTGCATTGGCTGTAGTATCCTAATTTTGCTAGCTTAGGAGTCTCTCCATGTGCATCTGAAAGACCTTGGCCACTCTTCTGTGTTTCCACTCCAATCTGCATCATTGTCCTGGTCTTATGTTGCTCAGGCCCTCTAAAGTTTAGACTGCTGCTTGCCTCCCCTAGTTCAGCTGTTTGCATGATTCTCCCAGGGCCTTGTGCACCTTTGACGGCTACACTGTTGACACTACTAGAGGCAGACGGTTGCCCCCACAGTTGCAGCCCAACACTATGCTCTGGGCCACTGCTAACCTCCTAAATGCTGCTGTTTTGGTATTTTGCTTGGTGCTTTCAGTGTACATGAAGCCACAGTTACTAAACAAACCAATGAAATAATAATAGAAAACTTCCCATGCCCAGTGTTATGCTCTGTTATAAGGGTGTCATAGGAGAGTTGCTGGGCCCCAAAGAGTGATTTTTAATAAAAGAGATCCTTCCAGTTTACATGTAGATCTTGTACCATAGGAAACACATTTGACACCAAAATGGCTACATTGGTTAAGGGTTCAGGTAACAGCCATCAAGGTGTACTTGGGATTTCCCTAATACCTAGATCAGGTTATTATGTAACTCATTCTGTCTCTATCTGCACGATGAATTTGCTCTTACAACAATATAATTTGACCTAGACACTGTGCCTTTTGTAGCTCCTCAAATGTCATGGACATGAGTGTTCCCATGTTGTCTAGTAATGGAGAGCTTTAAGTTACTAATTTTGTTTTTACCAGTGTCAGAGGCAGCATGAGCATTGCACAGCTCTCGTGCTCTGAGTTTTGAGTTCATATATTCTTCTAAATTCTTCCCAACTTCGCCAGGGTAGGTTCTTTCTCAAACCCTGCCCACTGTACTAACTGTTGGGAACTTAGTCCAAGTTCCTCCTTTATCCTCTGCTCACTAGTTACAGGTATTGGGTCTGAGTCCCTCTGCCTGAGGCTGGACCTCCTTGGATGCCGGGTCTCAGACGGAGAAGCCATGAGAAGTTGTGGGTGTATAAGAATATGAGTCTTCATTGCAGAAGCCAGTGGCCATGTAGCCATCAGACAACATAGTCTTTCACAGCAGTCCATAAAACAGGCAGCCATACACTGGCTGATAAACACATATCTTTCCTACAAAGCAGTAGCAGTCTCTATAGCCTCTCCAGGCCCTCTAGCTCAGCACACTGGCTGGTCTCTGTAGCCTCACATAGTAACTACCTCTGAGCTTCTCTCTCAGCACACTGGCTTGTTAACATGGTAGCTATATTTGTGCTCTCTATGAGCTCTTGGCCTTACATCGTAGCAGTGCCAGCTCTCATCTCTGTCTGACCTCTCTAGCTTTTTCCCTAGCCCATTCTCATTTCTCCAGCACACTCCTTCACACTTCAGCAAACTAGCTGGTCAGTAACTTGTATATTATTCCAGAAACAAAGAAGGCTAGTTGACAACAGTGGCATCAATCATTTGGGTTATAGAAGGGCACAGCGTACTGTGAGATTGCTGTGGCCTTGCAGCTGTATTCAGAGTGGCCTTGTCGGTTTGGCATATTATCAACAAGGCCTTTCACACTCTGAGTGGCCTTGGCTGTCTGGCAACTCTGGTATGGTTCCCACAATCAGGAAATCTTTAGTCCCTATGCAAATAGATACTAAAAGGTAAGACTATCATCTGACTCCTTCACTCACCGAATGGAGCTGAACCTTTGCTTTGGACCAGTGGTTCTCAACCTTCTGGCCCTTTAAATACAGTTCCTCATGTTGTGACCCAACCATAAAATTATTTTTGTTGCTACTTCATAACTGCAATGTTGCTACTGTGATGAATCATAATGTAAATATCTGATATGCAGGATGGTCTTAGGCGACCCCTGTGAAAGGGTCGTTTGACCGCCAAAGGGGTCGCGACCCACAGGTTGAGAACCGCTGCTTTGGACAAACCAGAATCCAATGGACCCTGAATCTTAGATACTTTGTTTTGTATGATTTAGATACTATGTTTTGTATGATTCTCTGACGGTTTTGTTAGAGAAGTATAAATGATTGTTATTTATACTTGTATGTTTTCCAGAATGTTGGACAATTTTATTATATTGACTTCCTGATGACTTGATTGAATTTCATAAACAAGCGAAAATCTAAACTGTCTCTTTCGGCCTAGAGAAACCGTAATGATCAAAGAGTGTGGTTACTTTGAAGCCAAGATGAGGGAAATGGAAGAGCTTAAGACATGTTTATTAGCGTAACTTATATCTTGCCATTCATACATTATAGGTACATGTGGGCCATTTTAAAATTATTATGATGGAGAATTTCAAACATGTAGAAAAAGAGTATAACAAATACCACATATGCTTCACTCAGCTTCAACAATTATAATCATTACCATCTTGTTTCCTCTCTGTACCCATCCACTCTCTAACTCTAATTGTTTTGAAGTAAATCCCAGAAAGTATATCACTTCCTTTCTAAACATTTCAGCTTTATTTCTAAAAGAACCTTCCTTTAAAACATAACAATGCCACTGTCATACCCTGAAAAAGTAGTATTTTCTTACTATCATGAAATACAGAGTGCTTATGTTTCTCAGATTATTCTGTGAGACTCCAATAATTTTAAATAATTAATTTGAATGGAACAAGACTGAATTGACATTTTAAATGTAATTATTACATCTAGTTTAGTTTTAGATTTCTCCTAAAAGTTTCTCCTCTCTATCTCTTTCTCTTTCGCTTGTTGTTTTTGTAACCAGACAATCAATGGGTCTGGGCTGCCTGTCACTACTTGATCCAATTCAGCAGAGACGGGTTGAATCATATATGAGTGTTTATTCCAGTACTGCTGGCAGGATGGGACAGCAGCAGGTCATCCACAAAAATCAGCTCTCCACCCAACCATAAGCCAGCTGCTTATATTGGGTAGGAGAACAAAGATTACATAGGGAAGTAGGCAAAAAGGATAAGAATCGGTATCCAAAATAAGCAGTTTACAGGTAATGCAGGCTGGGGGTTTGCCAAGGCCTGCAGGTATGCAAAGGGCTGGGGGTTTTCAAAAGGCTGGCAACTCTGTTTTCTGCAACAAGGTTGTTCATCTTTCGATGATGATAGGCAGCTCATGGATGTGGAAGATGAGCCACATTGCCGGGTGAGCCCCAGGTCCCCATGTGCAACTCTCAGCCAGGTTAGAATGTGTCCTCTTTAATCAAAACAAAACAATCACGGTTAACAGAGCATGATTAATGGTTCTTACAATTATAGCTGGTCCCCAATATTCTACGTCTGCCCTTAATATTTTAAGGAAATGGATAGTAGATTTTGTTGACTGTATTCCCGTGGTATTGTTTAAAATGTTTCTCTGTCCCTTGTGGTTTCTATAAATTAGCAGCTAGATCTAGGGGGCTGCTCATAGTCAGGTTCTTGGTGTTTCGTTTGTTTGATCGCAAGATGGCTTTATAGTGTGTACTTTCATCAAAAAAGTATATGATGTTTGGTTTCCTCACTTTTATGATGTGAAACAGTAGCAATCATTGATGATCATAGTCTTGATTAATTATTTTAATATGGATTACAAAATATTCTGTCATTCCTTCTTCATTTATTAGCTGGAGTATTTCTATAGAGAGACCGCCTCAGCATTACCTGTATGGTTACCTTGTAGTATAGTACTTCTCTCCAAAAAGAACACTTTTCAAAATAATAAATTGGTTCCCTAGTCTCTTCCCAAGGTTACTGGTGGTTGTTTTTATCTATTTATTTTTGCTTGTTTGTTTATTTTGGTATCACAAAAAATGTATGGATTTATTTTTATTTTATTTTTTAGACATATTTTGTTTTATTGATTTCAGAGAGGAAGGGAGAGGGATAGAGAGTTGGAAACATCAATGATGAGAGAGAATCATTGATTGGCTGCCCCTTGCACACCCCCTGTTGAGGACTGAGCCAGCAACCCAGGCATGTGCCCTTGACTGGAATCAAACCCAGGACCCTTCAGTCCACAGGCTGATGCTCTATCCACTGAGCCAAACTGGCTAGAGCCAAATGTATGGATTTAAATATATTTAAATATATTGATATATTTCAATCTTTTTTGTTATTATCCTTATTGATTGTCATGTTTTTCCATCTATAGCCAATGGAAGCTTCTTCACATTGGCTCCTGAGTCCTTTTGATAACACTAATAAACTTTAATAGGCCATATACAACTTTGATTATAGACCACCAATGGATATTCCTGAAACGTGGGTATATTTTGCTTCTGGATTATTTATACATTGAATACATTTACTTAGTGACTAACATTTACTAGGGACTAACAAGGAAGCAGTAAAGCAGCAAATATTTCTCA
The DNA here is from genome assembly GCF_963259705.1 of Myotis daubentonii. Classification (NCBI taxonomy): domain Eukaryota; kingdom Metazoa; phylum Chordata; class Mammalia; order Chiroptera; family Vespertilionidae; genus Myotis; species Myotis daubentonii. The sequence continues at coordinate 115,692,942 of NC_081861.1, forward strand.
TTTCTGTATTTGGCCTAATACAATCAATCAAAATAGAAGTTACCAAACATTTATTATGTGGTTGGCACTCTCAAAGGTGCTGTATGCAGAGAAAAAGATGTGAGCTTAGACCCCATCCTAAATCTAAACAAATTTCCAATACGATCAGAGATTTTTCTTCAGAAAACCTTGGATGCTTAGAGTTGGCATCATCAACACTTTCACAACTATTGAATAAGCAGATATATAAAGACCACTTATTACTATAATTTATTGTTTTCCTTATGTACACCCACTTCCCATTTCTATCTTATATACTTTCATTGATTTTTTTTGTGTGTGACCACTCTTCACTTTAGACACAGTTTTATTATGAAATGGAATTTATTATACATACACATACATGTATTTATGTGCATTGGAATGTGTTTTTATGTGTGTATACATATATATGTGTGTATATAAATTTGATTCAATAGAGTGATATGACTCTTTGGCCTCCTAGGTTATGCATATTAACACATTTTCTAGGGCTCCTGACTCTTTCAGGTAGAAGGCACTTCCAGATGTGGTCATAGATCCTTGAAGGACAGGTCACATCTCAAGTCATCACTGTTTCCTTCTAATTTAACCCTATTTACACTAGCATCCTTTAGGGTATAGTATAAAAGTTTCATTGGTTATAATTCATTTAGTCCTCTGGTGCTATTTCCCATGCTAGCTCAACCAGAATGGAACTGATGCCCTGGCTTGTACTGCTGTGATATTGCCTTCAAGCGTATCGGGCACAGGAAGTTAATTTCCATTATTATTAAGTCAAATCAGTTACATCTGCCCAACAACATTATGAGACGTATTTTACTTTAATAAAACAACCACTTTACAAATACTTCAACCCTCCTATATGAGTGGATGTTCATGTAAAAAGGCATATTAATAGATTCTACTTCTCCTTAATACTGTTTTTCTACAAAGAACCAACCTCAAATTTCTCCAACGTTAAGACATTTTTCTTGATGGTTGCTATAGTGGAGTGCTTTTCAATCTTGAGCAATAAACAGGCCAACTTGAAGAAAAAAAAATTCCTATTGTCAACCAATGCTGACAAGTTAATTTTATTAAAAGTTACTTATAGAAGCACAAATATAAAACAAAAGGGCACACATTTTATGGTTAAAGGGCTTATAGATCTATAATACCACATAATATTTTCAAATTAAATAAAACACAAATACTAAAAAAGGAATAATATTCATGTGTACAACCTTAATGAGACAGCTGATACTATTTTGAATAAGTTAAATGCCCTTTTGTAATGAAAAAATATATATAAAAAAGGCTAATATGCAAAGTGTCCCTACAGGAGTTCAACCGGGAGACCGGGAGTTCTTTTGCTTGCTATGACATGCGCTGAACACCAAGGGGCAGAGCGGAACGAAGGAAGGCCCCAGCTGGCAGCCCGCAGCTGAGGAAGGGAGGCCCCGCTAGCAGCCGGAAGGCCCCAATCAGCCCTGATCGCTTGCCAGGCCTAGGGACCCTACCAGTGCATGAATTTCATGCACTGGGCCTCTAGTGTAGTATAAGCTGCAATGGTACAAGTCCTTTTATTTTCAACATGCCTTTTTGTTCTATATACATTGCACAGTCTCAATTAACTATTTTTCTCTATTAAAACCTTCACGAAATGCCTATGTGTACAATATCATCATATTTTTACCATCATGTAGTCCTATGCTCTTGTGCCATCTGCCTACATTACTTACAAAGGTAGAGTATTCTATGCTGTTTTCATTATCCTATAATCAAAGACACAACTTATTAAGGTTAGGAAACTGAAGTTTCAATCTTTAAAAAAAGTTATTCAATTAAAATTATCCCTAAGAACAAGAAATTATGCCCTTAGAACTGGGAAAATAATTTAACATGAATACAATGTCCACATAACTAGGATGACTATGTTCATGCTATTGTTAGAAGAGACCAATAACTCTCTTATGGTGCTGGGCAGTGGCAGTGAGATGATTTTGCTCAACTCTAGGCTAAGGTAAGCGTTCTGAGCCCAGTTAAGGTAGGTCAGGGTAAGCTATGATGTTTAGTATTTTGGGGGAGGGAATTTTTTTCTCTACCCTTCTAGGTTATTAGATCTTCTGGCTGATCTAATAATCAAATTGGGATGAGATAGATTAGCAGAAAAAAAAAACAAATTAAAGTTTGGTAAAATGTATACCTCATGTATACATGGTAGAGACCCAGGAAAATTGTCTAACTCCCAGAAATGGCTGAAGCCACCACCTTCATCAAAAGACAAAAGAAGATATTGGGGATGCGGAGTTCATTATGGGAGGTTACTAGGAAAAGCACAGGAAACCAGGGTAATATTGTCATGAAGTTTTAAGTTTATGTCTTTAAGGCAGGCCTGATACAAAGAGGAAAATGCCCTTACAGATGGAGATTTCCCTTACAAATGTAAAAGTCCTTCACAAAGGGTTTTCAGAATTTCTCCCATATCTGCAGTTTCTTAAAATTAAGCAGGCCAAAGTAATATTTCCAGAGGCATAATTTGGGGTGACAAACTCTGCTCCCCATCGACAGGGTAAGTGTATTAAAAGTATTTTTGATTTAGGATATTTTCAATTTATATGGATTTATCAGGACATAATCTCATCATAAGTTGAGGAGAATCTGCACTCCTTTGTTTACAGACATTGCAATAAAATTATCATGTTTCCCTTCTTGACATGTTTATTAATGTTTGTGTGCATGATTTTATCTATACGGCATGGCATTTTTGAGACCAAACAATATACAGGTAGATGTAGACCAGAAAGAAATGTTTAGTTGTATCTTACTGGTCACCTTCCAGTCTCTGACTGAGATCTTTAATGAGCACAGAATATGAGTCTATAAATGTATTGTTGTAATCTAAGGTGAAACTATGAAAATCTGCCTATTCAGTAAAATAAATGAAAAAGATGTGCATGGAGTTATAGATAGGGCCAAAGTTCAGGTTAAAAGTTTTAAAAAGAAGACTGCCAAAATGGAGCAAAGGTAATTGAGTCATAATCCCATTATTTCTATTGTGATGTATATATTCAAGACTCTCTGACTCTTGGTCTGTGGAAACGGCCCCTAGAATGGAAGGAAGATCAAAACAATCTGGGAATTATGAATGGGTTTTCTAAATGAAGGGCCTTTTACATCTAATCAGGAAATAGATCCAAAAGAGTCTGTTTCTCAGTCTCTTTACCATTCTGGAAATGGTCTGGTTTGTTAGTATTAATGAGGAGTCTGTAATTGAATGCAACATAGATTGGCGCATAGTATTTTGAAGAAGATAATAGCACAAGAAAGAAAATAAAACTACATTGCTGCTTGCTAGAAATAGACATGTGGCCCATCATACTGTTTCTATAAAATAACCAGGGAAGCTAATGTCATGCCCTTGTTCTGGTAACATTATTTCCAGCCCTTAGCTAAAACTGCTATAAGAGGACAAAACTGGTTCAGCTATTCAGTGAAACAGTGCTCGTTAAAACCAACTATGTGCCAGAAAAAAAGACAGATAGATGAATTGGTTACGTTGTCTCCTTGGAGAGAGAATTCCAATTCTGAAAAAGCACGTGACCTTGACAAACTGATTAACTTTGATGTGACCTAACTGACCAATCAACCAAACATACAACAGAACTGGGAATGGATCTAGTTATCTGAGGCCAAATTGCCTAGATTCAAATCATGTGCCTTCTACTTTATGTCCTACATACTTTCAGGCAAGTCATATACCTTCTCTGTACCTCTGTTTACTCATCTGAGAAAAATACTATGAACCTCCCCTGACTGGGTAGCTCAGTTGCTTAGCACATCCCGAAAGGCCAAGGTTGTGGGTCAGGTTACATACAAGAAGCAAACAATGAATGTACAAATAAGAGGAACAACAAATCAGTGCTTCTCTCTCTCTCTCGCTCTCTCTCTCTCTCAAATCAATAAAATAAAAATAAAGTATGAACCTTTAAGATTGTTTTGAAGATTTAAATGAACAAATGACTTTGAACTGTGTCTGGCACATTACTGTAAGTTATTACTTCAGTAATACTTTCTCCCTTTCTACTTAAAAAATTAAGTTTTATTAAATGAATGTATTTATAATGGCATATTAAGAGTATATGTATAGTTTATTAATTGTGCTGCCTTTTAACATAGTAAAAACAAATATACCCATTTCCCCTTCCAAAATAAAACTCCTTTATAATTGGTTTTAAAAAGCTTTGCGAATTTATAATATCTAAAAAAGTTTATCTTAAATCACAGGTTTGTAATAATGTGGATTGCAGTCATAATAATGTAAATTCTGGTTTAAAAGAGTTTTTCTAAGTAACATAAGTTAAGTGACTGTGGCAATAAATGAACAAATGAGATTCTTCTCTGTTTGGAAATAAACCACTTCCAAGCTGAATTCATATAATACAAACTAAAAGAAAGAAGTAGGAAATGCCTTTTGTAGCCCTGTCCTTAATAAATATTAATTGAATGCATGGATGTTTTCCTTAAAAGGCTATAATCTGCCCTGGCTGATGTGTTCAGTGGTTAGAGCATCAATCCACACACAAAGGGTCTTGAGTTCAATTCCTGGTAAAAAGTATGTACCTGGGTTGCAGGTTCAATTCCCAGCCCCAGTTGGAGTGCATGAGGGAGGCAACCAATTTATGTGTCTCTTTCACATTGATGTTTCTCTCTCTCTTCCCCTCCCTTCCCTTCCTCTCTTCCACTCTCTAAAAATCAATGGAAATAATGTCCTTGGGTGAGGATTAACAACAACAACAAAAACTATAATCTTAAAATTTTACTTGAGATTATTTGAGGAGTCAAAATATACTTTTTTCCTCAGAAGACAAGATTGCTAGATAGTTACAGATACAATAAACTGAAGGATCCCCTTCCAGGTAATTGACAGTTCTAACGTAGATCAAACAGTGAGAGACATTTGTGTTAGGATACTAACTTCTAAGTTACAATTAAATTGGCAGGAGTCCATGCACTGCCTGGAGACCCAGAGATTTTCAGTACAAATAAGGTTTTTCTGAGAACTTAAAGCAGTGGTTCTCAACCTTCCTAATGCCGCGACCCTTTAATACAGTTCCTCATGTTGTGGTGACCCCCAACCATAAAATTATTTTCGTTGCTACTTCATAACTGTGATTTTGCTACTGTTATGAATCCTAATGTAAATATCTGATATGCTATATGTGTTTTCCAATGGTCGCAACCCACAGATTGAGAAACCGCTGATTAAAGGAAATAAAATTTGCAATAGTGATTGATATGCACTGAGTTTATTAGGGAAAGTATTTCCTTTTATACTTGCCCTTTGGTTTTCTGGAACCACTCCTATATAATTGTATTCTTATTTATCTTATCTCTTGCAAACTTTGTTACTGAAGTATAATATAAATCATAAAAGTGCATGAACCATAAATATAGACAATCACCACTTAGAAAGCAATAGAACTAAAAAATTAAGCCTTACTGCGGTGGCTCAGTGGTTGAGTATTGACCATGAACCAGAAGGCCACAGTTCGATTCCCAGTCAGGGCACGTGTCCAGGTTGTGGGCTTGATCCCCAGTGGGGGGTGTACAGGAGGCAGCCAATCCATGAGTCTCTCTCATCATTGATGTTTCTCTCTCTCTCTCTCTTCCTCTCTGAGATCCATAAAAATATATTAAAAAAATAAATAGAAAAATAATATATTTGATTTTTACGGCAATCTCTTTCTTCTCACACTAAAAATCTAAGTTTCTTGCCCTAACCTGTGTAGATCAGTTGTTTGAGCATCATCCCGTGCACCGGAAGGTGGCTGGTTTGATTCCCCATCAGTGCAGGTGCCCAGGTTACAGGCTCAATCCCCTGTCAGGAAGCATGCAGGAGGCAGTCAATTAATGTTTCTCTTTCACATCAATGTTTCTCTAAAAAAATAATAAAAAATATTTTTAAACTTCCAAGTTCCTAATGATATTAATGCAATTACATTTTTTATTTATCCTAGAATATCTTAGTTCCAAGATAACAGTTCCTGAAATATTTTTATAAAACAGTTGGTAATTAGAGATTAGTAATGATTTCTGCATTTATTTTACTATTACATGTTTATAGATATTGGCTACCCACTCTGATGATCAGGCTGCTCTCAATTACCTGTCTGAAAACAGCCTTTCTCTACAGCTGAGTATTTCTTATCCCATATGGAGTTTCTGTGCCATTGGAGGTTATGTCTGTCATATTCTTTTCTTCTGTGGCAGATCAGTTTTCTTTTAAAACTGCTGTTGCTAGTCTTGGTTGCTGATTTGGATCTTTCCTTTGTTCTTCATTTTAGCCTGTGCTTTTATTTCTTTCCTTCTCTGTTCCTAGACCCTTAAATCACAGTATCTTCCAGGGTTACAGATGAAAGAATCATGAGACTATTACAATAGGTAATAATCTTCTTTTGGGCCTAGTAGGTAATAGAGCTGGCTCTGGGATCAAACAAACCCAAGCTTAGATGTACAGACTTGACCATGAACTAAACCTCACTTTCCTATCTATCTATGTCAAAAGTTTTCAGTATATGTTAGCCATTGTCATATTCCATCTACTATATAAATGCTCCACAGAGATGTTGACTCTTTTTTAAAAAATAAATTTTATTGATTTTACAGAGATTAAGGGAGAGGGATAGAGAGTTAGAAACATCGATGAGAGAGAAACATCGATCAGCTGCCTCCTCCCCACTCCCCACTGGGGATGTGCCCGCAGCCAAGGTATATGCCCTTGACCAGACTCGAACCTGGGACCCTTCAGTCCGCAGGCTGACGCTCTATCCACTGAGCCAAACCGGTCAGGGTGAGATGTTGACTATTTCTACTGCATTTGATGCTGTTTATCAAGTACCTGGCATATATTAGGCACTTAAATATTTGCTTAATGAATCAAGATAAAATTTAATAGGGAAAACATACTTTCCTAAATTAGCATTCCCTTCTCCTGACCCCCAAGTAATAAATATATGTTGGAGGATTTATGGCACATTGGTTCAAAAAATGAAAGATGGGTGTTTACAGTGATCTCACATAATGATAGGATGCAAAGAGGAATGAAAGAAATATAGTATGGAAACAGAAATGATGTCCAACACCCTTTTTGTTGACACTAAAAGTATGTTTATCAGATCAAATATGTGCTGTTGCATTCTGGGAAACATAATTAAAATGAGATGTTGAAAAACTGAGCCTGCCTAGAAAGCAATTGATTTTAGTGTGTATTATGTGTCTTTAAATATTCAAAGAGCTATTCAGTGGAAAAGGGATGGAGTATATTATTATTAAGGTAAATAGAAAAAAAGGGGGGGCATCTGTAATACCTTCAAAGAGAAATGTTTTCAAAAAGGTAAGTAGAAAGGAAAGGGAGACAGCTATCCAATTAAAACAACAATAGCAGCCCAGATGCCATGGTTGAACATCGACCATGAACCAGGGGGTCACAGTTCTATTCCCGGTCAGGGCACATGCCCAGGTTGCGGACTCAATCCCCAGTGGGGGAGGGTGCAGGTGGCAGCCTATCGATGAGTCTCTCTCATCATTGATGTTTCTATCTCTCTCTCTCTCTCCCTCTCCCTTCCTCTCTGAAATCAATTTTAAAAAATAAATATATAATTTAAAAACCACACAACTCCATAGTAATGGTTAAATACTAGTATGGCCCAATATAGAAAAGCTTCATTCGAAAGCAGTGAGTTCTCTTTCACTGGGGTGTGAGAGGCTCAACATCTATTTAAGGAATGCTATGGAGAGGTTTGGTCCACATATTAGGAATTGGAGAATATTAGGGCTTTTTACAGTATTCTCATTTGAGTCTTAGGATGTCCTATGAGTGTTTCAGGAACCATTTCCTAGGGAAGGATGGAGCCTGAATGCCCCCCCCCCCTTCCCTCCACACACATCATTTCTTTAGCTGAATAGTTCACTCTTCATGTTGGGCTTCTGTGACACAGTCCATTTGAAGAAGCAGTTTCCTTTCAACCCTGAGACCCTTAATTCCTCTGTACTTCTCAAAGGTCCTTGGAACAATGTTACTGGTATTTGTTATGCTGGTTGAATGGGTGTGAGTGGAGGGATCCTGTTGCACAGAATACGGTTCACTATCATGAGTCTACAAAGACTTTAAACTCCAGAAATATTTTATTAGTATATTTCCTTACATATTAAAATTATATTAAGCCTTGTCCATTTCTAACATGTTGGCACAGTCGAGTTAGCAAATACAAAGTGAAAAAGTGATGATAAATGGGTAGTCATGCTAACATGTCATAGTATACAGCAATCAGTAAGAAGTCCTGACTGGTTTGCCTCAGTGGATAGAGCATCGGCCTGCAGACTCAAGGGTCCCAGGTTCGATTCCGGTCAAGGGAATGTACCTGGGTTGCGGGCACATACCCAGTGGGGAGTGTGCAGGAGGCAGCTGATCGATGTTTCTCTCTCATCGATGTTTCTAGCTCTCTATCCCTCTCCCTTCCTCTCTGTAAAAAAAAATCAATAAAATATATATTTAAGAAGTAGATGGGACAGTCTGAATAAGGCATTGACAAGAGTACCTGCAGCCAACTGGTGCTGCATCTGTTAACCTGGAAGGGACTTAATGTAGGGGAACAGTTACTGTCTTTGCATATTTCTTATCACAAAAAAGATGTTTTATTACACCCATGCTAACTTCTTGGCCATAAATTCAACTTACAGCTACTTCCTAGTTTCCACACTCGTTTTTTCTCGTAATAGTGTCTTTGAAAAGTCCATCTAACTTGATAATCTGGACTAGTCTATCAAGGCAATATAAAATTGTTTTTCTTAAATTTTGTCCCAGTTCATTGGGTTTAATGATCTATAGTGAATATTTCTATGTTGATTTACTTTTGTTTTTGTTTTTTTTAAGCTCTTCGTGAGTGTTTAGCACTGTCTTCCTTACTGTTCTGAACTTTTTAAAATCCTTTATCTCAACAATGCTAGTAAATTCTGGTTATATACAACAATGAAAATACTTAATATCTAACTGATATTAAATATCTATGTTAAAATTTTTAGAGTCCTGCACTTTCACCACAATAGTAGAGATGGTCAAAACCTCTCAACACTATACTAGATATATGTGGCTTGCTTGGTAATTCTTTGCTGAATGAACACAAAATACAGAAATGAATGGTTTTGCCTTTTATACATATTTTATGTCTTTTATAATGCTCATTTCACATTATGTATTAGTTCACTTATGCCCGTTTTAGTAGTAGAAAACATAATTTCATCTTTTGTACGTAGAAATGACCTTTTAGTCAGAAACAGTGTTTCACACCTTAACATAAACTTGAACTCGGAGGCCCCACTAATGTAATAATGTGAACTTTCAAAATGATTACAAAGCCTATCAATCTGAACTTTAACATAAGGCAAAAAAGAAATAGCATTCGCTTCTTACTTGATGTGAGAGCTAGAATTTATAGCCTGCCAAGTAAAGTAGGTGAATTCACTTATAAAACTTTATTTTTAGCCAGACTGGCGTGGCTCAGTGGTTGAGTGACAACCTATGAACCAGGAGTTCACAATTCGATTCCTGGTCAGGGCACATGCCAGGGTGGCAGGCTCAATCCTCAGTGTGGGGCATGCAGGAGGCAGCTGATCAATGATTCTCTCTCATCATTGATGTTTCTGTCTCTGTCTCCTTTTCCCTTCCTATCTGAAATCAATAAAGATATATTTTTAAAAGTGTTATTTTTAAACTCAAACTTCTAAATTTTGGGAAATGGGTGATGAATAGATTTTCAATATATGTAGTATGAAGCAGTGGGAAAATGTATTATGGGCTGTGAAAGATATTCCAACCTCCCATGAGACTGAGACTTTTTGAATCAATGTGTGATAAAATTGATCTGAACTTTATCTCTGATGCTGGAAACATGTGGCGGCCTGTGATTGCTCTGAAGTGAGCTAAAGAAGCAGAACCAATGCTGTCATTCAGAAGTGGTTGGAGAGTTACCCTTTTTTATTTAGGGAAAAGACTATGATTGAGGATCCAGACTGAGAAAACACCCCATCAACAGTAAAGTGGTTCGGGAAAATGTTTTATCCTAACACATCTTGAAGTTTCTACTTAAGGCTATTCTACATGAATATTTGAAAAGAGGAGATGTCAAATATAAAAGCACAAGGGGCCCCCAGGGTTTAGTATCTTTATTTGCGTTAAGGTTTCTCATAAATAATTCTATTTGGGGATATAGGCTTAAAAGGCAACTGCTTAGATTTCTGGCATATATGTAATAAATGTGACTCCTTTTTAATATCAAAGTTCCCCTTAGGATAGTAAGTGTATTTATTTTAAAGAATTATAAAAATAAAATGTATAAAATATTCTAGGTACCTCAGATCATTGCAAATTAGTCATAAAGTCTCTCTTAGTTCTTCTTGGATTATATGAATAATGCCTTGGGAGAGAGTACAGTGTGTTTCAGAGAATGGGGGTGCCAGTAGGAGGTGAAGCGGTAGAAAAGTTTTCAGAAAGGAGCAACCCATGGGAAGAATTTTTCTACTGTCAAGTGATTTACTGAAGCAAAGCTGATTTTCAATTAGTTTAAGGTAATGGAAGATGTCAGAATTCCTGGGGTTTTGTGTTCAATAGCCCACTTTACCTGCTGGAGAACACTCTAGGAATAACAAGGGAACCATAGGGAGAGTGACATTCAAGTACACTTGTTTTCTTCAATATTGATATTCTTCTCTTAAAATTATATGTCTAGAAAAGCTTGTTCATAGACCCAGTCTGTTAGGGTCAGAACAGTGAAATAATGCTGTCAAATATGAAGTTCGATTGCCTCACCAAGATTTCAGGAGCTCCTGGGCTGGAGCTATGTGGTCTGGTTGTCCAGCCCTTGTATATGGTCAGAGCTAAGGTGAGGTATATTCACAATCCTCACAGTGGTCTTATCCCAGGGCCTGTCAGCTGAATATTGGTAGCAATATAGGAAATCTTTTGCACAATAGGACTGAGCCTCTCTGGACCGATGATGTTCTCAGTTTATGGGGTGTGTGATGATTTTCTAAAATGGAAAATAGTTAGGATGGGAGCCTGATAATCCCAGAAGGTAACTTTCGGAAGTTCAATAAGCCAAGTAGCATCTGCAAATTGGACAGAATTCAGTGGATAACATCAAATTCGATTGTCCTTTTATCCCCAGGATTTAGTTTATAGTGCGTGGTTCATAAAAAAAACTCCATAAATGATCACTGAATGATGAATAAATTAAAAAGTGCATAGATGAATATATCCCTGGGAGTTCAAGATACTTTTATGTCTGTGCATCCTCCATAGCTGTCTGCTGTTCTTCTGAATTCATAAAAAAGTGTTTATGTGTTTGTTTATTTTCTGTAGCGTTTGATCTTAGGAAACTAGAACAGATAAGTCTAATGAATAGAAAGTACAGTGGATGAAAATTCAGAAGACTAAAGCCAAATCATTTAAACATTCTAAGTTCTCATTTGCAAAGAGGGCTGATAATATTTGCTTTCTCTGCTTCTGGTGTTCTCATAGTGTGCTGTTGAAATTCACATTACCACACAACATATGGCCATACTGAGTACAGTCTCCATTGTCTTCCTCCCCCTGCACAGTACAAACATGGTGATCTCACTGAACAGCCAGGCTAATACAATAGAAAAGCACGTAATTCTGGTTTGAATTTAATCTTTGTTACTTACTAGCTCCATAATGGCTACTTCATCACTCATCTGTAAAATGGTATTAATCTAATACTTATTTCTGTGAGAATTAAATAGCTACTACAATCCAAGTGCCTAAAACAGTGTTTGGCTTGTTGTCAATGCTCAACGTATCCCAGCTGTTGTAGTTGCTACAGTTATTATTATATACTAGTGTCCCAGTGCACAGATTCGTGCACTCTGAAAGAAAATTAATTAGAAGAAATATTTTAATATTACTATTCACCTTTTCCATATAATAGAAGTGTCAACCAAATTCATGATCAACAATGACAGATGGAAACACACGAGTGCTATTTGCGCCAGCGAGAGCTTTATATGTATCACGCATGCGAGAGTCAACTTAGCCTTTTATATATATAGAATAAACTTGCTTAATTAGACCTGCTTTCTGATGTAGCTAAACTTTTCCCAGCCCAGTGAAGCACTCCAACTTCTCTTTCAGGTAATTGTCAGCAACACAGCAGTAAATATCAACACAAAGCAGATTATTGTTGTAGATCACACAGGGAGAACAAAGGGTAAAATATTTAACTGCAGCAGTGTTTGACTATATTCTGCACAGTGAGAAACCCTGAGATCATTTTCAAGGTCCACCATTTCTTACTTCTTTTCAGTCAGGTCAAGTTTCTAAGCTTTCTAAATCTCCGTTTTCTCGCTAATGAAAAGGAAATAGGATTCTTCCGAGTTTCCTATCTACCTACTCCAGGACTTCTGTGAGGATCAAATGAGATGAGGCACGTGAAAACGCTTCACAGACATTTGGTTAAACTGTAAAATGTTTCCACCTGGCTATAAAGTACGTCGTATTCTTGGGCTGAAGAAACTGCAAGGAGGCTAGTTGCTAGGGAGAGGAAGACAGGTGTGGCTATGTGATGTCATTACCCAGTGCCCATAGTGACGGTTTCTGGGCTGGGCTGGGCTGTGGGCTGCATTTTGTGCCATGGGGTTTGGGAGTGTTGTCTGCGATTTGGTGGGGTGTCGCTCCAGGGTGGTGGTGGGGCCTGTGTCCCACTTGGGGGAAGCCAAGTGTCAGTTTCTTGGCACCAGGTCTGTGGTGCCGTTTATTTTTAAATGGCCAGTGCATGTCATGGCAGCTCCTGCATTGAGCATCTGCCCCCTGGTGGTCAGTGCGCATTATAGCTACCAGTCGGATGGATGGACACTTAGCCTCTTATATGTATAGATTTACATATTTGTTCTTGTACCTTACTTACACCCATGGATGATCACCACTGTTTGCAAAATGAAATGTAACTTTACTGGTTTCTTGAAATCTAGCCCATTTTTATAGTTCTAGCTTCAGCCTCCACACTTCCTGACTGTACATCTCATACTCTGTAATCTCTCCTATGGGCCACCCACCCTATTTTATACCTTTTTACCTTTGCAAAGGCTCTTTTCCCACCTAGAATGTCTTCCTGTTGCCCTGACAAACTCCTGGGATTCCTTAAGACAACCAAGTGCATGATCAGTCTTACCTTAAGGAAACGTGGGAAGGCTGGCTTTCTAAGCACAAGGACTGATTTCTGTATGACAGTCCATGGCAAGCCAATGCCATAGCTTCTGCCATCAATCACATCTCCCCTAGCAGATGCTCTTGGGGCCATTTGACAAGGTGACCTCCTTGTTGCATACAGTGCTAAACCTTTCTTTCAGAGGCATATTCAACAAGAGCGGGTTTTGCTGTCAAATTAGCTGTTATGCTGACCTTTTGTGGAAAATCTGTCTAGACATCAGTGGAAAATAATACAAATTCATCTGACTCTGTTAAGAATAAATTGTAGTCATCAGTGTTTTTTAAAAAACGCTTCTTGTCTAACCACTATGCTGTACACCTGTAACAAATATAAAATAAAATAAAATGTTTAAAAAAACTGTCTTTGAGAGACAGTTGGGAGACAGTGACAGAGTGATTCCACAATAGCAGATGAAACCCTGTTCAAACCTCAGAAACAAAGAGGAACAGCTTTGCTAATTTTTATATACATTATTAAGGAAAGAACAAAGCAAAGATCCTTGGGTAGTTCACTGTTTTCCAGTAATTCTCATATTGAAGCAAACATGGATACAGCAGATTTTCAGTAGGAATCTCAAACATATGTCTATCTGCCAATTGTGCATGTGCATGTGTGTGTGTGTGCACGCGTGCACCTGTGTGCGCTTATATTAAGGATTTAAATGAAACAATGATGGGGCATCACAACTTCAAAATTATTGTTTTATTTCATGTATACTTTATGTGTATGTTACACAGTAAGGAAATAAATGGATGCATTTTAAGTTCCATTTAGTTTTATTTAGCTTGTTACTTCAAAGCACTATAGAAACATTTGATATTTAAACCAAAACACTTCCTTAAAATAGTTTGTTAATGTATACACAGAAAATTATGGTTTGATGAAAAAGGCACATTTTTAAAAAATATATTTTTATTAAGTTCAGAGAGGAAGGGACAGGAAGAGAGAGATAGAAACATTAATGATGACAGAGAATCATTGATTGGCTGACTCCTACTCCCCCCACTACTGTGGATTGAGCTCACAACCCGGGCATGTGCCCTGATGGAATATCAAACCGTGACCTCCTGGCTCATAGGTCAATGCTCAACCACTGAGTAATGCACTGGCTGGAATAAAAAGGCACATTTTTAATTTGTTAAATGTGGTAAGACTTTTCATAGCTTATTTCAAAATGATGACATTTTGAGCAATTTTCCTGAATTTAATTTAGTCACTTCTAAAATTAAGATAATTTTAACTAGTCACCAAGGTTGTTTTGATCCATGATGTAATGTTAAAGGGCTTTTGAAAATGGAAAATGCTGCATATATATTATTGTTGTGCTTAACTTTGTTCCAAACACATTTTAGGAAAAATAGTAAAGTGATAGATAGCACAGCCCCAAAGTTCTCATCCCTTGTCAATCATGTATTATAGTTTTACCTTGATCAAGTTATTTAAATATGTTTGCCTCACTTGCTTCTTCATAATAAAAGATTCTACTTAGCCTTCCTTAGAATCTAGGGATATGGAATTACCAAGTACTCTCTTTATCCACTGAAATGTTCTCTGTCATTGCATTTAGTAGAAGTAACCCAGATATAATTGAGCAGGTAGAAAGAAAAAGAGGATGAATATGTAGAAATAACCTACTATATTCCAGATTTCATGCTTACTTAATTGGATGATCCAAGCTAAATCTCTCCTATAATGCCCAGGTGAAAGGAATGTCAGTTGTCTTTATTTTTCTAAATGAAATTGATTATGCTGCTAAAGCCCCACTTACCAGGGCAGACAAAAAATATAGGCTGTTAAGTTGTGAACTGTCCAATCCCTTCTCTGGAGTTTCCCAAGACTCTAGTGGGCCTGTGTAGCATCGGGAGAACAGAGAGAGGACGATAGCCTTTAATCCAACATTGTCTAAGCAATTTGATTCACTCAGTGAGAAAGCCACTTCCTCCTTCTCAACTAAAGTAGAAGAGAGATCCTTTCCCATTGGCAATTCCGAAGCACAAGAGGGATATTATCAATACATTCTCTCACTATTTCGCTCTCTGTCAGTTTTAGTGGGGTTCCATGGTTTACTTAAAGTGACAACTATAACAGAAAAATTTCTGACAGAGCTATGAGTAGAACAATAACTAACTACTTGAGTGTCTTTGTGAAACCAGGTTTAGATACAGTTTCATAACTGGTAATTTGAGGGAAACAAATTACATTGCACATTTTCTTGGTTCTGATACACCTGAAACAGCTTAGGAATCTGTTTTTAGTCTAAAACAACTTCCTGGAGAGGCTGATTTTCCTTCCCCCTCCCCACATGTCTTTTATACATTCCTCTGCTCCTCCTCCTTAACTGAGTACCTGCAGCAGAGGCCTGGGCAGAATGTTTTAGTGTTGAAATTACAATGTTTCAGTAGTTTACATTATCTTAATTTTCTCATTTCCCAAGGCATTTTGAAATGTTATGATAACATGAAAAATGTGTAACTTTCCCCAATGAAAAGCTAATTAACAATTGCGTTTATTCTTTGATGAACAGCTTCAAGGCTGAATTATTACTAGGCACTGTTTTTTGTGGGGTTTTTTTCCCCTTAGGTAGGTGGTTAAATAATGCTAAATTTGATCACCTTTGGCTAATTAGACTATTCTTTGGCAACCTAGGTACAAACTAGTTTCATTTTTTATTATTGTTTAATTTCTGATTCAATGAAAAATTAAGTACAATTTGGGTTACTGTTATTAGGAAGGAAACTGGCTTCAAATGATGTCATGAAGATACTTGTAAAATAGAGATGTCTATTTTTATGGGGAAAAAGTAAGGAGAAAAAAATGACTTCACTTGTTAGCTTTTTTATTCCTGAGTTAGGCTGAAGGCCAGTTCTGTAATTGCTCATGTATACCCTTTCTAAAATTTGCTCAAGGAAATCTGGATGAATTTTCCAAAAGGCAGTTAAAGGTTCACAATTGAAAAATTATTCTCCTTCTTAATGAGTATTGGTGAGTGTAATGGTTTCCTGGCATGCGGGATATGCTGAACAATGTATTGATAGCCGCAGCTCCAGGCAAAATTAAAATTATGTTTTTCAAAGATACTGGGGATTAGTATGTTTACCAATTTGTAACTAATTTGTAAAAGCAGCTACATTTGCAAAATCTATAAACCTTACATTTTAAACTTAGAAACTTCTTTTCCTGCATATTCTAACAAGTCCAGTGGTCTTCTATCTTTGCGGCTAATTGGAATTTCATGAGAGCCTTTAAAACTTAAAGATGCCTGGGTACCTCCTCAGAAGATTCTGATTTAATTGGATTGCGAGGAAACCCGGTCATTGGAATTTTTTTAAAGTTTCCCAAGTATTTGTAATGTGCAGTGAAGGTTGTGACCTTTGTAAAGGTTGCAAAACCAGTGAATTTGCAAACAACATACCATTTTCTAACAAACCCCAGTAAATTCAAAGAATATTTAGATAGAAGAATAAGCAAAAACAAAGATTAAAAAAAAAACACACCACAACAATGTCAACAAAGTGGGCACTTCGTAAGTATGAGTTTGTAATAACACATCACTGAACAGGATTGAAAAATTTAATATGGCAATTTCAAAATGCCCAGAAGAATTAATTATAATAAAGTCAGCAAGTCATTTAAAAACTAGGAAAAGTGAATTACTAGATCATATGGCATAATCCTTAGATAATATAGGAAAGTGACATTCAATTTATATGGTAAACATACATTGCCATTATAACAAGAAGAAAAAGTAGTGTTATTTTAAAAGTTATTTTAAAAAGTGTGCTATTTAGCCCTGGCCAGCAGTTCAGTGGTTAGAGCACCAGACCACTCAATAGAGCAGCAGTTCTCAACCTGTGGGTCGCGACCCCTTTGGCAGTCGAATGACCCTTTCACAGGGGTCGCCTAAGACCATCCTGCATATCAGATATTTGCATTACGATTCATAACAGTAGCAACATTACAATTATGAAGTAGCAAGGAAAATAATTTTATGGTTGGGTCACAACGTGAGGAACTGTATTTAAAGGGTCAGAAGGTTGAGAACCACTGCACTAGAGTGTCTCAGGTTCGATTCTCAGTCAAGGGCATGTATTTGGGTTGCTGGTTCGATCCCTGGCCCCAGTCTGGGTGTGTGTGGGAGGCAACCAATTGATGTGTCTCTCTCACATCAATGTTTCTCTCTCTCCCCTGCTCCATCCCACCCTCCCTCCCTCCCACTCTCTCTAAAACTCAGTGGAAAGAGAATATCCTTGAGTGAGGATTAACTAATTAAATCAAATTAAATTAAAAGTGAGCTATTTAGAAATTAATGAAATAAGAAAACCACACATTAAAACTTCTGGGATGAGAACAAAGCTGTAACCAAAGAAAAATGTATAGCCTTAAATGCTAAATGCTTTTATGTTTGAGATAAAAGGGAAAATAATAACCTAAACATTTGAATTTATCAGAAATAAAAAAGCAGTAGTAGAAATATCTTCAAAAATATTTTAAGACACATGGTTTCAAATATCCAAGTATGAATTATCATTGGTTTAAAAAGTTCCAAACCACAATAGTTTTTAAACATCTATATGCATATTCTAAAGCTTTCATTGCCTTGATTGTGAAATTTGAAAAAAATAGCACAGAGATTGAAAACTATACACCAATGTCAGGCATATAAATGTTAGTATCCTATAAAGTAAAGTAAATAACACCAAAGACAAAACTACCATTCTTAAATTGGATTTAGCTCAGGAAATAGATTGTGTAATTTAAGAGAATCTATTTATATCCTTCATTGTGTTATAGTTGAAATGCATGGATGGCTTTTCTCCATTGCTAGTGGGAGTGTGGGTCTTAGGGTACCGCTGGAATAAGCACTTCTGGAGGGTCCCAGGGGAAAATGAGATGTGGTAGAAAGCTTTATTTGTGTGAAATGACATCTCTCGGTTTGCAAAGTCCCATTTCCCTTAATCCAGTCCTGGAAAAGGCACAGCTGGGACTCACTAGATATCAAAGCAAAGGCAGTGTTCAGAGTTCCCATTCCTTGTAGAGTTGGGTCCAGTGCAGCAAAAGTCCCAAGAGAGCAAGAGTACCAAGAGGGAAAGGGAGGGAATTCCTTTGTTTAGGAGTTTCAATATCTGACATCTTCCAGAGCTTGCACTGGCTATGCCTACTCTGGCCAATGACCTGTTCCCAGGTGTGAATGGCGAGCACATACCTTCCCTATGTTACCAAGACTTTACTGGGCATGTATCTATTTGGCCTTGCCTTTGCTTCCTTCCTGTTAATTAGTAACTGGGAAATTTACAATGGTATTAATTGTACATAAAACTCAGAAGAAAAATATATAATATTTTCTACAAATTATGAAAAGATTTATAATCTGTCCCTGATTTAAGAATAGAAACAAAAAAATTAACAATGTAAGAATAGAGGACAATTGATATAAATGTTAATATCCTATAAAATAAAGTAAATAACACTAAGAGACAACATGACAAATAATTTCTATTAAAACAATAGAAAACTCCATAATCAATGTTGAAATATTGGTAGTATCTTCATTAAAACCAGAAACACAACTATTAAATGCTCTTTCTTAGTATTATTCTTGATATTCTAGCCAATGAACTATGCCAAATAAAAGAAATGAGAAGTATAAGTACTGGGGGAAAATCAAGTTATTCATATTGGGTGTTATTGCCCACTTGGACCTACATGAATCAACACTGACAACTAAATAGTCATATAACTATTTAAGAAAAAAACCTAGAAATTATTAGATATTAATTAAATGCTAGCTTACCTGCATGCTAGTAACTATTTAGATGATCTATTAGAAATCAAAACTCTCATTTTCCACAGTAGAGTTTCAAAAGGTAAAATTATTATGAATGTATTTAGCATGATACTTGAAGATATATAAAACTTTACTGAAAAACATAAAAGGATATTTGAATACATGGACAGATATATGCAATATTAATGAGACTAATAATATTTTGGACATATAATTTCTCCCCAAATTAACTTAAAATATAATAGAAAAACACCAAAATTAAACTGAGAAAGGAGGTAGTAGAGTTTTGGATGTGACAACAATTACTGTTAAGTTCATCTGACAGCAAGATAGATGAGACTTCATTGGAAAATGTTGAAAAACGTAAATGCAAAACATCATTTGCCCTTCTCAATGTTAAAATGTAAAATGAAAATCCCACTAAAAGAACATACAAATAGCATAACACACTGAGACAGTCCCAAAATACTATACTCAAGTATATATAATAAAAATGATATCTCAAATCAGTGGGTAAAGATATATTATCAAAGAAGTGGTTGTGGTAATCTTATAAAAAGTCAGAATTCTGCTTTATCTAATGCAGTAGATTAATTTTCAGCTAGATAAAATATTCAAATATAATAACCTTAAGAATCCCAAAGAACAGAGGAACAGTAAATAAATATTTCTACAATGGGATGATGGAAAATACTTCTCTAGAAGTAACAACAAAATAAACAAGTAAATGGAAAATACACAGAGATTTTTGTTTTACACATAGATTTTTTAAAAAAATCTGTACATAAAAAAACCCCAAGAAACTGAAATTGAATCTTACAAATCAATTAAGGAAAGGAAATGTACTGCCTATTTTAAAAATATATATAGGGGAAAGAATTGATATAAAATCCAGAGGCATGTGAGAAAATGTTCAACCTTACTTATACCCAAATAAATGAAAATAAAAATAACTTGTCTTTTTTTAATCTTGTACACTGACAAGAGATTGAATTGGTATATTTCAGGGGAACATTTTTGTAACATCCATCAGAATCCTGAACAGTGTGCATCCACTTGACTGAGCAATTGCATTTCTAGAGAATCATCCAAAGGAATACTTAAGTCTATGTGCAAAGATTGAATAATGCAAATATTTGTTATATTTATAATGAAAAATGAAAGTCACACAGTGACCATCGGGAGACTTTTTTAAAAAAAAAATTATGGCACATCTGTAAAGAAGGTAAATTTAAAATAAAGTTTTAGAAGCAAGTTCATTGATATTAAAAGTATTCCAAACATATAAGCAAAAAAAACAGACCATAATATGCAGTATGCATATGTATAATGTTATAGTATAATCTCACTTATATGAGTATATATCAAAATACAAATCTTTAGTATCTCTGGGAAGTGGATTTATATATAATTTTAATTTTCCCATTTTTGTTTATCAGGATGAGTATTAAGTGTAAAATTGTTTGAAGCAATGTTTTTTAACTTTAATTCATTATTATCTCCAGATATGTTCACCTAAAAATAAAAGGCCAAAGTCAAAGGCAACAAGGGTTTATTTGAGGTCCAAAATAATAGCTATTTGGGAAACACTGATTCAGGCAGAAACCCAAATAGTGTTCTGAATAGGAGGTGAAGGCAGAAGTATTTATGAGAAAGGGAAGGGGAACAATCACATGAATAGAAGGAAGGAATTTCTATGGTTGCACATAAGCTAACATAGTGATGCTAATTCTAAAGAATGTCTTTAATTTTCTGTCCAGTAATCAGAATGTCTGCTTTCCTGTTAGCTTTGCAAAGAGTTGTTTGGGATACAATGTTGCTTTAAGCTCAGCCCAAAGGTTATTTTGCCCAGTTATAATATTCCAAAGTTTTGAGAGTAAGATGACAGGGCAGTTCCTTTGGGATGCAGCATCCACTTCATAAATTCTTTTATTTAAATACTAGAGGCCCGGTGCATGAAATTTGTGCATGGAGAGGGTCCCTAGGCCTGGCCAGTGATCAGGGCTGTCCAGGGCCTTCCTTCCCCCAGGTGCAGGCTGCCAGCCAGGGCCTTCCTTCATTTCCGCGCTTCCCCCTGGTGGTCACCACACATCATAGCGAGTGGTCGCTCAGGGTCAGTCATACTCCCCAGGGGACAATTTGCATATTAGTCTTTTATTATATAAGATACTGTGTCCTCTACTTGTCACTCCTCAGAGGCAGATACTTTGAGTTGTTTTATTTTTTTAATGCTTGCCTTTTTCAAATCTTTAATAATATTTTCATATCACTAACCTTTGATTTTATCTCTTTTTCATTATCTATGGTCTTTCTCCTATGAGAGATGAAAAAATTAACTCATTTTCATCATACTCCACATACTTCCATCAATTACTTTCTCATTTTAAATGTTATCCATAAAGCTTTAGTTTCTTTCAACAGTATCTTTAAATTCTACACATGGTAAATAGAGATTCTGATGGCCTTACATGTTTCTTCACTTCTATTGACTTTCTTCGTCCAATTCTATAAACCCTATTATTAATTTTATATCAAGTTGCTTTTCTTTGTTCTCTAACTATAATTAAATCTCTTGTGTTTTGTCAAAGAGTCATTGTAAAAATTTAAAGTATAAACAGCGTGCACATATAGTTTATTGTAGAGCCAACTATGTTGGGCTTACTTTTCCTTTCCTACAGTTTCAATGGCAGGTTACTTTCAAGTTCTTATGGATTCTCTTTTCTTTGCTCCACTAATCTCTCAAATTCAAAAACAGTACAGATGTTACTAAGTCTTCTGTGCCTTGAGCTCCCAAATCTCTTCTTTTCCTTTCCCTTTCCCTTTCCCTTTCCCTTTCCCTTCCTCTCTCTCTCTCTCTCTCTCTCTCTCTCTCTCTCTCTCTCTCTCTCTCTCTCTCTCTCTCCTAGTATCTTTCTGGAGCTTGTGCACTCCCGCATACACACTTCTGAGGAGGTAAGAGAAAAGAGAGATCCTATTAAGTAGACAGAAAGAGGGCAAGTCAGAAAGAGGGCAAGTTCTTTGGGAATACTCACACTTTAATATTGTCTTATTTCTTTTGGAAGAATTTTTTGTTTTTTGGTTTTGGTTTGGATATTGATTAATTTTTAACCATCTTATTTTTAAAATGGTGAAGACTTTATTTTTTAGAACAGTTTTAGTTTCACAGCAAAATTAAGGGGAAGGTACAGAGTTCCCATATATCTCCTGCCACTACACATGCATAAACTCTCCTTTTTTAACATCTCCCACTAGAGTGGTACACTTCTTATAATTGATGAACCTACATTGACACGTCATAATTACTGAAAGTCCATAGTCTGCATTAGGGTTCATTCTTGTTATTATATAGTCAGTAGGTTTGGATAAATGTATAATGAAGTGTATCTATCATTATAGTATCATACAGAGTGTTTTCACTGTCCCCCAAATTCTCTGTGCTGTGCCTATTTATCCTTCCACCTCCCACACCCTAAATTCTGACATTTTTACTATAGTTTTGCCTTTTCCAGAGTGTCATATAGTTAGGATCAGATAGTATGCAGCTTTTTTCAGGTTCGTTTGTTACTTATATGCATTTAAGCTTCCTCCATGTTGTTACATGGCTTGATAGCTTCTTTATTTTTAGCACTGAATAATGTTCCATTGTCTGGAAGTACCTGACTTTATCCTTTCACTTACTGAGGGACACCTTGGTTGCTTCCAAGAGTTGGCAATTATAAATAAAGGTACTATAAACATCTCTGTGTAGGTTTTTGTGTAGCCATAAATGTTCAACTCCTTTGGGTAAATACCAAGGAGCATGGCTGCTGGGTCACATAGTAAGAGAATGTTTCATTGTGTAAGAAGCCTCCAACCATCTTCCTGAAGCAGCTGTATCATTTTGCATTTCCACCAGCAATGAATAGAGTTCCTGTTGCTCCATGTCCTCACCAGCATTTGGTGTTGTCAGTGTTCCAGATTTTGAAACATCCAACCTTTAATAATGTCTTATCGCATCATATTCCTTTGGGGGGATTTTGTGACGTTTTATAGTTTGGTGTTTTGTTTTGTTTTTCCTTCTTTTTTTCTGGTGTGCTGCAGAGTAGGGAAGAAGAAAAAGAGTCAAACACCTTGTTGCGAATCTGGAGTCTAAGGAGAAATACTGGAAGAATGTTTATAAATAGAGAGATATATAATGTTGAATTTAATGTATCAACTATATGATGCCTAATGTAGACTCTTGGCTGTTACTGCCAAATTCTCAGTAAACATCTACCACAGTATAAAAGACTGACTAAGAAAAATATATAGTTAGTAGCCAATTATTTTATGTGTATACAAGAGAAACCAATAATAGATCATTTCCATGTAACAAAGACAATGACAGAACTTATGTTGGAGAAAGAGGAGAGAGAAGAAAAATCGCAGACCTTTGAAAATGATAAGGCTAATTTTCTTTTCCTTAGGAAAGGTGCTTATGAGTTGGCAGCAAGCAGAGGCCAGTGTCAATGTCTACTAATCAAAGATTACCAGGATACACCTATTAGTCACCCCCCCCACACACACACACACACTCATACACCCAAAACAAAGAAACCTCATAGCTTCATTTAGCTTGCTGCATCAAGTAAGAATTCACTCTATGGGAGCCATGGGGCATTTCAGTAAAAGAGAGTGAGGATGGGTGTGGTTATTACAGGATTTAGGCAGTTGTTGAGGGATTTTAAAGAGGGTTTTTGGAAGCAGAAGTAAATTCTGAATTGCATGTTGCAACAGGCAGAGGCAATATTGTATTGGGTATTTTAATTTTTTTTAAGAGATGGGAGGCTGCCCGGCCTGCGTTGCCCAGTGGTTGAACATCAACCTATGAACCAGGAGGCCACAGTTCGATTCCCAGTCAGGGCACATGCCAGGGTTGTGAGCTCAATCCCCAGTGGGGGGAGGGGGGGAAGGTGCAGGAGGCAGCTGATAGATGATTCTCTCTCATCATTGATGTTTCTATCCCTCTCTCCCTCTCCCTTCCTCTCTGAAATCAATAAAAATATATATTTTTTAAAATAGGTGGAAGGGTTAAGAAGGGGCTAGAATTGTCATTGGTAGAGGTACTAAACTAAGTTTTCTTAGTCAAGAGAGGGGATGGACTGTTTAATGATTTTCTTTTTTGAGACCTGGTCTTATCTCTGCCTAGTTCCAGACATAGGGTGGCCTTCTCTGGACATTATTTCTCATGAATGCTATTTATGTTTGGTTGGGAACAGCACAGTCTAGCTGCCAGCAAGGCTGTTTTTCACATTAACAGTCCCTCCTTTGGGCCAAGGTAAGATAAGGTCAGTCCAAAGGACTTTGATCTATGAGGTCCAGGTCTGCGTAAGTCAGAGAATTCTGCCCTTGAACAGCTGGATCAGTCATTAAGGGAATAATTTTGGTTGTTCAAGTTTGCGTCGGGAGGTAGTGGCAGTTTACTCAGATGTTTTTGGGACAAGCTGTTCCTGCTTTGTGTCTGTTAGTGTCCTTTGATGGTGCTTACATTTCAGTTATGTGTTTTCCCTGTTCCAGCTTTTCTGAACAGCTGCAGATGTGTGGTCTTAGCTTCAGCCCCCTCCAAATACAGATCTAGAGGCGAGGCGACAGCTTGTGTGGTTCACTGTAGAAAGTTCTTCCTTTTAGCAAAGGCAGTCCAACTGCCCCAGGTGCCCACCTGAGGGTCTGCATAAGATCCACCCCAAATGGCCCACATGGGACCCAGGAGAAGGGGATCTTTATCCACAGGCCTATCTCCCATGGACCCGGGTCGCTCCTGAGCATTAACCTCCTTTCCCTTCCAGGTGTGGGGATTTACCGGAATGAGTGTTCCCCATTGGTGTCTCTATCCCCAGCAGATGTTAAGCATTTCACTAGTATGTGAGGGATAAATGAGTTTTCAAAGACTTATATGACAACCCTGTTAGCAGGACTAGATTGTCTCATCTTGATACAGCAAAAATACTTAGACCTGACAAAACTTGAAAGGCTATACCCAGTTGCCCCTCACGTCTTAGACCTTCTATTAGTAATTTCTACATTTTAAAAATAAGTTCCAAACATCATAGCCTTTTCTCCAAATATTATACATATCAAAGATGGATAGGTCTATGAAGAAACACGGTGCTATTCCTGGCATCATCCTGCAGGATTTCTCTCCTATGTCCCAAACTCTGAGAGTGAGGGATGAGCTGGAGTTCTGACTGGTTCTATCAGGCTGATGAATCTAAAGACCCTTTCTGCCATTGTGGGTAAAGACCCTGAGCGAGGCCATTTCTCTGCAGTCCAAAAACACTCTCAGCCCAATAATAATAATGACATTGAAAAGAGAGGCTAGCTTGATCTTGCTTTAATGCCATTGAATTGGCTGCACACCTTCCACCATCAGGATAATATACCTATTTTTAGCAACATAACTCCAGCAAAACTCTGTACAGTAAAGCTCAAGCATTCAGCAGGTTAAGTAAGACCAGCCCTTAGAGCCCAAAGTATGATGATTGCAACTGGTAATGTACATCATGGCCAGACCAGTTTCTCCCTTGTTCAAAATACTGTTCTATTTATGAGCAATTTTCTTCCACTTCAAACTCTTTCATAATTCTTCCTCCTGTTGTAATTTGACCATCCACTAATCATTTCTGAGATGGAAACACATATCTAAGTGAAACACTTTTGAAGAGCTGATTAAGCAGATAGTGGGTTTATTTTTCTAATTTCTTGTCAAATGGTTAATAGAATTGCCAAGGAAGTACTATTTCAAAGTCTGAAAAACTATATATGAAAAAAAAATTTTTTGTGGAAACTAAATGTATTGGGCCAGATGGAGGTTTATATCTCAGTAATTAAAGTGAAAAAAGTGCAGCCCTGGTGGGTGTAGCTCAGTTGGTTGGGCATCATCCTGTGCATCAAAAGGTTGCTGGGTTTGATTCCTAGTCCGGGCACATGCTCAGGTTGTTGGCTCAATTCATGGTACAGGGTATGTGGGAGGAAGCTGATATGTTCTGCTCTCACATTGATATTTCTCTCTCTTTCTCCCTGTCCCTTCCTCTCTCTAAAAATTAATAAAAAATCTTTTAAAAATAAAAATAAAATAAAGTGAAAATGTACAACATAAAACACATATGTTGCCCCAAATAATATTTACATAAATGATTTAATAGTCAATAAAAGTTCAGTACAACTCTTTTCAAATGAAAGGGATAGTTGAAGATATGGGTTCTAGCCTTGGATCTTCTATTTACTAGCTAAGCAACCTAGTGCAAATCACATGGTGTCTACATGTTCCATCAAATATGGGTCCATTTATAGCAAAATTGATAGAAATCAGATCAAGAAATACAAAGAAGGTAATAGTGAAGAAGTTTTATTTGAAGAAGAGAATAGCAATGTGAATGGGACACCGAAAAGTTCAGATATTACTCTGGCTGATATTATCTACCATAGCTTCTATCTAGCCTCCTTTACAGCTCAAGGGACTATCTAATAAAGTGAACTTTGTGGTCTCCTTAGCAAAAACAACACTCATAAGGAGTCATCCATGAGTAAGACTAGCTAAGACTTTCCTGTCTTTGAAGTTGAGTGAGAAACCAGCAATTAGCTCCAAATTACATCTCACTTATAAATTTAAAATAGAATATACTATTATACTGCTCTTACTGAATCCAATTTCATCCTTTAATATGAAGCTTTGTCCTTTCTTGGTTTCCCTCTGGACCTGTTATAGTGGTGTTTGTTTGTTTTTTAATTTGTTATTTAATGTTGTTCTAAGCTAAAAAAAATTTAAACATTTAGTAAAACTTTACTGTTCATCATTATTGTTCAATGCCATTTTTAGATTTGAGTAGAAGAATCTATAATAATAAAAGCATAATATGCTAATTAGACCAGAAGTCCTTCCAGACATCCTTCCGGGATGAAGCCAGGCCTGCAGGCACGGGATTGAGGCAGCTGCTGTGACTGCGAGGGAGGGGAGGGAGGCAGCTGCCCCCAGCTGCTAAAGCCTACTCTTGCATGAATTTTGTGCATCAGGCCTCGAGTTTAATCTATCTACACTAATAAAAGAGATACATGGTAATTAGTGTCACTCCGCTACCCTTCCCATTGGCTAATCCCCCTGTCACTCACAGAGTAGGGCTGAGATATGCAAATTAACTGGCAGCCAAGATGGCGGCCGGCAGCCAGGCAGCTGATGCGAACAGGGAGGCTTGCTTGCTTCAGTGATGGAGAACTCCAACGTTCCCCGCCTGACTTGCCGGCCTCTCAGCAGCAACTCTAAGCAACTATGTTGCGAATAAAGAAGCTAAAAAAAAACCCAGAAACCTGCTTTACTCAGCAAGCTTCAGCCAGCCAGACCGCAACATTGTATCAAATACAGACGGTAAACAAAGGCCAGAAACCTGTTTTCAGCAGCCAAGGCCTCAGAGCTAAAGCTGGCCCAGAATAAAAAGAAAAAAAAAAAAAAAAAAAAGAAAGGAGCAGTTGGGAGCTTCAGTCCCAGCCTGAAAACAGCCCTCAGCCCTTCAGCCAGACTGGTCAGGCACCCCAGTGGGGACCCCCACCCTTAATGGTGTGTGACCAGCTGCAAACAGCCATCATCCCCTCACCTAGGCTGGCCAGGCACCCCAGTGGGGACCTCCACCCTGATCCAGGACACCCTTCAGGGCAAACCAGCCAGCCCCACCCATGCACCAGGCCTCTATTCTATATAGTAAAAGGGTAATATGCCTCCCAGCACTGGGATCAGCAGAGCTGAGAGGCCTCCCGGCACCGGGATCAGCGTGACAGGGGGCAGCGCCCAAACCCCCTGATTGCCCTGCAGCTCTGTGTGTGACAGGGTGCGGCGCCCCAACCCCCCCCCCCATGGGCCCTGCTCTGTGTGTGATGGGGTAGAGCCATAACCTCCCCATCGGCCCTGCCCTGAGTGTAAGAGTGGCGGCGCCCCAACCACCTGATCGGCCCTGCTCTGTGGGTGTTAGAGGGCGGCGCCCCAACCCCCCCCCCACAGGCCCTGCTCTGTGTGTGATGGGGTAGAGCCATAACCTCCCCATCGGCCCTGCCCTGAGTGTGACAGTGGCGGCGCCCCAACCCCCTGATCCTCCCTGCCCTGAGTGTGACAGTGGGCGGTGCCCCAACTCCCCTATCAGTCCTACTCTGTGAGTGACAGGGGGGAGCTCCTCAACCCCCTGATCGGCCCTGCTCTGTGCATGACAGGGTATGGAGCCCCAACCCCCCTGATGGTCCCTGTTCTGTGTGTGACGGGGTGGTGCCGCAGCCTCCCCATCGACCCTGCCTTGAGTGTGACAGGGGGCGGTGCCCCAACCCCCCAATCGGCCCTACCCTGAGTGTGACTGAGGGTGGCATCACAACCTCCCAATCTGCCCTGCTCTGTGCATGACAGGGGAAGGCGCTCCAACTCCCCAGTCAGCCCTACTCTGAGCCCAACCCGGGGCTGCACCTAGGGATTGGGCCTGCCCTCTGCCACCCAGGAGCAGGCCTAAGCCAGCAGGGCGTTATCTCCCAAGGGGTCCCAGACTGCGAGAGGGCACAGGCCGGTCTGAGAGCCCCCCCTTCCCCCGAGTGCACAAATTTTTGTGCACTGGGCCTCTAGTATATATATATAAAAGCCAGGTGACTGGAACGATGGAACCAGAACGACTGGTTGCTATAATGCACTGTGGCAGCCAACCAGCCTGATCAGGGCCCTGATTCAGCCCCCACCAACCACCCATGGCCCCTCCCCCCAGCCAGCCCCACCCCCAGTCACCACCCCCCCATCAGGGGCAGGGCCTGCCAGCCAACCTCCTGTGCCCCCTCCCCCCTGCCGGCCCAGCCCCCATTGGCCCCCATTGGGGCCGGCCAGCCGTACCCTACCAGTGCACGAATTCATGCACTGGGCCTCTAGTGTGTAATAAACTCCTATGCAGAATCACTGAAATTATACAATTTCATACCTCATTCATGCTCATATATATTGCTCTTACAAGAAAAAGGGAAATGCTGCACAAAACTAACTCAACTGTTTTTATTTCACTTTTTTCATATGTGCATATTTTATTGGCACTCTCTACTTTTAGCTAACTGATGAGTAAAGGAGGACAAAAAGCAAGAAAAGGAAATTAAAGTTGGGTTGCCCAATTTTTTCCTTTCCCTCTATGTCATCATTTTCTGTATAAGTGGTTGCCTAGTGCAAGTAAGGAACACAAGAAAGGATATGGTAGGGATTTTTGGCCATTAGTGTTTCTAAGAATGCTATTGCCTTCTTTCTGCATTCAGAGTAAGCTTTGATGCACGTGGGGAACCTTGGCCTTTCATGGCTGTCTATGCCCCTCCTTATTATATACTTATCCTATACTAGCGTGGAGTCTCATGCATTGTGGTTCTACAAGAATTTTGTTCTCATGGGATATTGCAAAAGACAACTATGAATGGAGCAGCAAGGAATGGTGGATGCATATATCATATTCATCTTCTCTCCTCAAATGCATGCTCCATTGCCCCATGCAACTTCACATATAAAACATAAATTCAGATATATAATTATTAAAAATTTCAGGATGGCAACAGAATTGCACTGAACCAAGATCAATGCTCTTCTGAATACAGGGCCCTATGTGACAACACAGGTCACATGCCCATAAAGCCAGCTCTTTTGAAGTATCAAAATTTTATGAGAGCATTATGCTAAGTGAAATAAGCCAGTCAATGAAGGAAAAATACCACATGATCTCACTCATTCATAGATAATAGAGACCATTATAAACTTTTGAACAATAATAGGTACAGAGGCAGAGCTGCCTCAAACAGATTGTCAAACTGCAGCGGGAAGGCCAGGGAGGGTTGGGGGGCAGGAGGGAGGGGGGTAAGAGATCAACCAAAGGACTTGTATGCATGCATATAAGCATAACCAATAGACATAAGACACTGGGGGATAGGGGAGGCTAGGGGACTGTCAAGGGCGGGGGGGAAAAAAGGACACATATGTAATAACCTTTGTAATACTTTAAGCAATAAAAAAAAAGAAAAGGAAAAAGAATTTATGTGAAATGCTGTGATCATTAAAATGAACCAACTTTTCTGGACCTTCTCAGGACCCTTACTATGTATATATGCTTCATAATCTCCAAAAGTAATAGAAAATTTAGCCTTCACAATCTTCAGGAGACAAATTGACAAAACCTCAGGTGGATCATCGTATTCCCTACTAAACTTCTTGGCTTTGCCACTGTGCATTCCAGGGATGACCACAGCCTGATTCATGCTAATCAAACATCCCAGAGATTTATGGATGTATCACCCAAGTGTCAATGTGGTGATGGACAATGAAAAACACGACTGACTGCCTACTAGTTCAAATTTCTGTACTGCATATCAATAGATAACCACCCCAATACATGCACACACACATACATCAAGCCATCTAATCAGGAAGCTAAGTTATAATTGGAAGTTTATTTGGTTAGTACACAATTTAAACAGAGGGAGATAAATATTAATGAAATAGCAAAGGTTTTTCCAACACAGATACCTGTAAGTGAACTGCCTATTTCCAGTTGTGATCATAAATATATACATTCACTTTATACAGTATGAAAAATATGAAATCACCCATAACCTGACACCTCTGTGCTAGACACATGGCAACTATGCTTTCTCTGCTCTTTAATAACCATTGGCTTTTTATTGAATATTTTTAACATCAGTATTTTCAGATTTTGCCAGAGGTTATATCCTCTTCTCTTAAGTGTGGTACATTTCTTAACCAATCATTTCAAACTTTATTTCTATCATTTATTTTTGTAAGTATCAAAAATTGAACCTTTTACATTTGTAATACCTTAACTAATAAAGAATTTAAAAAATTGAACCTTTTAGGAAGTATATTAGTATTTGATTTGTGGCTTGCACAGTAGCTATATTCTACATATAGAAAAATGTTCTAGTTTTAAATATAATAGAAATTGGGTTGATTGAGTACAGACCAAAAATACAATTCTGCCTACCCGTTTTTTAAATAGCCAAGTACAATTCAAAATAAAAAACAGCCTTAATAATTTTTTAAAGTCTCATGTTATTTATTAATTCTACAGAAACTGGAATAGGTAGTAGCTAAAACCTGTTACATTCCTAATGATGCCCAATGAGCTGTGAGAAATAAATAGGTGGATACAGTCCAGTTGACAGAAAATAGTTGTCTATTACTGACTTGTCTGAGAGGAAATGAACACTTGCATTTATTAGGGACAGAGTATAAACTGTTCTTCACTGAAGCATTTCTAAAAGTTCTATGCTTCTTTGAATACTAATAAGGACTCTGAAATTAAAGGTAAAATATGCAAGTTACCTGGAATATCACAGGTTATTTTATAAGCTGCTGGTATTTTTTATTCCTTATATAATTATGATTTTCCCAGGTCCCAAACCCAATAAATTCTATAACCTCTATTTCATATAAAATTATCAGCAAAGTAGTATATCATTTCCTTTAAGAAGTTTAAATCAGTAGACAATCAGAATTAGTGTGAGTTTTACAGGAGTATGTCTCAAACTTGCCTACATTGGAGCTCTTACAAATACTTATGCCTGGGTCTTATTCCAGAGATTCTGACTTAAGAGGTTTGTAGTACCAGCATCTGGATTTTCTTACTTTTTCCAAATAAAACATTTTTTATTTCCACAATCCAACTTCCCTTTCCCCCAGGAACATAAATTGACCTGGGCCATCAAAGCACAGGGCAAAAGCTGATAAATGACACAAGGCAAAGGGTAATTAGAAAAATAGATAATACCAGTGATGGTGAACCTTTTGAGCTCAGCGTGTAAGCATTTTGAAAAACCCTAACTTAACTCTGGTGCCGTGTCACATATAGGAATTTTTTGATATTTGCAACCATAGTAAAACAAAGACTTATATTTTTGATATTTATTTTATATATTTAAATGCCATTTAACAAAGAAAAATCAACCACCCTGACCGGTTTGGCTCAGTGGATAGAGCGTCGGCCTGTGGACTGAAAGGTCCCAGGTTCAATTCCGGCCAGGGGCATGTGCCTTGGTTGCAGGCACATCCCCAGTGGGAGGTGTGCAAGAGGCAGCTGATCGATGTTTCTCTCTCATCGATGTTTCTACCTCTCTATCCCTCTCTCTTCTTCTGTGAAAAATCAATAAAATATATTTTAAAAAAAAAGAAAAAGAAAAATCAACCAAAAAAAATGAGTTTGCGTGTCACCTCTGACATGCGTGTCATAGGTTCGCCATTACTGGATTATACCCAAGGCTCTCCTAGGGACCTGAACCCTGCTCCCCATCAGAACTCATCAAATGAAACTGAAGACATAAGAGGATGGAAACATGAAACTCCAGTGAACAAAGGGGAAAAGAGTCTGGCAGTGAAAAGGGTAGGGTGTGGTTTGCTGGGGAAAGGGGTGAGAAAATAATTTACTGGGGGGGATATAATGATATGTGGTTTCAATCATGTCAACCACTCTGGATCTCACTGAAACTAAATTCTGGCCAGTCTGTGGAGATAGAAATTGGGATAGAAGAAAGTTTGGAATCCTTCCTTCCCTAGAGGAGATGTTATTATCCAGCTCTCCCTTTTGCCCAGCCTGCCTCCCCTCAAAAATCCTCCAAATTCCATAGCTATAACTTCCATCAGAAAATGGAATTGGAATGGGGAGAGTCGTGAGTCCTGCCCAAATAATCCAGCCTGGGGACTGGTATGAAGGTTGAAAAGCAGGAATGGGTAGAGGGAAGTTAATAAAGTTAAATATTCCCTCCCCTACTCAAACTCGGTCCCTGGGTGGACAGGAAGGGAAGACTAGGCAGCTGTTATCAGGGACCCATGCAGATGAGGCAGAGCTGGAGGCCAGAAAGGTTCCTTAAGCTCCTACGGGGAAAATTGGGGTCAAGGAAGAGCAGGAAGCAATGCAGAAAATTTTGGGAGCCTTTTAGCCCCAAAACTTGGACCACCCTCCACCACCACTCGCCCTGCCAGTGCTGACCAGAGGGGCCCCAGCAGGTGGTAAGCTGATCAAGGGCACAGCTTGATTTGGGTACCCTTGGAGAACACCCGGAAGAAAGGGAAGACAGGCTCACCCAGAAAGGCAGCTGAAAAGGTGTGCACATGGGCCAGAGTGTCTGCATTGTAGAAGTCCAGGCGCCCAGCCTCATAGTCCAGGTACACACCAAAGCGCCATGGTTTCTCATGTGGGCAGAGCAGCATCTGCTCCCTCAAACTCTGTGCCTGGTAACCGTTGTCATTGGTGCCCACACACCACACTTCCCTCTGGGGCAGGGGCTGATGGGGTAGGTGGAGGCGGCGGTGAGGGCCAGAGGAAGAACTGGCATCCCCGGTGCCCCCCGAGGAATCCCCAGAGCCCACCTCCTCATGATGAGATAATTCTCGGGCAACACCCACGGCCCAGCCCCACTGCCCACCCACCTCTACCTCCCAGTAGTGCCAGCCAGAGCGGAAGCCCTGGGCCCCCAGTACGCAGTAGTCGGCCGAGAAACACTTGGAATAGTCAGCAACCTCCTGCTGCCGTTCTGCCAGGTGCACCTGCCGGCGATCAGGAGACAGCATCAGGGCCGGGTGAGCCGTGTCGGGGTCCAGTGTCAGGTCCACTCGAACAGCCTGACAGAAAATCCGGCTCATTTTCCTCACTATGGTGTCTGCCAGGAAGTCATGGCTGTGGGGCTGACATGGGTCAGGGGACCAGATCTCTGGGGGCTCCCACCCTCTCTCTTCACACCTATTGAAAGTCTCCTTGATGTCCTGGAGCAGCGGCCGGGCCCCCTGCTGGCTCTGTTTCTGGGCCTTGTTCAGCAGGCGGCTCAACTGGGCGGACCGCTCAGCCAGAAGATTGGCCATTGCTTCTGCCAGGCCCAGCTGAGCTTCGTGCATCTCTCGAAGGCGCTGCTCCAGCCTTTCCTCCTCTTTAGTCAGAAACATTGCCAGCCGTCCAAATTCTGAGGCCACAGCTGCCAGCTCTGAATTCATCTGGATCTTCAGCTCTGTCACCCGCCTTTCCTCCTTGGCTTTCATCTTCTGCACAGCCTCCAGGTGCT
The DNA here is from genome assembly GCF_963259705.1 of Myotis daubentonii. Classification (NCBI taxonomy): domain Eukaryota; kingdom Metazoa; phylum Chordata; class Mammalia; order Chiroptera; family Vespertilionidae; genus Myotis; species Myotis daubentonii. The sequence continues at coordinate 115,727,079 of NC_081861.1, forward strand.
TCCTTAGAGGTTCCACATGCACCTGCAGTTTGGCCTTGTACTCCTGCACCACCTCCTCCAATGGCACCACGCTGTGATGCTTGTGGCTCCTGGATTCTTGGCACAGCCCACAGATGGCCTCTCCGTCCACCTCACAGAAGAGCTTCAGGGCCTCTTGGTGTTGGGGACAAATGCCCTGCTCATTCCCATGGCTGCCGCAACCTGCTGCTGGTTGCATCTTCCGAATCACCTCCACCATGTTGGCCAGCTGCAGGTTGGGGCGGAAGTTCCTGCTGGGAAAGCTCTTCCGGCACTGGGGGCACGTGAAGCACTGCCGAGGGTCTAGAAGCGGGTCCAGCTCCTCTTCCTCATCCTCCTCCAGCACTTCTAATTCGGCCTCCTCAGCCTCCATCCCCAGGTCGTCGTCGTCGTGGCCATGGTCGTCGTTGTGGTCCTGGTTGTGGTCGTCGTCCTCCTCCTCCTCCTCCTCCCTCACATCCATGTTGTCCCAGTCGGGCCCGCCCATGTTCCCGGTCCAGAACACTCCTTCCTCCTCCTCGACCTCTTCCTCCAAGTCGCCCTCATAGTCTTCATACCTCATGGGGGTGTCCCAGCCCGCACCGGCCCACGCAGCCTCCACTTCCTCCTCTTCTCCTCCATTTTCCTCCTCCTCCTGGTCTAACTCGACCCGGCCTTCCTCATCTTCCCCTCCCCATAGCCGGGTCACACACATTCGGCAGAAGTTGTGCCCGCAGCCAATGGACACAGGGTCTGTGAAGTAATCGAGGCAGATGGCGCACACCGCCTCCTCCTGCAGGCTCTGCACAGGGTTGGGTGCCTTGGAACTGGCAGCCATCTTAGTGTCCACTCAGCCGGTGGGGGGCCGGGGGTTTTCCCTCTCAGAGGCCCTGACGACCCCGCCCCGCCCCCAGTCCTGCTTCTTCACACCTTGCCTCAGGCGCAGATAGAGAAATGTCCTTCCGTCAACCCACTCTCCACACAGTTCCCTTCGCCCAAACGACAAGCGTGTCTCTGCCACGGGAGAGAACACAGAGGACCGCTAGCGCCAAGCCCCTCAGGTGGCCCTGAGTGCAAATCGCCGCCCAACGCTCTCTGGGCCTCCTCATAAGCCCCGCCCCTCCACTTCCTGGCCCCGCCCCCTCACATCCATTCTCCCTCCCAACACTTCCGGTATTGAGTTTCCGCTATCCCGAATGCTCCCTTTCCGCCCCAGGAGGTCGACAGGAAACGACGAGGAGACGCTCTAGCATTCACTCGGGGAAGAGGGCGGGAGGGCTAGGACAATGGAGGTTCGCATCTCTGTGGTGCGGGGCGGGAGCAACGCAGGCAAAGCGGAAAGACCGGAAAGACCAGACACTCCCAGCCCCCGCCCCTGGGGATAAATTTCAGGAGACAATGGAACCCTTCGTGGCCATCCGCTGTCCATACTGTGACCGCGTCGGCCCAGCGCCATCCTACCAGCCGGGCACCAAAGATGGCGGCAAGCACTCCTCACAGCTGATGCCAGAAGCAGAGGGGCAGTATTTGGATTTTCAAAGTTCCCCAGGTGGTTCTAATATGCATCCAAGATTGAGAAACACTATAAAATGAAGGGAATTTAGGGGTCACAGAAAAGCCACTTCACTGCATTACCCAACTTCTTTAAATAACCATCATAACCCCCAAACTCAAATTATTGATAGTCCCAGAGGTGATGGGTAGCTACTTTATTGCAAGAAATCAGTACAATATTGATTACCTCATTAGTTACTATTGGCTGCTATCATGTAAAGAGAGACACTTCATGTTCAGATATGGATTATGTAAATGTGTTTGTAAAACAGTAGCATGGCCAACTGCCTCCATCCATCCATCCATCCATCCATCCAATAGTTCCATTGAGGCACCAGAAATGGTGCTTTAAGTGTGTTTACTTTGGCAAATCTCTGGTAGTATTGATGCCAAAATGTCCTGTTCAGGTCTGAGTTCGTTGTCTCTCAAAATCAAAGAATGAGTTCACGGACAAAGAGATGAGCGAATGCAAAGTTTTATTAGAGAAGGTAAAGTAACAAAGCTCTCTGTAGCAGAGAGGGGTCCTCAGCAAGTTTCTGCTGAAGCTTCTTTGTCTAGGGGTTAATATGTGCCCTGCTAACTTCCCATTGGTAGGTTCAAAGAATTCTGCCCTAGCAATATCCACACATTTTAAGCAGGGTTCCAGCTTATTTTCCCGGCCATGTGTGTCTAGCCTGGGATCAGGGCCCTTTGTTCTTGCGATTTTACTAGTAGGTGGGACGGGGTGTGGTTTCTGCTCCCACCTGCAGGGTCTAGCTCAGTGATGGCGAACCTTTTGATCTCAGCGTGTTAGCATTTTGCAAAACCCTAACTTAACTCTGGTGCCGTGTGACATATAGAAATGTTTTCATATTTGCAACCATAGTAAAACAAAGATTTATATTTTTGATATTTATTTTATCTATTTAAATGCCATTTAGCAAAGAAAAATCAACCAAAAAAATGAGTTCACGTGTCACCTCTGACACGTGTGTCATAGGTTCGCCATCACTGGTACTAGCTGCATCTCCCGTGTTCCCATCCCTAATTGCCTAGCCGCTTCTAATTCCTCAGTGTTAGCTCTGTCCAGGCTTTAGAAACAAAAGGATTGTATAAAAGAACAACCAACAAAATATTAGATAAACTCGGGGGGAAAAATTTTTGTGTCATGTGTAAAATATTTCCTTCCGACCTTTCCCATCCACTCGCCATTCTTTCCTGCCCTACGTGGTGCCCCAGAGGCTGCCCTTTAAGAACTGCATCCCAAAGTTCCCTTGACCTCTCTGGTTTCTCTTTGAGAGACCTGGAAAGAGCTCGGTGAGTGGAAAAAGAATAGAGTATTTGTTTTCCTGGCTCTGGGAGGAGCTCCATAGATCAGCTATGATCCTCTACTGAAGACCTCTGTTACACAGCTCTCTGTTGCTTCTCTAGTGGCTCTGGCTCTCCAATTCTGGGAGCCTCCTTTCCCAGTTTAACCCATTAGGTTGAAGGTCAACTCTGGGGTTGAAAATCAAGCCTTGTTGATCTTCCTAATTCTGTCCACGTCTCTGCTGATAACCCCTTTATTAAACTTTTCTCAGAAAACCCTTGATTGAGAAACCTATTATTGTCCTGCCAGGCCACTGATTAAGTTGTCTTGGGAGAATTTGTACACACTACCCTCTTATGACGTCAATATGTACATTACACATTAACTCACCTGAGAATAACCACTTCTCTTAATTATTATCGAATTTCACATTTTTTACAATGTAAACCTTTGTATGCAACACTGAAGCACCCAGTGGTTGTGTTACCAGAGAATTAACGTCCCCGGTCACTCGTGGGAGTGAGGTGGAGTTTCTTGGGGCACCGCTGAAAGAAGCATTTTCAGAAGCCCCCACGGGAGGATGGCATGTGGAAGATTTTATTTGCATTGAGCTACATTTTTCTGAGTCCAATGTCTCATTTCCTCCAAGCCAGTCTTGGAAGGAAGGGTGGCTGGGAGTTCCGCAGAGCCAGAAACAAGGCCAATTTCCAGAGCTTCTGTTCCATGTTGCAGCTGGGTGTGGTTCAGCTTCAGGCCAGATTAAAGCCTATTAGTCCATGTGTGGAGTCCAACATTGCCAAGAGCCATGTGGGCAGAGGGGAGCTTGCCCCTGCTATGGACTCACAGGAGTCAGGTGCCCTGGACCTGAAAGAGAGAAAGAGAAAATGATGATAGAGATAGAGAGATAGAGATAGAGATAGAAGGAAACTTCCTTTCTTTGGAAGTTTAGTTATTTAGATTTTGCACGCTTGCAGTGGCACCCATCCTGGCCACTGACTTGCTTTGAGGTGTGATTGATGGGCAAACAGGTAGGTTAAGTTACTCAGACCTTACTAGGCATATTCTAAACTGCCTTTGTCCAGTCCCTTCCCCCATCAAACAGCAGGGAACAGACTTATAGAGTGTTACATGCAGTTTTTGACAAGGCTGTATGAAGCATGCCTTATATTATGTGATCTCCCCTTTCACTCCTTTCCTGTTAAATAATAACCAGGTTATGACAACAGCATTGGTTGTAGAACTCATTTTTGCAAACTCTTGCAGAATTACTTTATGGAGAAGTAGGAGATTCAAATTATCATAAACAAAAATATCTTAGATACAAGCACCAGCAATGATTCTTTCATATATAGTTTTCTCCCACCAAAAACTAGGACTAGGTACAAGTCTTCTAAGTAACATTTCAGGATTTTACTGTCATAAAGGTTGCTATGGCACCAAAACCTTTGGGATAAGAGTATCCACAGCTTCTCCCTGCCTACACTTTGGGCTGCACTCTCTTCTCTTATCTAATTATTTGAGAGACTCATGTAATGGCCGGCTAGCTTTTGGGGAAATCTTAAGTCTGGAAATAAAAGAGGAAGAGAAACAGAGTACAAAGAAATGAAGATAACAATCCTGTGAATTACAAGTGGAGTGGAGTATTTCTGGATGCTTTGGAGAAAGGGTTGCAGGCATAGCAATAGCTTGTGCTAAATGAAGATGAGAGGTAAAAATTGGGGGTTAAAAATGCTCTATGCCCCTTTATGATGGGTTTAAGAGATTCAAGTGGAGGTGTGAAGTAGAATCTGTACTTGCTGGACTGAGTTCTTTTGGCAATACCAAGAATAGAACATATGTTAAACTTTATGAATTTCAAGAACTTAATAAGATTTCTTAAATCTCACTACTTCCTTTTTTTTGTCTATTACTAACACCTTTCTCCATGCCCACTTCCATTCCCCAATGATTGTGTACATTTAATACTGCCCGGGAGGAAAAAGAAATTCTTCTACCCTTCTAGGATATTTGCTTGGTCTAATAGCAGAAATAACATATGACAGATTAAGAGGAGACAAAAATTATGTACATACACGAACCACATAAGAATATGAGACCCAGGAATAAGTCAGTCAAGTAAGGCTTGTATGCCATCCTGAGCTAAGGAGAAAAGGTTAGGGGCCTGGGACTTCAAAGTGGAGGAAGACACTTTACAGGAGGATGAGAAGAGCAACTATTTGGTTAACAAATACTGGTATGTGTCAAGCCATGCAGAGATAATGGGATTCAGAGAGGACTATGAACAAGCAGGCCTTGCTAAGTCCCCCCACAGTCTATCATACTTAGCCCATATTCTATGTACTTATGTTGGCTATCTCTTCCTTCTATAGGCCCTCTATATAAATTCTTGTAGGCAGTTAAGGGGGAGATGAAAAAGAAAAACTTCCTGAGTCTTCTGTTTTTTAAAAATAGCCTAAAATAATCCCCAAAGAGACACAATTTGGAGTGGCAAATTTTGCTCCCCTGCAATGCTTCCTAGTTAAATCATTAAAATGAGATTTGTGAACTAGTCATAACAGGAAGGAAGCAATGGAAGCTGAGATGATAGTGATCCAGTCATAGCTGCTAATTGATGAAGAATTTCATAGCAAGAGAGATTTAAAAAGGTATACCATTAAATAATAGTAGTTGTCTTGAGGGGGGGGGAGTAATTAAAAAAAATTGTGTTCTATTCTTTCCAACTTTCTTTAATGAGTATTTATGCCTTCCATGTTCAGAAAAAAATGTTAAAAATTAATTAAAAAAATAAATTTATACTGGGCCAGGGAGAGGTCCAGGACATTCATAGCTATGGTCTTTATAATGGCAAATGAATGTGTTATGGTCATACTATCGAATAGCATATAGCAGTGTACTAGTAAGTGAATGAACTACAGCCACATGTAAGAACATAGAAGAAGAAGGAGAAGAAGAAGGAGGAGGAGGAGGAGATCATAATGTATGCTAAAAAAAAACCCCAAACACTTTCATTATCAGTCATTCGCAACTATTTTCTTAAAGGTCCAAACAGTAAATATTTTAAGTTTGAAGGCTATATATCTATTGCAAATACTTAACTGTATTGTAGTGCCAAGACAGCTATATGAAATATGTGAGCAGATGCTTGTAGATTGGTCTAATAATGCTTTTAAACAAACTGTCAGCTGGCCAGTGGACTGTACTGTGCTAACACCTGTATTAGCACTCAAGAAAGCTCAAGCAAAAACAAAAACAAAAAAAACAGAAAAACAAAAAAAAAGAAGGAAAGAAAGCTCAGGCAGAGAAAGACCTAACCAAAATATTATTTAGGCATGCATATGTAGGGGAGAAAAATATTTTTCCTTCTACCTTTCTAAGTTCTTGGCAGAGTCCTAATAATAATAATAATAATAATAATAATAATAACATTAACAGCAGAAAAACATACAAAATTTTAATAACATATATAGCTCTTATATACATGGGAGAGACCCAAGAAACTGAGCAACTTCCTGAAATAGCCCAACCCACCAACTTAATTGCCATCTTCAGCTTAAGACAAAAGTTGATGTTGGGGGTGGAGGGCAATTATAGGAGGTGACTAGGAATAGCACAGTAAATAGGGTAAGGTTGTTATACAGATTTAAGCCCTTGCCTTCTCCATTGATAAGAGTTTCTAGAGATTTAGTCATCCTTCTCTTACAGGTACAGAGAGATTTCCCCTTACACATGGAGATTTCCCTTATAAATGTATATTTCCCTTACAAAAGGGTAACTTCTTTTTAGAGATTTTCCTGTTGCAGCCTCTCAAAAATAATCAAGCCAGGCTTGGCCAGTGTGACTCAGTTGGTTGAGCATCGTCCCATCAATTCCTGGTCAGGGTACATGCCTGGGTTGCAGGCTCGATCCCTAGTAGGGAATGTGTAAGAGGAAGCCAATCAATGTTTCTCTCTCTCTCTCTCTCTCTCTCTCTCTCTCTCTCTCTCTCTCTCTCTCCTTTTCTCTCTCTCAAATCAATTAAAAAATATTTAAAAATAATAATAATCAGCCCAAAATAATCAATATGCCAAAGAGGCATTTTTGGGGTGGCGTATTTTGTTCCTGTTCACATACATATAAAAGTCAATAAAAAAACAAGCAAAAAGGTAGTTAACCCTGAATAGGTGGAGGAGTGCAGCACAGGGAAGGGGTAGTGTATGAACACTATATTAGGTTCAGGTGGAAGTTATAATTGATAGTTCAATTCTTAGAACAAGCATGTGTTCATTAAATAATTATGCTTTGTAACTTACCTCTATATGTTATTTTGGATATATGATATTTGGGTATGTTCGTTCTCTGCATCAAATATCATATGACAAAATTTAGTCAATAATTATCCTATCTAGTAAAAGACAAAAAGGGTAATTAACTGTACCTCCGCTATGCTTCCCATTGGCTAATCAGGGTGATATGCAAATTAACTGTCAACAAAGATAGCGGCCAGCAGCCATGCAGCTGAAGCTGAACATGAGGCTTGCTTGCTCCAGTGATGGAGGAAGCCAAGGTTCCCCGCCTGCTGCGGCCCAGCTCTACGCCTGAAAGCAACAATGTTTCAATTATAATAGCTAAACAAACCCCAGATACCTGCTTTCAGCCAGCTGTGGCCTCAGAGCTGGAGTGGCAACAAAGTTTCAATTATAGAAGGTAAACAAACCCCAGAATTCAAAAAAAAAAAGAAAAAAAGGAGAGACTGGGAGCTTCAGTCGCTGGCGGGCTTGACCAGCCTGAAAACCCTCAGCCCCTCATCCAGACTGGCCAGGCACCCCAGTGGGGACCCCCACCCTAAAGGGGGTGCGAGAAGCCTGAAAACAGCCATCAGCCCCTCATCCAGGCTGGCCAGGCACCCCAGTGGGGACCCCTACCCTGAAGGGGGTGCGGGCAACCTGAAAACAGCCATCAGCCCCTCACCCAGGCTTGCCAGGCACACCAGTGGGGGCCCCCACCCTGATCTGGGACACCCTTCAGGGCAAACCAGCTTCCCCCCACCCGTGCACCAGGCCTCTATCCTATATAGTAAAAGGGTAATATGCAAACTGACCCTAACAGCATAAAGACTGGGAATGACTGGTCACTATGACACACACTGACCACCAGGGGGCAGACGCTCAATGCAGGAGCTGCCCTCTGGTCGTCAGTGTGCTCCCACATGGGAGGAGCTCTGCTCAGCCACAAGCCAGGCTGATGGCTGCCAGTACAGCAGTGGTGGTGGGAGCCTCTACTGCCTCCTCAGCAGCGCTAAGGATGTCCGACTGCAGCTTAGGTCTGCTCCCCGCTGGCAAGTAGACATCCCCCAAGGGCTGCCGGGCTGCCAGACAGATGTCTGATTGCCAGCTTAGGCCCAATCCCCTGGGGAGCAGGCCTAAGCCAGCAGGTGGTCATCCCCCGAGGTGTCCCAGATTGAGAGAGGGCACATGCCGGGCTGAGGGACCACCCCCCCCCCCAGTGCACAAATTTTTGTGCACTGGGCCTCTAGTTATTGTAATAACTATGTATAGTGCCAATTAGGTACTAAAAATATCAGGGGGAACACTTTGTAAAGTATATCATTGTCTAACCACTACACATACCCAAAACGATACAAAATAATGTTGAGTGTAAATTGTAATTGAAAATTTTTAAACAAAAATCATATTACAAGGAGGGAAAGAATGAATAAAAAGCAGGGGAAAAACCAGAGGCAAGCACAGGGTTTGAGGCACAACAAAGCATGCCTTCTTTGACATCTTGGAAACCTCGTGTTTATTGCTCTTTCAAAAAGAGATGTATCAATTGAAATAATTTATAATGTACTTGTAAATGCTTCCCATCACTGGACTAAAACTCTCAACCCATTGTTTTGATGATATGGAATACCGGCATTGATTGATTCCCTATTATACTTTGTAACGTCCTTAACTCTTTAGACATCAGCTCACATTAAATTTTTATTGTGACATGTATTATCTCATTTAGCAAAGCCTTTATATAGCAACAAAATCAGTCACACAGTATGCCACAGAAGTAGTCAGAAAGGAAGCTGACTAACATAAAAGTAAACTAGGTTGAACAAGAGTACACTCATGCCTCTGGGACAAAGACGCAAATCCTGACTCATCACCCTGTGTTCTGGTGGTGTGACAGTTCTGAAGTCCTTCTCCTCAAATAGATGTACATCCATTTCCTTAAGACCAAGGGGGTATTAATTCTGTAATGTGTTTTCCGGCAACATGTCTCATTTTAGCTGCTTCAAGCATCAAGATAACACCCTCATCACTGCCTCTCTGATGGTTCCCCATTCAACAGCAGTCATTTAATCTCAGAACACTTTTCCTTACAGTCAACAGTTTTTCCTTTTTGTAATTGTCTCATTTTTTTTCTGCATAGATCCATTTGTGCCAGAACTCTTCTGCTGCTTTAAAGCTTGTACCATTCAGTTACTTTTAACCAGAGGCTCAGTGCATGAAAATCTGTGCACTGGGGGGAGGGGTCCCTCAGCCTGACCTGTGCCCTCTCACAGTTTGGGAGCCCTCAGGGGGATGTCTGACTGATGGCGGGGAGTGGGCCTAAGCCGCAGTCTGGCCTCCATCACCCTGCCACTGCTGCCACGGTCCCCTCCCTCTGCCTGCTGGCACCCACCTTGGCTCGCCTGGCACTGCCCGCTTGCCGCCCCCCACCCACCCACTGGTCATTCTGCCGTTTGGTCAATTTGCATATTAGGCTTTTGTTATATAGGATGCTATCTCTTCTTTCATTAGCCCAGAGCTAAACCGCACATACTTTGTTCTCTCAACTTTACTCTGATTATGATCTTCTAGCTCCTTAGTCAATCATTTTAGCTGTTGTATTGAATTACCTCCAGTGCATTTAAACCCCCCAGTTCAGTTTATTATGTCCAGAATAAATAAAGTACCATTGTGTCATGTCTGATCACCAACCCCATCCAGTGCTATGTGTAAGGCTTATATACCCCGGTGACTTTGCCTATTTGCTCCCTTAGTGGGTGGGCTCTGAGACAAAATATAAATTCTATAAAGTTTGTCTGAATGTCCCCATTTCTGCTTCTAGCTTCCTTTCCTTAAGGCAGTATCCCCTTTACTAGTACAACTTTCAACTTTTTAGTGATTTTTTGTTTTAATTTTTTAAAAACATACATTCCTATCAAAATTGATAAAAGATCTATGGCCTTGGACAGTGTGGCTTAGTTGGTTGGGAATTGTACTGTGCACTGAAAGGTTACCAGCTTGGTTCCTTGTTGGGCACATACCTGGGTTTCCAGCTTGATCCCCAGTAGAGGGTGTGCAGGAGGCAGCCAATTGATGTTTCACTCTCACACTGATGTTTCTCTCTCTCCTTTTCTCTCTCTCTAAAAATGAATAAACATATTTTTAAAAAAATATTTAATTTTTTCTTTAATTAAAACACATTTTTTTTAAAAATCCTTCAATTGTTATCTCTAATTAAATACAAGGACTGGCATTGCCTTTCGAATGAATTGTAGCTATAGAAATTTGGTTAAAGTGAATTTTTCATAGCCTAGAGATGGTTTTAGATTACTCAGATGACTGCATCAGAAGAGATTGTAGCTGTTCTCTATCCCTGCAATCAACCTGATTCTCTTGATGGAAGAACAGGGGGTGCGAATCCTCAGCTCCAGCTGGTGGAGATCACGTTGCTCAGATTTGTATGTAAATTTGCATCGTGTTTGGGATAACTGCTTTCTTCCAGCTGTAGCCATAGAACTGGGAGCCAGACATATCCTCTGACCAGCCGACCCAGCCTAGAACATTCTTGGGCTTCTACTTCCACCATTCCAATGGCACTATACTGTGGAACATTAACCAGAGCTTGCTGCTTTTCTCTCCTACGAACACCAATATATATTTGTTTCTTTCAGTATATACTCCAACTCTCTTTTCTTTGCCCCTATGAGATTAATACAAGTATTAAATATCATCCCTTTATTTCTACCTATATTCCATATACCTTGGAGGCCAGGTATAGACTATGTATATTGCTTATTTGCCCTATTGCATTTTTATCCCACATATGGGAAATATACTGATGAATTGTATATAAAGTTAGAACTTTCCCTGAAACAAAAATCTGCCCACTCTTATTAGAGAAATTCAGGAAACTATACATAATATGACACACATCATCACTTTATAATACATGCTTATTATTTATTGTACAAGTTTTCAAATGAAAATCCTTTTACACATGCACCTGTCACAAAAGACCAGCATTTGTTTTTTGAGGTCATTTTTACATGCATGTACAGGGTTTGCTTATTATATTTATTTATGTTAGCAACTAGTTATCTTTAGCATGGTATGTGTGTGCATATACGTGTGCATGCACATGTACTAAATATATGTCTATATAATTAGGATAAGGCATACTATATCAGTCATGGCTTACAGATTGAATCCAGCAATGCATACTACTTAAGAATATTTAAAAATTGAAATACTAAAGAAATAAAAAGTCCTGCTTTTCTTTCTGAAAATCTGGTAGGTCTAGAAACTCTAGGCTCTCATTTTAGCTTGGTAGCAATTGTCTTGTCCTTGATAGTGACTTCCTTTTTTAGATAAGCAAGCACACTAATTTATCACAACTATCACTGAACCCATTTCCCCCACATACTTTATCTGCCTGGATACTATAGGTATTAATCTCTCAAACCTGAATATGCAATGAAGCATTATGATGTAATAAAAAATTATAAATAATTTTAATACACCTATGTGAACAAAAATAATCTCTCAATTGGCTAATTGTTCTATGGTATATTCATATAGTTGGCATTTGGTTTTCACTCATGCATATTTTCAATACTCATACATGCATAACCATTTAATCATATGACAAATATACTTTATTAAGGTTTAACTTTATTTATTTTTTAAATATATTTTATTGTTTTCAGAGAGGAAGGGAGAGAGAGAGATAGAAACATCAATGATGAGAGTCATTGATCGGCTGCCTCTGCAGGCCCCCTACCAGGGACCTAGTCCGCAACCCAGGCATGTGCCCTTGACCAGAATCTAACCTGGGACCCTTCAGTCCACAGGCCAATGCTCTATCCACTGAGCCAAACCAGCTAGGGCAAAGTTTAACTTTAAATCAATGCTTTACGTTGGCATGTGAGTATATGTGTATGCCCATATATACATACATATACACACAAACTTACACACACTTTTAATTCTCTAAATGACCTTAACAGTAAAGGCACTTGTATTCTATTGATTTATGCCTTAGCATAAACTTGAGCAAAATATTTTACAAATCAGAATAATATAGTTATTATATTTTTCCAATTATTTATAATATGCATTATCTATATATTGATATAAACATGCATCATCTATACAATTCAATAATCAAAAAGAATTAAGTAATCAATAATAAGCATGCATTATCCTCTAGCAAGTAGAGAGCACAGTTTCTCTGTTGGCCCACATAACTCTGTAGGGGAGGCAAAAATTTTTCTCTATGCTTCTAGGTCAGGGGTGGGCAAACTTTCTTAAACTGGACCGGAGGGCTGGAACAAAAGCATGGATGGAGTGTTTGTGTGAACTAATATAAATTCAAAGTAAACATCATTACATAAAAGGGTATGGTCTTTTTTTTTTTTTTTTTTTTTTTAGTTTTATTCATTTCAAATGGGCCGGATCCGGCCTGCGGGCCGTAGTTTGCCCACGGCTGTTCTAGGTTCTTGGCTGAGACATTCCTGTATAAAACACAGATTAACAAAAGAAAACAAATAAGTTTAATAATATGTGCACCTCCTGTATACATTGCAGAGAACCAATAAAACTAAGTATATCCCCTAGATGGCCCAACTCATCACCTTAAATGCCATTCTCCAGCTAAAGACAAAGAAGATATTGAGGAGGGAAGCCAGTTGTGGGAGGCTAACATGAAAAGGCCAGTAAACAAGGGTAATGATGTTATGCAGATTTAAGTGTTTGCCTTCTGGGGGTGGTGGGGAGCTACTTTCTACTAGAGACACCTTGTTGCAAATTGTCCCTGAGTTGTAAAAACAGCAGGGAAGAGGGGTATGCAAGAATGTAGCCTTGAGTGCAGCTTATCTTGTCCTGGGGAGCTGTTTGAATCAGAGGAGCTAAGGATAGTGTGGTTTAATCACCAGGTGCTTCTCATAAATTGTGGAAGGCCACAGCAAAGAAAAAGAGAGGCCTTTATTGATGTCCTTATATAAAGATATATCTTAAAATTTAAGACTTAAATGGTATAGAAGCAAAAGGAGTGAATGATTCTTCTTAAAGTAGGAGTGATATTTGAAATGCATCTCAAAGAAGTTAGGCCTTACTGGATGTAGAACTGGGGGTATGGAGGAGTAAAGGTTGTATTCCAGGATAGAGGGACCTGCAATACAAAAGCTTACAGGAATGCTTTTACATGGCGCCTTGGAAAAACTGGGTAGTTATGTTTCTGAAATACTTGGGGGAGGTGCTGAAAATGGGGCTAAAAAGCAGGTTAGGTTATGATTAGTTTGTGATGACATTTAAAAGTATCTTAAGCAGCTGGGAATTAATTTCTACAAAATTTTAGTTATAGAAGTAATAAAAGGTTCTCTTAACCCAAGTACTTTGTATAAGTTCCTACCTACTTCTCCAAGTAGAATAATAGACATAATAATAAGTATCATACATTTCTATAATACATTTTGGTTTTCCTATTACTTTCAAGTATATGATGGATTTTGATACCCTTAGTAACCCTGATCAGTTAGTTTAACTTGGCACAGTATTATTTTGTAGTACAAGAAACAGATACGTCAGAGGAACAGTGAGAGAAAACAGCTGGATTCATGCTGTATCTGCTGTGTCACCCGCTATATCCTTCATCAAATCAAAGAATGTAGAGCTGAAGGGGAGCTCAGTGGCATTCAGCTTTGCTGCACTGCACACCAAGTATACACACAGGCAATCACTACGGTTTAGACACAGTTGATATAATTTCGTGGAGCTCTAATTGAATTTTTCCCCTTCTTAATATCATTACACCTACAGAACATCTCCAATTAAGTGTCCCCCCATCACTCTCACAATTAAATATCCCAAATGAAACTCATTATCTACTCCCACATATATTAGCTTCTCATGACTGTTTCCCCTTTCTATTATAGGCACCAGTGCTTCCATGCTTCTAAATCTGAAATCCCTAGAGTCATTTCTTTTTTGTTCCTTATCCATTCCTAAACCCATTCAGTCACTGAATGCTATTGACTGTTCTCTGAAATTATTTCTGTGCATAACTTCCTTTACCTTAAGGGTAAATGTTTGGAATATATTTAAAGAAATCAAGGAACCAGTGGGAAAAAATAGGCAGGAAAAAAAACAAAACACACAAATGAATATCCACTGTTCTCATTACCTTTTATCTGTAATATGACAACCTAAAGTTGTCAGTAAGTGTTAGTCTGATATAAGCAGCAGCCCTCCCATCCCTACCTCACATAAATTAATCTGTGATCAGGTATTCTCCTTACATGTGCATTGTTTCAAAGTCTCTTAAATTAAAATGTCTCATATTCAAAGCCATTCTCAATTGTTTTGTTTTATTTTGAATAACATAATACTGTTTAGAAGACATATCATTACACATTTTAGATCCATAAGGTGGTTACCTGATGGAATTGATTTTTTCAAAAGAAGGCAAACATTGCATAAGTATTAAAATATTCCTAGGGATATGACTTCATCTTTTTACTTGGTAGGTGTCATTGTTAATGAGTCTTTTAAAGATCACACATACAAACAAACTCACATAATACAAAACAGTATTGTAGACCTAAATATTGTTAGGGAGAAAATATTTCCCTCTACTCTTCTAAACACTTCTGTCTGATCTAAGAATTACATTGACATGATATAGACTAACAGGAGAAAATCAAACGAAAGTTGAATAACATGTATACCTCCTGTATACATGGGACAGATCCAGGAAAACCTAGTAATTTGCCAAAAAGGTAGAAGCCTCACCTTAAATACCACCTTCAGCTAAAGATAAAAGATGTTGGTGGTGGGGAGTTAGTTATGAAGGTTATCAGGAAAAGCACAGTAAAGAGGATAAGACTGTTATGCAGATTTAATCACTGTGTTCTGCATTGATAAGAGCCTAAGAGATTTAGAGTCATACTCTTCCTGATATAGACACCCTTAGAAATGGAGGTTTCCCTTATAAATGTAAATTTCCCTTACAAAAGGGTAACTTCTATGTGGCTTTCAGAACCTTTCCCAAGTCTGCTGTTTCTTAAAAAATAACCAGCTTAAAATAACTTTTATACCAAAGAGAGATATTTTGGGGTGGAAAATATTGCTCTTCTACAAATTCAACTCAATTCTGACATAGCTTCAGATTCCACAGGATAAAAGTTCTGTCCCACAATACCCCCACTTCAGAGGCCAATGCAAGTCCAGGTTGTTACCTGTATTTTTTAACCCACTGGTTACAAATCAGATGTTCCCAAGAGCCCACCTTGGGTTCAATTAATTTGATAGAACAGCACACAGAACTCAGGAAATCTATTTACTACTTACTAAATCACCAGTTTTTTTAATAAAAAGATGTAACTCATGTTAGAAATGAGGTGAGCCCCCAAACCAGGGGTCCTGGCAGAACACACAGGTACTTGGGAGCCAGACAGCAAAGCAAATATCTTTCTTTACTCCTACTGGAGGATGCGCATGCACACACACCCACAAGGTCTGGGAGCACAGACACTGAACTAGCGGTCAGCTCAAGGTTTTATGACTGACACACATGTCATCTGTCCCTCACTCTTGAATGGTCATAACTTAGGCTCACAGTCTTGTGTAATTGGCTAATTTAAAGGAAAAGGGGAAGGGTTGACCTTTGCCCCTTCAAAATGGAGGCCCCGAGGAGCTGCAAGTCACATGAACCAAAATGGCAGCTGCCTAAACTCCCTTCTTTGACAGAAAAGATTACTTGTTTTTTTCTCACACTCAGATGGAAGAAATACATAGGTTATGGTATGGGGAGAGGGCACAGAGCTTCCTTGCCCTCTCCAGACATTCCATTCTCCCTACATTCACCAACCTGGAAGCTCTCTGAACCCCATCCTTTTGGGTTTAATGAAGACTTCATTGCATTGGCATAGGTGATTAAGTCATTGGCCTTTGGTACTAGAATTTCATCTCTAGCTCCTCTCTCCTCCCTGGAAGCTAGGGGATGGGACTGAAGGTTTCAACACTTTTGTTGATTCCCTGGCAACCAACCCCCATACTTAGGTACCTTGGAGGCTTTCCACAATCAACCTCATTCATATAACAAAGACACTTGTGTAACTCTCAACACATGAAATTTCAAGGGCTTTAGGAGATCTGTACCAGAAATGGAAACAAAGACCAAATATATATTTCTTATTATAAAATCACAATATCACATGTGGGATGGATGGTTTTATATTTGAGCGCCCATGATACATTTGACAAGGGGGCAGGAAAACATATGTCTCTTATTTCTAAGCCAAGTAATCTTGCCTTTGCACCATACTGCCTTGTATATCATATTTAGTATCCTTATTAGGGACGTGAAGGCTCCAGAAGGACATAAGAACAAAATTTTAGGAAGATTAATATAGAAGCTAAGGATTGATGAGAGCTGATGATTAAACCCTAAATCTGCTTCAGGGAATTTATAACCTAATCGGGAGATCAACCTAAAAACATAATTTTTTTTGTATTTGTTACTGAACTAAATGGGTTCAGTATCCTGTGTGTATTAAAGCCCAATGAAAGTCAAATAGGAGGTTGCAGCTAAGAAAGTACAGGTTTATTTTTAAGGAAATGGAGCCATGCCCAGAGTCATAGGTGAGCTTGTGCTCAAAGATCTGGCTCCCCATGGCTTCTAGAAAATGGGCTCTATAGAGGACTAAGGGAGTTAGGTTTGTGGTTAGGGTTGTGGTCTCTATTTTAGTTAATAGCATATACCATACTGTATGTATCCCATTCAAAAATGTTTAATTCCTATTCTTTTTTAAAAAAATATATTTTATTGATTTTCTATAGAGAGGAATAGAGAGTTGGAAACATCGATGAGAGAGAAACATCGATCAGCTGCCTCTTGCACACCTGCTACTGGGGATGTGCCTGCAACCAAGGTACATGCCCTTGGCCGGAATTGAACCTGGGTCCTTTCAGTCCGCAGGTTGACGCTCTATCCACTGAGCCAAACCGGTTAGGGTAAATTCCTATTCTTAAAACTGTTCTAGAAATGCCTACTACTCTGTCTTTCATCAATAGTATTAGATTAGTGACAGTGTCATGTAGTGAGAGCTATGGTAGGGGATAGTTGATCATTTCATCTGGTCCTGATGTCAGCCATGATGCTGCTTGTCTGCTTTCACAAGTGTGTGGTTGGTGGGGTCCTTTGATTTCCTGGATCTGGAACTGAAACCCAATTGAAGCAGAGATGTTTTCTCTGGTTTGACCAAAACTCTGTCTCTGGTCAACAGACCCGAGGCTTTGTTCCTAAGATTATTTGATGCCTGACCAGAACCTCGTTGCCCTGAGGGCTTAATGATTAAGGGAGTGGACGTATAAGACAAAAGGAGGCAGGTGAGTCAGGGTGCTGGATGAGGCAAATTTGAATCAAAAGGAAAGAAAAGAAAAAAATTATATTAAACAAATGAAGTTTCTGTGTGATTACATATTTATTTGGCTAATAGATTTTTTGCTGATTATTTTGTGTATAGTAAAAGAAGACTTTTCACCCTTCAGTAAATTAGTATTTCTTTGATAATTTTCTTCATATATACAATAAAACAGATATTTATTGAGCACCTATCATAGGGATTTTAATAGTTTCAGAGTGGGCTGAAATGATTTTTGAAAGGAGGGATTTGAGAAAGGGTAGATAAGATGGAGATTTTTGTTAGAGTCAAGCTTTCCAAGTAGGATGAATAGAGGCCCAAATAATTTGCTGATACACATTATGGCATAAATAAGTCAGTAAATGCATTTTGGTAATAATTATAGCTAGTGATTTTTAAGCAGTAAATATATGCCAGACACTAAGCCAAGACCTTTCCAAAAGATATAACTTATTGATTTGGCATGGGGATCACATCAATTTTAAAAATAAGAAAATCACAGTTTAAATATTCATATCAACCAAGATTTAACAGCTACCCAGTGGCCACCCTAAGGTATCTAACCACTATTCTTTGTTTCCACTACACTAATCTTTCATAAGACTTAATATATTCTCCAGTACTACTTTCTATGATTGTGGCTATTTCTTAAAGTTTAAAATGTCTTGCAGTTTAGATTTTATGTAGGCATATGGTAATTAAAACATCTCCCACAATTAATTTAACTAATTTTAGTTGTAATCATATACAATACTGATACATGGATTTGGGGTGCAGACTCTTCCTGTGGGTTCTTGCCTCACAAAGTTTGAAGAATAAATTTGTGGACTAAAATATTTTAAATAAAAATGTGGAAGTTTATTGGAAGCATATAAAAACTCTTTGCCTGGACAGGGGTCCCCAAATGAGAAAAACTTGCTCTCTCTCTCTCTCTCTCTAATGGGAAAAAAATCAATCCTCGGAGTCTCTTAGTTTTCAGGTTTATAAAGGCTGCAGCTCTTTGTCTTTTCTTGACAGTTTCTAATTGGATTCTCCCTTAATGACCCCTGTGCTTTCCTAATTGGTCATTCTTCTGCAGAATATCCATTTCAAAGTCCAAAGTCCACCTAGTGCCTCCCCTTTCTCTCCCCCTTATCTTGCAACATTCCTCTATCCTCTGTGAATGTATTCCTTCCTCTTGTAACATTTCTGTCCTCTGTGATAGTAAGATAAGCATTCGGCATCTTGGAGCTATCTCCTTCCCATCCTTTCAATTCTTTATGTATCCCACTCAAAAATATTTAATTGCTATTCTTTTTTTCTTTATTTTTTTAATTTATTGATTGATTTTAGAAAGAGCGAGAGGAAGGGAGAGAGAGAAACATTGATTTGTTGTTTCACTTATTTATGCATTCATTGGTTGGCTTCTTCTATGTGCTCTGATCAGGGATGGAACCCACAACCTTGTTGTAATGGGATGATGCTCTAACCAACTGAGTTACCCAGCCAGGGAAATTGTTATTCTTAAAGATGTTATAGAAAAGCCTACCATATTTTTCAAGTTATTCTCTTTCATCAATAGCATTAGATTAGTGACAATTTCATGTGGTCCAGTTAGTGGATTCAAGTTATGGTTCAGTTACTCAGGGAGCCCAAAAGTCAAATTCTGAAAGTGCATGAATTCCTTCTACCCCAAATCTGGTGCATCCAAAACATTCAGATTTTGTTTGCTAAACTGGGGGTTCTATTCCTTAAAGTTCCTTATAGGATACTGTCAGAATGAAAAGATTCAAAATAGCAATCTTCTAGAATATAGCATTGCAGTCTTAAAATTAAAAGTATTTCCAATGTAACATCGATATCTGCTGATGTGATCACCCCAATTCCAGGAAGACACATTCTTAGAACTGCTTAGCTATGCATACTGGGCCAAAATAACTTGCAAGTTTAGTCAATTAATTGATTTTCTTTTTTAAAAAAGATACAATTTTTAAAAGCCTACTTAGTCATTTGGCAAATTTTGAACTATGCCATTGAAAATTGTGTTCCTAGAAGCTTTAAATATTGCCCAACCTTCCAGCCTTGGAACCACCTTCTACCTTTTCTCCAACCTTCCAAATGAACTCCAAGTTTGTTCATTCTAAATATTCAGGTTATGTTTAATATTTCATCTTAATAGTTCACTTTATAAACACATTTTGATGCTTAAAATTTACACACAACTATTTTTTAAAAATTTTTGGATATGAGGATTCTATTGCTGACATGCATTTTTCAATATTTCAGTAGGTGTAGTATAATAGATTTGGGCTGTTATTCATGTCCCATCAATCTCCAATTTTGCACACATATTCTATTGCCAGAACTTTCATATACATGTATCAAGGTTTGGAATGTAACCTGTGTTTCTGAAAAAAATAATTTTATTTTTTTGTCCAAATAAAGGGCAATGAAATTGTACCTTTTTAAAAAGAATTTTTAGAGGGGAAAAAATTAGTCTCTTAAAACATAAAACTAATCAATAACCTTACATAGGACTTATACTTGCAATATGGGGGCTATGGTTTGAAATATACTGTAATCCACTACACAAACCCAAGGAAAACTATTATATTAACATTTTCATATTCTAATTCTTTCATTCATAAACTTGAGATTCACTTTACAACTGCAGGCTTATGAGAAGTCTTTGAATCCAAATGTCAGAGAGATTTATTATTTTTCAATATTAATAAAAATCTCCTATAAGCAAAAGAAAGAAAGCAATTCTTTGGTGATTTCTATATTTCTATTTTTGACATTTCCTTTATTTTGTCATGCCAGCATACCCCAAAGTTGATATTTACTTAAGATTACCTGGGCCCAGCTGGTGAGATTCAGTGATTGAGTGTCAACCTTAGAACCAGGAGGTCACGGTTTGATTCCTGGTCAGGAATCCTTGGTTGAGGTCTCTGTCCCCAGTAGGGGGCATTCAGGAGGCATCCAATCAATGGTTCTCTCTCATCATTGATATTTCTATCTCTCTCTTCCTCCCCCTTCCTCTCTAAAAATCAATAAACATATTAAAATAAATAAATAAAATTTTAATTAAAAAAGATTACTTGGGTACTTAGATGGTTATTTAAGTTTAATTGGTTTTAAGTATAACCTTACAACTAATTTTTTGAAAACTTCATGTTTATTTCTATAATTAACAATGATAATCTATCTTACGTTTAGTATGGTTCTGCTTTGGGTATTTTTTCCAATTAAAATTTAGTCTTATTTTATAATGAGACATAGCTTTATCTTCAATTAAGTAAAACATTAGCCCTGCAAACCTATGACATATTAGTTTTATTTATTTATTTATATATTTTAAAAAATATATTTTATTGATTTTTTACAGAGAGGAAGGGACAGGGATAGAGAGTTAGAAACATCGATGAGAGAGAAACATCAACCAGCTGCCTCCTGCACACTCCCCACTGGGTATGTGCCTGCAACCAAGGTGCATGCCCTTGACAGGAATCAAACCCAGGACCCTGCGCTCTATCAACTGAGCCAAACCGGTCAGGGCTAGTTTTTTTTTTTTTTTTAATGTAGCAAATCTGTGTGATAAAAAAACAACAACCATCTTCCCTTTCACTACAGTGAAAGCTTGGGACTTTTTTTTTTTTTTAATTAGTCACTGTTAATAAATTTATCCATGCATGACAAAAGGCAAGTGATAGTGACATCAATAGCAAAGCATAAACAGTTATTTTTACTTTATCCTAGCTTTATCCCTATAATGGGGTTTTATCATTACATCTAATAGTTTTATCACTTTAAATTATTAGTAGTATTACTATTTGTCTTTTGTATGCCTAAAAAAGGTGTTGTATAGCCATCAAGGTAAAGTCCTGTTTCCAATGGTAAACTGGTTAAAAAATGTAGCAATTAATGTCTCAAAATAAGAAATATTGAAACCTATGCTTCCTGCAAGTGGAATTTCAGCCAAAATATAGTGAAAAATAGGAAAGTCATATTTATTATTTTGTCATATTTATTTTATGTGCAAATTATGTAGCAGCAAAACTATTTTGCTTTTGTAGTTTAATTGTACTTCCTCACCCGTGTTGTGGGCTTGATCCCAGTGAGGGGTGTGCAGGAGGCAGCTGATCAGTGAAGCTCTCTCATCATTGATGTTTCTATCTCTCTTTCCCTCTCCCTTCCTCTCTGAAATCAATAAAAATACATTTAAAAATAAATAATTATACTTCCTCAAAGACACCTTGTTTGATTATTAAATCAAGATTAATCCATTTTGAGTCTTTATTTTAGATATTCTGTATCTTAACATCATGTTTATTTCTTCCATAACTATTATCATATTTTATGGTTGTATTTTTTGTCATTTATTTGCTATTGCCTACAATAAGTTGGAAGTTTCATGAGAACAAGCTCCATGTCTGTCTTTGTTTACTGTTTTAGCTCCCCTGCCTGATGCATGATGTGGCATAAAATAAATATTCAACAAATATTTGTTGAAGAAATAAGTGAACAGAGTCATCTAAGTTCTGGTTTGTTTGTCAAAAATTTAGTTGTTACTTTTGAACTATACCAAATATATAGTCCCAGTGGGCTGAATTTATTCAATTGAGTTTTTATTACGTGCAAGCAAAGAGATGGAGGGGGAGAGGAATGGAGGGGGAGAGTGAGGGAGAAAAGGAAAGAGAAAAATAACATGGACTCTTCAAGGAGCTTATGGTTTTCACTTCTACACTTATTCACCATTTACTACAAATGGATTTCACAAATAAACTGTAAGGTCAGACATCATTATTGCTCTGAGATAAATGCAACCAGAGTACTTTGAAGTTCAGATATAACTGATGGATAAATACAAAGCTGGAAGAAATGTATTTAAAATGAATTTAAACCTCATTTTTCTAACAGCACTCAGGGAGGTAATTTTTTTAAAAAATTGTACATAACGTTTGGGCTTTACAGTCTGTCTCTTAATTAAAATCCAATAGAGGCTATATTTCAATAGATCATGTATTCCAGGAGCCACCTGGGTATATTGACTATTATAAGATGATGATGATCTTAAGGGGGCTTTTATCCACCTAGTGTTTCACTGGGGATAGTGTTTTATATATAAAGTTAAATTAATTGCGATCTAAGAATGACTTCAATAAATAAAATATCAAGCTTCAACCTTTCTTTTTATACATGCAGTGGTTTCATCTTTCAGCCATTAATCATCAGTCATGTTTGCAAGGAACAAATCTAGGTTTTCCTTTTCAGAGAGATTTGACTTACCCTTTGACCCATGAGTTGATATTTCATTTCCCTTAAGCCCTCTGAGCAAAAGAGTATATGGGGTTAGATTTCTCCAGAGAAAATGACTTTAACGCCATTGTAAAATGTAATTAATAAGGGAGGGAGGGGGAGGGAGGGAGAGAGAGAGAGAGAGCGAGCTTGAGCACTGGAGAGCAAGAGAGCAGTGGATGGCAAACTAGAGCAAGCGCTCAAGATCTGGAACTGGAGCCCGCAAGACATGGAGCTGAATTATGTAAGACCTGGAGCTGAAGCACGTAAGACCTGGAACTGGAGCACACAAGAGCTGGAGCTGAAGCACGTAAGACCTGGAAGTGGAGTGCGCAACTCTGGAACTGGAGCGGGCAATCCAGGCGCTGGAGTGCGGGAGACCTAGAGCTGAAGCACGAGTTCCCGAAGCTAGAGCTCGCGAGACCTGGAGCTGGAGCGTGAGATCCCGGAGCTGGAGAGCCCGCGAGACCTGGAGCTCGAGCGTGAGATCCCGAAGCTGGAGAGCCCGCGAGACTTGGAGCGGGAGAGCTGGAGCCCGAGGACTGGAGAACTGGACAGCGCTCAATTAAAGTGTACAAAAGAAAAAAGATGTAATTGATAAAAGAATACCGTGCAGTAAGACTAATTACTAAAGCATGGAGTATGCAACAAGGAAAGAGTATTTCAAGAAGCAGCCCAAGGAGGAGACCTGGAAAAAGCCCAAATTCACCTCCCCGAGAAGGCAAAGATGAGGGTTTTTAAGAAGGAGAACAGGTATGGGGAAGTGCTGGTGGGGCAAGTTTTAATTGGAGAACCTTGCAATTTGGTTATTTATGGTAAAGCTTCAGCACTAGATCTCCTGGACAATGAACCCTTTGCTTCTGAAAGGGTTCTGGTGTTCAAGTTCTGGTCACATCTTGGTTCTTTGGTGTTGGGGGAAATTTTGGCTGTGGGTGCAGGTTCTCTCCTCTGTGCATGCTGAGGCTGCATGACTTGGGATTTTGGTCTATTGTCTTTGAAGGGCAACTTAGTATCTTGTTAGAAACAGGATAGGACCATTTTTGAGCTGGTTCTGTGGTTACATCCTGACCATAGAACTTTATGGTGGGTCACTATCTCTGGAATCTTTCCTTTGCTGCCATCATTGCCTTATCTCCAACCAAGGTTATTTGCCATGTCTTCTTAATTTTGTTTGGCTCCTTGATCATGGTCTTTCTAAGCCAATCCTTCCATATACTGTTCTCAGAATTACTCACATAAAAGATTTTTTATGATCCCCATTGCCCCAAATTTCAATGCTGTAGTTTGGCCTACAATGTTCTCTCTTTTTTCATTTTCCTATTTTGACCTCTTTATTTTTTCTATTTCTTGTCTGTTCTCTTACACTTTAAAGCAGTCTCCTTAGACCTTGAATGAAATTGCCCACTAGCTTAACCTGCCAAGCTTCTGATAATCATTTGAGATGCAAACAAAATCTTCTGGGTGATGTATTTTATTAAGTCTCTGAGGTGTAATTCATCTCCCTTTCTCCTTTGATGCCCCTGCAGCACTTTATATTAAGCTGTATAGTAGCATGTATCATATTGCATGATAATTATTTTTCCTCACTCCAATTATGACATCTGAAAGGCTAGGACCTTGTGTTATTGTGTATCCCCTGTGTTAGAAATGTATTAAACTTCTATAAGAGATTTCAAATGAATTATTGTGACATATTATTTTGTTTTTAATAGATTTTATTTTTAGAGTAGTTTTAGATACAGCAAAATTGAATGGAAAGTAAGTACAGAATTTCCCATATACCCTTTGACCTAACACATGCATAACCTCCCCAATTATCAACATCATGCACAAGAATGGTGCATTCATTACAATTTATGAACCCACATTTGTATACCATTACCACCCAGAGTCCATACTTTGCATTAGGGTTCACTCTGGGAGTTTGTGTTATATTCTTAAAGCTGTATAGATAGTATTTTAATTGTCTTTAAGGAAAAAAAATACATATTGAAAATTTTGAGATGTTTTGATGCAAGTATAGATTAAATAGATATTGGACTTCAAGAGTCAATTTTATCTTTAATGGATTCTTACATTTTCCAGGTAATAAAAATTTTTAATCAATAGTAATACAAATAATACAGACCTTTACAATAGATAGTAAGGGGTGTGTGTGTGTGTGTGTGTGTCCAACAAAGAAATTCCAGTCCTACATGTTTTATCTCTGAAATTTGAAAACTAAAGTATTTTCTTAATAAGACTTCAACAGCATAGGTAGAACCTGCATTTTAATGTGACTAATGATTACACGGAATTTGGATTTGGATAGCATTTAGTCCTCCTAAAATCTTTAGTCTCTTACCAAGCACTGAACCAGAAGTAAATCTTTTTAACTGTCAGTGGAATTCTATATAATCTTTGTTCGGGGTTTGGTAATGATATCTGTAGAGCAGCTTCATTTTTCAGAGTTAATCAGAAAGCTATCATAAGCTTCTTTCCTTCTCAGCAGGGAAAAACCTACATTGATAGGGCATGCTAGGCGACTCCCTTAGTGGGAAATGTCAAAAGGAGATGCCCCTACCACTTCCACAAAGCCAGGAGGCCTTTCTGGAAATGAGAATTTATTCAGCAAACTCAAGTCTAAACCAGAAAACTCAACAGATAAAAACCATTTAACAAGGATAACACACCAAATGTTCATAGCCAGAAGATGCAATTTACTCCCGAACCTCCCCCATCCAGGTGACAATGTAGGGTTAGAGAGAAATTGTAAAAAGGGGAGTTTGGGGAATTCACAATTTTCTCATTGACCAGCAGTTGAAAAAGCACATCTTTAGGAAAGGTTCTCATTTGTTTTTCTATGTTTGATAGTGTTTTTGTTTGTGAATTTGTGTGTGATGTTTAGTAAAAGAAGTTGCACAATATCTAAGATATATAGTAAACAAACATGTATTTTTTAACTATATATTTTTATTGATTTCAGAGAGGAAGGGAGTGGTAGAGAGAGATAGAAACATTAATGATGAGAGAGAATCATTGATTGGCTACCTGATAGAGTTCAAGCCCACAACCTGGTCATGTGCCCTGATTGGGAATTGAACTGTGACCTCCTGGTTCATAGGTTGACACTCAATCACTGACCAACACTGGTCAGGTCCAACATGTCTTTTTTTAAACTCCCTTTGAAATACTTGCTAAATTATCTTTCTAGATTCTTATAACAAATCTAGAAGCCCGGTGCATGAATTTGTACACCAGTGAGGTCCCTCAACCTGGCCTGTGGGATCGGGCCAAAACCAGCTCTCTGACATCCCCTGAGGGGTCCCAGATTGTGAGAGCATGCAAGCCAGGCCGAGACACCCCACTGGTGCACAATCAGGGCCCAGGAGGGATGCAGGAGGTTGGCCGGCCGAGGAGGAACCTTGGGAGGGCTCCAGGGCATGTCTGGCTCATCTTGCTCAGTATGGATCAACCAGACCCCAGCAGGAAGCTAACCCACCAGTCGCAGCACCTTCCCCCCCGGTGGTCAGTGCACATCATAGCAAGCAGTTGAGCTGCCTTAGCATATCATTAGCATATTACACTTTGATTGTTTGAATGGATGACAGGATGACTGGACACTTAGCATATTAGGCTTTTACTATCTGTATATATAAGAAGTCAGTGTCCGTGACAACCATGACAACCAAATGACCGGTCCCCATGAGGGTCGGTTGGCAGGGCAGTGAACACAGCGAGCAGGGAGGTGAACGAGGTGAACAGTGTGGGCAGGTGGGCAGGGCTGCGAGCAGTGGTGGGCTACCATGCACGATTTCATGCAATGGGCCTCTAGTATAGGATAAACAAAGGTCACATGTGCTAACAAGCTTTGCTTGCACATAGATAAAAGTATTTCACTTTTTAAAAACTTTTAGGTAATTATATCTTTAACATATATCTTAAATATTTTATAGATTCAAATAAGAAATAAAAAGTAATAAAGTATATTATCCAGAGACAAAACATTGACATTTGAAATAATCTATTCACTTATTTATGGTATTAGCTACTTGTTTGAGATAAAGTAAACTTAATGAGGTCTAATGGGATACACAATTGGTTAAACTGGCTAGAATTGAATTTGATTTATATTTTCACTTTCTCCTGGACTTTGGAATCAAATAGTAAATTATGAAATTGTGTGTATTACATTTTTATCATTCTATTTACAGTATCATAGCTGTCACAATTTAGGATAGATAATATTTCTAGTTACCTTTTCTCAGAGAATAAACATATGTTCAAATGCATTTCAGCATTTTAATTATGTTAATAGGAATAAGAGAAAATATAGTACAAAGCTCAGAATATTTTATTTCAGAGAGGATGACTGATATTTTCCCAATGTAATGAGAGTGGAATTTTTTGTCTTTGTAATATTTCATATGGCACTCTAAATAAGGAAAAATATACTTTCACCTCTATTATGAAAATTAGAAACAGAAACATATAGTTTTATTATTGTTATTATTAATAAGACTATGTTAATGTTGATATGGTACTTTCTACTATATGAATCATTTTCACATATCATAATTGATTTGATCATAATAGCTACCACCACCTCTCAGAATAAGCCAAGCATTAGAGGATGAAAAACATAATACAAGTGGCACATGGAATTTAAGAATTTATGGCACTTGAAATATGTGTCCTAAGACCATGTACTTAACATCGCTGAGTCTCAACTTTCTTATGCAAAGAATGGGAATATTAATACTGGCTTTATGGAGGGATTGGAAGGGTTCAATGAGGAACTGTTTTAAAGCCCTGACATAGTGCAGATGCTTAATACCCATAACTCCAATTTCCTTTTTAAATTTATTAACCTAAGGGAATTGACTTTAATGATCATTAAGGACCGAGGGGTAATTTAGCCTTCACTTAAATGTTGATCAGACTCCTCACCAAGCCACCTGAGACAAACATATAATCTATAAAAATAGAGAAACCTACTAAGTCTAGACAAGAGCTATATTTTCTCCCCCCTCCCCCTTCCTCTCCTAGCAAGATAGCCACTTCTGAGCCAAGGCTTGGAATAGGATAAGGCAAGTGAGATGCTTGCTTCCAGTATAAAATGCAAAGGGGTACCTAAAAATACAGTAATTAAGGTAACATTTTAGTTCAACATTTTCAAAATCAACATAAATGCAAAACAGTTCATGGTGAGCAAAATGTCAACATTTTATATAAATACATATCTGATTTTGCACTTGAGCCACTCACCACACACATCTCATTCTAATCTCTACCTGGCCATGCAGTGTAAAGACTAGGACATTGTCAATTATGTCTACCTATGTGATTCTCCATCACATCTGCCAGTGTCCCCCAACCTGAGATAAAAAAAAAATACCCTGCTAGCATTCCCTGATTAAAAAAAATGTATCAGATATATATGCCTCAACAATGTTTGTTCGTGTTTTAGTGTAGCAGTTAAAAGTGTAGAGTTCTACAGCCTGGATTTGAGTTCATTCTCTACTAATTAGTGGATGTCTGATCTTGGGCAAATTATTTAGATTCTCTGAGCCTCAGTTTCTTCATCCACAATATGGGAATAATAGTACTTATGCCACAGGACTATTGTGAAAACATTTAATTTGGTGCATGGGGGGTGCATAACACTTTGTGTTTATTTTCATATTTAAATGTTATTAAAAGGCTATGTGGCACCAATGGAATATTATGCAGCTGTGAAAAAGAAAGAACTCTTACCAATTGCGACAGCATTGATGGGCCTATAGAGTATGATGCTAAGTGAAGTAAGCCAGTCAGAGAAAGATAAGTGTCACATGATCTCACTCATATGTGGAATCTAATGAACAAAATAAACTGATAAACAAAATAGATCCAGACATATAAGCATGGAACAGAGTGTTGAATCTCAGAGGGAAGCGGAGGAGAAAAGATTAACCAAAGAACTTCTATGCATATATGCATAACCGATGGACACAGATAACAGAGTGGTGAAGGCCTGGGATAATGGTGGAGGGCAGGCTAGAAGAAGTGAATAGGAGGAAAAGGGGGACAGATGTAGTACTCTCAACAATAAAGATTTATTTAAAAAGGATATGTGGCACTTGCTTTCTTTTATGCAATATCATCTCCTAAAATTAATCTTCAGGTTTTGGTGTAGCAGTAGCTCCCTTATTTCCACTACTATACAGATAATTTAACTATTCATTCTCCTGCTAGAGGGCTTTTGGACTGCTTGCAGATTTTTTGTTTATTTGTTTATTTTGGTATTTTGAACAGAGCTGCTATGGCCACTGTTGTACTTGTTTCCTGGTACAAATATGACTCAATTTTTTATGCCATAAATGAATACCTCAAGATTTTACCATGCTATGCAATGAAATACAAAGTCTATACCCATCAATTCCAATACTTAGCTCTTATTTAACCAGAACTATCTGTTACTGATTAACAGTTGCCATAAGGATGAATTTGCTGTGCTGGTCCCCTCAGAACCTTTTTCTGTGAGTCCCTCGATGCTCTTGCTCTCAGAATCTGGTGTGTACTCAGCTAACTGCTTTTTTTATTTCTAGGATTTTATTGCTTGTTTTAAAGTCTTTCCACTAGGAATCCTTACCTGTTCCTCCCGATGGTAGTTGGATCGCTCTTTGTCTCTAACCTGAGGGTCCAGCATCTCACTTTGCTCAATGAGGACAAATATCCTTGTTCTCTGTTGTCTGTGTTCTGATAATGACACTTGATAGGCATTTGTTCATCCTGTTTTGAAGAAAGAAGCTTTTTTTGGTTGCAGTTTGTCACAATCTTAGTTTGAGTTTCTTCAAAAGCCAAATCTGGGACTAGGATTAGGGAGAAAGAAGTTCATTTGGTAGCTGATCAGAGGAAACCCAAGTTGGAGAGCAGGGGAAGAGAGAAGAAAGGCAACAAATACTGAGTTACTGAGTTGGCTACCACTGTGTGGAATTGTTGCTCAGTCCTCTGAGGAATGCTGGAGAATGCACTTATAGTTGTCCCACTGAAGGACATGAGGATTGGGACTATGTCTGTCATTTCGGTGCCCCCTTGATTGAGAGCTGCCAAGAGACATCATCTGTGGAGGCTGAGTGAGTTTCCATGACTTTGCAGACAGTCTTGAGGCAGTAACACTGAGAGATATGGGGTGGGGGGGTAGGGGGTGGGGGTGGGGCTTGACTGGTGAGCCTTTAGTGTGCTTGGAAGACTGCCCTTCACCATGCTGATTAAAATAGGCCAATAAAATGGGGTGCATGGAATCTGCTGCATAGTTCAAACTGGATTTCCCAATTATCTAGTTCCATGTTCTTTGTGGACAATATTTCCCAAGAAGATCCAATGTAGCTCTGGCTCATTGCTATGTGATCCTTCACACCTAGGATCATGTGGCTTATTTTTTCAGGCATTCCTTTTTTTAGTATATGAAAGCCCTATAACCTCTTTTCTTTGATATAAATAAGAATTGAATCATGCATGTTCATTTTATTTTAGTTTTTATTGCATTTATTGGGGTGACATTGGTTCACAAAACCATACAGGTTTCAAGTGCACAACTCAAGAAAACATCATGTGCACACTGCATCCTGTGCCCATCACCCCAAACAAAGTCTCTGCCCCCATGTATCTCCCCTTGCCCACTTCTACCTCCCCCCACCCCCCCTTTCCCTCTGGCTACCACCACACTGTTGTCTGTGTCTCTGTGTTATATATATGTTTTTATACAGGTTCATTTTAAATTCAGCTCGATGTTATTCACATAGCAAGCACTCAATAAATAGTTCTTAAAGGAATGAGTTTGAAATGCCTTTCTGTATTCTGGAGACACCTATTAGCTGTAATAGAGCCTTCAGCACGAAGACTGTTTCCTCAAAGTTGCAATGTGACTGACAATAATATATAAAGCTAAAAGCTTCAAGGAAAATGTTGCCAGAGGTCATTTTTAAACTAGGGGAACAATCATTTTTCATGACCAGCTACCCCCACTCCCTCCCCACGGAATCAGCCTCTGGTCTGCTATGACTATTAAACTATTTTTTCAGTGCAAAAAACTGAAAACAGAAAGGGGGAGAATTTCCAGAGGAAAGAACTACTGTGGCAGGATAATAAGAAGCTAGGAAAATTCCTGGGCAAGCGGGAGGCTCTCCGGTAACACTACTTTCCTTTTAGTTGGTAGTTATTATCTTAACTTGATCATGCAAACATATATTTATCTTAAAATATTTTTATTACATGGGGATAAAATAATATGTACAATATGTTATTTAAATAATAAAATAAACTTTTTAATTTCAAATATCCTCAGCAATTTGAAGCCACCTATGAGCCACTCCTCAGTTCCATCACTTCCCCATTAATAGCGATAATCACACTCTTGAATTTTTCTTTGCTTTATAGTCTTGCCATATATGCATGTATTGCTAAATAATAAATTGTTTTGTTCTGCAAGCTTTTGAACTTCATATAATTGGAATCATATTGCATCTAGTTTTGTGTGACTGCTTTTTCAATCAGCATTATGTTGCTGAGATTCATCTACGTCAGTGAGTAGAGCTGTAGTTCATTTATTTTCACTGCCATAATCCATTGGAGGCATAAACCACCATATATTTATACATTATGCTGTTGATAGATGTTTCCAGTTTTATTGTTTTCCTATTATAAACAGTGCTCCTTGTATATATCGAGGAGTAGGGTTGTTGGCTCATAGGGTTCATTCCTGTACCCTCAGATATACTCCTTACTCCTTTACCTGCTTTGCTGGTTGCCAGTGGGACATTGAGCCTTGTAAGCTAAGTGCTAGGTTTCCTTGACACTTGGCTTCCAGCTGTTTGGCTTAAGGCAGAGGATTGGAGAGTTAAAGACACCCGGGTACCTCTCTCTCTTCCTTTGTGCCTCAGGCAGTATCTTTGGCAACAGATGTCTAGTCTTTGTGTTTCCAGCTCTAGCCAGATATTCCCTGTCAGGGGCTCCTGCTTCCACTGAATGAACTCATGACCATGTCAGGAAGGAAAAATAATTTTCCCTCTACCCTTCTAGGTTTCAGGCTAAGTCCCATTTATTACAAAAATACATTAACAGAAGAAAACCAATCAGAAGCTTAATAACATGTATACCTCCTGTATACATGGGAGAGACCTAGGAAAACTGAGTCATTCCTTGAAATAGCCCAAAACACCACCTTAAATATCATCTCCAACTAAAAACAAAGAAGATCTGGGGGTAGGGGAAACCAGTTATGGGAGGATATCAGGCAAAGCACAGTAAACAAGGTTAAGATTGTTATGCAAATTTAAGCCATTACCTTCTCAATTGATAAATCCATGAATTAGAAGAATCAACATAGTTAAAATGGTCATATAACCCAAAGCAATATACAGATTTAATGAAATCCCCATCAAAATCCCAATGACATTTTTTAAAGAAATAGAACAAGCCTGGCTGGTGTAACTCAGTGGTTGAGTGTCCACCCGTGAACCAACAGGTCACCAGTTCAATTCCTGGTCAGGGCACAATACCCAGTTTTGGACTCAAACCCCAGTAGGGAGTGAGCAAGAGGTAGCCAATTGGTGATGTTTCTCTCTCATCATTGATGTTTCTATCTCCCTCTCACTCTCCCTTCCTCTCCCCAAAACAATTAAAAATATTATAAAAAAAGAAATAGAACAAAAAAAAATTCATCCGCTTTGGATGCTTTGGATGGAACCACAAAAAGTCCTGAATAGCCAGAGCAATCCTGAGAGGAAAACAAAAAGCAAAAACACAAAGATGGAGGTATCACACTACCTGATTTCAAATTATACTGCAGAGCAACAATAATAAAAACAGCATGGTATTTGCAGAAAAACAGAAACACAATAGAACAAAATTGAGAGCCCAGAAATAAAACTACATGTATATGGGCTAATATCTTTTTTTTAGTTATTATTTTCATTTTTTTAATCTTTATTTTTAAAAGTATTACATATGTCCCCTTTTTTTCCCTCATTGACCCCTTCTAGCCCACCCCTGCCCATGCTCCAGGCCTTCACCACTCTATTGTCTGTGTCCATGGGTTATGCATATATGCATACAAATTCTTTGATTGATGACTTCTGTCTGAGTTGAGTATATGAGGCGTTATTCAAGGCGTCCCTTGAGATAAACTTAACTGTGCAGGTGTTCAGACATTACGTATTTGCTAGGGAAGAGACTAAGCAAGCAGGACCGAGGGTAGGCATTATTATCTGACCTTATATTAATATAGTTAAGACTGCCAAAGGAATTAAGCCACACAAGAATATGCAGTTGCAAATCACACAGCACATTTTATTACTTGCAAGGTTCCTGGTGCCGTGGCCTCAGACTTAACGGGATCTCCGGGGAAGAGTGGCGTTCTTTGCGGGCAGTGGCGGATCCATGTTTAGATGGCTGGCCATCTGGTTGGGTCGAGTCAGCGGGAGGAAGGCGACCAAAGTCTTATGATAAGAGGTTTGGCTGTTCTTCTGCCGTGGAGCAAGGCAGCGTGGAGTGTGGATCAAGAGAGGATGATCGATGTCTGAAGTCAGGACCCGTTTTTAAGCCTGTCCTGATCCACGGCAGTCCAGGTGGCTATCAGTAACATACCTCATCACACAAGTGTTAATCAGAGTACAAGCTGAAGTGAGATGCTCTGATACTTATTTTTCTCAGACTGGCTTATTTCCCTTAGATACCAGTAATACTCTCCAGGTCCCTCCATACTGTCTCAAAGGTTAAGAAATCCTCCTTTTGAACTGCTGCATAGTATTCCATGGTGTAATGTACCACTGCTTTTTTATCCACTCATCTACTGATGGCACTTGGGCTATTTCCAGATCTTATTGTCAGTTGTGCTGCAATGAACATAGGGGTGCATACATTCTTTCTGATTGGTAATTCGGATTTCTTAGGATATATTCCTAGAAGTGGGATCACTGGGTCAAATGGCAGTTCCATATTTAATTTTTTTGAGAAAACTCCATACTGTTTTCAATAATGGCTGCACCAGTCTGTAGTTCCACCAGCGGTGTACTAGGGTTCCCTTTTCTCCATATACTCACCAGCACTTGTCATTTGTTGAAGTATTTTTATGGTAGCTACTCTGACAGGTGTGAGGTGATACCTCATTGTCATTTTAATTTGAATCTCTGATAATCGGAGGCTTTGAGCATGTTTTCATATGTCTCTTGGCCATTTGTATGTCCACTTTGGAGAAGTGTCTATTTAGGTCCTTTGTTCATTTTTTAATTGGATTATTTATCTTCCTTTTGTCGAGTTGTATGTGTTTCTTATATATTTTGGATATTAACCCTTTATCAGATGTCTCATTGCCAAATAAGGTCTCTCATACAGTGAGCTAACCTTTGGTTTTGTTGATGATTTCTTTTGTTGTGCAGAAGCTTTTTGTTCTGATGTAGTTCCATTTGTTTATTTTCTCCTTAGTCCCCTTTGCCCTAGGAGATGTATCTGTAAACATATTGCTATAAAAGATGTCTGAGATTTTGCTGCCTATGGTTTCTTCTAGGATTTTTATGCTTTCAAAACTCACATTTAGGTCTTTTATCTATTTTGAGTTTATTCTTGTGTGTGGCATAAGTTGGTGGTCTAGTTTCATTTTTTTTTTTGCATCTATCTGTTCAGTTTTCCCAACACCATTCATTGAAGAGACTTTCTTGACTCATTGTATGCTCATGCCT
This sequence comes from Myotis daubentonii, assembly GCF_963259705.1. Lineage (NCBI taxonomy): Eukaryota > Metazoa > Chordata > Mammalia > Chiroptera > Vespertilionidae > Myotis > Myotis daubentonii. The sequence goes on from NC_081861.1 coordinate 115,761,556, forward strand.
CCTTTGTCAAATATTAATTGAGCTTAATGGATTGGGCCAATTTCTGGGGTCTCTGTTCTGTTCCATTGATTTATATGCCTGTTCTTTTGCCAGTACCAGGCTGTTTTGATTACAGTGGCTTTGTAGTATAACTTGATATTGTGATTCCTCCAACTTTGTTCTCCTTTCTCAAGATTGCTGTGGCTATTTGAGGTCTTTTTTGGTATAATATAAATTTTTGGAGTGTTTGCTCCAGATAGATCTATGAACTATGCCATTGGTATTTTATTTGTTAATATATGTTTTTATTGATTTTTTAAAAATAGATGAAGGGGGAAGACTAGAAAGATAGAAAAATCAATGAGAGAACATTGATTGGCTGCCTCCTGCATGCCCCCTCCTGGGGATGGAGCCTGCAACCCAGGCATGTGCCCTGATTGGGAATCCAGCCAGTAACCTCCTGGCTCATTTGTCAATGCTCAACCACTTAGTCACACCAGCTAGACTGCCATTGGTATTTTAATAGGGATTGTGTTGAATATTTAGATTGCTTTTGGTAGTATAGACATTTTAATAATGTTAATTCTTCCAATCCATTAACATGGCATATGCTTCCACTTGTTTGTATCTTCCTCTATTTATGTTTTCAATGTCATGTAATTTTCAGAGTACAGGTCTTTTACCTCCTTGGTTAAGTTTATTCCAAGGTATCTTGTATCTTGTTTTTTGTTGTTTTTTAAAATGGTAAATGGATTTTTTTTTTAGTTTATCTGAGTGTTCATTATTGGTGTATAAAAATGCCATCAATTTCTGGGTGTTAATTTTGTATCCTGGTACTTTGCCAAGTTCATTTATTAAATCTAGTAGTTTTTTGGTAAAGTCTTTAGATTTTTCTATGTACAATATCATGTCATCTGTGAATAATGACCATTTTACTTCCTCCTTTCCAGTTTGGACACTCACCCAATAAACTTTTGCAATGGAATGTATCATTCTGTTTTGCCCGGGGTTCTCAGGGATTTTTAAATGACTACCAGTGCTTAGGTCCCACCCTGCCAGAGATTCTGATTTTATTAGTCTGAAGTTGGCAGGTGTTTCTAATAGTCAGGGAAGTTTAAGAACCACCAGATAATGTGATACAGTCTCAAGAGATCTACATGCAGTTCAGCCAACCATGCCCTGTATTTTTTTAAGCCATCACCTTTCTTTCACAGTTTAAAGAAATCTGGCCTCTGGTCCTAGATTATCTGGATAATTTTCTCAACTCATCACTCCGCAAGCTATAACAGCATGAGAAGTATTACACTATCATTTCTGTAAAAAAGTACTGTACAGCTTTATTATTATTATTTTTATTTTGTCTAGGGCCTCTGGCCATTTAAAGAGGAAGGGAGAGGGGGAGGGGGAGGCAGGAGGCACAAGAAGCAGAGGAGCCCTGAGACCAGTCCCGGGCCCTACCCTCCACGCTGGTCACAGTCATTGAAGCAGTGGCAGCACGCCCAGTGCCAGGCAGGGGGCCCCGCCTTCAGGCTGCCTGCGGGGGGTGGGGGCCCTGTTACACAGTTCGCCATAACGGCAGGTAAAGGTGAGGCTGTAGGTGATGCCCTGGTAGGTGACAGGCTCTTCAAGGAGACCATATGAACTGATGTCCATGGTGCCTTTGTTGATGATGGGGCTCAGGCCAGAGGCCTTCCTTCGCCCATGAGGCACTCCTCGTCATCGCCACAGGCCATGGGGATGCCAGGGTAGTTGTAGGACTTGGTCATCTCACAGAAGATGCAATCCATGGCGCCTGTCGTGACCAGGGGCAGAGCCATCACCAGGAGCAGTACCCAGCCAAGGACCGTGGTGGCCTCCTGAGAGTGGGCCTCCCGGAACTGCTGAATGACACTCCGTACGCCCAGGAGACTTCTGCCCCTGGTTCTGGCCTCCCGGGGTCAGCACTTGGAGTGTCCTTGGTTCCCAGCGCTCTGTGTCCCTCTCAGGAGCTTCTTCCTGACCACGGCTCCCGAGTCCCGGGGTCTCTGAAGCTTCCCTGGGACAGAGACAGCCAGTAGCTGCTGCCCCAGGAGAATCTTTGTGAAGCGGAATGGGGTGACCTCACAGACCCCTCAGGGTTCCACTGGCCACTCTGGGGGTGAGGTCATGGGTGGGGGAGGGGTGTCACAATCTGAAGGGCAGGTTGGCCCACTGACCTGCCAGGGAGCGAGGTCATTACCACCCCATCTATGTAATGACCGGTGGTCGTAATCCAGCATCTAGAAGGGTTCCAGAATCTGGAAAAGGCGCTGTTTGTAAATGATTAAAGAGTCCAGAGATAAAACATAGTTTTGTAAGGCATTATGGGGAGCCAGAGACTTAGCTAAAGGAACTAAGTTCTCCCTTGTCTCAGGACCCTTTGCTTTTTATTAACACAAATTGTCCTAAGGCAAGGTAGATATACATCAAAGGCCAGGGTTTAATATAGAGAATCCATTGTCAGATTGGAGGAATTGCCTTCGGCTGTTCAGGTGTTTGGCCAGCAGGAGGCAATAACATGTAGATTGAAATGCCCTTAGCTGTCTGGCAACAAGCAATCATTTATGCATCCTTTTCAGGTTTGGGGAAATGCCCTCAGCCATTTCCAGATGATTCAGTCCTGTTGACATGCTGGAATTGGTTTCCAGCACAATCCCCCAACACTTGCCATCCTCACCACCCCGCCCTGCTGGGTGCTGGATGCTGCTCCTGCCCAGCGCCCATGGTGAGCATGTTTCTCAGATGGGCAAACCAAGGCTCAGAGGAGAAAGTGAAATGTCCAAAGCCTTAGAGCTAGGATTAGAGCCAAGTTTATTTAATTCCAAAGAGGGCATTTATTGAGCACCTGCTGTGTGCAAGACCAGTGTTGGATGCGTTAAATAGCAACAAATTTGATGACAGGACTCAGAAGGGCAAAACTCACCACAGCTCTCAGGCTTCTAGAACTGGACAGGGTGCCAGGCACCGTGCAGGGAGCTCCACCTATGCTCTCCAGTTGGAATCTTTCTACCTATTAGCTCCATTTCTCAGATGAGCAAACAGCTACACGGAGCAGGCACAGCCAGAGCATGGCACATAGAGAGCTTAACAAATGAGGGTCATTATAGGAAGCAGCTGAATCTCAAAACAGTCTCCGTGGGTGTCAGAAAATGAACTCTCTCTCTTTCCAGAGGGGGAAACTGAGGCATCCCTCAGTGGGAACAGGCAGAGCCCAGGTTTAAACTCAAGTCTGAGTCCAGATGATAATTTAAGTATCTTAATGTGTTGTCCTCATGGGGTAGGTACCTTGGTGGTTCCCATTCTACAGATGTGTATGTTGAGGCCAGAAGGTGGCAGGATTTTCTTTTAATTTTTTAAAATTATTGTTGACAGTATTACAAATATCCCCAATTTCTCTTCCCTTTAACCCCCTCTTCCCAGCCCCTGACCTGCTCCCTGAGGCCTTCACCACATTATTGTCTGTGTCCATGGGTTATGCATATATGTATATAAGTTCTGTGGTTAATCTCTTCCAGTTTCCCCCCGCCCTTCCCCCCCCCCGCCCTGAGATATATCATTCTGTTCCATGACTCCATGCCTCTGGATCTATTTTGTTCATTAGTTTATTATGTTCATTAGATTCCACATATAAGTGAAATAATAAGATATTTGTCCTTCTCTGTCTGGCTTTAGCTTGGGTTTTAATGTGGTTCTTGTGTGTGTACAATTCTACGATCTATTAAATTATCATATAACTTCAGGTCATTTATATCAGTGATTAAAATTTTTAAAACAGATCTGACTTTCTGATTAATGTGTCATGTGTGCTGGGGGAGGAGAAGGTAGGTTTACAGTTGTTCATATGGAAAATAATACAATAATTAATAAATTAAAAGCACTTTGAATTAAAAGTACAAGAATAAATTATGTTTCCCATATTCACAACTATAAACCGACTTTTGCTCTCCCCATATGTGTTTTTGTTTTCATGCAAAGAATGAGATCAAAACAAAGATTAGTTTCATGGTAGAGTGTTATAAACCAAAATTCCAAATGAAAGAAAGAGGTGGTGTCGGGAGCAGGGCTAGTTTAATGAGAGAAGAAAGGAAAACAAAAGGCTTGCAGAGGTCTGTAAAATGTTCTGCTCTGTTAGTTAAAAATAGTAAAAGTGTTTTGGAATATTTTACATTATTTTCCAATTTCCCACCTTCTTCCTTACTATCATAAAATAAATGGTTTAGTTTTTGAACTTTGAGTATTTGACCAAGTTTTACTAGTTATTGAATTCAATTTTTTATTGAATGTGCTTTTCTTATTGCAAACATAATGTACATTTTGTGGTAGAATTGCTACAGAAACTATATGAATTATATTGCAGGGTAGCATGACAAGAAAGTTGAATAAAAGACTAAGCTTGAAACTTGGTGAAAAATATCTGTTGTCTTACAAAAACTTGACTTTGTTGTTAAGTGGTAAACTATTCCTCATTATTCCTGTGGAAATGATAGCTAGATTACAATCTCTTCCATGGAATGACCATAGATTATTCATTTTGTGGTTTCCCTAATACATATTGAGTTCTAACTATATTGAATTCCCTGGAGTTTGATCAGAAGGTTGATTGTCCAGTAGGGTTTCTTGTAAGATGGTCATAGCAGTAAACAGTTCTTTATGGTAGAAAAATCTACTTAGTTATACTCAAGGTACTCCTTTTCTGTGCATATAGACAAGACTGTACTATCCTTTTTAGAAAAACTCAAAACCCTATTTGGAATAGAAACAGAACAGTTAGATGTCATTGGAGTCACCTTAAATTAACTAACCAGACTCCCAATCAAAAGATGATTTCAGATATAATTAACCCATTCATCTAATGAGATGCAAAAATGTCTGTAACCAAAAATTTCCTGAGCACTTCTTTCACTCATGTAGCAAATATCAATCTTATATGTTTTGTAGAATATTCACATACCATCCCAATACATCCTAGATTTGCAGATGTGATCTAGCTAGCATGGATTCACATAATTGGCATGACACAGAATTTTAAAAATATCAGCTATCTCAGAAACTTTATTCATGTGAATCTGGAAGATTCACTCTTACTCTCAGAGATTCAGATGTCAAAATATTTTTAGAATGGGTCCTCAAGGCATCTTTAGTTTGTAATTGTAATCTTGTTGATTGACAGCACATGTGCTCCACGGAAATGTCGCCATCTTGAAGTGAGCCTGGTTAGCTGGAGACAGACTGCTTAGATATAAACTCTCATGAGGGGAAAGAACTCAGAGTGCTTTTAAATTCACAAACATGAAGATACAAAATCTCTCATAAAGTGTTAAAGCGTTGTTTTTGATCCCAGAATTTTAGCATTTCCATTGTAAGTTCCAAAGGTTTAGAAATTTGATTATTGACAAGTTAAAACATGTTATGCAACAGATTTTAAAAAGAAAATAAAATTTAGAGAGGCTGTAGCCATATGATTGATGATATTTCCCATGGAAAAAAATATGCAGCTATGTTCTGCTGCATAGTGGAAGAGGATATTAAAATATGGGGAATTGTCATAGTGTTAGATGATGATATTGATGTCGTTTAATAAAATAAAGTATATAATATGTTAAAACTTAACAGAAAGCTTTATTATTGATTAAAACCTACATTTGAAATCATTGGCATGTTTAGTCTTACAAAGGATCATGGGACAGTTTTCTCTCCTCAGAAAGTTAATAGCAAGTTAATATCAATTATATGAGGTAGAAAGGACTTTAGATCAAGGTGAGTGAGGCAGGAGGGATGTGAAGAGATGTCTAATGACTATAGATAGGTAGGCTGTTGAGTCTCTCTAAGTGTTGTCCAAGCTTATTGAACAGTATATACAACCATGATGAATAAATGAGTTTTGTCAGTTCTTTAGTTTCAGTATTTTTATAAAGCCTAAATTTATTTTTCTAAAGGCAGTTAGAAAAATCAAATCAATCCACATAGAGTTGCAAATTTTACATATTTTAGAAGTGTGCATTAATAAGTATTCAAAAATATTTTGTCATTAAAATATTGGTTAATTTTTATAAATTTGGAATCTCCTTAAATGTTTAAAAACTTTCTTTGCCAGACTAATCATTCCATCAGAGTTCTTGCTAAACAATTCCTTTATGATCAGCTATCAATGTCTGAATTGTCACCAGTGTATGCAGTCCAAATATTTTTTAAAAGCTTTACCAGAATTATGATGGTTTTGAAGGAGGAAAGTTACAGAAAATTTTAATCAATTCTCCCTCACTGATGATTAAGTCAAATAAACACCTAGATGTCTCATTTTCTCATAGAGCTGTATATATATGAAAAATAGGCACAATATCTAGTACAATCTATAGTGGGCTGTGAAGGAAAGGAGATTATGAGAAAAGGAGAAAACTTGATTATAAAAATTCTTGTTAGTCAAAATTTGACAGAAAAATAAGATTAAAAGTGTTCAGAAAATCAAACAACAAATTTCATATGAAGCCTTATGTTTACAAAGATGTTATATAAATATCACCACAGTTTTGCAAATTAAAATAAAAAATGGAGCATTTTAAAGTGATTTTCCAAATACAAATTTACTCAAGATATTTCAAAAATAAATAGAATATCACAGCAAGGAGATTATTCCAGTCATGGTAAAGTTAAGTGAAAGTTTCATTATAAGGTCCAGTAATACTCAGTGGGGTTCTTGCTCATAAATGTAAACTAGATATTGTTATTCTGAAGTTTAGAGGACATCACAGTCATTCAATGCATGAAATAAGTGATTTTTAAAAAATCTTTCAGAAAATGAGCGCTTTAGTTTCATTTACATATGTGTAAAATAACCAAACCTATATCCTACACATATAATATCATTCTGATAAATATTTCCTGATTATAATATTTATATAGAACCCATTTTGCTTGGAAGATTGATTTGGCCTAACCTAATAATTGGTAACGGTCCCTCTCAACCTCTATACTTCTGTATGCCAACATCATCTCCTTTCTGAGTAACAAAATAGCATCTTCACTGGTCTCCCTTATCCAGTCTTTACCCCTCTTCTGATACCTAAATCACAACACTCAGAGCAGCCTTTTAAAAAGGTCAATTGAATCATCTCACCTCTTCATTAAAACTCTCCTTATTCTACCAAGAGTGAATTCCAAATCTTTTACTTTGACCTATATAACTGAACTGTGCTTCCCTCTCCTATTTCAACTCAGCTTTGTTATAGCTTCAGACATAGTAGCTACCTCTCAGCTCTTGAATGTAATAAACTTTTGACCCCCTTTGGTGTCTACCTATTTACAAATTTCTCTGACTAGAATGCTCTTTTTCTGCTGCTTCTGTTTTTGGAGGAATCAGACATTTATTCATTACTCATTACTCATTTGTTCACTTATTTACTCAATAATTCAGTGATAATCAACTGGGGGCAATTTTGCCTTCCAGAGGACATATGCAATGTGAGAAGATATTAGTAGTTATCGCAACTGAAAAGGGATGGGGTTGTTACTGGCATCTACTGGGTAGAGGCCATGGATGCTGCTAAATATGCTACAGTGTATGGGAGAGCCCATCATAACAAAGAATTAACTGCTGGAAATGTCAGTAGTGCCAAGATTTAGAATCCCTGATAATAATTCATTACCTCTTCTAAGTGCCAAGAATATGGTGGTGAAGCAATTGAATATGACTGAACCTTTCATAAGCTAATAAATTAGGGGAAAGATTCAATAAGCTGGTTAACAAACAACTAAATATATACTTTTAAATAATGTTGAGTACTCTCAAGGAAATGGGGACAGAAGAATAATCAATGAAATTTTCTTTAGGACAGGCGGTCTTGTAGGAGGTAGTGTTTATGCTAAGACCAGAGGAAGGAAAGACAGATACAGGCCCAGCTTATAGTAAATATTTATTAAACATCAACAATAAAAATTTGGTCAAAAAGCAAAATGTTGTATTTCTAACCAGTAACAATATTTGTCATTCTATATCATGACAACATAGAATATTATAATACTTTAACATATTTATTTAAGTCAATTTAAATCATATTGTTTCTCTGTGTAAGGTCAAATGGTTCCAGTAGAGGAATGTTTTCAGAAATAAATGAGTACATTAAATAAAGACAGATACACAACATGATTGTAAAGCTACCCAAAGAGTGGGATCTCTTTCTTTCTTTTCTTTTTCTTACTTTTTAAACAATGTGACCAGCAACATATGATGCCTAATCATTTTACTTATATACCTTTAATAAATTATTTAAAAAACCTGTTTTTTAGTGTCAACTGCTACTGAATTGCAAGTGCCTATCAACTTGGTGTCTACAGTTTTACCTACTCAACATATTCTGGTCACTTCCATTTGAATATTCCCTAGGCCCCTGACCCCCCTTGTCCAGAACTAAACTTATCATCATCGCTATTGCACCTCTTCCTATAATATTTTTCTTGGTAACAGGCATTTCTAAATACTTCAGTGGGCCAAATAAAAATAATGTGGACCAAAGACTTGATGGGAGCATTAGTTCCTGACAATATTTGCTTCTTGACCTGAATGCTGGTTAAACAGGTGTATTAAGTCTGTGAAAATGCATTGAGCTCTTCACTTATGACTTGTACAGTTTTCTCTAAATATCTCATTCCAGTAAAAATATTACATAGAAATTCTAGAAGTCAAGCTGAACTTTTTCCTCTCATGCATTTGGCATATCTAATGTGCCAGCAAAAGTTTTATAATTGCTATTAGTTGTTGAGTGTTATATATTTGATTTTGTGATCAACTGTGAACCCAGTCTGTCACTCAAAAATTTCTGTGGTGCAGGTTTTATTATTATTTTCATTTTGCATGTGGGGAAACAGACACTTAGGCTAAATTACTTGTCTAAAATTACACAGCAATAAAATGGCTGAAGTAGAATTTGAATCTGAACCCATATTTGAAATCAACATGATATTTTTACCACTCTCATGTCCATAAAAACAGAATATTCAATTTCTTTTAAAATATTTTTATTGATTTCAAAGAGGTATAGAGAGGGAGAGAGAAAAATATCAATGATGAGAGAGTCATTGATCGGCTGACTCCTGCACATCCCACACTGGAGAATGAGCCCACAACCTGGGCATGTGCCCTGATGGGGAATCGAACTGTGACCTCCTGGTTCATAGGTCGACACCCAACCACTGAGCCAAGCTGGCTGGGTAGAATATTCAATTTCTTATCCATCTTTACTACTTGTCTTCAGTTTAGCTTCTTAGATCTTCATTTGTTTATTATAGTGGTAATATTTTAAGAAATCTTGTACAATTTAGCACACTCCAAATTCAATTTAAATGCAATCAGGGTTACTGCTTTTTCTACAATGTAAAATTGTACATGTAGTTTATTTAAAATCTGCTAATGCAGCGGTTCACAAACTTGGCTACACATTAGAATCATAAGGCCCCAGCCAAGAACAATTAAATCAGAATCTCTGGAGTTGGGGGCCTGGGAGTGAGGACTTTTTAAATGCTCTCTAGGTGACTATAATGGGCAGCCAGCTTTGGGAACCGTTGCTTTAATGTCTTCCTCTAGTTTTTTTTTTTTCCTAAAAATAAACTCCTTAGCATTGCACAAAAGGCCCTTGGTAATCTGTTCCCTGCCTCCTCTCTCTTGACACTTCTACTCTAACTCCCTTCTTCCCCAACTTTATCCCCCATCCCCAGCAATACACACTTCATTCTGATGATACAAAAGCCTTGGCTTTTGCTCCAGGGGTTAATTTTTATAAAATTATTTATATCATGCCTTTATACAAACCAGTTTTTCTCCCTGAGTGTTTTACTCTTGCTTCTATTTTAATTGAACTTTCCTGCATCTTTCAAACAGCAGGTCTGGCATCACCCTTTCTGTGATATTGTTCTAACTTCTATTTATTTAATTGTTTAGCTACCCATTATTGATTTATTTCTTATTTTATGAGTTAATACATGCACATGATAAAGAACACATAAAGTATAGCCTGGCGGCATGGCTCAGTGGTTGAATGGCCATCTATGAACCAGGAAGTCATGGTTCTATTCCCAGTCAGGGCACATGCCCCGGTTGTGGGCTCAATCCCCAGTGGGTGGCGTGCAGGAGACAGCTGATTAGTGATTTTCATCATTGATGTTTCTATCTCTCTCTCCCTTCTTCTCTGAAATCAATAAAAAAATATATTTTAAAAAAAGAATGCAACCCTGGCTGGTTTTGCTCAGTGGATAGAGCATCGGCCTGTGGACTGAAGGGTCCCAGGTTCTATTCTGGTCAAAGGCATGTACCTTGGTTGCGGGCACATCCCCAGTAGGGGGTGTACAAGAGGCAGCTGATTGATGTTTCTCTCTCATCGATGTTTCTAACTCTCTATCCCTCTCCCTTCCTCTCTGTAAAAAATAAATAAAATATTAAAAAAGAATGCATAAAGTATAAATTGATACACATTAATAAGTCTCACTAATACTTCAAGTCCCCAGTTCAATCTGCCAGAGGCAATCATTATGTCTACATTTTTAATGTACCATTCCAGAAATAAACAATGCTTATACAAATATATATGTGTATGAATATGTTTGTATATACTTTTGTGTACATGATAATATATACACTCTTCTGCTCCTTGTTTTTTTTTTTTTCACTTCACAATGGAACTGTATCACATGTTCTTATCTCAACATGGAACTCTTCACTCTATCAATATCTACACTAATAAAAGAGAAACATGCAAATTGGTATCACTCCTCTACGCCCACCAGCCAATCAGGATGAATATTCAAATTAACCCAACAAGATGGCGGTTAATTTGCATATGCAGGCATGGAGCAAAGACTGAAGAGGACTGAACACTGAAGATGACTGAAGACTGAAGAAGCTTGGCTTCTCCGCTGCAGCCGGAGCGGAGAAGCCAAGCCTCGCTAGAGGCTTGGCTTCTCCACCACAGCTGGACCGAAGGCCTGGGTCCCAGTTGCCAGAGGAAAACCGGTGCCGGCAGCCAGGGGAAGGAAGGCCTATTGCATGAATCTTCGTGCAACAGGCCTCTAGTATTTAATATTTGTATAGTATCCTGTGATATGAATATATAGTAATTTATTCAATTAGATCCTAATCTATGGCATTTATATTGTTTCCTATATTTGTTATTCCAAAACATACTTAAGTATAAAGAATAACATAGTACAGAGAACTTACTTTATTTGTATTAGTAACTTCAATTCTACAAGTGGAATGCTTATGTGAGAGACTATGTACATTTTAAAACTTGATGGAATGAGCTATATTGATATTAAATTCATTGTTCCCACTTATTTGTATTAGAAACACTACTTCTTTATTCACACAGTTCTCTGTGTATACCACTAAGTCCACTATAGTAGAAATTATCATTTTAGAGTATAAACATTTCATTCATTCATTTGTTCATTCATTCATTCTTTCACTCATCACATCCCTCATCTACTTAGAAATATTTATTAAGAATTTAGTATTATAAGTACTGTACTCTAGGCAACAAAAAGAATAAAATACCTAGGAATAAACTTAACAAAGAATGTAAAAATTCTGAACAAGTCCCACAAAATGTCATTTCAGTTCAAATGCTCAAAATTACTTACACTTCAAATCTTTTGTTTCAAGCCTTGCCGGCATGGCTCAGTGGTTGAGCATTGACCTATGAACCAGGAGGTCACAATTAGTTCTCGGTCAGGGCACATGCCCAGGTTGTGAGCTCAAGCCCCAGTGTGGGGTGTGCAGGAAGCAGCCGATCAATGATTCTCTCATCATTGGTGTTTTTCTCTCTCCCTTCTTTTCTGAAATCAATAAGAATATTTTTAATCTTCTGTTTTGATATTACAGAAACAGGAAGTGATTTTCGACTTGGGTAGTATGACATTGGGAGCTCAGAAACTTCCCCAAGTTGGTCACCACGAGCAACAGCTTGCCTTCTCAGACACCAGTGCCTTACCTTTCTTTTCTTTTGTGCATGGTAATAGGGGAGGGAGCATATCCCAGTAGCAAAGCAAACATGAAAACACGGTCATTAACATAAATTACTTATTTTTAAAAAGCCCATGAGGAGGCTTAAATTTAGAGCCGAAGTATAAATATATAACTTATTCATCAAGTAATTTTATTCCTGGCTTCTGAGTGGTAAATCCCTTAAAAATAAAATGACAATTCTACATGTGGGATTTGTGATTATATTGAACATGGCTATGCTTTATTGCCTGATACCTTCTTTATTGGAAGAAGAGTACTGTGAGGTTCTCAGAACATTTTCATTTACTGCTTAAAGCAGAGAAAAGTTCAGAGGGGAAGACTAATTAGAAAAATGGTTGCCTACTAATCCATTGAACTAAGCCCGCTAAACACATCCATGCTCTTTTTAGTTTATGAACACACATTTTATATTGATTTCAGAGAGTAAAGAAAAAATGACTTGTTTTGAACTTTAAAAGAGGAAAATTGAAGACAAAACCCAGTTAAGCCTTTGGGTATATCAAGCTCTTTAACTTGAAATATACATCACCACTTGGCAAATGATTTAAAGTTGCTAAAGGACATAACTGGTAGCTACAACATGAAAGCTGGTAAATCAGATGGAATAATAAAAGAGCAATTTTGATTGGCCAAATATTAAAGACTCCAGAAGTTACAACCCTCCAACATGAAAGACTTCTTAATTTAATGAACTTTCTCAGCCTGTGATTCAATTTATTTGATGATAGTGAAAATCACTGTTTTTTCCTTCACCTCTCCCATCCCCTCTCTTCCCATCATCCCCCCCTTACTTCTCCTTCCTTTATTCCTTTTTTATCTTCTATTTTCTGATTATATTTGAGAAGTTTTCTAAAAAGTTTAGCGTTTTGCTCATTTTCCCCATTGAAGGCCCATTTTAAAGTATCATTGGAGGTGAAGAAAAATGTACTTATTCAATGCAAAAACCCTCAAAAGAAAAGGCAATAAACATTTTATCCTGAAGATTTGCTGTTTCAGTTGTTTTTACGTGTTTAACATTTCATCAGACAAGTTCTGTACTCCAAAATGTTCTTGAACCTGAAATATATTTCACTTACAGCTGGATAACATCCACCTTCTGATAATACGTTTAATATGGCAAAGACACTTTCCTTAAATGCAGTATAAACTAAGTGTTTATTTTGTCATTGTAAAATGGGAGCTGTTCAGTTGTTCCAAACTTTATCTTGGATAACCTTGAAAAATAATTCTTCATTTAATGCTCTCTGTCTTACAGTCAAGTGAATTATCTTGGTATACGGGAGTGTTAACTGACACCAGTTCTTCTGTTGCCATTGCTTTAAAAATAGCTCTATTTCTAAACCCTTTCCATAGAGTTTCTTTTAGGAACATGATTTTTTCTAAACTATAGTAGCCTAGTCCTCAAAGCAATGTGACTTCTTACTGTTTCCTTCTCATTATCCCTGCAGTTTCAATTACATATGTAACTCTTGGCTTTATTTTAAACAGTTGTGCATTAATGATGAGCCCTGAAGTCACCTGGGGTGACTGGTGTCAATAGTAAGTCTATGCAGAGCTACTTTACATAAAGCAGTTTACTTCTGATAAGATGAAAGGTGCTAAAGTGAAACCTGCCTCCTATTATACCCTTGGGGTGTAATCAAGAGGGGTGTGATCACAGCATACCAATTAAGAGGGTTAGAGCAGGCTGCAATGGGTAGGGAATTCTCCACATATTTTTGAACTCTTCCGAGGAAAAACATCAGGGCACAGGACATCTAATTCTTTTGCTAGAACAGTTGTATACTAAACCCCTGTATCATGGTTTCTGCCCAGAGGTTATGCTCTTAGATTTAATTTTCACATAAGTCAGAATAGCCATTATTGTTCATTTAAACCTTGGCAAGGAAAGTACTACTAGTTCTCAGACTGTACTTTATCTCATGGGCAGTTATAATAATTATAAGAAAAGAAGACTTGCATTTCCATTTCAAACTATCTCAGCACCCTTAATAGCTCCTTGACCACAAGCAAATATACAGTAGTCCTCCATATCCATGGGCATTTGTTCCAAGTCCCCCAGGAGATGCCTTAAACCACAGATAGTTCCTAACCCTATATGTAATATGCTTTATCCCATGCATACACCCTTATGATAAAATTTAATTTATAAATTAGGCACAGCAAAAGATTAGCAACAGTAACTAATGGTAAAATCGAACAATTACAACAATATAAGTTATATGTATGTAGTATATCTAAAAATATCTTAATGTACTTATATTTACCTTTTCACTTAAAAGAGGCACTTTACATCTTCTTTGGTATATCTGAATTACCAACATCACTACTCTTGTGCTTTGGGGCCACGATTAATTAAAATAAGGATTACTTGAAAACAAGCACTGTCATACCATGACAATCATTGGATAACCCAAATGGCTATTAAGTGGCTAGCAGCAGGGAGTGTCTACAGCAGGGAGGTACTGGACAAAGGGATGATTCATGTCCCAGGCATGATGGAACCTGACAGGGTGAGATTTCATTACACTACTCACAACAGTGAACATGTAAAACTTATGAATTGCTTATTTCTGGAATATTCCATTTAATATTTTTTGAACTGTGGTTGACCATGGGTAACTGAAACTGGAAAGCCACTTTATAAGTATCTTACCAGAAGTTCCTCTGGCCCTCAGATAGGAATCTTGCCAGTTCCGCTTTAAAACATTTTGAATCTTCTTGCTATGGCCCAATGCCCCCATCATTTATTTTATTACCTTACACCCACTTTGATTCTTCCTCTCTGACTGTTGAAGACTATGTATGCCCCATTGGATCAGGAGTGTCTAAATGGCTATTGCCCAGAATGCTCTCAAGAAATTATCTTCCACAAGCCAAAGTCATGACCCTGACCAACTCTGAAGCCCCAAACTCCAGGCCTGGATTAGTAAATCCCCCATACTCTGCTCCTATGTGAGGGAAGATAAGATTTTTTTTTTAACAATTACCAATGCCCTTTCATAGCCCTAGAGAATTTAGTTATGATGAATTGAAACGGTAGTATAAAGTATTTGCTCTGGTTCAGTCCTCAATCTGTATCATGTTATTATATAACTAATCCAATTGTATTGTCATTTTCATGTGCTCATATACCAAACAAAATATTACTAGACAACATAATTTTGTAGTCCTTTATTTGTTGATAGGGACTGAATACTTGTGTCCTCCTAAAATTCATATATTGAAGCCCTAGCGCTCAATGTGGTGGTATTTTGGAGATGAGGCCTTTGTGAGGTAATTAAGGTTAGATGAGGTCTTGAGGGTGGGGCCTTTTGATGAGATAAGTGTCCTTATAAGAAGAGACACCAGATAATTGTTCTCTTCTCTGCTGCGTGAGGCATAGCAGAATGTGATCTCTGCAAGCCAGAAAGAGAGCTTTCACCAAAACCTGACCATGCTGTTGACCTGATCTCAGACTTCTAGCCTCCAGAATTGTGTGCAAATAAATTTCTATTGTTGGAGCTACCCAGTCTACAGTATTTTGTTATGGTAGCTGAAGTGGACTAGGACACTTGTATTGTCCCTAGAGCCGGTATCTGATTTGTTAAAACAAACAGGCAAAAACAACAATAATAACAAAAACCATGATTATGGTATCAAAAATAAGCTTACCTAGATTGGTTAGTGCTTATCACAATGGTGCTGTGTAAGAACCCTTTCTCCAATTTAGTGGCTTCCAGCAAGCCTTTGTTCTCATGGTCAGACAGGACTTGCCGACCTAAGGTGGGCTGGACTTGGTGGCTCTGTCTCATGTTGCATGCCTGCTGGGCTTGACTTCAAGCTGCAGGTTGAGTTTGGATTTGTTCAATGTGTCATTTACTAAGCCTAAGCTGATGGCTACCCATTGCATGTTCTTCTCATGGGGGATCACTGCATTACAAGGTAGTAAGTCCACATTTCAAAGCTCTGCTAGTGTCATGTTTATTAATATCCCATTGACCAAAGGAGACCATTTTTCTCACTGTAGACCAGATATATAATTTTGTTATCGAGAAGTGAAAAATGAGACCAATAAATCAATTTACTGCAGTAGAAAAAGTGGGGATTATTTATTAGCACAATGAATTTAGTTTCAGTGGATATGATGCTTTTCTTTATGGATATGGAAAAATATCTAAAATACATTTTGTTTTTCCAACTTAACCATGATAATGGCTCAAGAAAATGTTTAGGAGTGTCCACAGCTCACTGCTTTGCTTAATAATCCCATCATTTGCCATGATATATTTAATCACCTCTGAATGTTTTTAAGGTCTTTGATAATGATAAAAATTACTGAGGAGGAAAATGATCACTATTTTGTACTAAGAGCTGCATACCATACAAGATAATTTACAGACATCATGTAAATAAACATATATCTTTGGCCCTGACAATAGGAGATTGGTGATATTATTCTCCAAATTTTGCAGGGAAAGAAATGGGACAAGAACAAATGGGTAACAAACATGACCAAAAGGACAAAATCAACCTGTTATAAGGTTGCATAGGGATTTAAGGAAGGTCAGGGAACTGTCTCAACAGTTGAATAGCCAAGCATCAAGAGGACTTTAACATCAACTCAAAGAATTGCAATCACAGAGTCTAATTTCATGAATGATTGGACCACTGAAGTGGACACAATGCAGCATGTGATTTACCATTATAGGTGTTGTTCTACCATTCTCAAGAGTGAACTACTTGGAGTTCCAGCTTCTACTATTACTTCTACTCCCTAGTGATAGATGATGTTGACTCTAATATCAAATTCCCAAGAGAAAGTGTCCAATAAAAGCAGCCACTCACCATCATGTATGGGAGAATCAAGTTCCTAACTCTTCCAATGCCTTTAAGTTGGTTTTTGTCTTTGATGCTCATGCTTAAACGATCGTTGTGGCCAGGGGGTTGGAGTGTGTTGATCTAAGCCCAAGATGGAACCAATGTTAATAGACACACAGAGTGTAGGAGAAGAGAGTTTTCCAAATTATATTTGGTATAAAGCTCCCCAGGTGATGTTATTGACCTAAACTGACCTACAACATAAATAGGCAGTATTGTTGTCAGTACTAGGAAGAGGTGTCTGAGTGTTTTTAAGAGTTTGGTGAGTTTTCGTTACTGATGACAAGCTATGAAACTGGATCAGAATGTGAGGAGGTTGAGTAGTAGGTCATGTGCAAACTGTAGGTTAAGATTAGGGCTGTGTGTTCTGTGACCCGGACACTGGAGAATCCGCTGTTCAGGAAAGATGTTTAGTGCACAATGCTTTTCAGGCTGTCAACAGCAAATTTAATAATTGATGGATGGGTCAGGGTCCTATGGCTTTCATTTCTGTGTCACATGACTATATTAACCATGGACATATACAAGCAGTATCCCCAAAACTATGATCTGTTCAAGGGATGGCAAGATTCCTAGTCTCAGGAGAGGAAATTCAGTTACTAGTATGTGGAAGAGAAATTTGAGAAACCTTAAATTAGACTATGGAAGCAGCTACTACAGTTTTATGCTGCCAGCTGTGAATTGTCATAGTTTTCTATTATCTGTACTAGTAAATGTTTGCTAACATACCGATGGTCACATCACAGAGGGATTTAGAAATTTTAAAATCTCTTCACATACTCATTTTGTCTTCATAACAGCCTGGTGTGTCCAACAGGTGTAGTTCTAATTTTTAAAATAAGAAAACAGAGTTGCAGAGAGACTGTGAAGGTTGTGACAGTAAGTGTCGGAGTCAGAGAGAGAAGCCTGATTTTCTTATTCCTATACTAGGTCGCTTTATCAGATTGTTTTACCAGACTTAATTGTTTCTCTTATAGTCTGATTCCCATGAAACCTATTAAAAATAAAAAAATAGAAAAAAACAAAGCAATTAAATTGAGATCAATTTTTAAGTTTACTTGGAATCTTGCACTGTTTTCAGAAGATATAGATTCAGATTCTAATGATTCTAATGTTGTTATCCTATCTTAATTTATATGGTCTATTTATCTTTCTCACTCTCTCTTGTCCAATCTTGAGTTATCTTGTTTTTGCCAGTTATGTATTTGAGGGGTGTCACGAGAAGAAAAATGTCTCTGGTTTTCATTAGATAACCAGATATACAGACTGATATATATATATATCACAGGAATAAATGTTGGTCTCAAAACTTAGATGTGAACGAATTCTAAGTCGGTTTTTGCCATGTTTTGGAGCTGTATGCCAGTTCAGCACTATCTAATAGATATATAACATGAGCTACATATGTAATCGAAAAATTCTAGTAGCCACTTTAAAAATTAAAAAAAAAACAAAGTGAAATTAATTTACTAACATATTCTAGTTAACTCAATATATCAAAGATTATTTTAATGTTCAATGAATAAAAAATATTAATGAGACATTTCACATTGTTAACAGGAATGTACTGTCTTCAAATTCTTGTGAGCTTTTTATACTCACAATACATCTGAATTCAGACGTCAAATTTTCATGGGTTAGAGTGAAGTACTGTCCTACTAAACAAATAAAGTTGTGTTTTCATGGAAAAAATCATTTACATTGCTTCAGTTTTAAACTAAAATGAAATTAAGCAAATTTACAATTTCACTTCCTCAGCTATGGTAGCCACATTTCTTTTTTTTAATGGCATTGATTTTTATTTATCTAAAATTTATCAATTGATGCAAATGCTCACTTGGCACTCACAAGCCACAGTTGACTATGCATTGAATAGCACAGTTCCAGATTATGAAAAACATTATCTGTTTTCTTGATTTTCCCAAACAATTTTGTATTGTTCAGCTTTTTTACTATCAAAGCCAAAGAAAAGTGTTATTTTTTCCCTCAGCATTTGCCTTTAACATGTTTTTCTCTTGGAGTTGGGTGGAAAGTGCATAGAATCTTCTTCCAAGACATAGTCGCTCATGGATGCCCCAGGAAGCACAATTAGGAGAGATTAAGCGTGTGTCTTTTCCCACATAATGGGTTCTGCTTCCTTTAAATCTGCACCTGGTGCCAATAGACTTGACCTTCCTGCTCTTGGAAAAGTTTTGGCCCTTTAATTAATCAATTAGCTTACTTATTCATTTTTTGAATAAATGTTAAATAATTTTAATTTATTATAATTTTAAAACAATGGCTATATAAAATAAAACTATGTAGATATGTTTATAACATATCTAGAAAAGTTTCAGTCTTTTTAGAAACTCAGAGTCTGAGGTTAATTTCATCTTCATAATTCTACAAGGAGTTCACTGTTTTCTTCTTCTGTCAGAGCCTACAGAACTATCCCAGACATCTAACGAAGTCCATAGGGCTCTTTCCAGCAGTCTTATTATGATGCACTGTTTTTTCAGAAACTCAGTGTAACTTCTGAGTGTCCACATCTCTTCACTGTTTCTCTCTAGAGTCGCAGGCTTTTGTCTGAAAATAACTTGGCTCTACTTCTTGTCTGTGATTTGTTACCAGTTTGTGTTGCAGTGGAGGTGCCAGATAGGGATTCTTAGAAATCCCAGGATAAGTCCCTACGTGCAGTGGCAATGAATCCCAGTTATTGTGTTTTCCTCTATCTAAACTTAATTTATATATTAAGCCTCTTTTCTGCCAGATTCCACACACTTAATCAACCAACTCAGGACATATTTATATTAAAAACTGGTGGGAGGAAGAACAAGAAGACAAAACAAACAAAAAAAAATCAATCATATTCTCACTTCCCACGGTATGCTATCATTGCTATTTTGCCACATTTGATCAGGTATATTTCTATCTGAAATTAGTCTTTTTCTCTCTTTATTTTCTTATTTGTATATTTAGGTGGGTAATGCTATATTTATACATTTTTATCCTTTTTATTATTACACACATGTTTTTATGCTATGACTAGAGGCCCGGTGCACGAAATTCGTGCACGGGTAGGGTCCTTAGGCCTGGCCTGTGATCAAGGTCTATCTTCCCTGGCTGCCAGCAGCTGGCCCTGTCCCCTGCCACCACCGCTGGGTCCCCTTCTGTGTGTGGGGCAACCGACAGGGCTATTGGGGCCTGGAGGACATGCCGATACCCACCCCTGGTTCCCTGTTCTCTATTGGGCGATTGGAGCCTGCTGGCTAGTGGGAGGGACCGAGAGGTTGGAAGGCAGGCCCCAATCAGGCGATCAGGGCCTTTGGGCTGGGGACAGCTCCTACATTGAGTGTTATCCCCCTGGTGGTCAGTGCATGTCATAGCCAACAAGTCGTTCTGCTGTCTGGCTGATTTGCATATTACACTTTTATATATATAGACCAGGGGTCCTCAAACTTTTTAAACAAGGGGCCAGTTCACTGTCCCTCAGACCATTGGAGGGCCAGACTATAGTTTAAAAAAAACCTATGAACAAATTCCTATGCACACTGCACATACCTTATTTTGAAGTAAAAAAACAAAACGGGAACAAATACAATATTTGTATTTGCATGTGGCCCACGGGCCGTAGTTTGAGGACCCCTGACATAGACTCTGAATGGTTACATAATACCCCATTATATGGTCATGCCATGATAGAAAAAATTTCATGAAGACTCTAAATTTAGATTACTTTTCTTTTTTGGCTCTCCTAAATAACTCAGTTGACCTTTTTTTTGTGTGTTTTCTTTGGACAGTTTCAAGGACTTTGAAATGATAAAATCAAATATTAAATTTTTAAAAAAGTATCAGCATATTTATCACAAAAATGCTTAGCAAAATTGTTTACCAATTTACACTCCCCTCCAACAAAATACAAGGACACCTAATTTGGCACATAAAACTGAGTATGGATAAATATCTCTATTTATAAACTACTTTGTATAACACAAATTTTTAGCAATATGAGAATTTGAAGGTAACAATCTTAGCATGTTTGAAAATGATGCTGACTTCATGAGCTAACACAAAGAATAATAAGAAAATGTTTTTATATTCTGGAAAATATTCCATGTGGAATTGAATACACAGTCTATATATGTTACATGGAAATATATAGTGTATATTTTATATATATTGTAATATATCTATATATAATATAGATTTATGTATATCTAAATATTGATATGCATTTGTGTATTTCTACTGTTAACTTTTTACATTCAGTTGCCACTGAATTATATTCAGTTTGTTTGCAAACTAAGAGATATACAACAAAAATTTGTGCTTTATTGCAAATAATATATTTTGGAGTCTAGATTCTGAGAGAGAGTTCGCCTGCTACCTGAAATGAAATGTGTTTTCCTCAAGGGAAATAATTGTGCATACTGCATAGATATTTAATGTTTCCTGGGAAATATTAGGTTATTTTATTCTAAATTTTAAATTTTTATTTCTATATATTGTATGATGCATCAGGAAAACAGTATTATGTTTTTGTTTTACAAGTCCTCAATTGGGAAATCTCAACACATTTTATTTCTTTTGTAGGTCCCTTTCCTTTAACAAACTTTTCTAGTTTTTAATTAATAATGTTGACTTTCATATAAATTTTTAAAAAGCTGTCTAATTGCTGTAGCTTATTATTGTTTGCATGAGTTTTGGTAACAACAGGATTAGTTATGCCAGTAGTTTTCTATTGAATCATCTCAGAACACATTATGTATATTTTTTATATATTTATATGCAATGGGGGAGTTTAATATTCATGAAAATAACAATGAATGACTGTTAGTTTTTCTAGTTTCTCTTTAAAGCCTTAGAATTTGCAGTTATCAGTGGTGCAGTTCTGAGATGGAAAGTCATAAAGTTACCTTCCATCCTCTTTAGTAGTCTGAATATTTTGCATCCATTCATAGGAAGCAACCTGAAACCTCTAATCGAAATCAAAGATTACACCACAGGGGTGCAATGTCTCTAATTTGTCTTGGAATGATGCAGTAGCTTCCCTTGACTGCTGTGTTAAAGTCATTCTGTTAATGAGAATAGCACATCTTAACCCATAGAAGATACTCCCTTTTTATGGTCCCATGACTCAGAGAAGATTAGCATCATTATTAAGTAACATTTAGTAAATGAATGCATGTGAGTGGCACTAGGCTAGGATCCTTACAAATCTAGTCATAAAGAATATTTCTTAACCTTCAGTTTATGACTTTCCAAAGCACAGCAGTTGTTCAAGCATGCATATATATACAGTTAACTATGTACTATGAAACTAAAGGACAACCTGAAATTCAAGGGCAACAAAAAGAATTTGTCTTTGCCACCCAGTTGGAGATAAAGTTAGTCAACATCCTGAAAAGATGCAAAGTCAATAGTGATAGGTATATTATCCCTGTTTGGTGGGTTTCATGATTATTTTTTTACTTTTCTGCACATGTAATTCTGAGGTGGTGAGTCACATAAAAGAATGGTGTCTTATTTCAATTTTAAAGCCTGTGTATTCTGTGGTAGTAAACTGAGGAGGAAAGTATCTGGAATATGGATTCCAAGGTATATTGGTGGAGTTTACAGTAGCTCAGTAGATAATTGACCATGCTCGGGTAGGTACCATGTGAACCTGTTTCAGATTTTGGCAACACCATCTGTTAGTTTTGGGACTTTGGGCAAATTACTCACATTTTCTTTTAGACCTCTTATCTTTAAAATGAGTGTTGATAAATATCATCATCTTCATGATTTGGGGGGTAATTTTAAATGAGATAGTGTGTATAAAATGCCTGGTACATAGTAAGAGGTCAATAAAAATAGTTGCTGATGTACCTTCTTTAAAACATATATTTTTATTGATTTCAGAGAGGAAGAAAGAGGGAGAGAGAAAGATAGAAACATCAATAATGAGAGATAACCTTTGATTGGCTGCCTCCTGCATATCCCCTACAAGGGATTGAGCCTGCAATGCGGGCATGTACTCTGACAGGGAATTGAACTGTGACCTCCTGGTTCATAGGTCAATGCTCAACTGCTGAGCCACACCTGCCTGGCCTTATGTACCTTTAATTATTCAATTTCTTTATTATTAGTTATCAAATTGGTTAATTAATTATATTTTTTTCCTATCACTCAATTGTTACTTGACATCTCTATCTGGTTTTCTGTCTATCTGATGGGAAATCATCAGATTGGATAGGTCTAGAATTGTCGTTTGGTCTGCTGTATTCTCTGGATGGTGTAACTGCAAAGGTTGAACCACTAAAAAAAGTCTCTTCTGCAGAGTCAGTTACCTTTCTATTCCCCTGCTATATCCTTGGTCAAGAATCTTATACCTTGTTCTGGCTCTGTTTCTCTTCTCAAGCATGCCTTACCAAGAATGCAATGCTCCCTTTTATTCCTAACTCACTAATTCTCATATTTTACATATGAGAATTGGTATACCCAGGATGCAAAAGACAGGAATGGCCATGACCCAGAGGACACAAATTCAAATCAGTGGAGATTCCAAGAAAAGGAAAAATCTAGGCAGGTGAGCACTTGCTGAGGCAGAAACTCGGAAGAGATAAGTATAGCCTCTAGCACATATATTAAAAAAAAAAAAAGGTTACAATTAAGATATCAATCTGAGTTTCACTCATCCATCCAGTCATTCAAACAACTTCTGCTGATCACCTCCACAGAGTGGCCAGTCACTGAAGAACCACAGAAGGCTGTAATTAAAGCAGTGAACAACACAGACAACATCTCTCCCCTCTCTATGATACTTCTTTCTTTTTAAAAAAATATATTTTTATTGATTTCAGAGAGGAAAGGAAAGGGAGAGAGAGATACAAACATTAATGATGAGAAAGAATCATTGATTAGCTGCCTCCTGCACGCCCTCTATTGGGGATCAGCCCGCAACCCAGGCATGTGCCCTTGACTGGAATCAAACCTGGGACCCTTCAGTCCATAGGCCAACGCTCTATCCACTGAACCAAACCAGCTAGAACTGGAACTTATTTCTAATGACTTTGGTTAAGGTTCCCAGTCTTGGAAGTAGTAGTTCATCAGTACAAAGAGTGAAGAAGCTCAATCATAAAGATTGGGCAAGAGTCTAGTTTAAGCAATGGGTTGCTGGATCAGTAACAATCTTTCCTTGGTCTCAACTTATAAAGGAGCAGGGAATTTCAAATCTTTCAGTTTGAGGCCAAGGCTGGTCCTGCACTAGGAGATAGTGAGGGTGAGGGGAATAGCATATTTAAGTAGCATTGTATGTAATGGTCAAGGAAAATCAGAGGCAAGGAGTGCAGTAGATCACAACCAAAAAACTATGCACTTCTCTTTTATGTCCTTCTTTATTAGATATGCTGAATTTTTCTCAAGTGCCTCTGTAGAATACCTATAGAAAACTAGTATTGGAAATATTACAAAGAGGGATAACTTTTTAAGAGTATTCATTTAAAACACAACGGAGGCCATTTTCTATCAACAAATGTAATTTGTAAAAAGCTGGTAGCATAGTAATTATAGAATGGTGATTTTTTAAAGAGAATATTTTCATAGTTAAGGAAAAAATTATTGAAATGGCGCCACCTCAGTGGTTCCTAAACTTTGGTATGCAGGAGATGATAGTATAGAATTTAAAATTCAACCATGTATATCAAATTGGATGACATAGGGATTTTTTTTAGCTCATTTTGAGCATATTTTATTTTTACTATTCATGCTGACTTCAAAAATAATTATAGAGAAGATATCATTCAACTATCTATGGTTGGAATAAAATGTTTTATTTGATTCTACAGAGAGAATACTTTTATACATATGGCCGTTCAGATACTTAAATGTCTCTATGCTAATAATAGAATCATTAATGTATTTATATAATGAAAATAGTAGAAATTAATACTGGGAAGTAATATAAAGTTAGGTGGCATTTGAAGGAATATGAGAAATTCTTACCCATTAAATTCAGACCCAAAGTTTGTTCTCTCTTTCCATTGTGATAATTACAAGTTTGGAATGGTGTGTCAGTCAGGATCCAATTAACAGACAGAAGACACTCCAATTATATTAACAGAAGAGAATTCAACCCAAAAATTGTGATTTTAGGATTGAAAAGCTAAGAAGAGAACAGCGGTAGCAACCACACAAAATAGCTACGACTCATACCACTGAGAAAAGATTGGACTTATTAAAACTTAGAAGCGTGCACTTTACTGAGCTTGAACTCAGACCTCCAGGGAGGGGTACTAATTGACTGTTGCTGGTTTCTCTTCTATAGCAGAAGGGGTCCATCAGGACTGAGGCTCAGACCTCTGTAAGCCAGTGCATGCTGGTATTTCTACGGCAGGGGTGCAATGAAGTCTATTTTGTGCATGTTGGGAGGGGAAAAAAAAATACCCAGCAAAATACAAGCTGGATTCAACAGCTGTTACTAAAAAATGTCTGCTGCTGTAGGCATGAAGAAGCAAGTCTGGAGTGCTGCTAATAGGAATAGTAAGTCCACAGGAAGCCAATAGGAATGAGTAAGTCCTGTATCCCTCCTATAGTCCTGCAGTCTCCCTGTTGTGCTCACTATTGCCAGATCCTAAGAGTGGGTCAGACAACAAAATGGAAACATGGCTTTCAGAGTCCCAAGCCTCTGAAGCAAATGCAGAGTATAAGAGGGTGAGTGGGTGTGAATCTGAGGGGGAAAAAAATCACTAAATAACCCTCAGAGAGGGTAATATTTCCCTGCTAAGGTATTTGGAAAAGAAGGCAATCGTTAAGATATTACTAAATTAGCCTAGCCAATTTGGCTCAGTGGATAGGGTGTCAGCCTGCAGTCTCAAGGGTCCCAAGTTTGATTCCGGTCAAGGGCATGTACCTTGGTTGCAGGCACATCCCCAGTAGAGGGTGTGCAGGAGGCAGCTGATCGATTTTTCTCTCTCATCGATGTTTCTAACTCTCTATCCCTCTTCCTTCCTCTCTGTAAAAAAATCAATTAAAAAAAAGATATTACTAAATTAGCCCTGGCCGGTGTTGCTCAGTTGGTTGCGCGTTGTCCCATACACCCAAAGGTTGCTGGTTCAATTCCCAGTCAAAGGACATACCTAGATTGTGGGTTAGATACCTGGTCAGGTCAGGGTGCATACTGGAGGCAAACAATCGCTGTTTTTCTTTCACACTGATGTTTCTCTCTCTCTCTCTCTGCCTCTCTCTCTAAAATCAGTAAAAAAATATTTAAAAAGACATTGATAAATTAGTGATTATTAAATAACCAGTAATAATTTAAACATTTTCACTAAATTCCAAGGATTAAAAAATGAACAAGCACCATATTTAAGGTAAGGTAATAGGAAAATATCTCATTTTTCCTTTGCAGTGTGGTTTTCCTTATATCTTCTTCACTTTTGTGATGAATTACTTTGCCCTCTTACAAAATGTGAATTATGACCTAATAAGTAATAATTGCTGCCTACTATTGAATATTTGGATATTGTGGAAGTGGAATTATACATACAATATTTAACATTTCTGAGAGTGCTAGCCATTCTCTCTAGTATTGATAAAGACTTATTTTTATAAGAGAAATATTATAAATATTGAACATCAAATTGTTTTAAAGATAGTATTGTCCTAACAATATGCATATAACTTATTCATAAATGAAATCTGAAATAGCAAGTGTGTTCTCTCTCTCTCAAAAAAAGACACACCAGACCACCTGGCCAGTGTTGCTCAATGGTTGAGTGTTGACCCAAGAACCAGGAAATCACAGTTTGATTCCTGGTCAGGGCATAAGCCAGGGTGGCGGGATTGATGGGGTTGGGGGGAGGACAGGAGGCAGCCGATCGATAATTCTCATTACTGATGTTTCTATCTTTCTCTCCCTCTCCCTTCCTCTCTATGAAATCAATAAAAAAATACCCCAAAACATTAACAAACAAACAAACAAAACAACCCAGTCTAAATGCCTTAAAAACTATTTGGAATGTTAACTTTAAAATATTCTAGAGCCAAGATAAAGCCAGTGAGCTAAGGTTTTTTTTGTTGTTGTTGTTGTTTTTTTTTTTTTTTTTTTTTGCTTCAATTGTATTATTTAGAACTAGCTTCAAAGAAGAGTTTTAATAAATGCTCAGGGTGTCTAATAGGCTCTTTTAGCTCATGTAGTTCAAAGTAGTAGGCTGACAGTGGCATATACCATTCCCAGATGTATTTATTCTAACATATTTTGCCTATCTCCTTCATAATTTCAGCTTAATACCAGTTTGTATGCATAAGTAATTCACTCTAAGATCTTTAACATTTTTTGGAAAAAATCATTGCTTAGAATCATCAGATCTCAGAGTTGAAAGGACACTTAGTCTGCTTAACGCAAGCAAATTTGGTTGGGATTGGTACCATGTACCTGGAGCTCTTGAGTTAGAAGCTGACATCTGGATGGAAAATATAGATATGTGAAAACAATTACAAGACTACATAATAAGTGTTACCACAAGGATCTGTGCAATATGCTCTGGGGACAGAGGGAGAAGAAACCACGAGTTGAGGTTGGAATTGATATTGACTTTGGCCTTGAAAATAAAAAGATTTTGCATGCCAGCCTGGTATGACAGGGCATTTATATCCCAGCCTCTACAAACATGTATTAAACACCCACTATGTGAGGACAGTATATTAGATGCTAAGAATACTAAGCTGAAAAAAACATGTATTTGCCTTGTTGGAGCTTTCAGTCAATGGGCTGATAAGGCAAATGCTGGGTGGTGGGAAGTCATGAATCAGTTGTGGTCAGGAACCAGTGAATAGTTTGGTATGACAATAATGTGGATTTGGGGCTTTGGCAATTGGCAAGCAAGTGAAGAGGAAGCAGGGAACATAGACTGGGGATAGAATGTGGATGGACGATATTCTGCTCAATTGAGATGAATGTGTTTTAAAAAATAGAATGAGTTTTTTAATTTTATTTTGTGCCTTTTGGGAAGAAACATTCAGTGGCAAAATGTGGAGTGGAATGTAGATGGGAAGAAATCATGTGGGGTGGTCACCTAGGAGGCTAGTGCCTATTCAATCAAATGGGAGAAGAGGAATGCCTAAACAAAAGTAATGACTTTTGGGGAACATACATGAGTATCTTGACATTATTTCTATCATTCTGTAGATGTGGAAGTGACGCCCTCTAGGAGTTAAATGACAAGATGACCTGGCTATTTGATAAGAGAAAATAGCTAAAGGTCTAAATTTCCAGCTGAATATTCTTTTTATGGTAACATCCCACTTATCCAGCCCATTGAACTATAAACGATCACCTATCAGGAATTATCTCACAAAAAAATAAAGCAGAAATGAAAACACTAAACTTCATCAAATCATAATTTTCTTTCTAAGTATGGAAAATATATCAATGTATAGTAAATTAAAATATATTAGAGGCTCTTTACATTAACTGTTATTTATTCATTCATTTAATAAATATTTGTTGAATGGACCACTATCAGTTGTTACCAATTGGTATCAATAAAGTAAAATATTAATGACAATATTTACACAGGAATTCCATGTAAGGGGAAGCAAAAAAATGATCATTTTGGGAGGAGGGCAATGGAGATTGTCTAACTGTTTGGGAAGCTCAAGTTAAACTGCTGAGTAATGAGTACAATCTGGAATGAAAGTCATGTGCCCATATGTAAATGGTGATCATTCCTCTCTCAATGTTCTTTCTTTATCACCACAATTTTCCTCTGGCCCAATATGTGTCTGCCACAGTTACTATCATTAATATATATAATTGCTACCTGAATGCCCCTCTGCTCTTAAAATTCTAACCCAGAGGAAGGTAGCAGACTCAGTTATCCTGGCTGCAAAAGGTATAGGGAGAATAGCTGTGAGCTGTGAAGACATTAAGAGACTTGATACCCATGGGTAATATCACATAAGGGATAGATTCAGGAATTTATATCAAATATAAATATTGCAGATTTACCCTGCCTCTTCCATACCACTTTTCTTTCAATATTGGAGATGAAAAGTAGCTTTGATATTAAATTATTTAAAAATCAATAAGATTCTGTCATTTAATTGAACCATGGTATGATAACTCACAACTTCGTTAAAGATTTACAAAAGTAATGAAGAGATACTCATGTTTGTTTTGTGATCCAGCTCTAGGTAAACCATAATATTCTATAATATTATTTTAGTAATTTATTGTTTGAATGGACAATAATCCCAATAAAAATCTCCCTAAAGCTATAGTTGTGCACCCTAACATTTTTGAAGTTAAAGACTCACTTAATCCCTTTAACATGTCATTATTAAGTATATAATACAATAAATCTAATAATTAAATTCTGGTAAAATGATTTATTTCTTAATCATTTTTAGTGTAATACTACTAAATATTCTATTAAGTTCAAATGCCTAATTAAATTGAACCCAAGCTTATTTTAATTTTCTCACATTAATTATCTTATTTAAATTATGAGCAGGTAATTATAGTTATTTTTATAAGTACACTTTCTCCAACCATATAAAATAAACTCCACATTTATCACATGGGAAAATGTCATTATGAAAACTTTTACTGCTACGGTTAAATGTTCATTCTATATCAAAATGGCCCCCATCTCTGATCATCATGGACAAAAGCAAGGCCAGAGAAGGAAGTTGGTAAGTTAGGGGTAGCTTCAAATCACAGACAATAGGAAGAACACTGTTGCTTATTTTTAATGGTTCACAAAGGTGGTGGGAGGTGGATGGGTGATACTATCACCCTGGAAGCATTTGGAAATATGTAAAGGAATTTTATTTTGGTTGTCACAATGATTGGTTGTGAGGAAATACTATGTATATCTAGCAAGAAGAGTGAGGTATATTAAATATCCTGCCATGTAAAGTATTGTTTTGCACAAAAATGTATCATTCAAAATTCTAATAGTTACCCATGGAGAAATGTTGAGCTACTTAGAGAGGAAACAGAAGATGTGATATAGAATTCAGGTCTTCTCTCTCCCCAGTAAATAGTCTTTTTCACTATCCTCAGGCAATACACAGAAGGTATTAACCAAAAGAATAATAAAGTATGGTGAAGAATTTATTAAAAAAGTAAATGAGGAGGAGAAAGTAATACAACTGAGAGCCAAACAGTGGAAAGGTGATGACGGGTTCCTAAGAGAAATGGACTGTAAGTGTGAGAGCAGAGAAGGGAAACTGGTTGCCTTAGTAAATACCCACCTCCACTCCCTGCTGTGTTCTTCCCCATGACTGTCTAGTGTCTTCAAGTAGAAATCTGATGCCCCCCCCCACACACACACACACACCTACTAGAATTAGGGAAATGCCTCATTTCAGGTTGGGTTTTCCTGAGGCCCATCTGTGGATGAGGATTTGCCTGCAAATGATTTATTAAAGAAATATTCTCAGGGATAACAGGTAAGTGAGTGAAGGAAGTAGAACAGGAATAGGGAAGAAATCATAGAAGGGGCAATATAGGCACAGTCTCAAGCTCAGGCTGATCCTGCAGGAATACGCTGGCCTCCACTGTGCTTCAGAGTTTGTTCCAACATGAAACAGAGGAGCTGGGCTTTTGTTTGCCTATATTAGTCAGTCATAGGTTAAGACTACCCTGGGGTGACCAAAACACCAAGGCACTGCCAATTCTCTGGTCTTTTGGGCAAAGCAGCTTTAAAAGCTTGAAGACAACCATCCAAAGAAATACAGGTGCAGATTTTGGAAAAGTCAAACCCCACAGAAGCCAGGGGACAGGCACACAGAAATCTTAATGGACTTGGGAAACCTTGGTGGACTTGAAAGGACCAACTGCTAACTTTCACAAAATTACATTGCAAGAAAGAAAGTGGAGGCTATTATCTGATTAATTAATTTTAAAATACCTGTAATTGTACTGCAGCTACAGTTAAAAAAGAAAAATATATATATTTCCTAATATAAACAGAACATATACAGAATTACTACATTATTAAAGATGCTATTTGTTCAATTCTTAGTGAACTTCTTAATTTTACATTTTTATATGACAAAATAGTTTTCCAAAGAGGATATTTAACTGCATGTGCAGATGGGTTCTAAATAGTAACCACAGGGCTCTCAGGCAAGGGATCTTTTAAATTTTGAGTTTCTCTCAGTCAGACATATTAATCTATTTGAATTTCCCAAACCAGTGATATTGGGAGTGTAGTTGAATTGAGTGTGGTTTTTAATGATATTTCTCCTCTTATATCTGGCTTTAGAAATCTCCTAAGACTGATTTTGTAGTGGAACACTTGCTAGAGGGGAAAAGGAGGCTGTGATTGTCAAACCTCACCATTATCCATTGGTACCCCCTTGTATTTCTCTTAGTTGAAGCTTTGTGGCATTTCTGTGTATATTAATTATTTGTTTTTAATTGGAAGTGTTATTGATTGTAAATATTTTTGACAGAAACTACCTTTTATCTTAAAGTTCAAATGTACCTAGAGGCTACTAAGAGATGTCTGTGTTCAATGAAAACATTAAAGTAATAGTGGTAAGTGGATGAGATGTGTCCCATTTGGTACAAATTATTTTCCCTCAAGGAACAGCTTAGTAAAAAAGCTGAACATAATTGGAAATTGATGAACTATTCAACAGCTTCAAATTCAACAAATATGTATTGAGCATTCATTATGTGTGATATACAGTGATAGCTCTAATAGGGGATAACAAATTAAAATAACCAAATTATGCCAGTTGGGAGTTCATAATATAGTGGGGAGACACACACACACACACACACACACACACACACACACACACACATTTTCATTCAAATAAGATAATGACCATTCCTCAGTCAAAGACATGAACAAATGACTGAGGGAACACAAGAGCAGGGAAAATAAATTTTTTCTAGGGTTGTTGGTAAAGGAAGGTAAGACAAGTGGGCATTGAGGAAGAATGAATTAAAGCTGAACCTTGAAGAAAAGGTCACTGGGGAAGAGGAAGGACACTAAAGATAGAGTACAAAAATGGAATCTTCAGGGAAAGAGAAAGAATCAGTGAGTGGGCAACTCTCATTGAAATAATTACAAGCAGGGTTTAGGAATATGACTCAAGTTGTACAGTATAGTCTGAATTGACTGGTGATCAGAGTTTGGGAATTATAGTTAGGAAAACCATTTTAGTGTTTATTATATTTGACATTTTGGATCTAGAGTCAATAGGGATCAATATAGATGCAATTCAAGAATGAAAAAATGAGTTTAAAATAACTCATGTTTCATAACTGAAAAATCTAGAGGATGGTGGTTTCACTAGATGAGATTGGAAATATAGATGAGGAGCAGATTTATGAAAGAGAAATGATGAGTTGCATTTGGTATCTATTGGACTTGATGCATTAATGGGATGTGCAAATACAGATTTCCAACAATCTCTGACAAACATATGTTTAGATCTGAGAAGGGAGATCAATGATAGCTGTGGCATTGATAGAGTAACACAGGCAAAATGCCAAGATTAAAGATAATGAATTTGGAGTCATCCAAATTGTGTTTAAGTCATTTGGGCCGATGATATGGCAAAAGGATAATGCACACAGAAAAAAGGAAAAGGGATCCAGAACCAAATATTGAGAAGAGTTTACATTTAAAATTTGGGCAAAGATAATTATACACAGAGGTGTTTAGAAAAGTATTAGGAAATTGCAAAGGTATGTAGTTCCAGAAACAGTAAAATGGGACATGGTTTTCAAGAAGTTGGTGACTACATTGGTCATAGGAAATGATTAATATATATTAAATTAGGGATTGAAAAAGGCCATTTGATTTTCTAATGATTTTTATTAGTGCTAAAAGAACAATTTCAGTGAAATGGTTGATCATATCCTATAAATTCATTCATTCATCCATCCATCATTCCATCCATCCATCCATCCATCCATCCATCCATCCATCCATCCATCCAATATTTCTTTGGTGTTTACACCTAGGCCTGGCATTGGATTAAAGTGAGATTGGAGGTAGATAAACTGGAAGAGATAGCAAAAAAACTTCTCTCACCCGAGAAGAAGGAAAGGGAACCCAGGAAATTGGCATGGAAGCACTTTTGAAGGAGTTTCTCATAAGCAGGTTAAAAAGCATACTGAGATTTCAGCAGTGCAGACTGGAGGAAAGGGAGGAAAAGCAGACTAGGCAAGACAGAGCCTGGGGAAATTAGGTGTGGCTAAGAGGAAATTGAGTGTTGAGAGACAGGGCAATCTGTTAAATAGAAACATAGACAACAATAAGTTGGGAAACCAGGAGAAGAGTTCATAAGAAGAGGCAAATATGAGGGTCTCCGTCAAGAGGACTGTGAATCAGGCAGTGTCATTCCAGAGGGATCCTAGAGTACTTTTCTGGTTTTCCATTGCTATGTAACAAAATACTCCAAATTTAGTGGCTTAAAACAACAATTATTTTATTTCAAAATTTTGAGGATCAGAAATTTGGTGGGGTTCAGCTCATTGATTCTTCTATTCTATGAGGTGTCAAACGATATCAGTTGGCTGTAATCAGCTAGTGGATGGGCTGATTCGGAGGGTCCAAGACAGCTTCATGCTATAATGTATAATGCTTTCATAAGGATGGCTGAAAGACTGAACTCATGAGGGACTGTCAAGCAGAGCACTAGCAAATGGTTTTTCCAGGGTATTCACTTTCATAAATGGCAGTTTAGGGCTCCCAGAGAGAGTTTGGGTTTCTTTGAAACCTAAAAGAAGCTAAAGGCTAGTTAGTATTAATGACCTAAGCTTGGAAGTCACAAAATTTTACATTTGTTGTACTATAGTCATCAGGCAAGTCACTAAGACCAGCCAGGTTTCAAGGAGAGGAGAATTAAATGCTGCCTCTTGATGGAAGAAATGTAAGAGAATTTTGTCTCCTTCTCTAGTCCATCACAGCTGCTGCGAACAATTTCCTCCTCCTATCATCCTATCATAGTTCTCTCAGGTATTAAGAAATCAATCTCTTGTAGGAGGAGAAAGGGTCAGTGACTCTAACTGTGAAGGGTAGAAGAAGAAAGGACCTTATACAAGCCAGAAGAGAAGGAAGAGTTGCAGGTTCTGAAAGGAAAAAGATACTGCTTGGCAGGATACAGTTGATACTAAAGATTTCAAGGCTCATGCTGAGCATTTATTCCTCTACATTTTCTAAGTCCAAACTTTGTATCGAGTGAAAACATCAGAAAACAACTTACTCCAGGTATCTTAGTTTTGCTCCCTGTAAAAATGAACTCTGCTATAATGTTGTGCCCTTGGCAACAGGTGAAGGATGATTTAAGAAAAGACATCAATTGATAAAGGGCTTATCTTCTCTTTTGTGAAACAGTGTCTGAAGATACTGTGGGTCAAGTTTTCTTTATTAATTTGAAAATTGGCTATGAAAGCTGTTATGTTACAAGGAAAGAATAGACTAAGGCCTTGCAACTCAAATTGTGGTTTACAGTCTAGCAGCATCAGATTTTCAGGCCCCACCTCAGATATAGAATCAACCAGATTTTGCACTTTAACAACATTCTCTGAGATTTTCTGTGCGAATGAATGTTGAGAAACTCAGGTCTCAGAGATATTGGATTATTCACATCATCACAGTAGATTCAAGGTATCTTCCTCTGACTTTATTTGCCTCATAGCACCTCAAATATTTTTGTATTAAATAGTATCACTTATTGTATTAATTAATCCCACTTTGGCAAAGACCTCAATGATGCATACTACTAAAAAGAAAGGTTTGATAATTGGTCTTATTGATAAATAATTATGTTTTCTAGCAATACTATTTTCCAAGTCATGTTGAAAAGAGTAAGTCTCTGGGTATTATATAGAAAATAGTTGCATGGTCACACCTTTTTGGAAATACTAATCATTGTTTTGCCATACTAGTTAAAAAGCTATCTTTACACTAAGGAGTTTCAAAGAAAGCCTAGAATTTTCAGCATGGCTTAGCCTTTTCTGGCTGCTATAAGGCAATACCATAGACTGGTTGGCTTATAAATAACAGAAATTGATTTCTCAGTCATAGAGGCTGTAAGTCCAAGATCAAGGTGGCCACAGATTCAGTGTCTGCTGAGGGTCTGCTTCCTGATTCATAGATAGCCATTTTATTGTCGTGCCCTCACATGGCGGAAGCATAAGGGACCTTTTTGGAGTCTCATTTATAAGGGCAATAATCCCATTCTTGAGGGTTCTATCCCTATGACCTATTCATCTCCCAGGGACCTCATCTCCCAATACCATCACATTGGAGATTAGGATTTCAATATATGAATCATAAGGGGACACGATCCCTCAACATAAAATATTCCTAAATTATTTGAAAACTGAGCACAGTTTTTAAACAAAGGACATCTCAGGATATTTCTCCATGGAATATATCTTTTAAAAATGCTCCCCTACATTAAGAAAGTGACACAACCATTGTATTTGCATTTTTTTCTGGATACCAGACAATTCATAGCTTGGTTTGGAGACTAATGCCTGTACCTTTTTTCAGCCAGGAGTTTGCCATATAGAATTATTCTCTCTTACTTTTTATTTTTTTATTATCATCATGGGTTATATTTGGGTTCTCTATACCTGTTTTAATTGTGAAGACCTCAAATCTATTGTAAAGTTTTAGAAGTCACACATCATAACTAGATGCAATATAATAATAACAACCACAACAATAGAAATAGCTAACATTTCTGAGTACTTACCGTATACCAGACTCTGTGCTAAGCTCTTTATGTGGATGATTGACTCCACATAACAACCTTGTGTGGTATGTACATGTATCCCCATTTTTCAGATTGGCAAATTGAGGATGCATAGTTAGGTGACCTTTTCAAGTTTAGAGTGCTAGTAAGTAAAGAGACTCACATATCATTCTCACATGTTGACCTTTCTCCTCATCCAGGTTAAGAGTTGAATGCAGGCTGACTGGCTCAGTCCCACACTTAGCACTCTTTATACAGTATCACTAAAGAAAGATTCTAGGGCAGGATTATTTTTTTTTACCTTTGAAGTTCTGCGCTTTCAAGTTTAGATTACAACACTTGGTGGGTATATACATTTAACAAATTTTAAAGCAATCACTTTTAAGGCCTTTGAATAACACTTGTTCTCGATTTACAAACTAATGTAACACTTTAAGTTTTTCACATAGTATTCATAAATTCAGTAAGTGGCTCTTTTCTTTGTAGGAAGTGTATTTCAATCATTTGAAAAAACTTCTGAAGTGATTTTAAGAAGCTGAAGAAAAATTACATAAAATAGAGTTACCCCATAAAAGCCATTCTTAATACAAAAGCCCATTTGTTCTCCATCACTGAAAAATTGGAAAATACACAAAGGTGGGGAGAATCTGAAGTGATTTCTAAACCCTTCTTGTGCCATAGCTATCTTAACTTAAGAAATCTGGTGAACCCTGTGTTCCCCTTCTTAAAATATTCTTTTAAAATATGTAACATGAAGTATATAAAGTTACAAAGAAAACCAATTGTATAGAAATACAATTAGCAAAATATTAAATAAATTTGCGGTACACCAATAGATATGATTCTTTTCTAATGCATGAATTAACAAGCAGTTTTAATGACCATAGTCATTTTCAAATAGTGATGAGTGTAAGCAATACATGGAGACATTTGCAACAGGTTCTATGTGATATGAAAATAGGATTATAAATTGTGGCAAAATCTCAAGTACTGCTAATGATGTTTAATTGCCTAAGATCATAAAGAAAGAAAATGATAAGAAATGTAGGTAATACAGAAAATAAATATGTACTTTTTTTCTATTCAAGTTCATGGACCCCCCTGATTCACAAACCTCCTTACCTTGGCCCTGTGGACCTCAGGTTGAGAGCCTCTCAGAATTTAGAGCTAGGATGAAGTTTCTTTCCTTTTATTCAATAGCAGCTATATAACTGACTATTATTTCATTTCTCTCTCTACTTTCCAGAAGCCTAAGGATAAATGTTTGCTAATTTGTAGTAGCTATTCTTAGCTTATACAGTTTTATTATATTTGCATCTTTCCTCTTAGCCTTCTTTAGACTCTAGACACAGAATAGGAGAATGTGAGTGCTGAGACTGTTGTTAGAGAATAACCAGTTTAACCCACTTTGTTTCCATATAAGAAATGAATGCTCAGATTATGCTATGCGGATAAGCCAGTTGGAGAGGTAAATATCACATGATGTCACTCATATGTGGGATATAATGATCAACATAATTTGGTGAACAAGAACAGATCCAGAGACAAGTAGTAGGGGAGTGGGGGTTAGAGAGCAACCGAAGAACTTGTATGCATGCATATTAGCATAACCAATGGACACAGACACTGGGGCGGTGGGGGCTTGCCTGGGGTGGGAATGGCTGGGGGGGGGGTCAATTTGGGGAAAAGAAGACATATGTAAAACTTTAGACAATAAAAAAAAGAAATGAATGCTCAGCCAGGTGCCTTGATGTGTTCAAGGTTACACAATCAGTGGAAGAGCTGAGCCTAGAATAGAGTTTCTCAAAATGTAATCCACTTCATTCCTGCATCAGAATCAACTGGCAATATGTATTTTTTAAAACAGGCTCATCCAGGTGGTTCTGATATATACTAAAGTCTGAGAAACAGAGGGCTGAGTCAAAAATGCCTGGTTTTAGTTCTTTCCCACTAAAGCATACTGCCTGCGAAATATATAAATGAGAAGGTAGGAGAATGAATCAAAATCACAGAGAGGCTAGTAGCCAGTGATCTCAAGAGCCCACATTTAGGGATCAGATTTTACTGGTAAAAGGAGAAGGGGTACTCATTTCCATGAAATTAGAAGGAAGCAGGAAATATTACATAATGGAATGTCCTGTGTCCTGAGAAGCCAGAGAGCAGGGTTATATGACCACTTCAAAAATTATACAGGACTCAAAAAGGAAATTAAAACAATGAGAGGCTGGATGAGGTCAAGACGGATAACTGACAAGACAAGTATGATGAACAGTTGAAGGAGAGAGGGAGATTTTACTGATGGTGATGTCATAGCTACTACTAAGTTAAGAGTTTAAAAGGAATGGGCTGAAGCACTGGAATCTCCCCGTTGCCTCTCTTGCATTCCTTCATTTCTTCTCACAACAACCAGAGATTTTTTTTAATTTCTTTATTGATTAAGTTATTACATATATATCCTTATCCCCACATTACCTCCCACCCCCCCCCACTCATGCCCTCACCCCCCTGTTGTCTGTGTCAATTGGTTAGGCCTATATGCTTGCATGTAAGTCCTTTGGTTGATCTCTCCCCCTTATCCCCACCCTCCCCTACCTTCCCTCTGAGGTTTGACGGTCTGATTGATGCTTCTCTGTCTCTGGATCTGTTTTTGTTCATAAGTTTATGTTGTTCATTATATTCCATAAATGAGTGAGATCATGTGATATTTATCTTTCTCTGACTGGCTTATTTCACTTAGCATAATGCTCTCCAGTTCCATCCAGGCTGTTGCAAATGGTAAGAACTCCTTTTTTTTTTTTTTTTTTTTTTTTTTTAAATCACAGAGTAGTATTCCATTCTGTAGATGTACCACAGTTTGTTAATCCACTCATCTGCTGATGGGCACTTAGGCTGTTTCCAAATCTTAGCTATGGTGAATTGTGCTAAGAACATAGGGGTGCATATATCCTTTGTAATTGGTGTTTCTAGTTTCTTGGGATATATTCCTAGAAGTGGGATCACTGGGTCAAATGGGAGTTCCATTTTTAGTTTGTTGAGGAAACTCCATACTGTTCTCCACAGTGGCTGCAACAGTCTGCATTCCCACCAGCAGTGCACCAGGGTTCCTTTTTCTCCACATCCTCACCAGCACTTGTAGTTTGTTGATTTGTTGATGATAGCCTTCTGACAGCTGTGAGATGGTACTGCATTGTCATTTTGATTTGCATCTCTCGGATAATTAGTGACTTTGAGCATGTTTTCATATGTCTCTTGGCCTTTCTTCTGTCTTCTTTCGAAAAGTATCTATTTAGGTCCATTGCCCATTTTTTTTATTGGGTTGTTTATCTTCCTTTTGTTAGGTTGTATGAGTTCACTGTAAATGTTGGAGATTAAACCCTTATCAGAGATAACATTGGCACATATGTTCTCCCATGCAGTGGGCTTTCTTCTTGTGTTGTTGATGGTTTCCTTTGCTGTGCAAAAGCTTTTTATTTTGATGTAGTCCCATTTGATTATTTTCTTTATAAAAGGCCAATTAGACCATATCTCTTCCTCTATGTAAAACCCATCAAAGCCTTTCCACTGCATTTAGAAAATATCTATACCACGACAACTCTTATTCCTCTTTGGTTACTAACTTCCTTTCAAACCACTCTCTCTGTTTCCCCTTGTGTGTGCTAGTCCCTCTATCTTATTTCTGTTCCCATCTCCCTTCTTCAAGAGTCTGGCTCTATGTCATCTTTCATTAATTTTTTTTCAATTATAGTTTACACTCATTATTATTTTCCCCCTTTTTATTTTTCCCTTTATTGAATAAGATATTACAAATGTGTCCTTTTCCTCCTAATGTCCCCTCATCCCCCCAATCCTGCCCTCACCCTCACCCCTGGTGTCCACATCCATCACTTATGCTTATATGCATGCATCCTTTGGTTGATCTTTCCCCCTCACCCCCGCACTCCCCTACCTTCCCTCTGAGTTTTGAGCATCTGATCGATGTTTGTCTCTACATCTATTTTTGTTCATCGGTTTATGTTGTTCATTATAATCCACAAATGAATGAGAGCATGTGATATTTATCTTTCTCTGACTGACTTATTTCACTTAGCATAATGCTCTCCAGCTCCATCCATGCTGTTGCAAATGGAATATTATTTTATATTAGTTTCATGTGTGCAGGATAGTGGTTAGACAATCACATCCTTTACAAAGTGTTCCCTCTGATATTTCTAGTACCCACCTGGCCCCATACTTAGTTATTGCAATATTATTGACTATATTTCCTATGCTGTACTTTACATCCACATGACTATTTTCTAACTACAAATCTGTACTTCTAAATCCCTTCACCTTTCATACCCAGTTCCCCAACCCCTTCTCTTCTTGAAACCACCAGTCTATTCTCTGTATCTATGAATCTTTCTATGTCATCTTTCAGATCTTACATTGAATGTCATTTTCTCAGAAAGACTTCTTATCTATGTAGCATGGCCTTGTAATTCTCTTTCAGATAACTATTTTTGTCTTAGAATTTGAAACCTTAAAATCTCTATTTTTATATTTATTTATTTTATTTATTTATTTACTTTTTTGTTGTTCATCTTCCTGGGGAGATAGTAAGCTCTGGGAATGTAGAAACTAAATCATTATCCACCTAAACCTCATGTGATGTCATATTGTAGATACTCAATAAATATTTGTTGAATTTAAAGATGGAGAGACAGTGTTCAAGAATAGTAGACTGTGGTGAAAGGGAGTAATTTACTGTTTGTGATCCATGAGATAGAATAATTCAAGGTGGATGAGAAGTCATGAACTGGCCACATGAATGGATATAAAGTGATGATCAAAGCCACTGGAACTTAGCAGGTCAAACAGCTGGGAAGTAAAGGCATTAATTATGATAATGGTCAACAGCATGTTGGTCATGAAGGCATGTCAATCTCTAAGTTTCAAGGATAAAAGCCATCCTCACTTGGAGTCTGCTGGGGTCCAACCCCAGCAGGTCCAGGGGTCCCCAAAGTTGTGGACGGAGTCGGCGAAGAAGGAATAACACGGAGACAGCATTCAGTTGATCAGCAGCCTAGCCAGGATCTCTAGCCAAGTTCTGGTTCGGTTCTCTCACTAGGTTCTCCAGCCAGGTTCTCCAGGTTCTCCAGCCAGGTTCGGTCGCCAGATTCTGTAGCCAGATTCTTCAGCCAGGTTCTGTTGCCAGGTTCTGTCTAGGTTCTCCAGCCAAGTTCTGTAGCCAGGTTCTGTCCAGGATCTTTTGCCATGTTCTCTCGCTAGGTTCCGTCTCTAGGTTCTGTGTCAAGGTTCTGTGTCCTGTTGTCTTGTTACATCTGTATTTATACCAGTTGATTCCAATCCTATCAATCTCTATTCCAAAGGTTAGGGTGTTTCTTATCTCCATTCCAGGGAGTAAAGATTTAAGTGTGATTGTTCGTAATTAAAGTGATTAACTACCCGCCTGGCACTTAGTTGAGGGGTTTTATCCCCTCCCTAACTTCAGGGAAAAATCTCTACCTGGGGAAACAACCTTTCTCGGAGAGGTGACCTTGGTTAAAACACATAGCGCTAAGGGGAACAAACATATTAAGAACAGTATGCTATATACGCCAGGTCCCTTGAAACATGCTGTGCAGATGTTTCTTTCCTGCAGCGACTGTGTCAAGCAGCAAGGATGGACTGGCTCCCGGCAGGAGTCCTCTGCTCATACAATTAATTCATGCTGTCTATTCTTGCTTTTTGGCCCTTATGCCCAAATTCCCACCAGAGATAATTGGGGTCCTGTCAAGCCCTCAACTATCATGTCCTTTTCAGTGTTTTTTTTAAAAACTATATTTTTATTGATTTGAGAGAGAGAGAGAGAGATGAGAAAGAATCATTGATCGGCTGCCTCCTGCATACCCCACACTGGGGATTGAGCCCACAACCCATGTGCCCTGACCAGGATTCAAACCGTGACCTCCTGGTTCATAGGTCAACACTCAACCACTGAGCCACACCAATTCAGTTTCCATGTTATTTTCATACCAATCTAGGAATGCCTCAAGTGCCCAGGAGCATCCCTTCAGCCTCACCTACATTGAAATTGACTGACACTTCCATTGCCTATTCTACAGCAGTGGTACTATAGAGATAGGGAAGGAGTGGGATCTCTAATTGGCTTCAACCTCCTGGGCCATCTCCCTAACAAGCCAGGAAGGTGTCTTCTCAGCTCTAGGATTCTCCCCAACATACCTAGGGATTGATCTGAGAGTGGTAGTAGGATGATAGAGTCCCTTCTCAGAAACTAACAGTAATGGCTATTTTACCACAATCCATATCCATCCTCTCCTTTTCCAGCTGCTAAACTTTATCTCCTTTTGGATGAGACAGACTGCTTCTGTATCATTATGCAGTTTTCCTAACTCTTTTTTATGGGATAGATAACTGTCATTGGTAGTCAGTATACTGAGGATTTTGCAATGCACTGCTCTGATGTTTGCCAACGATTTCACAGGTTACTTAGAAACATCTAAGTTTAGTATCTTATGTTATGTTACTTTAGTATCTTATGTTATTCTTTGCATTTTCATGGTAACAAACATATATTTAGGGAAATACACATACACAGATACCAAGAATAAGGGGAAAGACCCTTACTGTTAAGGCTGCTCTCTACACTAATAAAAGAGAAACATGCAAATTGACCGTCCCTCCGCTATGCCCACCAGCCAATCAGAGCGATATACAAATTAAGCCAACAAAGATGGCGGTTAACTTGCATACACAGGCCCAGAGCGAAGACTGAAGACAGCATAGAAGGAAGCCAACCGCTGCAGAAGGGAGCGAAGTGGAAGAGAAGGGAATGGAGCCGAGGTAGCAGAGACGGGAGCGGAGATGAGGC
This sequence comes from Myotis daubentonii, assembly GCF_963259705.1. Lineage (NCBI taxonomy): Eukaryota > Metazoa > Chordata > Mammalia > Chiroptera > Vespertilionidae > Myotis > Myotis daubentonii. Next base: position 115,803,993 of record NC_081861.1, read on the forward strand.
AGCAGAGATGGGAGGGGGTGAAGTGGCAGAGAAGGGAGGGAGCAAGGTGGGGGAGGTGGGAGGGAGCAAGGTGGGGGAGGTGGGAGGGAGCAAAGTGGTGGAGAAGGGAGGGAGCCGAGGCAGTGAAGAAGGGAGGGTGCTGAGGCAGCGGAGACAGGAGGGAGCAAAGTGGAGGAGAAGGGAGGGAGAGAGTGAGGCGGTGGAAAAGGGAGGGAGACGAGGAAGCCCTATTCTTGCAGGAATCTTCCTGCAATGGGCCTCTAGTAACAAAATATTAGATAATGGATGGCTTAGAAACATCAGAAACTTATGTCTCATAGCTCTGGAGGTTGGAAGTCCAAGATCAGGTGCCAGCATGGTAAGGTTCTGGTTAAGGTCTTCTTCCAGGTTGCAGACTATCAACTTCTTGATATATCCTCACATGGCAAAAGGGCCTAGGCAGGGGTCCTCAAACTAGGACCCACAGGCCACATGCAAATACAAATATTGTATTTGTTCCCGTTTTGTTTTTTTACTTCAAAATAAGATATGTGCAGTGTGCATAGGAATTTGTTCATAGGGTTTTTTTTAAACTATAGTCCGGCCCTCCAACGGTCTGAGGGGCAGTGAACTGGCCCCTGTTTAAAAAGTTTGAGGACCCCTGGCCTAGGGAGTTCTGTGAGTCCTCTTTTATAAGGATGCTAATCCCATTCATGAGTGCTCCACCTTCAGGACTTAAACTCCTCCCAAAGGTCCCACCTCCTAATACCGTCAACTTGGGGAGTAGGATTTCAGCATATGAAATTTGGGGGCACAAAAACATTCAAACCGTAGCAAGGGGAGGGGGCAGAGGAGGCAAGTCATTAACCTGTTATGTTTGTAGGTAAATGAAAATGAAAATGAATTTCCAAGTCAGAAAAGCTTGTGATGGAGTAGTCAAAATTGAGGAAATAAAGGCAACTGTTCAAAATACTTTAGGATTTCAAGACACTGAGGAAAGAGTTAGGAGGTGGACTGATGGTGAGGACAGAAGGAAAAATGGACCAAAATAGAAAGGAATAAAAATGTGGAAAAATATTGCAGATTTAGGTAGATGGTTCTATCGAGGGCTGGGATTGAAGCTTCTTTGGACAAGGAAACAAGGCCAAGGACATTTCAATAATCATAGGGTATGGTATGAAGAATCTTCAAAACATTGAACAACTAAGCAAGCAAACAACCAACCAAACCAAAAAACACCAAATAAACAACAACACTGGGGCTGGAATTCATTATTGATTAGATTCTGGTTCCAACTGGCAATTTTTTTTAATATGGTGCAGTGAACTGTTATGACAGTTTCATCCCAGATGCCCATGTTAGCTGTTGACAAGGAGTGCCATTTATTACTGCCACTAGGTTTTATGTAAATGTGGATGTTATATTTTTGTGTCACTTTTTCCCCCATTCAGATTATTATTGACATATGTTGCCTGCTACTAGTATATACCAATTGAACAAGGATTTATCCTTGAAACTTCAAAATCGTTTCTCTTCTTCTTCAACCAATTCATGCTGGATCATGCATAAAAATACAAGAAGTCTGTAGCACTTTACCATGGCAATTTTCCCCATATTAATTCCAGTTGGTTTTCAAAGATTAATTTGTGGTCAAATTGGTTTTAGTCACTAAAGAATACCTTAAGGAAAGTGAAGTCCATTTTAATGATTATGTATATTTTAACTGCCTTTAAGGAATTGTTAAGATTGGGTTATAAGAAGGTTATTGGTAATAACTGATATGTTATTATACAGGATGATGCTTGTTTTGTGAATTAAAGTAGATAACAATAGTTAGTAGTTTGTATTATTTTTTCCATACATGCATTAATTAATTAATTCCTATTGATGTTTTCCCTCATGGATTGTACACAGACTTTATTAAGGATAAAAAAGGAAATGGGCAGAAGTACCAAAGGCTGAGGAATAAAATTATCAAAGAATATGCTTTTGATCAATTAGCTTCTAAATCCTTGTTCTCAAAATAACCATACCACGCTGGGTATTTTCCATAAAATGAGGAAGTCAGAATAATTCCCAGTACTACACAATGATAAATACTCAGAGGGTTGACTATGATTTGCAAATTCCCAAAGTGGCTACATTTGAAGGCCATCTTTTCTACCCTCTTTGATTTAGACACAAATACATTTTAGCTTTTAGCCATGATAGTACAGTCTAAGATAAACATGACTGTGAGCCCTTAATAGGGCCATAGTTAGGGAGATGCCAATACAAAATACTCTATTTTCAGTAGAATAAACAAGCAGGTTTCACCATGCCTTTTTTTCCCCAAATAAAATGTTAAGGATTTTGTTTAATTACGCAGGAAAATGTTTATCATAAGAGGTTCAATAAAATCATCAAACAAAAAATGAGAGAGTGGGATAGGGTTGAAGCTTTAACCTACAGAGTCAGAGGATGGATTTGAATCTGAGTTTAATTTGAACCTTAGAGAATTTACATAAGACTCTGAGTCTTAATATCCTCATCTTTAAAAATGTAGAAGCAATGTCTTCCTCACTAATTCGTTCTACTATCAAACAGAATAAGCTTAACACTGTTCATAAAATTCTTAGAACATCTCAGTTTAATAAAGAAACACTTAAAAAGGTACTTAGGTTAAAGAAGGTGAATAGGCTGTCAGGAGGAGAATGAAAAGAGGAAGAGGAAGAGAAGAGCTAGAAATGTGATAGTTCAAGCTTGAAAAACGTGTGGTTATATATGAATAGAAAAGAGTATGCTTACATATGAATATAAAAAGTTTGAAAAAAACATGATGACATTTGATCAGTGTATTATTTTTCTGTATATCAGTTTTTCCACAAAGTATATTTACTGGTTTTAAAATCAGAAGAAAACTTTTTTAAAACCAAGGAATTAAAATGAATAATTTTTCCATTTTAAATTTCATTTTAACTATGTTCAAACCTCTAACTCATATCTCACTATCTAAATTCAATAAAAGATTGCCAGTGCATCCCAGTAATACTTAAATTTAAGAGGCCAAAATACAGTTATCCAACCAAGTGAGTGAAAACCAACCTTTTAAAAGTTGATAAGTGTTCAGCATTAAAAAATCTGATAATTATTATATTTTTAAACCAAGATAAATTTAATTTCTTTTTTAAAAAAATATATTTTATTGATTTTTTACAGAGAGGAAGGGAGAGGGATAGAGAGTTAGAAACATCAATGAGAGAGAAACATCGATCAGCTGCCTCCTGCACATCTCCTACTGGGGATGTGCCCACAACCCAGGTACATGCCCTTGACCGGAATCGAACCTGGGACCTTTCAGTCCGCAGGCCGACGCTCTATCCACTGAGCCAAACCGGTTTCGGCTAATTTCTTTTTTATAGTATTTTGGGGAAGTTGCTATTTCATCAAATAAAGCATTTTGCACAGCAATGATTAGCAAATGTTTGGTGTTGATAGAGATGAATTATTGAATTAAGCACATTTTGCAGTTAAGTTATATAATAATAGATAAGTCCTGGTAGAAACTTGTATTTAAAGAGTTATTAAAGTAATTTTTCTTATTTTTGAAATAAACAGGTATCATAATTTTCTAATTAATACACAAGGCAATTTATAATATTTCTTTTGAGCTTTGTGAAGAAATAATGTCAATCCTAACTCCTTCCCTTTGCTTGTTATCCAGTTTAATTTATTTAAAAATGTAGTATTCTAGAAACACTAACTGAATGTGACAGTTTAATTCACAGAGAATTCCTTTTAATTCACTATTTTTGTTGTGAAAATGTCTGAATGATAAATCACTGGAAATTAGAGCTTATTATGACAATTAGATAAACAGGAATTTTTATCTAGAGTGACAACAGAGTAAAAAAATCTAGCCAATAGGAGGACAAAAATTCACCTTTTCTTTTATTAGCCTCTCAAAAAATCCAAGTGAACCATCAAATGAACTTGCTGAATAATAAATACAACCTTTGTTATATTTGCAATATATAACTACAGAAGAGTTAAGAAATTACATTTTATTAAAGCAAACTTTGGAAATCTCTTATGGTTGACACTAGGGTGTTTTTTATTTTTTTATTATTTTTTTATTTTATTTTTTTATTGCTTAAAGTATTACAAAGGGTATTACATATGTGTCCTTTTTTTCCCCCCAACCCTTGACAATCCCCTGGCCTCCCCTACCCCCCAGTGTCTTATGTCCATTGGTTATGCTTATATGCATGCATACAAGTCCTTCGGTTGATCTCTTACCCCCCTCCCTCCTGCCCCCCAACCCTCCCTGGCCTTCCCGCTGCAGTTTGACAAACTGTTTGAGGCAGCTCTGCCTCTGTATCTATTATTGTTCAAAAGTTTATAATGGTCTCTATTATCCATGAATGAGTGAGATCATGTGGTATTTTTCCTTCATTGACTGGCTTATTTCACTTAGCATAATGCTCTCCAGTTCCATCCATGCTGTTGCAAATGGTAAGAGTCCCTTCTTTTTTACAGCAGCATAGTATTCCATCGTGTAGATGTACCACAGTTTTCTAATCCATTCATCTACTGATGGGCACTTAGGCTGTTTCCAGATCTTAGCTATGGTGAATTGTGCTGCTATGAACATAGGGGTGCATATATCCTTTCTGATTGGTGTTTCTGGTTTCTTGGGATATATTCCTAGAAGTGGGATCACAGGGTCAAATGGGAGTTCCATTTTTAGTTTTTTGAGGAAACTCCATACTGTCTTCCATAGTGGCTGCACCAGTCTGCATTCCCACCAGCAGTGCACAAGTGTTCCTTTTTCTCCACATCCTCTCCAGCATTTGTCGTTTGTTGATTTGTTGATGATAGCCAGTCTGACAGGTGTGAGATGGTACCTCATTGTTGTTTTGATTTGCATCTCTCGGATGATTAGTGACTTTGAGCATGTTTTCATATGTCTCTTGGCTTTCTGAATGTCCTCTTTTGAAAGGTATCTATTTAGGTCCTTTGCCCATTTTTTGATTGGATTGTTTATCTTCCTTTTGTTAAGTTGTATGAGTTCCCTATAAATTTTGGAGATTAGGCCCTTATCAGATACGACATTGGCAAATATGTTTTCCCACGCAGTGGGTTTTCTTGTTGTTTTGTTGATGGTTTCTTTTGCTGTGCAGAAGCTTTTTATTTTTATATAGTCCCATTTGTTCATTTTCTCTTTAGTTTCAAGTGCCCTAGGAGCTGTATCAGTGAAGAAATTGCTTCGGCATATGTCTGAGATTTTGTTGCCTTTGGATTCTTCTAGAATTTTTATGGTTTCCCGTCGTACATTTAAGTCCTTTATCCATTTTGAGTTTATTTTTGTGTATGGTGTAAGTTGGTGGTCTAGTTTCATCTTATTGCATATATCTGTCCAATTTTCCCAACACCATTTATTGAAGAGACTATCTTGGCTCCATTGTATGTCCTTGCCTCCTTTGTCAAATATTAATTGAGCATATTGGTTCGGGCCGATTTCTGGGCTCTCTATTCTATTCCATTGATCTATATGTCTGTTCTTGTGCCAGTACCAGGCAGTTTTGAGAACAGTGGCTTTGTAATACATCTTGATATCTGGTATTGAGATCCCACCTACTTTGTTCTTTCTCAGGATTGCTGCAACTATTTGGGGTCTTTTTTTATTCCAGATGAATTTTTGGAGAGTTCGTTCTAGATCTCTGAAGTATGCCGTTGGTATTTTAATGGGAATGGTGTTGAATTTATAGATTGCTTTGGGTAGTATGGACATTTTAATGATGTTGATTCTACCAATCCATGAACACGGTATGTTTTTCCATCTGTTTATGTCTTCCCCTATCTCTTTTTTCAACCATCAAATGAACTTGCTGAATAAGAAATACAACCTTTGTTGTATTTGCAATATATAACTACAGAAGAGTTAAGAAATTACATTTTATTAAAGCAAACTTTACAAATCTCTTATGGTTGACACTAGGGTGCTTTTTATTGTTCCATGAAGCTGAGAATTAACAATAATAGGAATTTGTTAATTTTGGTGTTTTTTTTCAAGATGGAATTGGAGGAGTTATGTGGAGTATATTGCAGATAATTCATTGAGTCAAATATCTAACAACAGTGACTTTTTTCCCATATTCAATTTCAGCAGTTAAAATAATATTTCCTATCTTGAAGTTCTTTTTCACCAATATTCCAAGGGCTCTTTTAAAATATTTCATAAGTAATTTATCCATTGTTATAATGCAGTTTATTTTTTGAGACATCTTTCTCCTGTGTAGAAACAAACATTCATATATGATCATGTATCAGTTAGCTATTGCTGTGTAACAAGATAACTCCAAACTCATTAGGTTAAATGAACAACCATTTATTATTCTTTCAAATCTTCAGAAATTTCCAGGCAGTTCTTCAGCTCTCTGCTTGGATTATTCATGTGTCTCTAGTTAGCTGTGAGCTGACTAGGTGCCTTATCTGATCCTTAGCATCTGATCTTTACCTTCTGTTTCCATTCTCTTCCTCTTTTCATATCTAGCTATTGATTTTCTATTCAACCTTATTATCCAATCTTGGATGACCCTCATCTGGGGCTACTGGGACAACTTGGTTTTGCTTCATGTCTCATCTTTCAGCTATCTGTTTCAGGCATGTTATTTTTGCACAGGTGGAGACATAAACGAGAGCAAAACTGTTCAAGCCCTTGTGAGGCCTACATTTGGAAGTGGAACACCTTCATTTCCACTGCATTCTATTGGTCAAAGCAAGGCAGTGGTCAACCCAGATTTCAGAGGCAGGGGAATAGACACCACCTCTTCATGAGAGGAATAGCACAGTCCCATTGCAAAGGGCATGGCTTCAGGAAAGAATGAAATATTTGGCCCAGTTTTGTGGTTAACCTATCTTAGATAGTGACCTCTGCTTTCACAAAAACAGGTTCAGATGGAAAGGTATATAACTTCTCATTGATTAGGATTTTGAGGAGCTCATATTTGCAATTTAGGGCAGGTGCTCCTTGCCAAGTAATATTTCCATACAAGAATAGTTCTCTCAAATTCTTAAGACTTGAAAATTAGCCTCTAAACAATGCCAATATTGCTCTTTTGTAAACAATATTAACTACCTTAAAACATTCATCTAAATATTAATATGAAACATATGGTAAATACTTCAAAATTTGATTCCATGTTCAAAAGAATAAAAACAAGACCATTTGACATTTGACCACACCTTTGGGTGGCAAACCAAGTCCTTGCTGCTGTGGTGTCTCACACATCTCAAGTCTCATCATCTCCCATTCCTCCATGTACCCTGTGCTCCAAGAACTTATTTATCACTGTTTCTTGACTAGTTCATGCAAGTTAATTTATCTGATCCTCAGCTTCTGAAGTGTCTCTCTGCTTGGCATTCTCTTCCTCTTTCCACATCTAGCTATTGATTTCCTATTCAACCTTGTAAATTCAGTTCAAGGATTTCTGCTTCTGTTTGTCTCTCAAGTGAAAATGACATCTCTCGTTTGTGCTGGCAACATACTTACTCATCACTATTGACAGGATTATAACACAGTGGTATAATTATATTGGCTGAAATGCATAGCTCTTTTCTGTTCTATGACTAAAGCTGTGAAAACAATGGCAATATCTTTTTTAAAAAATCTTTTATCTTCCCAATTATTCCCAGAGCCTGCCTGGCACAATATAAAGCATTGGAATAATATCTATTAAATTTAGTTGAATAATTTAATTAACCCCCTCTTTTGACTATGAGAGAAATAAGCAAATTACTAAATAATTTATCCAAGTTCACATAGCTGGGAAAAGTTACAACTGTGATTAAATACAGGCCTATTTGGCCCCAGACGCTATATTCTTTAATTTGAATCTCACTTAGAAGACTTTCCAATATGTAACTGGCATGTTTGAGTGGATCTCTGAAGAAATACTGCGCTAAATGCATGAGTAAAACTTTTCCTTACATTTACTACTATCTCACTTAATCTTTCTCAGCTTCAAGGGTTATATTTTGATTTATAGCCTTCAAGGTTTTTTTGTATGAGGGATTGCTTTTGTATTTTAATTTAATTAACATTAAAAAATCAGATTTTCTATATACCTTAGAGTGACTTCTGCATTTAAAAATGTGTTTTGGTCTCTAGAGCAGTATTTACTAGATTTATTGAGGAATTCACTGCCTGGCATACTGAACTCCTGAAAGAGTTAATAGATTCTCCAAAAAAGAGTGATATAACAGTACAAATTTAGGACAAGGAAGAATTTTCCTAATGTACATATGTAGAATTATCACTGTGCTATTATCCTTCGATTACTAATTCAATTTAAAATTAGAAGCAATTTTGCCCTGGACAGTTTTCTCAGTGGTTAGAACGTTGACCCTCAGACCAGAGGGTCACAGTGTCGATTCCCAGTCAAGGGCACATACCTGGGTTGCAGGTTTGATCCCTGGCCCTGGTGAGTAGGGCTTGTGAGGGAGGCATGCAATTGGTGTGTGTCTCACATTAATGTGTTCTTTTTTTCTCTTTCTCCCTCCCTCCCCCCTTCCACTATGTCTAAAAATCAATGGAAAAAATATCCTCAGGTGAGGATTCACAAAAAATTTAGAAGCAATTTTGTTTGTAAGCTATATAACTGTATCTGACTTTCAGAGACCTCAGGGGAAAGAAAAAGAATAAATTAGTTAAGTGATCCTTATTTTATTGAAAGAGATTTTGAAACTGCAGGAATAAAACCTATTTTAATTCATTGTGGTGAGGATTAATTAAAATAACCCATGTATAGCACACAGAATTTGAGGCTGATATAAACTAAACCCTCAATTAGTCAAGGCTTCTAAAATGTATCAAGTTGAATAATATGAAATTACCAATATTCAACCATATTTGACTATAGAATTGAAAGTTTCATATGATTCAAACTATTAAAAGGAAAAAGAGGTATAGTGGGGACAAAAGCTCTTATTTAAATACTAGAGGCCCAGTGCACAAAAATTTGTGCACTCGGGGGAAGGGGGGGGTCCCTCAGACCGGCCTGTGCCCTCTTGCAGTCTGGGACCCCTCGGGAGATAACGACCTGCTGGCTTAGGCCTGCTCCCGGGTGGCAGAGAGCAGGCCCAATCCCTAGGTGCAGCCCCTGGTCGGGCTCAGAGCAGGGCTGATTGGGGAGTTGGGGCGCCTTCCTCTGTCATGCACAGAGCAGGGCAGATTGGGAGGTTGCGATCCCACCCTCAGTCACGCTCAGGGTAGGGTCGATTGGGGGGTTGGGGCACCGCCCCCTGTCACACTCAAGGCAGGGTCGATGGGGAGGTTGAGGCGCCACCCCCTGTCACATACAGAGCAGGGCCCATCAAGGGGGTTGGGGCTCCATACCCTGTCATGCACAGAGCAGGGTCAATCAGGGGGTTGAGGAGCTCCCCCCTGTCATGCACAGAGCAGGGCCAATCAGGGAGTTGAGGAGCTCCCCCCTGTCACTCACAGAGTAGGGCCAATAGGGGAGTTGGGGCACCGCCCCCTGTCACACTCAGGTCAGGGTGGATCAGGGGGTTGGGGCGCCACCCTCTATCACTCACAGAGCAGGGCCAATCAGGGGGTTGGGGCGCTGCCACTGTCACACTCAGGGCAGGGCAGATGGGGAGATTATGACTCTACCCCATCACACACAGAGCAGGGCCCGTGGGGGGGGGGTTGGGACCCCACCCCCTGTCACACACAGAGCTGCAGGGCGATCAGGGGGTTTGGGCGCTGCCCCCTGTCACACTGATCCTGGTGCTTGGAGGCATATTACCCTTTTACTATATAGAATAGAGGCCTGGTGCATGGGTGGGGCTGGCTGGTTTGCCCTGAAGGGTGTCCTGGATCAGGGTGGGGGTCCCCACTGAGGTGCTTGGCCAGTCTGGGTGAGGGGATGATGGCTGTTTGCAGCTGGTCACACACCCTTCAGGGTGGGGGTCCCCACTGGGGTGTCTGGCCAGCCTGGGTGAGGGGCTGAGGGCTGTTTTCAGGCTGGACTGAAGCTCCCAACTGCTCCTTTTTTTTTTGGGGGGGGGGGGGGCCAGCTTTAGCTCTGAGGCCTCGGCTGCTGAAAACAGGTTTCTGGCCTTTGTTTACCGTCTGTTTTTGATACAATGTTGCGGTCCGGCTGGCTGAAGCTCCGCTGAGTAAAGCAGGTTTCTGGGGATTTTTTTTAGCTTCTTTATTCGCAACATAGTTGCTAAGAGTTGCAGCTGAGAGGCCGGCAAGTCAGGCGGGGAACGTTGGAGTTCTCCGTCACTGAAGCAAGCAAGCCTCCCTGTTCGCATCAGATGCCTGGCTGCCGGCCGCCATCTTGGCTGCCAGTTAATTTGCATATCTCCGCCCTACTCTGTGAGTGACAGGGGGATTAGCCAATGGGAAGGGTAGCGGAGTGACACTAATTACCATGTTTCTCTTTTATTAGATTAGACTAGAGGCCCAGTGTATGAAATTCGTGCATGGGGGGTTGTGTGTCCCTCAGCCCAGCCTGCACCTTCTCCAATCTGGGACCCCTTGAGGGATGTCTGACTGCCCGCTTAGGCCTGATCCCACCAGGCCTAAACAGGCTCGGACATCCCTCTCACAATCTAGGACTCCTGGCTCCCAACCACTCGCCTGCCTGCCTGCCTGATTGCCCCTAACCGATTATGCCTGCCAGCCTGATCACCCCCTAACCACTCCCCTGCCAGCCTGGTCGCCCCCAACTGCTCTCCCCTGCCGGCCATCTTGTGCCCACATGGGAGTGGCCATCTTGTGTATTGGAGTGATGGTCAATTTGCATATTACCTCTTTATTAGATAGAATTCTTTCCTGTGTGACTTGTCTTTTCTTGTTCCCTGGATTTGGCATTGCCAATAAGCAGACCCTCCTCATAGCCATGGACGAAGGCAATGAATAGTCCAAGGCTGCCTTCTTACTGTGTAGGGGTAGGGAAGAATTAGGAAGAGTCTGTGTATTGTCACATAATTGTCCACACTCAATTGCATTGCAGCATAATTGAGAAATTATCAGAATGTTAATTTTATAAATAAAATTTACATTTAATAATTGGCCATAAGGTCTCCTCCTACTGAATCTGAACAAGCCTGAATAATCCTTTCTCCCTTGGCAGTTTGCCTGGAGCTAAGTACTAATCCTTGGCATTTCTCTAGTGTTTTTTTTTTTCTTTTTGAAGAATCAGAGTGTTATTTAGATGCTTTGAAACCAAGTGCTTTGTCTTGCAAACTATATACTTTGCTTATTCTGTCACAAAGTGACTATCAGGGATAAAATATACTCAACATCCATTTCTGTCACTGTCTATCTCAACCTTAAATCATATACCTACATGATTCAATAGAAAAAATTAATTTAATTTTCAGAATTTTAAATTTATAGGGGGTAATTAAAAGTGGTATAAGAGAATTAGTTACAATTATGGTTGGTAAGTTTCCACATATTTTAACATAATTATTTGTGAATTATATTAAAGTTATATCTAGAAATGCAAAATAGAAAGTTAGCATAATTTTACTTGTATTTGTTTCAGAATACCTGGTGATTGAATTTGTACTGACCTATCTAATTTACAGAGAAAACTCAGGACTAGGTTAAGAATTCAGTTTTACAAAATAGCATCAGAGGCACGGGTGCATGGAACAGACTGACAGATCTCAGAGGAGAGGGGAGTGGGGGGGGGGACTGGAAGAGATTAGCTAAAGAATATATACTGTATTCATATATGCATAGCCCTTGGACATAGACAACAATGAGGTGAAGGAAGGGAAAAGAGAGGGAGGCTGGATGGAAGGGGACAAAGTGCCAACAAAAAAAAAATCAGTTTTATTACAAAACATGTTAAAGATAGACCTGATCAGACAAGAAGCCACGCTGAGTTTTGGTTAAGCACACTTTACTTTTGGGTTTATAATAGCCCATTTACAGATAATTACTTGATTTTCATTAACTATTGTTATGGCTCCTGTTTAAATTTCTAATGTACAATCTGGTTGAATCTTTTCTCATGTACTTAATAGTATAACACACACATTGGGTCCTAGTGATTATGTTTTGTAAAGAGTTAGTGACAACATTTTAATCTGGAGAGGTTGTAAAACTATTATATTATCTAATTTAGCTCTCAAGCACTTCTTAGCTCCAGGAGATAACTTGGATTTTTCTTGATTATCTTTGTAGTCCAGATTTAGTTCTGTTCCTGATATATAAAAGTCTCTAAAAGTATTTGATGCTAAGGAATAAAGAATAATATATGTTAATTTTTATCTGTTAATGCCTACAAAACATACTATTACTTTGATATCCTATTATAGAAGAGAAAGTGTCGCAATGATTCATTTGGTTCTTTGAAATGACATTATGAGATATAGAAATACTGTAATATAGGAGGTTTGGGAAGGAAGACTTGGGCCTTTATTTATTTCCTGACAATGGCATCCCTGACATTGATCCCTTGGATCACAGGGAGTTTGTTTCCGTGTCTAGGGTGTTAAATGATTTTGGTTTATCCCTCTGGGTCAACTCCATCCCTCTCTGTGGATGATATCAAAAGACTTCTTTGCCCTGGAGCTTCCAGTTGGATTTGGCTAATGAGAGCATTTACATGAGATCTGAGGGATGGAGGAAAGACCAGAGTATTTATTCACTGCATTCATCCTCCAAATATAAAAATTCCTGTCTGTTGACCCTCTCAGCTCTTTCTTTGTTCAGGGACCAGTAACCATTCTCTTTCTCTTCCTTCCTCTCGGTCTAGGAGTGATAATAGCACTTCTCTATTACCAGTTCTGGTGATTTCTTTATAGTCTGCCCTCATATTTGTAAATTGTCTCTTATTAAACTTTCTTCAAGTTACCCAAGTCCTTTAGGATCCTGGGACACTCAAAGGAGAGAGTTCTCTGCACCTCCAGGTGATGACATTTAATAGGAAGGAGAAAATATAGTTAGGGTTTATGGATCATTTTCTATGCCAGGTGACATGCTGGACACTTTATATTTATTAATGCATTTAATCCCCATGCTAGTACTTTGACATTGATCCCTCTGTTATTCTGTGGTGAAAGTTACAAGGTGAACTGTGGAAAATGTGGATTATTTGAGTTAAAATTTGAAATAGTTTCATGATAGCTAACACTCACTGAGTGCATCTTACACATAGTGATGTTCTAAGTGTAGTTAAATCTTCTCAGCAGCAGCACAAGTTAGATTAAAGCAGATCTTCATTTTATAAATGAAAAAGATAAGGTATAGAGAGGTTAAGTTACTTGCTCAATATCACACAGCTGAAATATGGCAGAGCTGGGATTTGAACCAATTTATTCTGGGTACAGAGAAAATATTCTTATTTACTGTATTATACCACTTCTCTTGGTTTTGTAAAATGTATGTCATCAGTGCAATTTTCCCACCCAAATTCTCTCTGTACAAACCTGATGTCTTCCAGTCATCAGTTGCCTAAAATGGAATACTAAACCACCATTATTCTTCCATTTTTTAGAGACTCCTTTCAAGAGAAAACTAATCTATGGTACTAAAAGTCAGTATAGCCATCCTTGAAGGGGAGTGCCCACAAGGGGGTATGAGGAAGCTCATAGTTTGCTAGTCATATTGCATTTCTCTGTCTGGTATGGTTAATATGAATGTGTTCAGTTTGTGAAAATTCAGTGAGCTAACACTTAAGATACATTTACTTTCCTTTATGTATATTATCTCTGAATAAAATTCTCTTATGGAATATTTTTTACAACCCATGTTTAAATAAATCATCTAAAAATTGCCTATTTATATTATAATGGGTTGCATTATTTTTATGGGAGCTGATCAGCAGTATTCACCAATAAGTTTTGAATCAATTTTGCACTCCTTTTGGTGTTTCCAGTATCTACAGATTTGTAAATACAGGGGACTATCCTGACTTTCTGAACAGCTGAGATGTCCAGAGCCTGACCTTTCTGTAACCAGAAGGCTATGCTAAATTATTCCTGGGCTCTTTACCTTCTTTCTATTGGAGCACTGTATTGATCTCCATATTTTCAGGTTAAAAGATTGATGTAACTCTAAAGAGTCAGAACCTATTTAAATATATTCCCAAATGCATTTCTGTCTCTTTCTCAATTTTTTTCACTTTGTTTATGCCACTTACCAAGCAATTTGAGTTTTCTTTATAACATTGTCTCTATAAAGATATAAAGAAATTCCATATTTCTTTATATCATACCAACAATGATCTGGAAGGATTATTGTCTCATTTTATGGTCCTTTCATCTTGTTATTTGGGTTAGCAAGGAAGAAAACAATATGTAAGTGAATGCAGAAAACTGCTGAGTATTATCAAAAGTTCACTTTTTAAAGAAAATGTTTGTCATGGAAAGGATTGAAGACAAGAGAGCCAGAGGGTTATATGGCCCAAAGAGGGTTTAATGTTCTTGTATGTTTTACAAAATAATTTTCATACACTTGGAAAGAAAGCCATTAAAGATGGGGAATTTTAAGGAAATATTGTTTTCATGACATAAAATGTCACTTGCAACAAAAAGATGTAGGAGATGAAAAGGGAAGAAAACAAAAGAAGATTTAATTAAAAATAATCCAAAGAACAAGAAAAAAGGAAAATGCACTTGAAGCTTCTGTGTGTTCTCCTGTGCCATCCACATTTTCAGTATTGGAGTGACATCTTTCCTCCTTGACTTTCACTTTTACAGGAGTAGCGAACTGTGAGAAAACAGAACACATTGTATATGAGTTCTGCACTTTCTAGCAGGTTCCACAATGCACCATAACTGTATTTACAGCTAGATTCTGGCCAAAGAAAGAGAAGGCAAGGGATTATAGAAGAATAAAACATAAAAAAACATGCTATATTTATTGAGTGCCTACTATTTGCCAAGTCTGTGCAACAAACCTACACTGTTTGATTTAAGCCTCAGAGGAGTGCTCTGAAGTAGTATTATTTCAATCCCCATTTTACCTAAGAGTAAATTGTGCCTCCGAAAGGCTAAGTCACTTGCCTGAGAGAGTGCAGCTAATGAATAGGAGATTTAAGTTCAAAAGTCAGCTATTTCTGCCTCTGAAATGTTTGCCCCTTTTGCGACATCGTATCTACAATGCTTTTGAATGAGAAGTTGAATCCAGAAAAAGAAATGAAATCCATCCATGAGAAATGAGATGTTCGCTTTTCCTAGGATGTGCATTCTATAGGAAGAATAAGATTGAACACCTGAAAGTCCATGAAGTTACAAGCTAAATTTTGTACAAATAAATCATTGAGCATCACTTTAATTTCAGTTAGACCACAGGCGGGCAAATTTCACTCAAAGTGCTTGAAATTGTTTTAAAGTAAAAACAAATGTGCATTAAGAGAAGAAGGCAAAATCTCCACAAATGCTTAGCAGAAAACATATGCTTTCATAGAAATTTTGAACCTGTAGTCACTGTATAAGTTTTACTGCCAGACTCCAAGGTGAATTCATTCAATCTCATCTGCTGGAAGGATGCTTGGGGGAACATTCTGAGAAGCACTCTATTAGAGACTGTGGTGGATATAACAAATAGAAATTTGATTTCAGTTGTGATACTTTAATATATCATTGATTCTGTGAGTTTTGAAAGTTACCTATGATACCAGGAACTTTCTTTTTCTCTTGTCACCTCACTGGGTTTTTTTGTTTGTTTGTTTGTTTGTTTTTAAAAAAAATATTTCTTATTGATTTTTTACAGAGAGGAAGGGAGAGAGATAGAGAATTAGAAACATCAATCAGCCGCCTCCTGCACATCTCCTACTGGGGATGTGCCCGCAACCCAGGTATATGCCCTTGACCGGAATCGAACCTGGGACCTTTCAGTCCACAGGCCGACGCTCTATCCACTGAGCCAAACCAGTTTCAGCTCACCTCACTGTTTTTTAGGTGCCCCAACTAGTTGTGCCTGGAGGCCTCTGACTGGCCTACAATCCTTCAATCCCTCTCCATTTTGTTTGGTTGCGATTTCAAAGGGAGAATTATAAAATACCCTGGTCTGTTTGTATAAGTTTAGATCAAAGCAAGATCCTGTTTGCCTTGTTGACCTTTGTCTAGATTCCTTGTCCGAAAGCATAAGCTGTCTAGCCCTCATGTCTTGGATGCTAGAGGATCATGCTTTATTTTGTACCCCAAGATTTATCTCCTTCCTTATTTCTGCTTTTCTCCTTGAATGGCCATTTCCACACCCACATCCTTTCTGGTTTGTCAGGCTCTATCTATCTATCTATCTATCTATCTATCTATCTATCTATCTATCATCTATCTATCTATCTATCTATCTATCTATCTATCTATCTATCGTGCTAGCTATCTTGCTAGCTATCTAGCTAGCTATTTTTCTATCTATCTATACATATATTTTTCGTAAGAATAAGTATCTCTGTCAGCTACCTATACTTTATTTTCTTCTAAACTTGACACATTTCAGTGTGCAATATTATTTTTGTTGGTAAGTTTAGAAGCCCCACACTGCTCAAATGCATCTGTAAAATTTTGCTCCTAAAAATAATAAAAACACACACAATATTTTCAAGGCATTGTAGAACTTCAAACAATTTGAAAATAAAACCTTAATGTTACTCCCCAAATACCAAGTTATTCCAGGGTATATATGAGGCTCTTGACAGAATTATTATAAACTGTATGTTCATTTTCATTACTTATTAGTAAAAATCTTTCATTGAAGTTTCATAAAAGTGGCACTATTGTTTTAAGATTTACTTGTACATTATATGTGGTTAAGGTGCTTTAAAAAAAGTCAAGCATGTTAATGTTTTCTTTTGCTGTGGAGTTGTAAGCAGAACTATTTGAGTAGATTTTCAAAAGATACTTGTAGTTATCTTTGTCAAAGCACATACATAGCTCAATTCCAAAAGATGGATATAGAGGGGCTGGTAGACTTTTGCAGGGGTCAGTATTCTCATTAAGTGAAACATGGAGGCATTGGCCCAAGTTGTCATTGACATGATTACCTGGCTGTAGGGACAGCCTGAATCCTATGTCTTCAATCTTGGGAGTTTTGGCCTGGAAACCAGGGCTCTTCTTGATTTTCTTGAGCTGTGTGAAATTCAATGTTTGTATGTGATTGAAGGAGTGGATAAGAACAGCCCAGTCACCCAAAGGCTAATGATAGACCCATCACCTGACATTTGTGGAATGTATTTCCTTATCCCCCAGACTATGGGAGTTCCCATAGTTATGTGCTCCTGGGTCCCTTTTACTGCTTCTGTGTAGTACTACCTTTTAGGATTATTTGTTTTCCCTGCTGGTCTCAAAGTCCACAAGGGCTGGGGTCATGTCTGTCTGATTTACTAGCATGTGCTCCAGCATGTAGCTCAGGTTTATTGGTGCTCAATAAATATCTGTCACCAATAAATTAGGGCTTTCTAGATAACTTGGGTGAATGATTTCATGTAGAAGGATTATGGGCTTTAAACAGGAAAAAGAAAATATCTGGAGGCATGGCAGAAGAAATAAAATATTAGAAAGATAATCAAATGGAAGGACAAAAGGCCAAGGAAGCAGCAATATAAAATAGAAAGAACAAGGACCCCAGGAATTAGACAGATCTGGGCTAAAATTTTGGCTTTTACCACCTTCTGGTTTTGTGACAAAGGGCCACATGTTTAACCTCTTTGTCTCATCTGTGAGATAAGTAGATTAATGCTAACCTCATAGAAGTGTCACAAAGATTATAAGATCCAATCATTTAGTGGAGTGTTTCTCACAAGTAGTTACTCCAAAAATGTTGGATGTTGTTAGTGTCTATTATTTTTCCTCAGAATAATTCCCAAGTAAAAGAACTGGAAAAAAATAGATAAAGAAAAGTTTCACTGGCCTGTTTCAACTCAATTTAAATAAAATATATTTTTTTTAATTTGAGCTCTCTATGCTAAGTAAAATAAACCAGTCAATGAAAGAAAAATACCACATGATCTCACTCATTTATGGATAATTAAGACCATTATAAACTGTTGAACAAAAATAGATACAGAGGCAGAGCAACATTGAACAGACTGTCAAACTACAGTGGGAAGGCTGGGGAGGGTTGGGGGGGTGAGAGGGGGGATAAGAGATCAACCAAAGGACTTGTATGCATGCATACGAGCATAACCAATGGACACAAGACACTGGGGGACATCGGAGGCTAGGGGAGGGTCAAGGGGAGAAAAAAAAAGGAGACATATATAATACTCTTTGTAATACATTAAGCAATAAAACAATTAAAATAAATAAAAGCATGAAAGTCTGAAAAAAATGTTGAGCTGTCTAATATGAGAATGGGTCATTCTGAGGTAGCACATAAAATGTATATACAGAAAAAGCTTGTTTTATGGGTGAAGGATGGTAAACCCTCTAAAATTAAGTATTATGTTTCCAAGTAAATAAAACAGTTAAATTGTATACATCTGCAAGGGCGTTATATGTGGTCTTTGTTTCTTTGCACATTTCCTTCCCTGCCAAAGCCCACCTGCCTGTATCTTTAAAATTTTTTCTCCTCTTCATAGAATCACCACTAAAAAAGTGGAGTTAATTAGATCATTTAAGCTACAGATTTCCAACTCTTGTTATTAAATAACTAGAGGCCCGATGCACAGATTCATGGACCAGTGGGGTCCCTCAGCCTGGCCTGTGCCCTCTCACAATCTGGGACCCCTTGGGTGATGTCGGAGAGCCAGTTTTGGCCCAATCCCTGCAGACCAGACCGAGGGACCCCACTGGTTCATGAATCCATGCACCAGGCCTCTAGTATGCATATAAGATCTTTGGTTAATCTCTTCCCGCCATGCCCCCTCCCCCTTTCCCTCTGAGATTCATCAGTCTGTTCCATGTTTCCATGCCTGTGGTTTCTGCTCCTGCATTGAGTATCTTCCCCCTGGTGGTCAGTGTGTGTCATAGCTACCAGCCGATCAGCTGGTCACTTAGGCTTTTATATATATATGTAGATTTAGTGTAATGATGATATATTGCTTTTTGTTTTTTACTTGGAGGTTCTCTTTTCACCTATCATCATTGACAGATTAAGAATTAGATATATTAAATATTTTTAAACATAGCTTAAAATTTTCAGAGGCATAATCATTGAAATGGATCACTGGAAGCATGTTTTGATTAATTGGGTATATTTCATATTTCAGTTTGGGAAGCAGCACATAGAAAACCTCTTCAGTGACCTGCAGGATGGGAGTCGCCTCCTGGACCTTCTAGAAGGCCTCACGAATCAAAAACTGGTATGTGACTTATTTATAAGAAAGTTCACATTGGCCTTAGGAGAATTTCATATCACAAACAAACTCAGCATAATTTTATGAGATCTAGTAAAATTCACTAATTTACCAATTACTGAATTAACTAGCAATACAGGAACTATTTGTGAATAGAACAATCTCAAAATATTATTTTCATTTTGGCAGAGTCTATCACATGGAGAAAAAGAAAGTGAAAATTTTCAGTAACAATTTATGTCAATTAATAGATATTCACTTTCAATGTTTGGTATCTTTGTTATTGAATGTATGTTTTTATTGACTTTTA
Source organism: Myotis daubentonii (assembly GCF_963259705.1). Lineage (NCBI taxonomy): Eukaryota > Metazoa > Chordata > Mammalia > Chiroptera > Vespertilionidae > Myotis > Myotis daubentonii. The sequence goes on from NC_081861.1 coordinate 115,823,538, forward strand.
TATAGAGAGGAAGGAAGAGGGATAGAGAGATAGAAACATCGATGAGAGAGAAACATCATCAATTGACTGTGTTCTACACACCCCCTACTGGGGATTGAGCCTGAAACCCAGGCATGTGCCCTGACCTCTTGGTTCATGTGTTGACACTCAACCACTGAGCAACACTGGCCAGGCTTGAATGTATTTTTATAATGGCTTTTAAATATAATAACCTTTTAAATTTAATTTATTTTATTGTGATACCATTTAACATGAGATATAGAAAATGGGAGCTGCTGTTAAACAGGTATAAAGTTTTAGTTATGCAAGATGAATAAGTTCTAGAGGTCTGCTGCAGAACATTGTGCCTATAGTCAAACATACTTTATTGTGCACTTAAATGTTTATTAAGTGGGTAGATCTCATTTTAGGAGTAAATACGGCAGACACCATAGCAGTAAAATTTCTAAAGCTCCACAACTGAATAAGTAAATTCATCCATATATTGTGATGAACTATGCAAATGTCAGTTTAAAAATTACCAGACATGATATGACTTTTGGGATTGAGAGTGAGGGTTAAAAACTAAAAGTGATTGAGGTTTGAGCTTTAGTGACTAAGATAATTAAGATTATAGTCACAGAAATCATTTTCTTTAAATTTATGTCATATTATATAATTTTGCTAGGCCTACACCTCTTTTAAACTTTCTTAAAAAGTATAAAAATTAACTCACTTATCTATTTACTAGCAAATGTCCTTATGCATGCTGATGTTTCTATTGGTGGTCATACAGTAATCCCCAAATGGGCTGTAGAATGATGGAGAGATTTTAACCAAATATATCTTTTGTGAAGAAGAAGAAATGCTATCATTTTTCTTGAGGAATGGTCGATTCATGTTAAGAAAGTCCTATGACAAGTACAATTATCCCAAAGCACTGAAATTCATTATATTAATCCCTCACAGCCTGTATTCATTCAAAATAGTCAAAGTTAGTCAAGAGATGTATAAATTGTTCAATTTCTCTTCTGGGGAATAACATGGTTTCATTTTGTTTTCAGCCAAAAGAAAAAGGATCCACAAGAGTTCATGCCCTGAACAATGTCAACAAGGCGCTGCGGGTCTTGCAGAAAAATAATGTAAGTGGAGACCTGGACAGAGTCTGGACACCATGAGACAGAAGGTTTAAAATTTGACTGAGGGCTTGGGCCCCAAATTCAGAGAAAGCATCTTGTTCTCTTATAAATCAAAGCAGTTATTATTAAGATCACATGTTGTAGTTCATGTACTTCTGCTTGTGGCTAATATAATTCAGGAAGTCAATGCCTGCTGCCACAGAGGGCAGGGGAAGGCGTGACCTAGACCTGACACAACTAAATGTTGTTTTCTAATTTTACTGAATGCAGTTATGTTTGGTGGACAAAATAAGTCCTGTGGTGAACTCAGTTCCTCTTAGCAGTGTTCTGTGCAACAAATGGCTTTTACTAGACTGACTATTATTTTTTATAAGTATTAAGTGTATTCAAACATGATGATGATAAAGTTTGTTTGAATTCAGCCAATACTTAACACCACAACCAAGTATGAACATTACACAGAAAAATCACTATTTCATCCCATGGTAAGAACTGCAAATTTGTTTTTTTATTTTTCTGTTTGATTTAGTTTAGATACATGTGTGGTACTATAAGAAGGTCAACAAATAAGTGTGGAGATTATAGGAGTTTTTGTTTCTGCAGAGTGAATTTGAGATTCCTCCCTTCTGTCAGGGCATTGGAAGCAGTCTCCTTTTTTTGTTTGTTTTTTGTTTTGTTTTGTTAATCCTCACCTGAGGCTATTTTCCATTGATTTTTTTAGAGAGTGGAAGGGAGAGGAATAGACAGAGAGAAACATCATAGTGAGAGAGACAAATTAATTGGTTGCCTCCTGCACGCACCCCGATCAGGGCCAGGGAACCTGCAACCAAGTTATGTGCTCTTGACCGGACTCGAACCCGGGACCCTTCAGTCCATGGGCCGAAGTTCTATCCACGGAGCCAAATCAGTTAAGGCAGAAGCAGTCTCCTTTCTTACTAACTTCCTGCAATCTTTCTAATCAACCATTTATAAGGCACTTTGAGTAACTTCCTAATTATATTATAGCTCTCTTTCAAGGATAAATCCAAATAAATTGGTCACATACTCTTAAAACAACCATAATCAGTGATAGATTTTTAATGATGTATACACACCCAAATGTTGTTCAGTTTATATGGCACAGAGAGAACAACATATGGGAAATGGAAGTGAAGGTTGTGCAGCATTAGTTGATTTTCTGAATTTAGGGTTGTCATATTTAGCCTATGAAAATTATAGAAATATTAAATATTTTAATTATTTTATAAAGTGATTAACTCTTATTTTTAAATTTTTTGCAGACAGAATAGAATAGTCTAGAATGTTTGCCTCATTACTAGTCCAATAGAACCTTTTGAAAAATCAATTTCATGTAAATTAAAAAAATTGTTTAAAGATATTTGGAATTTATACACAAAAATCTTTTTAGATCAATTGATCTTTTTAGATCAATTCCCCATATTTATTTACAAAATATATAATCAAAGGAAACAGCAGAAAATTCAAAGAATTACAGTATCAGATTCACTCTACTTTATAGCAATCTCACCAATAAAATGTCACATTAAAAAATAGTTTGTTAGATCTCCTAAAAATAGTGAATTAATATAGACATAGATTATTTAATAAGCATCTTGTTTTTTCACATACTGATTATTGATTATGAATTTGTAGGTTACCTATATATGTTACAATTATTAATTTGACAGTTTTCAATATAAGAACAAAAGAAATCCTGGCAACAAAACAGAGAAACCACAAAAGAAAATCTCTGTGACTTTGGGATACCAAATATTCTTAGATGTAAAACCAATGTTATAATTCAAAAAGAGAAAAGTTAACTTGAACTTCATCAAAATTATAAGTTATTTCTGTATTCTAGATATGAGTAATTTGTTTCATGTATTGTCTCTGTGGATTACATTTTTACTCACTCAGATGTGTCTTTTGATAAAGAGAAGTTCTTCATTTTGATGTAGCTCATTTAATATTGTATTAAATTTATTGGGTGACCTTGGTTAATAGGATTATATAGGTTTCAAGTATATATCTCTATGATACATGATCTGTGTATTGCATTGAGTGCCTACCACCAAAGTCAAATAATCTTCTGTCACCAAATATTTGACCTTTACCTCCCAACCACCCCCCTATTTCCCTGGTAACCGCCATACTATTGTTTGTGCCTATGAGTTTTTGTTCTTGTTTGTTCAATTGTTACTTTCAGTTTTATCTTCCACTCATGAGTGAAATAATATGGTTCCTAACCTTTTTCTGACTTTTTTTGTTTAACATGATATTTGTTTTACTCCTTTAGCGTTTTTTTTTTCTTTTCTCTCTCTCTCTCTTTTTTTTTTTTTTTTTTTTGTATGGGAAGCTCTTTATTTGACCGTCTGTTTTGAATGATAGCCTTGTTGGATATAGTAATCTTGGTTTCAGATCCTTGCTTTCCATTATCTTGAGTACTTCATGCCATTCCTTCCTGGCCTGTAGAGTTACTGATGAGAAATCAGGTGTGAGCCTTATGGGAGCTCTTTTGTAGGTAACAGTTTTCTTTTCTCTTGCTGCCTTTAAGATTCTCTCTTTGTCTTTAATTTTTGGCATTTTAATGATGATGTGTCTGGGAATGGTTCTGTTTGTGTTCTTCTTGCTTGGGGTTCTCTGTGTCTTCTGAACTTGTGTGACTTTTTTCTTTACCAGATTGGGGAAGTTTTCTGCCATTATTTCTTCAAACACGTTCTCTATCCCTTCCTCCCTTTCTGCCTCTTCTGACACACCTGCTATTCAATAGTGTTACATTTCACATTGTCTAATAGCTCCCTTAAGCTGTCCTCCTGTTTTTTAATTGTTTTTATTTTTATTTTTTTGGTTCTCTGAGTGATTTTCTTCTACTCTGCCTTTTAATTCACTGATTTGATGCTCAGCTTCCCCTAATCTGCTGTGTATTCATTCTGATGTGTTCTTTATTTGTGCTATGTCATTCTTTATTTCCGACTGTTCTTTTTTCATTTTTACTATATCTTTTTTCATGCTGTTGATCATCTTTACCATTATTACTCTGAACTCTGTTTCAGATAAATTTCTTATCTCTGCTTCATTTATCTCTTGTTCTGGAGAATTCTCTTATTCTTTCATTTGGGTGTTGTTTCTTTGTCTCCTTATATTGGCTGTCTGTTTGGGTTTGTGAATATGTATTGGGTAGATCCTCTATGCCTCTCAATCTCTAGTACAGGACATTGTCAAATGCTGTTTCTGACTAAGTAGATCCGGTGAAGACTCAAAGCCTCCAGAGACTCCCTCTGCCTATAGACTGATAGGATTCTGAGTTGAATTGTCCCCAGGCCATCATCCTCAGGTGTGGGGAGAGTTTTTTCATCAGGGCGGGCCATTGCTTCTGCCTGGAGGCTAATTGTTATTTTAAGTTTCAGAGCAAGGTGTTTTCCAATAGTCTTCCCCCCAGGCAAGGCAAATGTCTGTGTGGGAAAAATGTCCTCAGCTGGGTGAGGGAATGACTCAGCCCAGGAAACTGGGAGTGTCTGCCTTCTAAGCCCTAACCCCAAATGCCCAGTCCTGACTTCTGCTCACACAGCTTCAGTCCACTCTGCTCTCCCTCTGCCAGAGCACAAGGTGGGTAGCTCCACAGGGAATTTTGTGTGTTGGCTCTTTAAGAGGGTGCCTGAATTTCCAGCTATCTCTCCCTGCAGACAGGAACCCGCTGCTTTTCACAGCCAGATGTTATGTGGGCACCCTTCTCAGTCATGGTGCTTTCTGCTGGGGGGCCTAAAGATGACATTATGTTGTTAGAAACTATATATGTGTATATATACACACGTAAATCTATGTACATGTAGATTTAAGAGCAATTACTAATTATTGACCCTACAAAGAATAGATGATTTTATAAAATAGGTGTGCATTATGTATAAACAGCTTACCCCATAAAGTTTCATTGACAAGAAAAATAATCCTATCTAATAAAAGAGAAACATGGTAATTAGCGTATGACTGCTACCCTTCCCATTGGCTAATCAGGGAAATATGCAAATTAACTGCCAGCCAAGAGGGCGGCCGGCAGCCAGGCAGCTTGAAAATAACATGAGACTTGCTTGCTTCAGTGATGGAGGACTCCAACGTTCCCCACCTGCAGCTGCAGGCCTCTGAGCTGCAACTCTAAGCAACTATGTTACAAATATAGAAGCTAAACAAAACCCCAGAAACCTGCTTTAGTCCGCCGGGCTTCAGCCAGCAGGATCGCAACATTGTTTCAAATACAGAAGTTAAACAAAGGCCAGAAACCTACTTTCAGCAGCTAAGGTCTAAGAACTGGAGCCAAGCCTCAAAGCTAAATCTGGCCCAGAATAAAAAAAGAAAAAAAGGAGCGGTTGGGAGCTTCAGTCACCTGCCAGCCTGAAAACAGACCTCAGCCCCTCACCCAGACTGGCCAGGCACCCCAGTGGGGACCCCCACCCTGAAGGGGGTGTGACCAGCTGCAAACAGCCATCATCCCCTCACCCAGGCTGGCCAGGCACCACAATGGGCACCCCAACCCTGATCCAGGACACTCTTCAGGGCAAAGCAGCCAGCCCCCACCCGTGCACCAGGCCTCTATCCTATATAGTAAAAGGGTAATATGCCTCCCAGCACCGGGATCAGCGGAGCCAAGAGGCCTCCCGGCACCAGGATCAGCGTGACAGGGGGCAGTGTCCAAAACCCCTGATCGCCCTGCGGCTCTGTGTGTGACAGGGGGCGGAGCCACAACCTCCCTATCCGCCCTGCTCTGTTCCTGACAGGGGAAAGCGCCCCAACCCCCTGAACAGCCCTGCTCTGTGCCTGATAGGGAGGAGCTCCCCAACCCCCTGTTTGCCCTGCGGCTCTGTGTGTGACAGGGTGCAGCGCCCCAACCCCCTGATTGGCCCTGCTCTGTGTGTGACGGGGTAGAGCCATAACCTCACCATCGGCCCTGCCCTGAGTGTGAGAGTGGTGGCGCCCCAACCCCCTGATCGGCTCTGCTCTGTGGGTGATAGAGGGTGGCGCCACAACCCCCTGATCCACCCTACTCTGTGTGTGACAGGGGGTGGTGCCCCAACTCCCCTATCTGCCCTACTCTGTGAGTGACAGGAGGGAGCTCCTCAACCACCTGATGGGCCCTGCTCTGTGCGTGACAGGGGGTGGTGCCGCAACATCCCCATCGACCCTGCCTTGAGTGTGACAGGGGGCAGTGCCCCAGCCCCCCAATCGGCCCTACCTTAAGCATGACTGAGGGCTTCGCAACCTCCTGATCCGCCCTGCTCTGTGCATGACAGGGGTTGGCACCCCAACTCCCCAATCGGCCCTGCTCTGAGCCCGACCAGGGGCTGCACCTAGGGATTGGGCCTGCCCTCTGCCACCCGGGAGCAGGCCGTTATCTCCCAAGGGGTCCCAGACTGCGAGAGGGCACAGGCCGGGCTGAGGGGTCCCCCCTCCCCCCCGGGTGCACAAATTTTTGTGCACCGGGCCTCTAGTCCTATATAATAAAAGCCTAATATGCAAATCAACTGAACGGTGGAATGACCAGCGGAACGACCAGTAACTATGACGTGCACTGACCAGCAGGGGGCAGACACTCAATGCAGGAGCTGCCCCCTGGTGGTCAGTGCACTCCCACAGGGGGAGCACCGCTCAGCTAGAAGCTGGGCTCACAAGTGGCAAGTGTAGTGGCGGTGGTGGGAGCTAAAGTGCAGTGAGCTGAGCAGTAAGAATCAGCGAGCAACGGGTCCCGGACCTAAGCTGGCAGGCAGACATTACCTGAGGGGTCTCGGACTGCGACAGGGCTCAGGTCAGGCTGAAAAACCCCACCAGTGCACCATTGGGGCCAGTGAGGGAAGCGGGAGGTTGGCCAGCCGGGGAGGGATGGCAGGAGGGCTCCAGGGTGTGTTCGGCTCATCTTGCTCAGTCCTGATCGGCCAGACTCCAGCAGCAAGCTAACCTACCAGTAAGAGCATCTGCCCCCTGGTAGTAAGTGCACATCATGGCGACTGGTGAACTGGTCAACTGTCTGTCCCCGGGTGGTCAGTGCATATCATAGCAACTGGTTGACTGGTCGATTGTCTGTCCCCTGTTGGTCGGTGCATGTCATAGTGAGTGGTTGAGCAGCCTTAGCATATCATTAGCTTATTATGCTTTGATTGGTTGAATGGATGACCTGACACTTAGCATATTAGGCTTTTATTATATAGGATTTTATTTATTTATTTATTTATTTATTTATTTATTTATTTATTTATTTATATTGTTGACAATATTACAGATGTTTCTGATTCTAGTTTGGGCTATTAAAATTAAGCTTCTATGAATATTCTCATAGATAGATAGATAGATAGATAGGTAGGCAGGCAGACTTGTCAAACATAGAAATGTATTTCTGTTAGTTATATGCCTGAGAACAAAATTGTTGGGTTATAATAATTCTACACTTTCACATTTAATATATAATGCCAAACTATTTTCAGTGAATTACATTTCAACCAGTTAATTGTGAGTGTTCAAGTGATCCCATATCTTTGCATTGGCATTATTAGACTTTCTAATTTAAGGTATTTTTGGTGTTTGTATTAGTATCTCATTGGTTTTAATTTAAAGTTCCCCAATTGCTGCTCAGGTTGAAAATTTTTTATATTATTCTTGAACTTTTGAATATCCTCTTTTGTTAAAAGTTTTTTGCTCATTTTTTCCTATGGGATTTTTTTCCTCATTCTGTAATACTTAAAATTAAAAAAAAAACTATAGGGAAAAATCACAGGAGAAACCTGATATACTCAATATTATGAAGGTATTGTTTCTTCCTAAATTGATCTATAGATTTAACTCATGTTGATCAAATTCCAAACAGGATTTATGTGGCAATTTTAAAAGATGAGTGTTAAGTGAATATATAAATACAGAAGGGCCTCTAGTAGTTTATAATTTAATTTAAATAATCCAAATCTGAGCTCTCAAACAGGCATTCAGAAAATTCTATCTTTGCCATTCATGAGAATCACGCTAGGGAATGGTGATAAATGAGTGGACCTAACTGGTGACTTTCAGGCAGGGAAAGTCTTTAATCTTTAGTCCATTGAAGTATCCACTGATACAGTCACCATCCCAACCCAACTCATCTCATGAAGCCAAGTGTACCATTAACAGTCCTGGTATGAAATAGATGTCTTATACAAAGACAAAGTTGAAGGTACTGTATGAAAGGAATATCTTTAAAAATGTGGGCAGAATTAAAAGAATGACAATGAATGGTAAAGCACCCAGGGACTAGCATGAGTTAATAGCCTTTACCACTGCTAAACCTAAAGAGACAAGAGGAAAGAGAGCTGCTATCTTAATTGATGAAAGTTCTAACCTTGTGCAGGGGCGACTGGACAGCAGTTGCAATTATAAGTATCTAAAAAATGCAGTTACTCTCAAATCATGGCCTTCTCTGCTTGGAGTTTGTAGAAAACTGATACCTTAGTCTTTGTATCCATTCATCTATTGTTCTGCCATATGTATAAACAAAAAAATGGATAATATATTAGGATGCAACAAAAATGTCATTAAATACACAAAAAGAAATTTTAAAGTGTGTACTCTTTGATTTAATATTATAACTATAAGTTAATAACACTTTTAAAAATTCAATTTGATTAATTTAGAATATGTTGTATAAGAAGTCAAGACTACAAACCCAAATTTGTGGAGGAAAAACTATTCCATGAGAAAACCCATACGAAATGGTCCAGGTTTTCCCTAGAGGTTCAATTTTTGTCTTTGCCTGTATCTTCATTTTTACAAAAGGTAAATTAATTCAAGCTTTCAACCATAAATGTTACAAAAATAAAAAATGCTCTGAGGAAAGTGGGAAATAAAAGATAAATGAAGAAATAAATGAGTTAGAAAGAAGAGACACTAAATTTAAAAGCTAGCTATCTACACTAATAAAAGAGAAACATGCAAATTGGTGTCACTCTGCTACCCTTCCCATTGGCTAATCAGGGAGATATGCAAATCTACTGCCAGCCAAGATGGCGACCGGAAGCCAGGCAGCTGATGCAAACAGGGAGGCTTGCTTGCTTCAGTGACGGAGGACTCCAATGTTCCCCGCCTGACTTGCTGGCCTCTCAGCTGCAACTCTAAGCAACTATGTTGCAAATATAGAAGCTAAACAAAACCCCAGAAACCTGCTTTACTCAGCTGGGCTTCAGCCAGCCGGACTGCACGTTGTATCAAATACAGACGGTAAACAAAGGCCAGAAACCTGCTTTTAGCAGCTGAGGCCTCAGAGCTAAAGCTGGCCCAGAATAAAAAAAAAAAGAAAAGAAGGAGCGGTTGGGAGCTTCAGTCAACCGTCAGCCTGAAAACGGCCCACAGCCAGACTGGCCAGGCACCCCAGTGGGGACTCCCACCCTGATCCAGGACACCCTTCAGGGCAAACCAGCCACTCCCACCCGTGCACCAGGCCTCTATTCTATATAGTAAAAAGGTAATATGCCTCCCAGCACCGAGATCAGCGTGACAGGGGGCAGTGTCCAAACCCCCTGATCGCCCTGCGGCTCTGTGTGTGACAGGGTGCAGTGCCCCAACCCCCTGATCAGCCCTGCTCTGTGGGTGATAGAGGGTGGCGCCCCAGCTCCCCCGCCACGGGCCCTGCTCTGTGTGTGATGGGGTAGAGCCATAACATCCCCATCGGCCCTGCCCTGTGTGTGACAGTGGCAGCACCCCAACCCCCTGATCGGCCATGCTCTGTGGGTGATAGAGGGCGGCGCCCCAACCCCCTCATCTTCCCTGCTCTGTGTGTGACGGGGGGCGGTGCCCCAAACCCCCTGATGGGCCCTGCTCTGTGAGTGACAGTGGGGAGCTCCTCAAACCACTGATCAGCCCTACTCTGTATGTGACAGTGTACGGAGCCCCAACCCCCCTGATGGGCCCTGCTCTGTGCATGACAGGGGGCAGCGCCCCAACCCCCTGATCCGCCCTGCTCTATGTGTGACAGGGGGCGGTGCCCCAACTCCCCTATTGGCCCTACTCTGTGCGTGACGGGGGGAGCTCCCCAACCCCCTGATCGACCCTGCTCTTTGTGTGACAGGGTATGGAACCCCAACCCCCCTGATGAGCCCTGCTCTGTGCATGACAGGGGGCAGCGCCCCAACCCCCTGATGGGCCCTGCTCTGTGTGTGAAAGAGGGTGGCGCCGCAACTTTCCTATCGACCCTGCCTTCAGTGTGACAGGGGGCAGTGCCCCAACCCCCCAATCGGCCGTACCCTGAGCGTGACTAGGGGTGGCATCGCAACCTCCAGATCCGCCCTGCTCTGTGCATACAGGGGGTGGCGCCCCAACTCCCCAGTCGGCCCTACTCTGAGCTCGACCAGGGGCTGCACCTAGGGATTGGGCCTGCCCTCTGTCACCCGGGAGCAGGCCTAAGCCCGCGGGTCGTTATCTCCCAAGGGGTCCCACACTGCGAGAGGGCACAGGCCGGGCTGAGGGACCATCCCCTTCCCCCGAGTGCACAAATTTTTGTGCACCGGGCCTCTAGTCTTATCTAATAAAAGAGAAACATGGAAATTGGCGTACGACCGCTACCCTTCCCATTGGCTAATCAGGGAGATATGCAAATTACCTGCCAGCCAAGATGGCGGCTGGCAGCCAGGCAGCATGAAACTAACATGAGGCTTGCTTGCTTCAGTGACAGAGGACTCCAATGTTCCCCGCCTGCCGCTGCAGGCCTCTGAGCTTGCAGTTTAAGAAACATTGCAACAAATATAGAAGCTAAACAAAACCCCAGAAACCTGCTTTCAGCGAGCCCGGGATCTCAGAGCTGGAGTTATACATTGTTTCGATTATAGAACCGAAACAAACCAGATACCTTCTTTCAGCAGCAGAGGCCTCAGAGCTGGAGCCAGAGCTAAAGCTGGCCCAGAATAAAAAGAAAAAAAGGAGCATTTGGGAGCTTCAGTCGGCGTGAAAACAGCCCTCAGCCCCTCACCCAGACTGGCCAGGCACCCCAGTGGGGACCCCCACCCTTATCCAGGACACCCTTCAGGGCAAACCAGCCAGCCCCACCCATGCACCAGGCCTCTATCCTATATAGTAAAAGGGTAATATGCCTCCCAGCACCGGGATCAGTGGAGCCGCGAGGCCTCCAAGCAACGGGATCAGCGGAGCCGAGAGGCTTACCGGCACCAGGATCAGCATGACGGGGCAGCGCCCAAACCCCCTGATCGCCCTGCGGCTCTGTGTGTGACAGGCGGCGGGGCCACAACGTCCCTATCTGCCCTGCTCTGTTCGTGACAGGGGAAGTCGCCCCAACCCCCTGATCAGCCCTCTCTGTGCCTGATACGGGGGAGCTCCCCAACCCCATGATTGCCCTGCGGCTCTGTGTGTGACAGGGTGCGGTGCCTCAACCCCCTGATTGGCCCTGTTCTATGTGTGACAGGGTGCGGCGCCCCAACCCCTGCCCCCCCCCCCCCCCACGGGCCCTGCTCTGTGTGTGACGGGGTAGAGCCATAACCTCCCCATCGCCCTGCCCTGAGTGTGACAGTGGCAGCGCCCCAACCCCCTGATTGGCCCTGCTCTGTGAGTGATAGAGGGTGGCGCCACAACCCCCTGATCCACCCTGCCCTGAGTGTGACAGGGGGCAGTGCCCCAACTCCCCTATCGGCCCTACTCTGTGAGTGACGGGGGAGCTCCTCAACCCCCTGCTGGGCCCTGCTATGTGTGTGACAGGGGGGAGCTCCCCAACCCCCCTGATGGGCCCTGCTCTGTTCGTGACAGGGGGTGGCGCCGCAACCTCCCCATCGACCCTGCCTTGAGTGTGACAGGGGACGGTGCCCCAACCCCCCAATCGGCCCTACCCTGAGCGTGACTGAGGGTGGCATCACAACCTCCCAATCTCACTGCTCTGTGCATGACAGGGGAAGGCGCCCCAACTCCCCAATCGGCCCTGCTCTGAGCCCGACCAGGGGCTGCACCTAGGGATTGGGCCTGCCCTCTGCCACCTGGTAGCAGGCCTAAGCCCGCGGGTCGTTATCTCACGAGGGGTCCCAGACTGTGAGTAGGCACAGGCTGGGCTGAGGGACCCCCCCCTCCCCCTGAGTGCACAAATTTTTGTGCACCCGGCCTCTAGTTTGTAATAAAGTAATAAAATAGACTAATCTCTTATAAATTGATTCAGGAAAAAGAGGAGAAAAGCAAAAATATACAATTTAAACACAGAAAGAAAATATTAAGCATAAGCACAAGAGCTATAGAAAGCAAAAATGGAATCTACACTGAACTATATGTTGATTATAAAATATCAATGAAATCATTATAGTCTATGCAAAATAATAAATTATAAAAATTAACACAATGGAATATAGAGTATCTAAATTAGTAACCAAGACAACTTAAAAAATTGTAAAAGGTAAAACCTTCCAGAAAGGCTTCTGAGTATAATGGAACCAATGTAATGAGGAGCCTCCCAATTCTGAAAATCTATCCACAAACCTAATTTTTAAAATTTCTTGAAAAGATTAGCTCTACCTGCTGTTAAAGGGGTCTTATAAGCTTCCTTTTTAAAGACTACTTTGTGGTAGTTTCTTAGATAAAGTTCATTTTGACTTCTTCCCTCATAGGGTCTCCTCTACTTTGGCCTACACTTCTGCAACACATTCTCTGGTTCTAAACTAGCAACCTACTAATTCGACCCTGTGCCTCAATTTCCTCTATCCTGACTTCTAACTTGCTATCTTACTCACATGCTATTCACAGTTTAGCTCTGTAATGCTGACACCACATTTATGTTCTGATTTGCATTCTCTCTGCTGGCTTTTTGAGCATGAAGTTTTCCCTGCTATCAATAATTTACTTTTGAAAACCACTCATTGAGAAGAAAGTACTTTTAAGTGCAGCGATACCTTTATTATAATACTTGCCGAGAGCAAAGCTCATGTATAATAAAGGTGGCTGTGATTTCAAAAAGCAAATAAAGAAGGCAGTACAGAATTCTGTGACACGGGATGAATGTCTCTACCAAGTGGTTATGCTTCTCTACACACCAGGCCAAGATAAATTGTATTGCTGAGGAGGGGAAGAATGCCCCTCTATCCTTCTTTAGTTCTTATGACTGTACTGATAATAAATAATAAAAAAGATACAAGACTAGATTAACAGGAGATACAATTTAATATGTGTACATGGGAGAACCATAATATAATGCTCAGATTCTAAAATGAGGCTCAAATAAATAATCAAACCAGGCACCTTTCACCTTTTTATGCTTTTTAGAAAACAACAACAACAACAACAACAAAGAAAAACAAAGCACACAGACAAACGGAACATAACAACTTTAAATTTGGGAGAAATTGACAGGACAGAGAAAATCAGTGCTCATCAGAAAGGAATTTAAGCCAAGTTTGGGTATTCCTTGGTGAGGAATCTAAACAAAGTTTGGGCTTGAGTAGTAAGTTACAAGGCTTGTTTATATAAGCTTCCCACTCTGCATTCTTTTAACTATTGCAATAAGGTGGTCTCTCGGCCCTCACAAGCAGGGAGGGCATCACATCTGCTTTCAGGGGACAGAGAGATCAGGGTTTTTATTCTTAAACGGGTAGTTTCTTAAGGAACTTTAATTCAAAATACCCTATTATGTGGGTGGGGACAGTATCTGTGGCTTCCATTTATTTGTGACTGGTTGAAGTTTATAGAGAAAATCGCAGAAAACATGAAAACATCTCTCATATTGCCATTCTATCATTCTTTGCCCTTCTCCACCCTTGTTTGTGAGTAGTCTCTTTCACCAGGCATTCTGAATTCAGTAATATGGGCTTTAAAGCCCATCTTCTCTCAAATAAAAAGAAATATTTACTGAGTCATTTAAAATTGTTTATTTTGTCATGATTCATTATTGCATTTTATTTATATATTTATTTTAAAAATTCTTTATTGTTGGAAGTATTACATATGTAATACTTTCCCCCCATTAACCTCCTCCAGCGGCCCTTATCCCCTCAACCACCACCCAGTCCTTCAGCACCATATTGTCTGTGTCCATCATTATGCACATATGCACACAAGGTCGTTAGTTAACTACCTCCCACCACCCACCTTCCCTCTGAGATTCCATACTCTGTTCCATGCTTCCATGTGTACGGATCCACTCCGTTCATCAGTTTTTGTTACTTAGATTCCACATTTGAGTGCGATCATGTGATACTTGTCTTTCTCTGACTGACTGATTTCATTTAGCATGATATTCTCTAGGTCCCTCCATGCTGTCTCAAAGGGTAAGATATTCTTTTTTATTGTTGCATAGTATTCCATGGTATAAATGTACCACCGCTTTTTTATCCAGTCATATACTGATGGGCACTTGGGCTGTTTCCAGAGCTTAGCTATTATAAATTGGGCTGCTATGAACATAGGGGTGCATATATTCTTTCTGATTGATGCTTCTGTTTCTTAGGTTGTACTAGTATTCCTAGAAGTGGGATCACTGGGTCACAAGGCAGTTCCATTTTTAACTTTTTGAGGAAACTCCATACTGTTTTCCATAGTGGCTGTACCAGTCTGCATTCCCGCTAGCACTATACTAGGGTTCCCTTTTCTCCACATCCTTGCCAGCACTTGCCCTTGTTGATTTATTGATGGTAGCTATTCTGACAGGTGTGAGATGGTACCATATTGTCGTTTTGATTTGCATCTCTGGTGATCAGTGACTTTGAGCATTTTTTCATATGTATCTTGGTCATCTGTATGTCCTCTTTGGAGAAGTGTCAATTTAGGCCCTTTGCCCATTTTTTTAATTGGATTGTTTGTCTTCCTTTTGTTAAGTAGTATGAAATCCTTATATATTTGGAAATTAACCCCTTACCAGATGTATCATTGGCAAATATGTTCTCCCACACATTGGGGTCTCTTTTCACTTTTTTGATGGTTTATTTTGTTCTGCAGAAACTTTTTATTTTGATGTAGTCCGATTTGTTTATTTTCTCCTTAGTTTCCTTTGCCCTAGAAGATTTATTGGTAAACATATTGCCACGAAAGATGTCTGAGATTTTGCTGCCTATGGTTTCTGCTAAGATTTTTATGGTTTCATGACTTACATTTAAGTCTTTTATCCATTTAGAGTTTATTCTTGTGTATGGTGTAAATTGGTGGTCTATTTTCATTATTTTTGCATGTACCTGTCTAGTTTTCCCAACACCATTCACTGAAGAGACTGTCTTGACTCCATTGTATGCTCTTGCCGCCTTTGTCAAATATTAATTGAGCATAAAGGCTTAGATCAATTTCTGGGGTCTCTGTTCTGTTCCATTGAAGTATATACCTGTTCTTGTGTCAGTACCACCAGGCTGTTTTGATTACAGTAGCTTTGTAGTACAACTTGAAAATCTGGCATTGTGATTCCTCCAACTTTGTTCTTGTTACTCAAGATTGCTACAGCTATTCGGGGTCTTTTTTGTTCCATGTAAATTTTTGGAGTGTTTGTTCCTGATCTGTGAAATATGGTGTTGGTATTTTAATAGGATTTGCATTGAACCTATAGATTGCTTTTGGTAGTATGGACATTTTAATGATGTTGATTCCACCAATCCATGAACACAGTGTATTCTTCCACTTGTTTATTTCTTCATCTATCTCTTTTTTCTCAATGTCCTATAGTTTTCTGAGTACAGGTCTTTTGCCTCCTTGGTTAAGTTTATTCCTAGATATCTTAATTTTCTTGTTGTAGTGGCAAATGAGATTTTTCAAAATTTCTCTTTGTGAGAGTTCATTATTGGTGTATAAAAATGCCATTGATTTCTCCGTGTTAATTTTGTATCCTGCTACATAGCTGAATTCATTTATTAAATCTAGTAGTTTTTTTGGTGGAGTCTTTATGGTTTTCTATGGACAATATCATGTCCTCTGAAAATAATAACAATTTTACTTCTCCCTTTCCAATTTGGATGTTTTTTTTGTTTTTGTTTTTTATTCTTGTCTCATTTCTCTGGCTAGGACTTCCAGTACTATGTTGAGTAAGAGTGGTGAAAGCATATATCCCTGTCTTGTTCCTGTTCTTAGGGGAAAATGTTTTAATTTTTGTCCATTGAGTGTGATGTAGGCTATTGGTTTATCATATATAGCCTTTATTATGTTGAGATATGTTCTCTCTGTTCCCACTCTGCTGAGAGTTTTTATCAAAAAAAGAGTATTGGATTTTGTTGAATTCTTTTTCTGTGTCAATTGTCTGTGGTGTTTTAAACTGCCCTCTATATGCATTATGTTATCTGTCTTCTACTCATTGGCTGATCTTGATTCCCAATATTTCCATGTTTATACTCTATGAATCTCAATGTCTTTTTAAAATTAAATTTACTGGGGTGACTCTGGTTAATAATAACATGATATAAGTTTCAGGTATACATCTTTATAATCTACTAGAGGCCCAGTGCACAAAAATTTGTGCACTCAGTGGGGGGGGACCTCAGCCTGGCCTGTGCCCTCTCACAGTCTGGGGCCCCTTGGGGGATGTCCACCTGCTGGCTTAGGCCCACTCCCTGGGGGATCGGGCCTAAGCTAAGCTGGCAGTCAGACATCCCTCTAGCAGCCTGGGAGCCCTTGGGGGATGTCCACTTGCCAGCGGGGAGCAGGCCTCAGCTGCAGTAGGACATCCTTAGCGCTGCTGAGGAGGTGGGAGAGGCTCCCACCATCACCGCTGTATTGGCAGCCATCAGCCTGGCTTGTGGCTGAGCAGAGCTCACCCTGTGGGAGCGCACTGACCACCAGAGGGCAGCTCCTGCATTGAGCATCTGCCCCCTGGTGGTCAATGTGTGTCATAGTGACCAGTCCTTCCCAGTCATTCTGCTGTTAGGGTCAATTTGCATATTATCCTTTTATTATATAGGATTGTGTGTCCATCACCTGAACTCAATCCCTTTTTGAATTCATGGAATGTACTCCACCATTATTGAGTGTTGAAATATATCCTGGGCATATGCCAGGACTTCACTGATTTAGTATTAGCTGACACAGTTGTAGATCTCATAAT
The DNA here is from genome assembly GCF_963259705.1 of Myotis daubentonii. Taxonomy (NCBI): domain Eukaryota; kingdom Metazoa; phylum Chordata; class Mammalia; order Chiroptera; family Vespertilionidae; genus Myotis; species Myotis daubentonii. Next base: position 115,840,656 of record NC_081861.1, read on the forward strand.
TACGTTCAGTACAACACTCTCATCAATTGTCTATGACAAAGTGGCAATTATTTTACCAAGTAATTTCAATGTATAATGTGAGATTGCACTAAGAAAATAAGATTATTGTTATACATTATTGAAACCACAAATCCAAAGTGAGTAGTTAAAAAGCCTAGGGTGAAAATTCAAATGTCAGCTATGTTCCAGTATTAACTTAATCTCATCATTGAAAATTGTCATTGAATTAGACTGAATGGTTGTCAAATTTCACTGATCTGAAAGATGATGTAGTGTTCACTCTCCTTGGCATATGATCTTAGATAAAGAGGATTCTATAGTGTTCTTGAAAACTAGTATTTTATGTGTCCTCTAAGTATTCAGAAACTTAAAGCTATATAATATATATTTTGGAGTATGTCAGAACTTTATAATATTTTTGACCAAATATAACCTGTTTATATTTATTACTCACAAAATCTAGTGTTTTAATATAAATTCCGAATTTTGAAGTGAATTTATGTTAGACAAATATTATTTCTTACTTTAAATTGTCATCCATAAAATAGGCCTGTAATGTCTGTACCTTATATATACTAATTCCAAGGATACCCAAAAGAAGTGTATCCTTTTAACCCTGTCACTCCCTAATTGCAGGATATTTGTGAAATTATTCCATGACTTTGGTTCCACTTCACTAACTGTGAAATGTACTAATATAAATAAGTACTAAATGTACTTGTTGAAAATAAGTACTTATTAGAAATAAGTACTAAATGTACTTACTTCAAAATATTCTTCTATGGAATAGAAACATACACAAGCATATCATGTAATCTTTAAATTCCCATTAGAATTATTACTATTAAAAATGAAGCTAGTGCTCATTTAAAATAATTTCATAAGGTGAATTGTTTATCCTCCCCCAACCCCAGTGCATTTCTTGCATCAAGGGAAAATTGTATGTTTTTTCTTGTATATTCAACTTAAAATTGAGGTACCCATTATCCTATAATTTGTACACATGGAGATTTTGGGAGATAATAATAATATGGCTACAAACGATATTATAATTTATTTTTTCTTATTATAATTTATATTAGTCATATATCTTAATTTTTGTTGTTGTTGTTTTGCTAGTGCTAAGTTTCTTGTTCTTCAAATCACTATACATGGCTCAATATTAGAAAGCTGTGGCTATATAGAGTTCTTGTTGTCCTTAAAATGGTATTCTATATTGCTAGGTATAAGATTTTGTACATATTCTTATATTTATAAAAATTGTATTTATAAAAAATTAAGTTAATACAATATTGAAAATGTATACAATTTTAATGTTATTCTATGTTGTGAAATTATTGAGGACAGTGCCTATTTTCTCAAATGATGCCCTCTAGTATATAATATCCCACATAAGAAATTTTGCTTAAATTATGAGCTATTTTACCAAAAAGTTTAGTTCTGTATTTTATGTTCTATAAGAATACTGCATTGAAACTTATATTTTGATATATTTTAATTTTCTTTCAGCCCTTTAATGTTTATATTTTCTTAACATTATAAAAATCTTTATTGTTAAAGAGGCAGTATATAAGCAAGTAAAAACACAGTTCCATTAAAAAGAATTACCTTGTGATAGGTGATTACGAACATAAACACATTCAAAATATAAAGAAATTTTAAGTTATTTCACCCGTGTAAGCAATTGGGTAAAACAGCCCATTTTTTAGTCTATGTCTATACTCAACACTTAATATATGGTATACGGTGGATGGTCAAAAATATTTAATGAATGACTTAATATGTAAAGGTTAATCATTGAAGGTAGGGATGATATCTTCATAGTGAGTACCCAGAACTGTATTTTTATGTATTCTAGGTCAAAATGTGATTTTTTAAAAGGTATTTCCAATATAAAGATCTATATTTGCATAAAATAAAAAAATAATCTGTGGAATATGGGGATCTGAGAGGGAATAAAGAAAACCTGCCAGTGGAAAACTGGTCCACAATGGTGAATGCAACCCACCCTTTAGTTGTATATATTGAACTATTCATCATTTAATAATAAAAGATTCAATACATACATCTCTCAATGGAAAACTGTATGATTTATGCCCACAAGTCTTAAAATTTTATATACTTCTTAAACACAGTTATAAAAGCACATGCTGCAGGGCAGTAAAACTACTTTGCTTTTCCTGCATTTCTGATCTTTTAAATACATTATATTTGGGAGGATTACATAAATACTTGAGGAGTGTTGTTTCAATATTGAGAAGTCTCTTTAGCTTGACTATACAATGGTAGATGTTTTATAAAATGTACTTACATTTCAAAAGGAAATCCTAGAATGTTGGAAGGAAATACTCAGTTATAAACCATTTATGAGAAAGAAATGTATGGGTATGAAAGAACCAAATAAATAGATGGTAGAGTATTTGCATGAGGCCTAAGTATTAGGACAGATTTTTATATAATAAACTAGAGGCACGGTGCACAAAATTTGTGCATGGGTAGGGTCCTTAGGCCTGGCCAGTGATCAGGGCTGATCGGGGCCTTCTGGCTGCCAGCTGGGGCCATCCTTCCAGCTTCCAGCCAGGGCCTTCCTTCCCCCAGATGCCGGCTGCCAGTCAGGGCCTTCCTTCATTCCACACCACCCCCTGGTGGTCAGCACACATCATAGCGAGCGAGCAATCGAACTCCCAGTCTCTTGGTCGAACTCCCAAGGGGACACTTTGCTTATTAGCCTTTTATATTTATAGATTGCCACACATGGTATTTCCCTGTTAGCTATTGTTTAAAATTTTACTTAAGGAAAGCCACACAAACTTTTAAAGATGATACTTATGGTTCCTTTCATAATCTTGGCATTCTATATAGAAAGTTATTTCATAAGATTTACTTTGCATCATTTTTCATTTATTTAAACTCACATACCAAGACTGATGAGTAAAAAGCTGGCTTACCACTATCCCTATATCTTCTTTAACTTAAACAACTCTCAGATTATATTCTGTATATTAAGAAACAAAAGTGATTCCTCCTTAGGATAATAGATTTTGAAATCTGAAGTGATCCTGAAGAACCACATCATCTGAAACAAATGTGTGGAACCTTCTACCGTTAACCTAATTGTAGTTGGCTGAATGATACGGGAAGTGTTTTCACTCTGAAATGTCATTCTCGGTGGTTGTCTGAAAAGAAACAAGTGGTAAATACCATTTATTGGAAAGATAATGGTTCCTTATTGAATGAGATACATCTTTTTACAACATTCAAGTTAGAACTGCAAATGCTAAGATCCAAGATGGCAGTGGAGTAGGTGGATGTTACACTTACATGCTCCCAGGACCAAACTGGAATTAAAACTAAATTATAGAGCAACCTGAATAACAAACTGAAGACTATCTTTAATTGAAAAATAAAAAAGTAAAGGAAAAAAGCTGGGAAATAAGAATAGTATTTTTATGGGGAATTATACATTTTTTTAGCATGTTAGAAATGCTCTATCTAGACTGGAATGAATGTTTGTTACACAAGCATATACATTTGTCAATCCTTACTTAATATATAGTTAAAGTTTTCTTGTACAGAGATTTGAAGTATATGTTAATTTTACCTCAATAAAAAGAAAATTGTCTCTTTTCAAAACCAAACCAAACCAAACCTGGGATAAAACAAACATTCCTCTCTTGAATAAGCAATGGAAGAAAATTAATTGCTCTTTGTAGTCTAGTAGTTAGTAAGTTCATTTAGGAGGTAGAGCACTAGTAAGTAACAGTGCTCTCTGAAATACTTATATCCTATATAATAAAACCCTAATATGCAAATTGACCGAATAGCAGAACAACAGGTGGAACAACCAGTTGCTATGATGCACACTGACCACCAGGGGGCAGACGTTTAATGCAAGAGCTGTCCCCTGGTGGTCAGTGCACTCCCATGGGGGAGTGCTGCTCAGCCAGAAGCCAGGCTTGCAGCTGGTAAGCGCAGTGGCAGTGGCAGGAGCCTCTCCTGCCTCCATGGAAGTGCTAAGGAGCAGTGAGCCGAGGTCCCGGACTGCGAGAGGGATTCTGGACTGTGAGAGGGATGTCTGACTGCCAGCTTAGGCCTGATCCCTGAGCCGGCAGGTGGACATCGCCTGAGGGGTCCTGGGCTGCGGGAGGGCATAGGGCTGGGCTGAGGACCCCCCCCCCATGCACAAATTTTGTGCACTGGGTCTCTAGTATTAATTATAAATTACTAAATATATATTTTTGTACAAAATCAGATATTTTAGTCTAAGTTCTAGGGTGGGAACAGAATTTTGTTCAATTTGTGTCCTCACATCTATAAAATCAGTAACAATAGACTATTCAAAAACCAGTTCATTAGGTTTCCCAGGTGTATGTCCACATCCTGCTCATCCTTACTCAAGGGATGTTTTCCTGAGTTCACACTGAAATATTCTGCTGGAGCCACAGTAAGTTTCCATTATGTCGAGGCAAATGGTGAGAATTTTCTATCTTCCAAAATCACCTTTGAATAAAGCATCTTCCACAAATAATAATATAAAACTCTGAGCAGGAATCTAATATTACTTCATGAACAAAGTCTTAGGCCTTTTTGTAGGAACTCCAAAAACTAATCTTCATGTGTAGGTGAACTTGTTTCTGCAAAAATTCAATGCAGCTATTTAATTTTCACATACAATATCAATTTTCACACCTATTCATTTGGTATCAGATGCTTTCATTCTGAAAACAGGAAAACATAACTTTGGCTGTCCTTAATGACCTCAGTCTTGAATTTCTTGCTATCTAGTGCTTGTCACAATACTGATATACACACAGACACACACACACACACACACACACACACACACACACACACACACTCTTTCTATCACACTGAGTCCATTTATTAACATATATGTCACATAAATTTTTTTTGTTTTTCTTACTAGCAGACATAATTATTCATTTCAAACAGGTATTAACATATTCTAGTTTTTGTTTTCTCTTTTCACGGTTATTTAGAAATTAGATTGAGAATCTTTGAAAGATAGAATTTCAGAGCATATATTATAAAAATATATATATAAAAGAAAAGAGAGAAGCCATTGTATAATGTGGTAATAATTACTTGAGGGTAGCTAGTAATAATTTTAAAAAATATATCACTCATAACTATATAGTAAAAAAATATGGCATTATAACAACTCTAAGCATATGAGAATTTAGAATCAAAATTTGCTACACTGTCAATAAGAGGCATTCAGTAGTCATGTAAAGAGCTTGAACAATCCCCTTCAAGCATGACAGAATACCACTCCCCCTTCTTAATGAATATTAATGTTATTAATATTCTTGTCTACATGATGGTGTGCAATATTTGTTAATTTAGAGAGAGCTTATTAAGATAGTTGAAGAATTTTTTAGATTTAATTAAGGAATTGCCTCTCACATCTGGACCTGCTTTTAAATCTTGTGGAAGCTTCCTGTATCTTTGAGACCCCATTTCCCTCTTGTAAAATGTACACAAACTATTAAGTAGCTCACACTTTTAGTGTTATGATGATGTGGGTAGACTGAAAGCTATATTCAGAGAGAACTCGATAGCCTTAATTATTTTAAAGATAGAAATAAAATAATTAACTATATTTAAGAGATTATTAAAACAATAATGAATAGTGGATTCAAAATAGAATTAAAAAATAGGCTGAATACATTCAAAAGCTGGCTCTTTGAATAGGTCAACAAAAATAAATAAACCTCTTTTAATCACAACAAAAAATATGAAGAGAATGAGAATGGAAAATACAGAAGGTTAGTAACGAGGAAGGATGTGAAACCACAGATACAGAAGAAATTAAGAAAATACTATAAGCAATTCTGTAATAAATCCAGGACATGGATAATTTCCTACTACAATGCAAATTACTAAAATTGATGTATGAATAGCAGAAAATTAAACTAGAATAATTACTCCAGAAAATATTGGTAAGTTATTAGAGATCTACCACTGAAAAATATACCAGTATTCTTCACAAATGAATTTAACTTCATCTATCTAGAATAAATAATTCCCATATTTTAAGCTATTCAAGAGTATATAAAAAGATAAAACTTTGCAATTCTTTTTGTGATGTCAGAGTAGCCTTACTAACAGCAGCCAATAAGCACAAAACGAAATATTAAATGTATAAGACAATCTTACTTTTGAATATAAATTCAAAAATTATGTTGAACTATATGAAATTGATTATAACTATATCTTGCCTATGGTAACTCAGTAAATGTGAGGTGATAGTTGTAAAGAGTTCTTAAAATTAATAAGGAAAAGAAAACTAACCTATAAGTAATAAACAAAGCATATTAACCGATGATTCACAGATGAAATTGTAATAATCAGTCATACAAAAAGATATTCCAAATGTACTAGGAATAGTGGAAATCAATTAGGTTAACAAAGTAATACCCTTTTACTCATCAGATAGGCAAAATATAAAAGAAGAAAAACCCATTTCTGGATAAAATATTAAATGCTAAATCCTTTTTATAAAGAAACTGGAGGCCCGATGCACGAAGATTCGTGCAAGAATGGGCCTTCCTTCTCCTGGCTGCTGGCACTGCCTTTGTTCTGGCCAGAGCTGCCTTTCGCCTTCGCTCCGGCCCAGAGCTGCTTTTCTGCCTTCCCACGCTGCCCAGAGGCCTGGAACAGCTGGGGTGGTGTGGAACACCTGCATCGTTGCCATGGCAACAATGCAAGCATCCCGCCCCCCCACTTGGCGCCTGCATATGCAAATTAAACTGACACCTTTGTTGGGTTAATTTGCATACTCACTCCTGATTGGCTGGTGGGCATCATGAAGGTATGGTAAATTTGCATCTTTCTCTTTTGTTAGTGTAGATACCTACTAAAATGAAAACTATATATCCCCTTTGATCTAGTAGATACATTCCTGGAAATAGTGATTATCACAATGGAAGCATCAGTATTTGAGGATGGATAATGCATGATGTCCATTCCAGCATTGTATAAAGTGGGAAATAAAAATAAAGTAAATATCACAACCCTAGAAACAAACTGAATGTCCACTAACAGGGCACTGGCAAAATACTCTATGATTCAGCCAAACTATGAAATATTATATAGTCATTAAAAGAAATGAATAAGAGAGATTATTTATTGGTAAAATCAATGTTCCATAGAATCTGAATAATGTGCCATTTTGGGGGGTACAGTATAAAACCCCTTAGATTTTTGTGCATGTGATATCATACATGCACGCTCAAAATATAATAATCACTTGAATAGGGAGAAAAATATGAAAATCGTTTCTTAAGTCAGATTAAGTAAAAAGTCAGGGGAAGAAAGTAGGGGAAGCAAAATGGAAAAGAAAACTTGTCTAAGAAAAATAGGAGAGAGGTATGTATGAGATCTGACTCATGCACTTGTGTAAAATAATATATTTGTGTGGTCATATTTATAAAGGAATAAAATATTTCTTAAAAAAACAAATTGAGATTATACACACAGACATAGTGAACAGGACAAAGTTTAGCCTATAGTTTACCACTGAAAATATGATGATGGTTGCATTTCTTACAACCCAACGACAGGATGCCAAAATAGCCAAATCAATGCCTCTATTGTCACATGAAGAATTCCCAAATGAAAAGTAGATCATGGTACTTTCTTTCCTTTCTTTTTTTTTTAAACACACATTTTACTGATTTTTTTTACAGAGAGGAAGGGAGAGGGATAGAGAGTCAGAAACATCGATGAGAGAGAAACATCAATTGGCTGCCTCCTGTACACCTCCTACTGGGGATGTGCCCGCAACCAAGGTACATGCCCTTGACCAGAATCGAACCTGGGACTTTTAGTCCACAGGCTGACGCTCTATCCCAGGGGTCCTCAAACTACGGCCCGCGGGCCACATGCAAATGCAAATATTGTATTTGTTCCTGTTTTGTTTTTTTACTTCAAAATAAGATATGTGCAGTGTGCATAGGAATTTGTTCATACTTTTTTTTTAAACTATAGTCCGGCCCTCCAGCAGTCTGAGGGACAGTGAAATGGCCCCTGTTTAAAAAGTTTGAGGACCCCTGCTCTATCCACTGAGTCAAACCAGTCAGGACAATACTTTCTTGTTCTTGAGTTATTAATCTCCTCAGAGAGCACTATATTTCCTTCCCTAATAAATTCTAGAAATGTGTATATTCTACTTTGTATAATTAAAATGAAAATATTATAGCATATATCTGCATATGGAAGACAAATTTATATGAATGCCCCATAATTTGAAATATTCATATTAACTACAGCATACTGAATTAGGGAAGATTTGCATGGGATACTCTTGAAACTTAGCTACCTAAAGAAAAGTATCTGCATTGCAGAAATAAGTAGACAGAGAATATCTTACAATGGCACTATCACCTTGATACTCCTATACCCAAGAAAGTCAAAGTCTATCTTTTTAACCAGCTTTCAGAACTTTCATTTATCTGCTTCTCTGTAGAAAGTTACTGAAATGCCTATTTATGTACCACTTCTATGTAAAATCCATATGATACCACACTAACATTTAATGTATTTAATAGCTCAATAATATCCTCTACTTCAAATTTTGTGTGGAATTCAACTATGGACTTGTATCTTGAACTTTTATCCTTATTCAAATGATTCTACATTTTTTTTCTGTATCATTTATTTGGTTTAAGCCAAGTGACCAATATTTTTTATATAGTTTGGATACAAAAATAAATTTAATTAGCCATTTAACCTGCAAATAAGTGTATGTGGGGATTAATTGGAAGTGATTTGATCATTACACTGAAGGGTAGCCTTTTGTTTTCAACTGAATTTCCCAGATAGCTTATTATTTTCAAGTTATTAATTAATCAAATTTAGAAAATTGACATGAATGATGAGGAATATGTTTTAGCATTGAGTGAGAGAAAGGTGAAGCCATCTCACTGAAGGATAAAACAAGTTGGAAGGACATATCAGAGTGAAATTTAGTCCAGTAAGGCTTCAGAGTCTGAGGGAATGAAAGCTTTAACTACAATGAGTCTCAGCTACTTAGTGAAAATATCTAGAGGAGGATAACCAGTTTCTCTCAGGTCACTGCTTTAAGGTGCCGGGGTTCATGTCCCAGCATTAAGAAGGGTTCAGGAATCTGGAAAAGGGGCTGTGCGTAGATGACATAGAAATCCAGAGACTCATAGAGTCTGGAGATGAGATATAATTTTGAAAGGCATTGGGGGTCAGAGGACCTTCAGCTAAAGGAACTGAAGCGTCCCTCCTTGTCTAGGACCCTTGCTTTTATTCACACAATTTGTCCTAAGGCAAGGTGGAGATAATACACTTCAAAGGGTAAGCTTTCAAAGGGTACAGAGGCATTGTCAGTTTGGGGAATAGCCTACAGCTGTTCAGGTGTTTGGCCAGTAGGAGGCAATAACATGTAGATTAAGATGCCCTTTAACTGTCTGGCAACCACAATCAGTTTCCTATTCAGGTTTGGGGAAATGCCTTTAGCCATTCCCAACAGGTGACTACATCTGTGACTCAACCCTATTGAGTCCCCAAGTTTCATCAACCTTTTGATGAAACTCTTGAAATTACGGCATGCTGGAATTGGTCTACAGCACTAAGGATCCTATCGAACAAAATGGCAGGATCCTGGAGGCAGCCCAAAGAAAATTCAACCAAAGCATCTGGCTGGTGTGGCTCACTGGTTGAGCATTGACCTGTGAACCAGGCAGTCACGGTTTGATTCCTGGTCAGGGCACAGGCCCAGGTTGTGGGCCCGATCCCCAGTGGGGGCGTGCAGGAGGCAGCAATCAATAATTATCTCTCATCATTGATGTTTCTATCTCTCTCTCCCTCTCCCTTCCTCTCTGAAATCAATAAAAATATATTTTTAAAAAGAAAATTCAACCAAAGGGATCAGTGAGCCAAGGATAGTAAATAGGAAGAGAAACCTAAGTTACTCAACCTTCAACTTTGCTCTGACAGTTTCATCCCCATTGTTTAGCACTTAATCTGAAGTTGCTTATTTGCTTTATTGTGATATTTTCTGCTTTTAAAGTATCCCTGGATACTTATTTTTTAGTTAACCTTTTCATTTTGATATAATTATAAATTCTCATATACTTGTAAGCAATAATACAGAGATCCTGTGTACCCTTAACCAAGCTTTACCAGATGGTAGCATACTCTATATAGTATGACATTACCATGGACATCAACATTGATACAGTACGCCAGTAGGATTCATATTTTTCCAGTTTTACTTGTACATGTGTGTGTGTATGCATGTGTGTTTTTAGTTCTACACAACATTATCACATATTTATGTTTGTGTTTCATCCATGAGAGTCAAGAGGCAGTACACATCCATCACCAGAAGGATCCCTTCTGCTGCCCGTTTTTTTTTTAAACCCTCACCCAAGGACATGTTTTTTTTTATTACTGAAGAGAGAGAGAGAGAGAGAGAGAGAGAGAGAGAGAGAGAGAGACATAAATCAGTTACCTCTAATGTGCGCCCCTACTGGAAATTGAACCCATAGCATTTTGGTACATGGATGATGCTCCAACCAACTGAGCCACCCGGGCTTGGCCCGCTTGCTGCCCATTTATAAACACATCCATCTACCACCCCCCCCTTCCACTCCGGCCCCTAACTTCTGGCAACTGTTCCTCTCCATTCCTCTAATTTTGTCATTTCAAAAACTGTTATCTACACTAATAAAAGAGAAACATGGTAATTGGCGTACGACCGCTACCCTTTTCATTGGCTAATCAGCGAGATATGCAAATTAACTGTCAGCCAAGATGGCAGCCGGCAGCCAGGCAGCTTGAAACTAACATGAGGCTTGCTTGCTTCAGTGACGGAGGAAACCAACGTTCCCCGCCTGCCTTGCCAGCCTCTGAGCCTGCAGTTTCAAACATTGTAACAGATACCGTGGGACTTCAGCCAGCAGATTCGCAACATTGTATGCAAAGGCCAGAAACCTACTTTCAGCCGAGGCCTAAGAGCTGGAGCCAAGCCTCAAGCTAAAGCTGGCCCAGAATAAAAAAGAAAAAAAAAGAAAAAAAGGAGCGTTTGGGAGTTCAGTCACCCCCAGCTTGAAAACAGCCCTTATCCCCTCACCCAGACTGGCCAGGCACCCCAGTGGGGACCCCCACCCTGATCCAGGACACCCATCAGGGCAAACCAGCCAGCCCCACCCATGCACTAGGCCTCTACCCTATATAGTAAAAGGGTAATATGCCTCCCAGCACCGGGATCAGCGTGACAGGGGGCAGCGCCCAAACCCCCTGATCGCCCTGCGGCTCTGTGTGTGACAGGGGGCGGGGCCGCAACCTCCCTATCCATCCTGCTCTGTTCGTGACAGGGGAAGGCGCCCCAACCCCCTGAGCAGCCCTGCTCTGTGCCTGATAGGGGGGAGCTCCCCAACCTCCCCCCCCCCACGGGTCTTGCTCTGTGTGTGACGGGTAGAGCCATAACCTCCCCATTGGCCCTGCCCTAAGTGTGAGAGTGGTGGCGCCCCAACCCCCTGATTGGCTCTGCTCTGTGGGTGATAGAGGGTGGTGCCCCAACCCCCTGATGGGCCCTGCTCTGTGTGTGACAGGGGGCGGTGCCCCAACTCCCCTATCGCCCCTACTCTGTGCGTGACAGGGGGCAGCGCCCCAACCCCCTGATTGGCCCTGCTCTGTGAGTGACAGGGGGCAGCGCCCCAACCCCCTTGATGGGCCCTGCTCTGTGCGTGACAGGGGGTGGCGCCGCAACCTCCCCATCGACCCTGCCTTGAGTGTGACAGGGGACGGTGCCCCAACCCCCCAATCGGCCCTACCCTGATCGTGACTGAGGGTGGCATCACAACCTCCCAATCTCACTGCTCTGTGCATGACAGGCGGCGCCCCAACTCCCCAATCGGCCCTGCTCTGAGCCCGACCAGGGGCTGCACCTAGGGATTGGGCCTGCTCTCTGCCACCTGGGAGCAGGCCTAAGCCCGCGGGTCGTTATCTCCCAAGGGGTCCCACACTGCGAGAGGGCACAGGCCGGGCTGAGGGACCCCCCCTCCCCCCTGAGTGCACAAATTTTTGTGCACCAGGCCTCTAGTATAATATAAATAGAATCATACTATATGTGACCCTTTGAGGTTGGCTTTGTTTGTTATATCAGCATAATTTCCAGGAGAGTCATCCAAGTTGCTGTATATATGAACAGTTCATTCCTTTTCATTACAAAATAATATTCTATGGAATGGATGTACCACAATTTGTTTAACCATTCACCTTTGAAGGGCATCTGGATCGTTCCCAGTTTTGCCTGTTACAAATAAAGCTACTGGGAATATTTACATATAAGGTTTTGTATAAAAATCAGTTTCCATTGCTTTGGGATAAATGCCTAAGAGTTCACTAGCTGGACTGTATGATGAATACATGCCCAGCTTTGTAAGAAATGGCCAAATGTTTTCCAGAGTAGCTGTACTATTTATATTTCTACCAGAAATGCATGAGTGATCCAGTTTCTCCACATCCTCATCCGCATTTGATATTCTCACTATTTTTTAATTTTAGCCATTAATGTAAGTGTGTGATGCTAGCTCACTGTGGTTATATTTTGCATTTCCCCAATTGTTAGTAATATTGACTATCCTTTCATGTGCTCATTTGTCTGATGCTTATATTTAACCTGACCCTGATTAAGAATGTTAAAACCATGGACAGGAGATAAAATTTGTCTTGAAAAATGAAGCCCTGCCAGAATTTGATTCCCAAATCCAGTCCTGAATGGAGAAAAGAGAGCTGGCCATTAGCTCCATTGTTTATTAGAATTCTAATGTGTTTCTAAAGCAAGGGCATTTTAGTCAAATATAGTCACCCCTAATTATAATAGCATTCTTCTGAGCTACATAAAAGACTGATGAAATTTCTTTTTTGTTTCAATTATGTATTAGGAATCACATCTTAATTTTAGACATTCTTTATGAGTTATCATTGTTATAAATTTTATTTGGAGATACTCTGATTAGCCTCTTTAATTTATAATAATCTATCAATATACTAAAAGTACATTCATTTCCTATCTCTTTGCAAATGTGTAATTTGTCTGTTATAGAAATGGGGAGCTTGTCTGTTATAGAAAGTGCATTTACAAATGCATTGTTTCATTTTTAGATTATTTTAAAAAAGCGGTTATGCTGCTTAGGCTCTGAAAATAGCTAGTGCAATTACTTCCTCATATTGTTTTCTTTCCAAATAGACATTTTGTCTCCTTTCTTCAAATATTTTCCCTTTATCTTTAACAGGTTGATTTAGTGAATATTGGAAGCTCTGACATAGTAGATGGAAATCACAAATTGACTCTTGGTTTGATTTGGAATATAATCCTCCACTGGCAGGTAAGAATTCTGATGAATGTTTCCTTTTTGGGTAACATGTTGCTGATTCTCGCTTTCATTTTTTTCCCCCTTGACCTGCAAAACAAAAACGTGTACATCTCTAACAATACAAAGCCCATCTCCATAGTGCTGCCTTTTAAGTTAGCACAACTAAGGTCATTTGAGATGTGAAGGAACAGCAGATTATAAAACAGATTCTAGCACATATGCAGGAATATTTTTCTAAATGTTATCTCACTGGGTAGAGATGAGGCAAAAAAGACAAGTGTCCTCAACAGGGTAAGAAAAATATTTTTCACAAATATGAGTCTTCTATTACTTACCTTTAAGTGAACCTACATAGTTTTGGAAAATGAAAGGTATTTTTCCTGTTAATCACTACCAAATCAATGAGACTTTGTGAATCTTATGTATTCTCAATGTAAATTAATGCCAATAAAAGAGTAGTGGGATATGATCATCTAAATGAGTATATTTGTTATACTGAAAAACTGACTTTATAATCTGATTTGGAAATGCCATTTTTTTTTCTGAACTACTTCAGCATAGAGTTTTCTGAATGTCTGTATTTATTGGACCTCTGCAAAACAAACAATGTCATTTGGTTTAGTGGAAAGAGTACAGTTTCCTTTCAGTCAGACTAACATGAACTTAAATTCAACTCCACCATTTACCATCTTAATGACATTGAATTCAATGCCATCCCTTTCTGGGCCATAATTCCCTCACTGTCAAAATAGAAAAAAAATAAGAATGAACATCTATTTCATGTCAGGATTAAATGAGAGAATATCCATAAAGCACTCAGTACAGTGCACCATTTTCATTAGAGTTATATCACATGAATAATTATGATTGCTTAGAGTTTTCTACTCATATTTTAAGAACTTGAAAGATAATTATGTCTGCTTTTTTTACTAAAAGAGATTACTTTTTTATAAAAAAGATTTAAAAAAATGTTTTTATTGATTTTAGAGAGGGAGGAAGGGAGAGGGAGAGAGGCATGGAAACATCAATGAGAGAGAAATATCAATACTGATTGGCTGCTTCCTGCATGACTCCCCCCACCCCCCTTACTGGGGATAGAGCTGCAACCAGGGCATGTGCCCTGACCAAGAATCGAACCAGTGAGCTCTTAGTGCATGGGTTGATGCTCAACCACTGAGCAATAACGGCTGAGCTAAAACAGCTTTTTTTGAGATGTAATTTATTTGTTATAAATTTACCTGTTCTAAGTATAAAATTCAAAGTATACCAGACTGGTTTAGTTATGTTGTTCAAGGCTTCTCAAACTATTGTGAGGATGGAACAGTAGCTCCGCCCTCCCAATCCATAAAAGACTTTAGGATATTTACAGAGTTGTACACCATCACAACAATGTAACTTTAGCACATTGCCACCACCCTAAAAATAAATCTCATGTTCATTTACAGTTACTCCCCACTCTCATCCCCAGCCCTTGGCCACCATTAATCTATTTTCTGTCTCTATATGTCCATATTTTTGGACATTTCATATCAATGGAATCATATAATACGTGTTCTTTGATATCTGGCTCCTTTCATTGAGCATAATCTTTGAGGTATATCCCTATTGTAGCAGGTATCACTATTTCATTTAGTAGGGTTGACTTTTTTTATGGAAGCATCCAAATCCTCAGAGGGAAGGAGGATGGGTTGACTTTTAATTTGAATTGTAGGTTGGTCCTGCTCAGGGTCAGACAGTATGTAGACTAGAGGTATACATACTCAACTTGGCAGCCATATTGATCTTCTAGTTGATTCCCATCCCCATGTCTTTTTATTCTAAGAACTCTGAACAGGCTCAGTCCTATTTCACAGCGATCTGGGAAGCAAAAGAGAATAACCATAGTGGCTGCGAATAGAGAATAACCATAGTGGCTGCGAATAGAGAATAGCTCATACATACCTCAAATGAGCCAAAGGTTACCAATTTTGAGCCTTTTTCATATAGTGATGGTATCAAATAAAACCAGCAAAGCAACATCGGGCTCCTCATCCAACTGATTTGCTTCTGTTTCTCAGTATTACTTAAACTACCTTGAGAAAAGAACAGTTTTCTCCCCTTTTCTATTGTATGCAAAGAACAATGAAACTGAAGTGTTACCCACATGAAATAAAAAGACTCACAAAGCACAAGCCTATATTTTTATCATTAAATTGAACAGATGTAAACAGACTTTGTCAAATTGCAAACAGAAGATTCTAATGGACTATCAATTGCTTTAGTTATTTGATGGCCTGGTAACAAATGGTTCGTGGAGGGACCCCAGCTTGTAGAAAACACTTTGGGTTGCACAGAGGTTGGTTGTGACAAAGCCAGCAGGAAAACTTAGCACTGAACAGGACCTTCAAAGGGGATTTTAATTGTATTTATCATCAAAACTGTCTCTGATATGTCCTCACCATATCAGAGACAGTTTTGATGATATAGAGTTTAAAAACTAGCCTGTTGGATATTTTCTTCATTTGCTTCTGAGCTTGCTCATTTTTTATTAGCATGTGTGTGTGGGGGGGGAGGGGGCTTTCACATCCAGGAATACCAGAAGTAATGCTTCTGCAGTCTTTCCTTGTCTGAGACCTCTCTGTTGTTTTCCATTTATGTCCTTGAATTACTATATCTTTGTGACTAAAAGTACTCCTAGACTCTTCCCAGCTTCTGTCTCCTTATCTTATCTTTCTCTTCTATCACACTGCCCTGTTCTCCTAAAACTACAAATACACTAAAAATTCCTCCTCCTCAGTACTTCTTATCATAACCCAATGAATCCCAAAAGATGTTTTCACCAAGCGTACGTATTTGCCTTCTTATTAAATAGTCAAAAAAGCCCTTGGATTTCTGCAAAGATTAAAGGACATTCTGGCCAACCTAATGTACTTTCTGTATTTATCAGACTAAGAATGGCATTAAAAGGTGGAAAAATGTGAATCTTTTGTTCCAGTGCCACATACTATATTATTAATAGTGCTGTGTTTAGAGGCCTTCTCTTTGAACTTGTAAAAACTCAGAAATGTCAACCCTGTTTCCCCTGCCATTGTTTTTCCAGTTTCTACTTAACACTGTTAGGCTGGAAAATCATACCTATAGTGAAGAGTATGCATCTTTGAACACCATTGTTAAGTAGACAATGTGTGTTTGGCATCTTTTTCTTTCTTCTTTTTTTAAGTGTAAACCATCCTTTTATGGTGTTCAGCTCAGTTGTGGTAACCAGCTGGAGATGAAAACATACCCTAACAGGTGTGCTAGCAGAGGTCAGGCCGGAGCTTTGCTGGCTAACTCAAAGGAAACAATTCCAGGGCTATTTCACACTAAAATGTTTATCTGATTTATTCTTTGTATAGCATACAAGAGGAAGGTGGTTTTCGCAATGCTAAAAGCCCTTACTGTGAATTCCTGCCTATGTATACCTAGTGGGAAGTAGACTTTGAGCTAATCAGCTTAATTAAGGCATGCCTTTAGGGCCAACACCTGTAGAAGGGAGAGGGTAACTGGAGTGAGAACAAGAGCCATAGTGCACACCCAACAGCAGCCTTATTCAACCCCATGGGGACTTTGGAGCTTGAATGAGCCTTTAGAGTTGTCTCAAATGGGCCTAAAATTAATGACCATTTCCTTTCATCAGTCACTAGATGTGGGTGACCCTAGGAAGGACATAGCCATAGGTGAGGTGACTGAAACTCAGTCCCTGAGGGGACTGACAGCTGAAGGCTGCCTGGTGACAAATGGAGAACAAGCCCTTCCTAGAAGGAGAATCTTGGTGGTGCCTCTCAATGCCTATCACATCTTCTTTGCCCTGTTAATTCCCAGTTACTTTTTGAAATCATTGCTCAAAGACATTTCAATTTTTCCCTTTTAAAAACAGATGTATAGCTGTATGCATACACACATTTGTTTACATTGATTCTTTCTTTCTTAGAACAGTAAGCCCTGATTCTGGTAAATATTTCTGCTAAAAGACTCACCTTAGGACCAGCTCAGTGTCTGACTGAAGGTTGATCCTTAATAAAAATTTCTTGGTAATTGTCTTTCATATAGGAAAGGAAGACTGATGATTTCCTGTTGCCCTTTATTTTTTTCTCAGCAACATTTGCACCCAAGTAAGAGCAATACCAAAGAGGCTGAGGTTGATAACAGAATTAGTGACATAATGATGCAAAAGGAGTTTTGGATTGAATACTGGGTTGTCCTTAACATTATGGACATGGAGGGCAGTCTGGCCAAGCATTTTGTAAATGAATCCCATTCATCATGGAAGGGTTGCTGGATCAGTGCAAATTCATCACCACCACTGAGCCATTATCTACTGATTCTGACCCGGTTCAGCACAGGACGCTAGGTACACATCCAGCAATCACTGTACATGGAGGTTGTGTACTTTATGACTTTAATGATGAGAAAATTTATGTATCTTTCATAACTATTTGACCTAATTTTCACTGAGTAACTGGCTAAATTAGCAGCTCAGGAAGGAATTAAGAAAACTGGATAATCTTCCCCTAACTAATTTAGCTATCAAGGGATGGTGACAAGTAAAAGCAAAGATTTCACATCATTACCACGTTTACAAAACATCATCTCAAATCCTTTCAAGTATTTTAAAGTTAGATTTAATATCCTAAATTTTGCACTGACTCTGTTATGAAAAGATGACTAACACTGTAGATGTTAAAATATGTATTTCCCGTAAGGGCACTTGTTAACTTCTGCATGGATGAAGAAGCAAAATAAAATATCATATTTAGAATACACAATAAATATTCATCATACGATCAAACGGTGGTGGTACAGAGACCTCACACTAACCAAAAGGAAAGCCCTGGTTGGTAAAACCTAATCACATTTACTTCTATACTTCCTTCATGTATATAATAAGGGGCCTGACTTATATAAAGAAGTAGTATAGTAATTATCTCCATAATAGAATATGTAGACGGTTTGTTCTATAATGAGGTGTCACTGCTTTCTTGGAACCTAGAAAAAAATGTTGAGTGGATTTCGGCATCAGATTAGTAAGAAGAATGAAACTGAAATACAATAACCTGCAGAATGGCATTTGCTTTGTACAAAGCCTAGAAGAAAATGTTCAGAAAATACTAAACAATACACCAAGAGTCTGGCTTTTTTCTCCTTTGGTGGAGTCTTGGTTTCCACTTCCGTTCTGGTGGGGGGGGGGGGAGGGGGAAATAGGCAGCAAGGCCCAGCCGGCAGCTGCTGCTTCGCCTGAGTAGGGTCCCCAGGTTTTGACACAGCCACCTGGATCCTCCTGTCTGCGGGCTGTGCATCCCGGGCTGTGTGTCCTGTCTAGTTCGCTGTCATCACGCCACAAGTGACATCGGGTCTGGCGTATTTCCTTCGTCCTCCACCCGGCATTCTCAGTAGCCACCTTCCTTCTGGCCGCTAGTGTTCCTGCCCGTCCTCTACTTCCTGTTTGCTGAGCCAATAAGCTGAACGACACGTGACACGTGGCGGGGCTTGTGCTGACCCATGGTGGACCTCTGGCGCCATGGTGTCCCTCATGTCTTTTGCCATCTCCATCGCATAAAATCCTTGGACTGGGCTTCCCAGGCAGCCAGGGCATTAGGCTTCTTTGCTGCCACATGTATTTACAATGGACTTCTACCTGCTTTTGAACATCGCGGCTTAATTCCTCCAACGAGGGGACTCCGCAGGCGAGACCATAGCTGACGAGGTGGAAGGAACGTATTAGGACTGGCGGTAAGGAGCCACAGGCGATCTCACTCTTGCACTTTGTGACCAGGTGATCTCTTGTGCTGAGAAGGAGGCCATGGCTTCTCAGAGAGCAGCAGCTGCTGTTGCTGAGTAGCCTGTCTCCTCACAGCCCCAAGGTGATTTTCCTGAACCCAGCACACAAGACAGTGCCCCTCGGCCTGGCATTATCTAACCACCCTACACGTGAGGGCATCTTGAATGTTCTGCACCATCTTTTCATGTTTGCCCCACAGACCGTAAGCCCTTAAGCTTCTGCTGAAAACGAGCACTAGGTAACAAAGCAGGTAGAGCCTGTGGGAGTGGGGGTGGGGAGGGAGGACATGTAAGACAGAAACCACCACAGGGCCAACATGCCAGGCCCCACTGTTTTTTCTGGGTCTCCATTTGGTGCCTCGGTTAGTGCCAGGCACTTTGTTGACAATGATCCTTCCGAAGTTCTTTTGTTCAGGGGACACCAGCTCCCTTTTCATTCTAGGCAGGGAGAAAATGGACCTTTGCCCTCCCATTTAGGAGAGAGTGGGTCTCAGTGCCCCTAACTGTCTCCTCACTCCCTTGGAGACGATGTTTTTGGTGAAATGACTATTCTGGTCCTAAGACGGTTTCATAGAAAAGCTCTTAGACTTGCTTATCAGGTCCAAAATATCAAAGGTACCAAATAATGAAACAACAGTGACAGTGTCCAGGGTAGCCAAGCAGGCCCACCCAAACCTTCTCTTTCCCTGGGGCCTCCCCCAGCAGGTGAGAGGTCTTCCAGCCCAGGACAGTGTGCTTCTAGACACCAGAGCAGGTCTCCTAATAAACCACTTCCGGAGAAGTGAGATGTGCCTAAACACCTATGCTGTGTATGTATCCTCAATGGGGTTTTGTAACTGTATTTTTTTTTTTATACCAAAGCTTCCTAAATGGCATTCCCTGCGGCCTGAGAGGCCTCACAAATGAGCCAGAGTTCTGGACCCATGCTTTGGGCATTTTGTAACCTTTCCACTCTCGTAAGTGAATTTCTTAGGCTGAAAAAAAGGCATAAAGGTTTAAACCAGACTGACCACCACAAACAAATCACCACATAACAAAAAACAAGGTAACAGAGCCACAGCATTTAGAGATAAATATTCTTTTCTTTTGTTGATTTTTTGTTCTTTATTTTACACTAGAGCTGCGGTTTTGGTTCTCAACCTGTGGGTTGCGACCATCGGAAAATACATATAGCATATCAGATATTTACATTATGATTCATAACAGTAGCAAAATTACAGTTATGAAGTAGGAACAAAAATAGTTTTATGGTTGGGGGGTCCCACAACATGAGGAACTGTATTAAAGGGTCGCAGCATTAAGAAGGTTAAGAGCCACTGAACTAGAGGCCTGGTGCATGAAATCTGTGCACAGGGAGGGTCCCTAGTCCTGGATGGCGTTCAGGGCTGATCAGGTTCTCCGCCTCCTGCCTCCTCCTTCCCTTGCTCCCTCAGTGCCCCACCGCCACCGGTGGTCACCTGCCATGTTCTCCGCCGCCCCCTGGTGGTCAGTGCACATCAGAGCGAGTGATCGAACCTCGGTTTCCCAGTCAAACTCCTGAGGGGACAATTTGCATATTAGCCTTTTATTATATAGGATAGGCCAAGTCATTTCTATCTTTTTTCCACTTTGGTCAGTAAACATAATTTGCATTATTTTAAGTTATAGTATAAACCTAGGGGATTTAATCTTCTATAGTTTGTCCTTTGATTCTTACAATAACCTTGTATGTATAGTTAAAGAAACAGAGGTCTAAAATGGTTAAGTTGCCCAATTAACATAATTCATTAATAGCAAAGGCAAAATTTAAATCTAGGCTTTTAAAAAAGTAAGCTCAACCTGGCTGGTGTGCTCAGTGGTTGAGCATCGACCTATGAACCAGGAGGTCACGGTTCAGTTCGATTCCGGTCAGGGCAGTTGCTGGGGTTGTGGGCCCTATCCCCAGTGTGGGACATGTAGGAGGCAGCCAATTAATGATTTTCTCTCATCATTGATGTTATTTCTCTCTCCCTCTCCCTTCCTCTCTGAAATCAACTTTAAAAAAAAGTAAGACCAATCTTTTAGCCACTGTGCTATTCTACTTATCCTAGAACCACTAATATATCTTAAGTCCCTGGTTAACAAATCTAATGTTTTATACATTCCCTTCTCTAGCATATCTACTGAAAGTTAGAAGATGATCCATTCTAAAAATTAAAAATTAATAGTTTAACATGGCAGAATCCAGAATTGATGTTAGCCATACTCAACCAATGGTATATCATAGATACTAACCAATCATAAGAGACTCCTAATTAGAATGAACTGGTAGAATATATTATTTCTTATTACTAATTGACCCTAAAATTCCCATTATTTTTTTAAAATATATTTTTATTGGTTTCAGAGAGGAAGGGAGGGGGGGAGAGTGATAGAAACATCAATGATGAGAGAGAATCATTGATCGGCTGCCTCCTGCACACCCCCTACTAGGGATCGAGCCCACAGCCCAGGTATGTGCCCTTGACCAGAATCAAACCCAGGACACTTCATTCCGCAGGCCAACACACTATCCACTGAACCAAACCAGCTAGGGCAAGTTCCCGTTATTTATTACTGAAGATAAGGACATTCAAATATAAGTTTGTGTGATTCTTGTTCAGGGAATGCATTTTCTCATGAAAATTTCATTCCACACATAGGTCAAAAATGTAATGAAAAATATCATGGCTGGATTGCAACAAACCAACAGTGAAAAGATTCTCCTGAGCTGGGTCCGACAATCAACTCGTAATTATCCACAGGTTAATGTCATTAACTTCACCACCAGCTGGTCTGATGGTCTGGCTTTGAACGCTCTCATCCACAGTCATAGGTAAGGAGACTGCTGAGCCATTGAATAATTTTTATAAGTATTGGGTTAGAGATTGATATTTTTTTCTCCAATGTGGTTCCAGATCATTCCCCACTATGCAATGTGTTATGTGTGTTGACCATGTTTATCTAACCATGCACTGGAATGCACTGAATAAGAATATTTATTGTTTTTTTTATGTGATATATAATTTACCTGTTGATTAAATGACCAGAGCACGAATATGGTTATGGTGGAGGAGAGGATCAACATATTTGAAATAAGAAATCCACCAGAAAACCAAGGTTATTTTTTGACTTTGCTAAGAATGCAGTTTGTCTTTCTATACAAATAATGTGTTAGTATGAGTTCAAACTATAGAGCTAAAAATGGTTCCATATCTCATGTGAGTGGCTGTGGTAAAATTAATTATCATCATCAAATTAATAATTATAAAAAGAAACATTTTGCTTATCCCTACACACTTAGATAGCAAATACCATAAGGCCCTGTATATTTTTTATATTTCGGAGTTAAAAGAGACTCTGAGCAGCTTAGCAATCAAAGAAGGCAAAGAGCAGACCACAGTTAATTTTATGACTCAGGGCTCAGAATACCAAAAGAAATAATTGCTCTGGAACAGCAAAGCAATTGCTATTAAACAAGAGAGAGAGTTCTTCTGTGAATCTTCATACAAAGTATAGAATGAGACTTGACTTGGGTGGTGCATACACAATGCAACATGCAGATCATTTATTATAGAAAAATAATAATTCAGTGTAATTTAGTGAACCAAATGTCCTTAACTCTATTCCACACAATAGTATACATTCTAAGATAAAAAAATACTTGTTTTAATTTTCTTGTATAAAGGAGCTCAGTAAATGAATGAAAAACAGTTCAAGAAAAAGCAAAACAACATGGTAAATACACATATAATGCATTCATATATATTATTATATAATATTGAAATATATATTACCTGTATAATACATTTATTCTAAGGAATATTTACTTTGGTTTTCCTATTATCTATCTGTTTTACCAAACCCAATCTCCCTAATTTTCAGTACAGCTTATCTTTCTTTTCCTATGCCAGTCTTGCTTCTAGAAAAGTCCAGAGTATGAATTTTCTTCAAGGTAAAGCTCAATCCAAAGAGCAAAGGCTCTCTAAATAGGCATCTTTGTTGGGTGTCTTGCTCCAGCTGGGTTTAATTAACCCCATTCAGGTTGAGTCTTCAGGTGAAGGATTCAGCAACCTGATTTTCCAGAGGAGGCAGGCTCCCACTCACTGGGTATGTTAAGCAATGTTAACACCTTTGTTTTTCATAAATATAACACAATGAAAAATTTTCCACAGCATCAGTGCAGCCTTATAAGAAGGGATAGAGATGTTCATTCTGCATAAGTCAGCACTCATTTATGCAGCCACATGCTCCCAGTAAGGGCCTGAACATATTGATCTTGTACACATTTGCAGATGAATAGAAATAGCAAGGATCAGGTCATGCAGTCCTTGTTGGCTCTTTAATATTTTCTTTTCAAGTGGAAGACTTCAATCCTTCATACACTACATTTGTTCATATTATACTTCATGAATTCTGAATATGTTTGTAAATAATACAGTAAACATATTCAGATTGCCCGCTGTGTCAGTCTCTGACCCACTCTTTCTCTGGCAAAATATCTTCATTTATATATTCTCTCCTGTCATGTTGAATGAGTCAACCACAACTACCTTTTTATGCAAAACTTTTCAAGAGCTTTCTCACAGTTGATAATATCTTTCATGAATCATCTCCTTTTTGTCTCTGACAGATGTTCATATTGTTTAAGAAAAAAATGGTTGAACTTTTTGTTCTAAGGTTATTGCCATTGGTATACTTAGAAATGTCATGAGGTGTCCTGATTTCAACAATTGAGTGACTAAGCTCTATAGGACAAAGGTATACACTTAATATAAAACATTAGGGATGGATAAAGAGCTTTGTGGTTAGAATATTTGTGGGTTTATAGCTATTTAAGGATACATTTTATCTTAACATGTAAGAAATTAAAAGTATTATCTTAAAACACAAAGTACAGGACAGTGTCATTAAAAGGAAGCCACATTTTACTTCTATGGGAAAAAAACAAATAATTGATTAGAAATATGCTCAAAATATGCAGATTAGTTGCTATAAATTAAAGTTGCAATTAAGTTTTCTTCCTAATAGCTTATTTTAATTTGTTACCATAGAATAAACACAGCATATGGTTTTTTAAAAAAATTCTTTTTTGTTTAAAGTATTACATATAATATTACATATGTTTCCTTTTTCCTCCGTTGACCTCTCCCTGGCCATCCCCATCCCCCAGGACATACCCTTACCCCCTTAGTGTCTGTGGCCATTGGTTATGCTTATATGCATGCATACAAGTCCTTTGGTTGATCTCTTACCCCCCTCCCCTGCCTTCCCTCTGAAGTTTGACAGTCTGTTCAATGCTTCTCTGTCTTTGGAACTATTTTTGTTCATCAGTTTATGTTGTTGATTATATTCCACAAATGAGTGAAATCATGTGATATTTTTCTTTCTCTGACTGGCTTATTTCACTTAGCATAATGCTCTCCAGGTCCATCCATGCTGATGCGAATGGTAATAGTTCTTTCTTTTTTACAGCAGTGTACTATTCTGTTGCATAGATGTACCACAGTTCTTTTTTTAAAAAATATATTTTATTGATTTTTTTACAGAGAGGAAGGGAGAGGGATAGAGAGTTAGAAACATTGATGAGAGAGAAACATCGATCAGCTGCCTCCTGCACAACCCCCACTGGGGATGTGCCCGCAACCAAGGTACATGCCCTTGACCAGAATCAAATATGGGACCTTTCAGTCCGCAGGCCGACACTCTATCCACTGAGCCAAACCGGTTAGGGCTGTACCACAGTTCTTTAATCCAATCATCTGCTGATGGGCACTTAGGCTGTTTCCAAATCTTAGCTATTGCAAATTGTGCTGCTATGAACATAGGGGTGCATATGTCCTTTCTGATTTCTTGGGATATATTCCTAGAAGTGGGATTACTGGGTTAAATGGGAGTTCCATTTTTAATTTTTTTTAGGAAACTCGATACTGTTTTCCACAGTGGCTGCACCAGTCTGCAGTCCCAACAGCAGTGCACGAGGGTTACATATGTTTGTAAATAATCCACATCCTCACAAGCACTTGTCATTTGTTGATTTTTTGATGATAGCCATTCTCACAGGTGTGAGATCATATATCATTGTCGTTTTGATTTGTATCTTTCAGATGTTTTCATATGTCTCTTGGCCTTCTGTCTGTCCACTTTCAAAAAGTGTCTATTAAGTCCATTGCCCATTTTTTGACTGGATTGTTTATCTTCCTTTTGTTAAGATGTATGAGTTCCCTATAAATTTTGGAGATTAGGCCCTTATTGGATATAACATTGGCACAATATGCTCTCCCATGCAGTAGGCTGTCTTTTTGTTATGTTGATGGTTTCTTTTGCTGTGCAGAAGCATTTTATTTTGATGTTGTCCCATTTGTTTATTTTCTCCTTAGTTTACATTGTCCCAGGAGCCATATCAGTAAAGCTATTGCTACAACATAATGTCGTATATTTTGCTTCCTGTGGATTCTTCTAAGATTTTTATGGTTTTCTGTTTTACGTTTAAGTACTTTATCCATTTTGAGTTTATTTTTGTGTATGGTATAAGTTGGTCGTCTAGTTTCATTTTTTCCCATGTATCTGTCCAATTTTCCCAACACCATTTATTGAAGAGACTATCTTGACTCCATTGTATGCTCTTGCCTTTTTTGTCAAATATTAATTGAGTATAATGGCTTGGGTCGATTTCTGGGTTCTCTGTTCTGTTCCATTGGTCTATGTGTCTGTTCTTTCACCAGTACCAGGCAGTTTTGAGAAACATGGCTTGGTAATATAGCTTGATATCTGGTATTGTGATCCCTCCAACTTTGTTATTCTTTCTTAGGATTGCTGTGGCTATCCAGGTTCTTTTTAAATTCCAGATGAATTTTTGGAGAGTTTGTTCTAGATCTTTGAAAAATGCCGTTGGCAATTTAATGAGGGTTGCATTGAAACTGTAGATTGCTTTGGGTAGTATGGGCATTTTAATGTTGATTCTACTGATCCATGGACACAGTATGTTCTTCTATTTGTTTGTCTTCATCTATCCCTTTTTTTCAATGTCCTGTTGTTTTTTGAGTACAGGTCTTTTATCTTCTAGTTAAGTTTATTTCTAGGTATCTTAATTTTTTTGGTGCAAAGGTAAATGGGTTTTTTTTTTTTTTGCTTCTCTTTCTGTGAGTTTATTATTGGTATATAAAAAGGCCATAGATTTCTGGGTGTTGATTTTGTATCCTGCTACATTGCCAAATTTATTTATTAGGTCTAGTAGTTTTTTGATGGAGTCTTTGGGGTTTTGTATGTATAGTATCATGTCATCTGCAAATAAGGAGAGTTTTACTTCTTTTCCAATTTGGATGCCTTTTTTTAAAAAAATACATTTTATTGATTTTTTACAGAGAGGAAGGGAGAGAGATAGAGAGTTAGAAACATCGATGAGAGAGAAACATCGATCAGCTGCCTCCTGCACATCTCCCACTGGGGATGTGCCCGCAACCCAGGTACATGCCCTTGACCGGAATCGAACCTGGGACCCTTCAGTCCGCAGGCCGACGCTCCATCCACTGAGCCAAACCGGTTTCGGCAAGGA
Source organism: Myotis daubentonii (assembly GCF_963259705.1). NCBI lineage: Eukaryota > Metazoa > Chordata > Mammalia > Chiroptera > Vespertilionidae > Myotis > Myotis daubentonii. Next base: position 115,867,380 of record NC_081861.1, read on the forward strand.
TGCCTTTTATTTCTTCTTGTCTGATTACTATGTCTAGCACTTCCAGTACTATATAGAACATGAGTAGTGAAAGTGGGCATCCCTGTCTTGTTCCTGTTCTTAGGGGAAATGGTTTTAGTTTTTGCCCATTGAGTATGATGTTGGCTGTAGGTTTGTCATATAAGGCTTTTATTATGTTGAGCTATGATCCCTCTATTCCCACTTTGCTGAGAGTTTTTATCAAGAAAGGGTGTTAATGTTTTGTAAAATGCTTTTTCTGCATCAATTGATATGATTATGTGATTTTTATCTCTCAGTTTGTTTATGTGATGTATGACGTTTATTGATTTGCAGATGTTGTACCATCCTTGCATCCCTGGAATAAATCCCACTTGGTCATGGTGTATAATCTGTAATGCTGGATCTGATTTGCTAGAATTTTGTTGAGGATTTTAGCATCTATGTTCATCAGAGATATTGGCCTGTAATTCTCTTTCTTTGCAGTGTCTTTATCTGGTTTTGGGATTAGGGTAATGCTGGCTTCATAAAGAGAATGTTCCTTCCTCTTGAATTTTTTTGAATAGTCTGAGAAGGAAAGGTTTTAGTTTTTCTTTAATGTTTCATAAAACTCCCCTGTGAAGCTCTCTGGCCCAGAGCTTTTGTTTGATGCAAGTTTTTTGATTACTGCTTCAATTTCCTCCATAGTTATTGGCCTATTCAGATTTTTTGATTCTTCCTTATTGAGTTTTGGAAGGTCATATTTTTCTAAGAATTTGTCCATTTCTGCTAGATTGACCAGTTTGTTGGAATAGAGTTTTTCATAGTATTTTTTTTACAATTCTTTTTATTTCTGTGGGGTCTGTTTTTATTTTGCCTCTGTCATTTCTGACTGTGTTTATTTGGGTCCTCTCTCTTTGCTTCTTGGGGAGCGTGGCTAAAGGTTCATCAATTTGTTTATCCTTTCAAAGAACCAGCTCTTAGTTTTGTTGATCTTTCGTATTGTTTCTTTGGTCTCTATGTCATTTATTTCCGCTCTGATATTTATTATTTTCTTCCTTCTGCTCACTCTATGCTTTTCTTATTGCTCTCTAATTCTTTAAGTTGTAGAGTTTGATAATTTATTACCAGTTTTTCTTGTTTTTTTGAGGTATGCCTGTAGTGCTATGAACTTCTCTCTCAGGACTGCTTTCACTATGTCCCATAGATTTTGGATTGTTGTGTTTTCATTGTCATTTGTTTCCAGGATGTTTTTTTTCTTCTTTGATATATCTGGTAAACCAATGATCTATAATAATAAAAACGTAATATGCAAATTGACCAAATGACCGAACAGCAGAATGACCATCTGGACAACTTTCCAGACGACCACTCTGTGACATCCACTGGCACCAGGCCAGCCAAGGTGGGTGCGATGCAATTGGTTAGGGGCAAGCCATCTCTCCATGATCGCCCTGCAGAGGGATGCCTAGGTCACTGGCTGCCAGGGCAATCGATCAATTGTGGGGCTCCATGATCACCCCAAAAAGGGAGGCCCAGGCTACATGGAGGTGGCACTGCAGTGGGTAGACAGGGCCTCCCTCTGCGAGGGCAATCTATCCCTGAGCCCCGGCCAGGTGGGCAGGGCCTACCTCTTTGGGGTGATCTATGGCAAAGCTCTCAGAGTGTGAGAGGGCACAGGCCAGGCTGAGGGACCAACCACTCCCTCCTGAGTGCATGAATTTTGTGCACTGGGCCTCTAGTTTAATAATATGCTATTTAGCCTCCAAGTGTTTGAATTTATTTGATTGGTTTTATTATAGTTTATTTCTAATATTATGCCATTGTGATCTGAGAAGATGCTTGATATGTTTTAAATCTTGAATTTGAAGAGATTTTGCCTGTGTCCCAATATGTGGTCTATCTTTGAAAATGTCCCATGTGCACTAGAGAAGAATGTATATTCTGTAGCTTTGGGGTGAAATGTTCTGAAGATGTTGATTAAGTCTATCTGATCTAGTGGGTCATTTAGGGTTGCTATTTCTTTGCTGATTTTTTGTCTAGAGGATTTATCTGGTGATGTAAATGGGGTATTAAAGTCCCCTACTATGATTACATTGTTGTCATTCTCTCCCTTGATATCTTCCAGAAGTTTTTTTATGTATTTCAGTGCTCTTGCATTGGGTGCGCATACTAGTATGTTTACCGGAGTTGTATCCACTTGTCGTATCGATCCCTTTAGTGTTATGAAGTGGCCTTCCTTATCTCTTGTTATGGCCTTCACTTTGAGGTCTATTTTGTCAGATATTGCTACCCCAGCCTTTTTTTCATTTCCATTTGCCTGAAAAATATTTTTCCATCCCTTCACTTTCAGTCTTGTGTGAGTCCCTTTTCCTGAGGTGGGTCTCTTATAGACAGCATATATATGGGTCATGTATTCTTATCCATTCAGCCACTCTGTCTTTTGATTGGAGCATTTAGTGCATTTACACAGCACATGGTTTTAAAAGTAAGTCAGACAACAACATCGATGGACCTCGAGGATATTACGCTAAATGAAATAAGTCGGACAGAGAAAGACAAATACCATATGATTTCACTTATGTGTGGAATCTAAAGAATAAGAAAAATGAATAAACAAAATAGACATAGACTCAGAGATACAGAGAACAGACTGATGGTTGCCAGATGGGAAGGGGGTGGTTAGAGGGATGGGTAAAAAGGTGAAGGTATTACTATTTTGTAACTACCAGTGCACAAATTGGTAGTTATAAAATAGTCATGGGGATGTGAAATATAGCATAAGGAAGATAGTCAATAATATTGTAATAACTATGAATGGTACCAGGTGGGTACTAGACTTATTGGGGGGATCACTTTTTAAAAAATAATTATTAATTGATTGACTTTCAGAGGGATAGGAAGGGAGAGAGAGAAAGAAAGAGAGAAAAAAAGAAACATTGCTTTGTTTTTTCACTTATTTATGCACTCATTGGTTGATTCTTCTGTGTGCCCTGACCTGGGATTGAGTCCACAACCTTGGCTTATGTGGACAATGCTCTAACCAACTGAGCTAATCAGCAAGGGCTAGATCACTGTTTAAATTCTATAAATGCCTAACCATTATGCTATACAAGTGAAAATAATATAAAATAATACTGAATGTCAACTGTAATTGAAAAATTAAAAAAGGAAAAAAATAAAAGAACAATCCCATAAAATAAAATATATACAGGAAAAAAAGTAAGTCAGATGTGTGTAAAGGAAAAAATCAAGCAAAATGTGTATTCATGACCCTAACCCTACCCCATCACACTCCACTTCCTAGAAGTGGTCCTCAGCTTCTTTTATTCTTTCTGATAGTCATAATTATGTATTTTTATTTCCTGATTAGTTGATTTCTGAAAGTATATGGATTGCCTCCTTAATACAAAGCTGCAAACCAATAGTAATTTTATGTTCTTATTTTTATTTTTTTTCCCAATAGTAATTTTAGTTTATAATAAAGAGCATTTATTTGAGCAAAAGGAGCTCTAATCCTGGGGACACAGATTCAGGTAGCAACCTAAATTGTGCTCCACTGAGACTAAGGGGAGGCTACCTTATATGGCACAAGTTTCCACACAGCTTCTCAATTAGGTCTATTTTATGTAAATGACAAATACAAATCACGCAGTTCTGCTTGGACAGGGCAAGTCTCAGTCCTTGGTAGAAAGACAAAACCAGGGTTTCCCTGTAGTGTTGAATATGGTGAAACAAGTGAGCCATACTAGGGAAGCTGAGCGTTCAGTCTGAGAAGCCCCTGTCAGTAATTGTCTGCAAGACTCATTATTTATAAAATTTGGGCTTTAGGTTGACCATGGGGAGTCCATCTCAGCAGATAGATTCCTTCTTGGGGTTCATATCAGATTAATCTTTCTTCTCTGGGTCTACAAAACCCACAAATATTACTGCTTATCCCTATGTATTTCCTAGTTTGATTACCATTTTAAAATAATTTGATTACTATTTAAAAATAATACTATTTTAAAATAATTACATTATTCTTGTAATTGTTACCTGTATTACTTAAAATGATAGTGATGCACCTTTTTTCAAATTTAGACAACATCTGTTGACTATCTGTTATGAAGAATGAGGACATTTTCACACTTATACTTACTTCCTGCTCTTTTCTCCTCTCCACCTTCCATTTTTTAAAATTATATTATCCCTAGAGGCCTGGTGCATGAAATTCTTGCATGGGTAGGGTCCCTAGGCCTGGCCAGTGATCAGGTCTAATCTGTGAGGCAACCAGTGGGGAATCGGGGCTCCCGCTTGCACCTGCCTTGAGCTGATGCCACCTGATCGCGGGCCCTGCCCCCTGCCATCACCGCTGTTCACTGTCTTTGGCGCGACCGGTGGGGTGATTGGGACTCCCGCTTGCACCTGCCTTGGCCTGGTGCTGCCTGCTCATCTGCTCCACCATCCTGCCGCAGTACCACCCTCATTGGGGCCCATCAGGGCCGGCAGTGCCTCCACTGCCGCCTGCTGCCAGCGCCGTGTCACCGACATCCGCCACGTTCTGCGCCGCCCCTTGGTGGTCAGCGCATGTCTAACTCCTGGTTGGTCAAACTCCTGCCTGTGGGGACAATTTACATATTAGCCTTTTATTATATAGGACTAGAGGCCCGGTACATGAAATTCTTGCGGGGGGGGGGGGGGATCCCTCGGGGGATGTCTGCCGGTTTAGGCCTGATCCCACAATCTGGGACTGCTGGCTCCCAACTGCTCACCTGCCTACCTTTCTGATTGCCCCTAACTGCCCCCACTCTTGGCCTGGTCACCCCCAACAGCACCCCCAACAGCCTGGTCGCCCCCAACTTCCCACCCCACAAGCCTGGTTACCCCTAACTGCCTCCCCCACTGGCCTGGTCACCCCCAAGTGCCCCCCACCAGTCTGGTTGCCCCTCATTGTCCCCACCCTGCCAGCCTGGTCACCCCCAACTGCCCCGCCTGCCAGCCTGGTGGTCCCATGCAGCCTACTGTTCACTCGCCACCCTGCAGGACTGTTCCCCCCACGCAGTCTGCTGTTCAGTCATTTGTTCACCTCTCAGTGCTCCCCTGCCAGCCTGGTCACCCCACACAGTTTGTTTGGTTGTCCGTTCGGTTGTTTTGGTTGCAACGGTCGCTTAGGCATGCATATATATATATATTTTTTCTTGCATCAGCAATGTTTCTAACATTTATATCTGTTCTGTAAGTATAGGTATTCTTGGCTTGAGTTTATAAATTGAAAATTTGTTGTTGTTTTATAAATATAACTAACCATAGAACAAAGTAATGGAAGTTAATGTTTTTAAGGAATTATTATTTTGTGGGCAGTCTATTAAGTAAAATATCCCATATATTTCTCATTACATAGATACAGTGATTAGCCCCATTTTACAAATTGGAAAACTAAGGCATATAGAAGTTATGTGGTTTCTCTAAGACCATTTGTCTAATATGTGGTGGAATTAGGATTTGATTTATAGAAGACATTGCTTATCTACTAGTCTATGTTGTATTATTCAATATGTTTCCTCAAAATACCGGTAATCCTTAGTTACATTACCCTTACTTATGAATTGTGGTCTAGGTTAGCATGGGCAGGTATGTGGCTTTCCTCTACAATTGGTTAGTTTTACAATTCTTCATACATTTGAAAATCATAGTTATGTAAAATGTTAATTACTGATGAGTTTCAATGGTTTAAAACAATTAATTGGAGTAATTTTAATTCTAGAAGGCACTTCAAAGGCCATTTCATATAATTACTTCTTTTTCAAACGAAAATACATCTACACGATGGAATACTATGCTGCTGTAAAAAAGAAGGAACTCTTACCATTTGCAATGGCATGGATGGAACTGGAGAGCATTATGCTAAGTGAAATAAGCCAGTCAATGAAGGAAAAATACCACATGATCTCACTCATTCATGGATAATAAAGACCATTATAAACTTATGAACAATAATAGAAACAGAGGCAGAGCTGCCTCAAACTGATTGTCAAACTGCAGCGGGAAGGCCAGGGAGGGTTGGGGGGCAGAAGGGAGGGGGGTAAGAGATCAACCGAAGGACTTGTATGCATGCATATAAGCATAACCAATGGACATAAGACACTGGCGGGTAGGGGAGGCCAGGGGATTGTCAAGGGCGGGGGGAAAAAAAGGGACACATATGTAATACCCTTTGTAATACTTTAAGCAATAAAACAATAAAAAAAGGAAAAAGGCCACCAACAACCTGTGTGGCCCTGGGTGAGTTTCTACTATCACTGGCAAAAAAACACACCAAAAACAAAAAAACTGAAGTTTAAATAGATTACATGACTTAGATAAGTTCTTGCTTAGGTCTTTAGTTAGTGGCCAAGGAGAAGGGGGTGGGGATGAAAAGAAGAGAGTTAGAATACAGAAACAATTTTATTCTTCCCCATCATACTCATTTAATCTTGGTTAATCTACTGTAGGAGAGAAAACTACTTTCCCACACTCACCCACCTATATTCTTTTTCACTCCCATTACTGAGAAATGAAAAAATGAAGATGGGCAGAAGTTGCATAGTGAAGTTCAAGTTTCCCCAAATAGTCTAGAATTTAAATTTTATTTCTTATAGTCTTCCCACTACTGGAGGCAGCTCTGAATTTATACATATTTTAGGTTCTAAAAAATTGTTAGCTGTTTTGCGTAACTTGGAATAATTAGGGTATTTAAGGGAGAGTAGATTTCCTAAGAAGTGCACAAAATTCTGGTGAGTTAATCAGGCTAGGAACAATTAAAAAAAGGAAATGAGAGTCAAATGAGAAATAAAAGTGGATCTTTCTTTTGAATTATGGTTTTAGAAAATAAGAGGGAAGCCCATCCTTGTATCTTCTTCCCTTGCAGAGCACGAGTTCTTAATCAGGAGTCTACGGACAGACCCAAATATCCTAATATTCTATGCAAATTCTGTTTAAAGATATGGACAGGTATTTGTCTGGGTAGACGTGTCATAGCACTAAACACATTCTCAAAGGTAACTATGATCCAAAAAAGGTGAAGGACCACTTACCTTATGGTTTCCAATGTTGTTGGAGTAAATTGCAATTTCTTAATATCTTCTACCACTTGATACTAGAAATCTCCCAGTGAAGCCAAGCCTATGAGTTCTTGAATGACTGAGCACATTGTGCATTTTCTTCCCTAAGAACTTTGTTTTTTTAATATCCACACAACCTAGAATTCATTTTCAAATACTGTTCTTAACTATAAACAATTTGCCATTTGAGACTCCCTTAAGCTTAAAAAAAGTTCTTGACCTTGTCAGATGTTAAAAAGCCTTATATCTTATCTGTAGTTTTTAAATTTAGAATTTGTTTAACTTACTGTAATGTATGCATTTTTCCTAATTATATGTAAAATCCTTATAGGATAAGAACTGCTTCATACCCTAGGTGTTTTCTTTATTATCAAGTAAAATGATACTGATATAGTTTGTTCTCATCCATTTTCTGGTGTGGTCAATAAATGTTTATCGAACCCTTACTATGTGTCAGGCTGGGTTTCTAGAAGTGAACAAAACTGGCAAAAAATAATATTCTGTATTCTATATTCCCCTGGGGGAGATAGATAAAGGAGATTAATTAAAATACATAAAATGTTAAATAGTAGTAAGTGCTAATGAGAAAAATGCAGAACCGTTAATAGGAAAAGGAAATGAGTGTATGTAAGTTTGATTTGGGAGCGAGCAATTTTAGATGTTGTGGGAGGGCAAGGAAGGAGTCACCTACAATGTGATTTTGGAGTAAAGACTCAAAATATGTGGAGTGAACCATGTTGATGTATGAGGAAAGAGAACTCCAGGTGGAGGTAACAGCAAAAGCATGAAACTAGCCTGTTTGAGGAATATGAGGAGAGAGGCAAGAAATAAAATCAAGGGTCTTATGGTGAGCCATACCATGTAGGGTCTTGTTAAATCACTAAATTTTACTCCCTGATAGCAGGTATTTGAGAATAATATTATGATGAACCATTTTAACAGATCACTCTGGCAGCTCTGCTAAGAATATATTAAGAAGCACAAGGGTGGGAGTTGGGCAGCCAAGGCTATTGCAATAATCCATGCAAAATAAAATGGTGGTTTTGGATTAAGGTGATGGTAGCAAGATAATGAGAAGTGATCAAATTCTGGAGATATTTCCAGCTAAGTGTTGTATGAGAGTGAAAGAGTCCTCAATATTCACTCCAAGGTTTCTTGTCTGAGCATACTGCAAGTTTGAACTTGTCATTGGTTGTTGAGGAAGGGAGGACTTCAAGAGAAGTAGGTGGGTTTGCGGAGGAGTGTGATGGGGATGGATATCAGAAGCTCAATTTTGGATGTTTGAGTCTTATGATAACTCTAAGTGGAGATAATGAGTAAGCAGATGACCTGAGAGTCTGGAATTCAGGAAAGAGGGCTGGACTAGGTTTCTATAATTAGAAGTTACCAGCAAATGACTGGTATTCAAATCCATGAGATTGGATTTGATTAACACATTATTGTTTCCTGGATAAGGTTGAATAAATTCATCTTAATTTCTCTCAGGGTTTTTAATTAAAATTGTGCCTTGTTTAAGTGAAAAAGCTTATTGAGGGATATCGAAGAGTAACAATTTTAAGGACTATGGGCATGGGTTGTCAATTAAAAACCAGAATTGAAGTGAATTTTATGAAACATTCTAAATTGATTTCTATTTGTTTTGGTGTGTCTGTGTGTGTGTTTTAGGCCAGACCTGTTTGATTGGAATAGTGTGGTTTGCCAGCAGTCAGCCGCACAAAGACTGGAACATGCCTTCAACATCGCAAAACATCAATTAGGCATAGAGAAACTACTGGATCCTGAAGGTTGGTATATTTCTGGACTACTGCTGTTTTCAATATCATTTAATGTTTATTGCCATAGACTTAACATTTCCACAAACTAGGCCCAAAGTAGAAACTATGCATCGTATGTTTTTTCTGTAGTCCAGATGTATTTAAAAAGTTCTGTATTCTTGCAATATATCATGAATTGTTCTGTGTGATTTTAGTTCTCAAAATACCAATATCTAAAACTAAAGTGTAAAATTAATGCTTTTGGAATGCATATGCCTCATGGATGAGGCATACTACATTCAGAGTACATTGACTCCAAATAATTATAAAAAGTTCATGTTTTGCTTATTCTACCAAGAGGTTGATACCTTAATCGTCTATAATTAATTAGCCACTCTTGCCAATTTCATTCATATACGCCATAAAAGGCAACATAGTTTACTGTTTAAATCAGGAAATCTGTTCCGGCACTGCTTCTGTTACAATTTGTCACTCTAGGGGAAACCCTCCATTGGATGGTTATTATTTTCTGCTGCTTTAGTTGACAGGCAACACTGTATTTATATTTTTACTAGGGGCCCAGTGCACAGACTCGTGCACATTGAAAGGAAATCGGGAGCCTGCACCCATGTGCCTGGGGAGTTTCCACATCCCCATGAGCTGCCAGGAAGTTGCATGGGGAGTCTGTCCTCCCCACAGCTTCCTGAAAATATATTTTCAAATGTCCCTTCTGTGGCCAGGGTTGTGCCTTGCCAGCCGGGAGGTCCCCAATGGACACCTTGGGCTGTGTTGGATGCTTTCCACTGCTTGGAGCCGGATAAGAGATGCTCTGAGGTGAACAATACAAAGTTGGGGATCTTGGAGGGCAGGGGTGCTCTGTTGCCCATGCCCACCACCCTTCAGATCCATCTCTCTTTGACTTTTACCCCTATTGTCAGTTGCCACATTGTGGCCACTGTTATATTGCTGCCTTCCTCTGTAGCTCCAAGGCAATTGGTAAGGGATGAGATTTGATCTTGATGCCCGAGGCAGAGTTCCAGGAGCCCAGCGGTGATACCAGGCTCATCTTGGTTACTCCGAGTGTCTGCGCTTCAACCTTTCTTCAGAGATTTTAACTGCAGGCTTATAGGGTACGAGAGATGTAGCAGTGCACTAAGTGGCAGGCAGCCGGGGAGGAGCCTGAGCAGGGGCTGGGTGCTACACTTCTGTTCACCCCGGCCCTGCTGTGCCTACTGCTTCTGCTCAGTAGTGCTGCTGCAAGAGGCTGTGAGCCCAGCTTCTGGCTGAGCAGCGCTCCAGCTGTGGGAGCACACTGACCATCAGGGGGCAGCTCCTGCATTGAGTGTCTGCCCCCTGTTGGTCAGTGTGCATCATAGCAAGGACCCACACCTGACCCATGTAGCGCTGGCCTGCCATAGCATTGTGTCTGCTGGGGTGGGGACAGGCGCTCCTGTGTGTTATGTCTCTGCTCTGGCCCACCCCCAGCCCCAGCCTCTCTGTGTGTTGTGTCTCCACTCTGGCCCACTCCCAGCCCCAGCCTCCCCGTGGCCACTGGGGTGGTGCGGCATGCAGTCCCCACCCATCTGCGTGCGCTGCTCCTCCTGAGCAGTTGTGACACTTGGCTAGTTAGCATATTCCCTGTTTATAGATAGATAGATAGATAGATAGATAGATAGATAGATAGATAGATAGATCGATAGATAGATTACCTTCCACTTAAGTAAATTTCATCCTTATCTCACATGCTACATGATCATACCCTCCAGACACAGGATTAGAGGGATAATGATTTCTGACCTCTATTTTTCCTCTGGCCTCTGAAGCACTTTTTGTTTGTTTGCTGAACTCTTTGAAATTGTAGATTCTATTCTCACTTTCTTGAGGCTTTGCCACACTCTAAAACCAGAAGTTGAAGAAACAGTGTAAGTGGGATTGATATCTGTGATATGATCCAAACTGATATCTGGTTAGGGTTACGTAATTCACTGGTCTTTGGAATATCGAGTCTTTTCCAGATAAGGAGATCCTTGTATGGTGGTGAAAAGCTCAGAAATAACTCAGAGGATAGCCTTTAACTAGTGAATTTATCACCCACCAGAATCAAATCCTCAATCCTGCAGACCCCAAAACCTGATTGCCTCATCTTATTCCAAGCAGATCTATATGGTGGTGGTGTTGGGAGGTGGGGAGTTTACTTTAAAAGAGCTTGAAAAATGACATATCAATCAAAATGGAAATTCAGTAATTTAAAATGAGATATTTAACTATCTCAAGGACTAGAATATTCATATCTAACTTATCAATATGTTGCTCTTGGTAAGCACCTGTACCTGAGAAGGAAAAGTATAACAATGCAAATGTGTTTCTGAAGTTGGAATCAGATTAAATTCATAAGAAATGTTTCTTCTCCTTTAGATAGTGCATAGCTGAGCAATGACTCCTGTAACCTCTTTTGTTGCTTCAGTAGGTGAAGCCTCGAGTTTAGCTCTGATGGAGAAATTGTATCAGTCACATTTCCTTGTTTTGCAGGATGGGAGAGGGTTATCTTATTGTTTACTTCTAATATTGATTTACAAGTGTTTTTATACTCCATTGAGGTAGAGAGGGCAAATGTAATAAGAATATGTACTCCAAACCCTGAGGATAAGAGCTGCAGTATATTAATTTGAAGGATAAGCCTATTCACAGGTGGTGTTGTTTTTGGTTTTTAATTAAATCTACATGTGGTAGTCAGTTCCCCTTATCTGGAATATATGCTATAGTTATTCTTATGTGTGTCCTATCTTTCATAAAATAGTAAGAGTAGCTTTAAAATAGATACTTTTCTCATTAAGTAGTAAAATGGCTATTGACCTTCTAAGTCCTCCTTTGAATCAATGAAGTAGGGGTAGCTAGATAGGTGTCCACATCAAAATCAGAAGGTATAGATTGATGAGCCTGTAATCAGAAAAGGGCAGTTGCATAAACAATGTATTTTATACCATAAAATAGCCTGACATACCCAATTCCATGTTTTCCTAAATGTAAGTATGTGTTGAAATGCACATCATACAGACCTATAGCAGTGGTCAGCAAACCGCGGCTCGCGAGCCACATGAGGCTCTTTGGCCCCTTGAGTGTGGCTCTCCCACAAAATACCACATTTTTAACAAAGGCCAGCTTAGGAGTACCCTAATTAAGTTAATAACAGTGTAACTACCTATATAGTTTAAGTTTAAAAAATTTGGCTCTCAAAAGAAATTTCAATCGTTGTACTGTTGATATTTGGCTCTGTTGACTAATGAGTTTGCTGACCACTGACTTATAGAAATGCTATTATGATAGCTCCAACTTGACAATTAAAAGTCAACCAAATATAATATGAAATGTAAGCTGGTTCATAGAGATGAAACCACTAGTTATAGTTCCATTTTGCTAATCAACTCTTCCATCTGAAAACCCTTTCTATTTATGGATGCCCTACCAATTCAAAGCATATTCTATCTCCTAAAATGGTTTATTAAAAATTTTTATGGCTGGCAATAAGACGGAGATTCAATATAAATTTTATATTTACATATATATCAGTTGCTGCCAGTATGCTAGGTAAATACCCAAATATTCATTTTAAAAATTATTGTTCAGTATTTTTCAAGTGATGATACCAATGATAGATAATTAAAAGAAAACATATGAACTATATCATAAGGGTTTTTATTTGCTAAGACAGAATAGCAAATAGCTTCTAAGACTTAGAACATTCTCTGCAGTGTATCTAAGAGGGGAGATTCATATATTTACTTCATGCCTTATGTGGTAATTATCATTGAGAAGTTCATATTTTTATTTAACTAAATACAGTGGGGCCTTGACTTACGAGTTTAATTCGTTCTGTGACGTAGCTCGTAACTCAAATTACTCGTATGTCAAATCATAAAGTGAATGAGTGAGACACGTGATGCTGGGCTGATGTTGTGGCATTCACTGTGACGTTCGCTGTGCCAACTAGTGGTGGGGTATCTGAAGCTGGCTCGTAACCTGAATTTTAGCTCGCAACTCAAAGCAAAAAATCGGCCGAGAGATGGCTCGTACCTCGAAAAACTCATTAGTCAGGACACTCATAAGTCAAGGCCCCACTGTATTGATTCTTTAGCTTATAGCATGACAATGTTAGCTATTCTCCAAAGCCATTTTTACCTCATATCTAATGTGCCCCTTAGGAGGTTAATGAAATACTTTGCTTTATGTTTGTGGAGAATTTTATTATGAGGGGATTGAAGTTACATTTAGCTTAAGAAATACTTCCCAAAAAAGTTTTTAGAATTTTAAATATATGCTTTGTTAATTGGATTGTTTTATAAATTAAAAAGTCATTAAAATATAATTTGGAGGTTTTTATGTCTTGCATATACCAACTTTGTTATGCTTCAGCATATATCCTATTGTGAATCAGATAATTCACTTTCTACCGCAATTTCCCTATAAGACATGTTCGGTATGTGCATTGTTGCTTTTATATGCATTGTTTACTACCCTAAGTTTCAAACAAATTGGTTTGTTTGCCAATCCACACAACACTTTCTGCATTAAGAGAATTTTTTTTCAGATTTTCCTTGTGAACAACAAAGTGAAGATGTTCTTTTTAAAGGAATAAAAATATGGGGGACAAAACATTGTTCATGTAGTAGATGCCTTTTGCATATGTATTACTGTAGTACGTCATTTCCATTTGGGATATACAATATAATGTAGAGAGCTCTAACTTTTTAACCATGGTAACTTTAGAATGAAAAATTAATGATGAGAGTCAAATTTGATGAACACAGGCTTGTGAGAAATATTTGTAACCTCAAAATGACATTTACAAACCAATTACCTTGGCTTTAATCCACTTCATTTGAACCTCATGACAATGGTTACACAGTTGCTATTTTCTGCTCGGCTAATCCCAGCATCACTCTTTAGTTGGTTTTAGAATCTACTTTTCTAAGAATTAGCTCTGCCATTTGGAAAGTGTTACTCCTGACATGATCTCAGACTACACTTTGTATGCATGCAATTCATTAGTCTTTAACACTAGATTGCCCAAGGAAGTCATTTTGACTGCTTTTTAATTTCAATTAGAAAAACAATTATGTATATAAGGACACAATGTCTTAGAATTTTGTGACTTTTTGTACAACATATAAATGTGTTTATTAATAATTGTAGTTACCTCCCCCTCCTTCATTTCCAGTATATATATATGTGTGTGTTATACCTATATTGCCCAAAAGCAGTCATTTTGACTGCTTGGGAAATTTTAAATAATCAAATGACTCTTATTATTGAATTGAGTAAATTTCTTATATGACCAGTTCGGCTCTGTATTGAAATAACAGTTTTCATTTTATTTCGATTACCGTCACATGATAACATACAAGTACATGATAAATTGTCGATACTTGATAAGTTGCAGTTGCTCAATAAGCTAAACTAGAACTTGTTATTCGAATCTTTATGCAGTGATACTTGTTCTAATAAGTTGTTTATGTTATTTCTTTTGTGCCCTAAATTCATGAAAGAAATGTCGAATAGAAGTGAGTTATTGGAAAAGCTAAGGAACATAAGTGAAGAGTGCTCCGATATTATTCTTTCACAATGCAGTCATTTTGACTGCTTTTGGGCAATATAGGTATATACTAAATTTCAGTCTTTCTAGTGTTAAAAATAGATTCAAAGGCAAATATATAGCATTTGCTATAAAACAGAAGATTGTCTTTAAATCCTCTTATTTGGGTTTGATAGAAATTGTGACAACAAGTGGTATTTTTTTTTCTTCTGTCTGTGTCCCAACCATCACATTTTGGTACCCTAAAAACATGGGCCTTTAATAAGTAATTACAGATTAAAAATGGCAACTGAGTAAGTGGATGTTGCACGAACATGCTCCCAGGAACAAACTGATACTACAACTAAAATACAGAAAATCTACCCGAATAATCAAGGGAAGACTCCCAGGAAAGGACCCTGATAACAGAGGACCGAAAGTGGAGACCACATAGAGACTGGTAGAAGGGACCTGGAGGTGCAAAAGGGCTGGCCAGGCGCCCACAGACAGCAACTGAGGTTCTGGAGAGATATCCCAGCTGTGGAGAGTTGCCACTGAGAACTCTAGGGTCTAATCCCCAAACTGGGCCCCCCAATAGAGAGCACCAGAACTGATAAGGGTACCCCCATAACGTCTGGCTGTGAAAAGCAGCAGGGTTTCTGTATGCCAGGGACAGATGTCTGGAAATTCAGGCACCCTCTTAAAGGGCCAACACACAAAATTCTCTGTGGAGCCACCCACCTTGTGCTCCAGCAGAGGGAAGACAGAGTGGACTGGAGCGGTGCGAATAGAAGCCAGGATAGGGCACTCTGTGGTTAGAGCTCAGAAGGCATTACCCCAGTTTTCTGTGCTGGGTCCATCTCTCATGCAGCAGAGGATATCTTTCCCACACAGAAATTTGCTATACATGAGGCCTTGCCTGGGGAGAAGACAGTGGACCCATCCTGTTGGAAAACACCTTGCCCCATGGGTATGGAGTTCCTGAGGCCACTTAAGAGATGAAAAGTAAGAAATAGCCTCCAGGCAGAACTCTCTCCACAGCTGAGGACAATTGTCTGAGGGCAACTCAAGTTGTAATCTTACTTCTGTAGGCAGAGGTGATCTCTGGAGGCTTTGAGTCTTTGCCTGATTGATCCAGTCAGAAACAGCATTTGACACTGTCTTGCACTAGAGATTGAGAAGCATAGCAGATCTACCTAATACACATTCACAAACCCAAACAAGCAACCAAAATAAGGAGACAAAAAAACAACCCCCAAAGAAAGAACAAGAGAATTCTCCAGAAGAAGAGAGAAATGGAATGGAGATAAGAAATTTATCTGAAACAGCGTTCAGAGTAATGATGGTAATATGCTCAACAGCATGAAAAAAAGATATAACAACTATGAAAACAAAAATAAAGAATGACATAGCACAAATGAAGAACTTGGAAGGAATACACAGCTTCTTAGGGGAAGCTGAGGATTGAATCAGTAACTTAGAAGACAAGGTTGAAAAAATCACTCAGAGAACCAAAAAGAAAAACAATTAAAAAACTGGACAGCTTAAGGGAGCTGTGGGACAATGTGAAACATAACAATATTAGAATAGCAGGTGTGCCAGAAGAGGCAGAAAAGGAGAAGGGGATAGAGAAATAATCCCTTTTGTGTTTGAAGAAATAATGGCAGAAAACTTTCCTAACCTAGTAAAGGAAAATTCACACAAGTTCAGAAGACACAGAGAACCCCAAGCAAGAAGAACCCAAACAGGACCATGCCCAGACACATCATAATTAAAATTCCAAAAATTAAAGACAAAGAGAGAATCTTAAAGGCAGCAAAAGAAAAGAAAACTGTTGCCTACAAAGGAGCTCCCATAGGCTGACACCTGATTTCTCATTAGAAACTCTACAGGCCGGGAGAGAATGGCATGAAGTGCTCAAGGTAATAGAAAGCAAGGATCTGAAACCAAGATTACTATATCCAGCAAGGTTATCATTGAAAATAAATGGTCAAATAAAGAGCTTCCTGGACAGAAATAAGGAGCTTGGTACATCAATGCCAAGCCAGCATTACAAGAAATGCTAAAGGGACTGTTGTAATGAGAAGAAGAAACAAGAGAGAGAAACCTAGGTGTACAGAATTTAAATGGCAATAAATAAATACCTATTAATATCTCTAAATGTAAACAGATTAAATGCTCCAATCAAAAGGCATAGGGTAGCTGAATGGGTACAAAAACATGACCCAACTACATGCTCTCTACAAGAGACCCACCTCAGAACAAAAGATACAGGATGAGAGTGAAGAGATAGGAAAAAATTTTCCACGCAAATGGGAAAAATAAAAGCTGGAGTAGCAATACTTATATCTAACAAAATAGACTTCAAAATGAAGGCCATTGCCCCAGCTGGTTTGGCTCAGTGGATAGAGTGTCACCCTGCAGACTGAAGGGTCCCAGGTTCAATTATGGCCAAGGGCACATGCTTGGGTTGTGGGCTCGAACCCCAGTAGGGGGCATGCAGGCGGCAGCCAATCCATGATCCTTTCTCATCATGGATGTTTCTATTTCTCCCTCTCCCTTCCTCTCTGAAATCAATAAAAATTTATTTTAAAAAATGAATTCCATCACAAGAGACAACAAAGGTCACTACATAATACTAAAGGGATTGATCCAACAAGAGAATATAACCCTGGTAAACATATATGCACACATTATAGGAGCACCTAAATATATGAAAAACAAAACAAAACTTTAACGGAGAAATTGACAACAATCCAGTCATAGTAGGGGACTTTAACACCTCACTGACTTTACTGGATAGATCTTCCAGACAAAAACTTAACAAGGAAACAGAGACTCTACAGGACACACTGGATTAGATGGATTTAATTGACATTTATAGAACATATCACCCCAATGCAGCAGAATATACATTCTTCTCAAGTGCACATGGATCATGCGCAAAGATAGACCACATATTAGGACACAGAACAAGTCTCTACAAGTTCAAGAAGACTGAAATCATATCAAGCATCTTCTTAGATCTCAGTGGAATTAAATTAGAAATCAAATACAGTAAAAACAACCAGAAGCATTCAAATGGAGGCTAAAAAGCATGTTATGAAACAATGAATGGGCTACCAATGAGATCAAGAATGAAATAAAAACTTCCTAGAAACAAATGAAAATGAACATATAACAACTCAAAATATCTGGGACACAGCAAAAGCAGTCCTGAGAGGAAAGTTCATAGCACTACAGGCATACTTCAAAAGACACAAACAAACAGACAAATAAAAAACACAACACAACCATAAACTGTTTAACAACTTAAAAAACTAGAAAGAGAACAAGAAAATCCCAGAGTAAGTTGAAGGAAGTAAATAATAAAGATTAGAGCAGAAATAAATAACATAGAGGCTAAAAAACAATTTAAAAAAATCAATGAAACCAACAGCCGGTTCTTTGAAAGGATAAATAAAATTGATGAACCATTAGCCAGACTCATCAAGAAACAAAAGAGAGGACCAAAATAAATAAAATCAGAAACAAAAGTGGAGAAGTAACCACTGACACCAGAGAAATACAAAGTTTTGTAAGAAAATATTAAGTACAATGATGACAACAAACTGGACAATTTGGATGAAATGAACAAATTCCTGGAAAAATACTATCTCCCAAAATTGAATCATGAAGAATCAGAAAACCTGAGTAGGCCAATAACAACTGATGAAATAGAAGCAGTAATAAAAAAAACTCCCAGCAAAAAAAAGCCCAGACCCAGATGGCTTCAGGGGGGTTTTATCAAACATTCAAAGAAGAACTAACACAAATACTCCTCAAACTATCCCAAAAATCCAAGAGAAAGGAACACTTCAAAGCTCTTTTTATGAGGCCAGCATTATCCAAATTCCAAAACCAGATAAAGACACTACAAAGATAGATAATTATAGGCCAATATCCCTGATGAACATAGATGCTAAAATCCTCAAGAAAATATTACCAAATGGGATCCATCCGTATATTAAGAAGATCATACACTATGACCAAGTGGGACTTGTTCCAAGGATGCATGGCTGGTACAATATTTGGAAATCAATAAATGTGATATATCACATAAAAAAATTGAAAGACAAAAACCACATGATCATATTAATAGAGGCAGAAAAAGCATTCTACAAAATCCAACACCCATTTTTTATAAAAACTGTCAGCAAAATGGAAACAGAGGGAGCATATCTCAACATGATAAAGGCCATATATGATAAACCTACAGCCAATATCATACTCAATGGGCAAAAATTAAAACCATTTCCCGTAAGAACAAGAGCAAGACAAGGATGCCCGCTTTCACCATTCTTATTCAACATAGTACTGGAAGTCCTAGCCACATCATTCAGACAAGAAAAAAGAAAAGGCATCCAAATTGGAAAGTAGAAAGTAAAACTCTCATTCACAGATGACATGATATTGTACATAGAAAACCCTAAAGATGCCACCAAAAATCTACTAGATTCAATAAATTAATTTGCAATGTAGCAGGATACAAAATCAACACCCAAAAATTGATGGCTTTTTTATACGCTAAGAATGACTTCTCAGAAGGAGAAACGAAACAAACAATTCCATTTACCATTACAAAAAAATTTAAGATACTTAGGAATAAACTTAACTAAGGAGGCAAAAGACCTGTACTCGGAAAACTACAGGACATTGAAGAAGATATAAACTAGTAGAAGAATACACTGCATTCATGGATTGGCAGAATCACCATCATTAAAATGTCCGTAGTACCCAAAGCAATCTACTGATTCAATGCAATCTCTATTAAAATACCAATGGCATATTTCACAGACCTAGAACAAATACTCCAAAAATTTACATGGAACCAAAAAAGACCCCAAATAGCTGCAGCAATCTTGAGAAAGGAAAAGTTGGAGGAATCATAATACAAGATTTCAAGTTATACTACAAAGCCATTGTAATCAAAATAGCATGGTTCTGGCACAAGAATAGGCATATAGAAAAATGGAACAAAACAGAGACCCCAGAAATTGACCCAAGTCATTATGCTTAATAAAGTTTTGATGGAGGGGGCAAGAGCATACAATGGAGTCAAGACAGTCTCTTCAATAAATAGTGTTGGGAAAATTATACAGATACTTGCAGAAAAATGAAACTTGACCACCAACTTATGCCATACACAAGAATATACTCAAAATGTATAAAAGACTTAAATTTAAGCCATGAAACCATAAAAATCTTAGAAGAAACAATAGGCAGAAAAATCTCAGACATCTCTCATAGCAATATGTTTACTGATACATCTCTTAGGACAGTGATGGCGAACCTATGACACGCGTGTCAGAGGTGACATGCAAACTAATTTTTTGGTTGATTTTTCTTTGTTAAATGGCATTTAAGTATATAAAATAAATATCAAAAACATAAGTCTTTGTTTTACTATGGTTGCAAATATCAAAAAAATTTCTATATGTGACATGACACCAGAGTTAAGTTTGGGTTTTTCAAAATGCTGACACGCCGAGCTCAAAAGGTTCGCCATCACTGTCCTAGGACAAAGAAAACTAATGAGAAAATAAACAACTAAACCACATAAAAATAAAAAGCTGCATAGCAAAAAAAGCCATCAACAAAATAAAAGGATAGCCCCTGTATGGGAGACCACATTTGCCATTGATCCATCTGATAAAGGGTTAATCCAAAATATAGAAGGAACTCATGCAACTTAACAAAAGGAAGACAAACAGTTTAATTAAAAAAAATGGGCAAAGGACCTAAAATAGACACTCTCCAAAGTAGACAAACAGATGGCCAAGAGACATATGAAAAAATGCTCCAAGTCACTGATCACCAGAGAGATGCAAATCAAAACGACGATGAGGTATCATCTTACACCTGTCAGAATGGCTACCATTAACAAATTAAATATTGATAAGTGCCAGCTAGGATGTGGAGGAAAGGGAGCCCTAGTATACTGCTGGTGGGAATGCAGCCTGGTGCAGCTATTATGGAAAACAGTATGGAGTTTCCTCAAAAAAATGAAATATGGAACTTCCATTTGACCCAATGATCCCACTTATTGGAATGTATCTTATGAAAACCAAAACACCAATCAGAAAGAATGTAGGCACCCCAATGTTCATAGCAGCACAATTTATAATAGCTAAGCTCTGGAAAAAGCCCACGTGCCCATCAGTAGATGAGTGGATTAAAAACTGTGGTACGTTTATACCATGGAATACTGTGCAGTAGTATAAAAATAGACTCTCCTACCCTTTGAGACAGCATTGAGGGACCTAGAGAGTGTCATGCTAAGTGAAGTCAGTCAGAAAAAGATAAATATCATATGATCTCACTCATATGTGGAATGTAAGTAACAAAATAAACTGATGAACAGAGTGGATCCCAGAGACATGGAAGCATGGAACAGAGTGTGCAATCTCAGAGTGAAGGGGGTGAAGGGTGGGTCGGTGGAAGTAATCAACCAAGAACCTTATATGCATATATGCATGGCCCGTGGCCGCAGACAATGCAGTGGTGAGGGCCTGTGGCAGGGTGGGGGTGACGGCTGGAGGAGGTCAGTGGAGGGAAAAAAGGGAACACATGTAATACTTTCAACAATAATGAAATATTAAGAAAATAAGTAGTTACACTAAGTGGAACCAAAAGAGTAAAATCATACAAACTTAAAAGGATGTTGTTAACTTAAATAACTAGAACTTTTTATGGACATGCACACTCATTTCATATCATTTAGATTGATTTCTTTTCAAGAATCCACTGTGGATTACCTTTGTTTTCACAAAATGTAATAAAGTTGGAATATATTGGTGTTCCTTATGTGTACACATTTCAGTTACAAATTATTGTTATAACTATCTCAGATACTTTATAACCAAATTCTCTGCAGTTCAAAATGTTCCATATATATATATATAATTTGTTGATTTCAGAGAAGAAGGGAGAGGGAGAGAGAGAAACATGAATGACAGAAAATCATTGATTCACTGCCTCCTGCACGTCCCCTACTGGGAATCAAGTCCGCAACTTGGGCTTGTACCCATGACCAGAATCAAACCCCAGACATTTCAGTCTGGAGGCCAAGGCTCTATCCACTGAGCCAAACCAGCTAGGGCAAAATGTTCTTTTTTATATATATTAAAAAGTAGTATCTTTCCATTAGCCCTTGGACTGATGGGTCTTAGGTTTGATTTTGGTTAATGGCATGTACCTCTCTGAAAATCAATGGAAAACATATCTTCGGGTGAAGATTAACACAACAAAAAAAGTGCAATAGTCTCTAGGTTTATACATGCTGTTGCAAAAGGTAAAATGCCCTTCTTTTTTACAACTGAGTATTATTCCACTGTGTAAATGGACCACAGCTTTTTTATCCACTCATCTACTGATGGGCACATGGTCTGTTTCTAGATTTTGGCTATGTATAATAATAAAAGTGTAATATGCTAATTAGACTGGACATTCTTCTGGACGACCTTCTGGATGAAGCCGGGGCTATGAGGGAAGCCCAGGTCCTGGGTGCCTACCCATGGCTCAGGGAAGCCTGGGTCCCAGGTGCCAGAAGGAAGCTAGTGACGGCAGCGGGGGAAGGAAGGCCTACTCTTGCACAAATTTCATGCATTGGGCCTCTAGTTGTAAATAATGCTGCAGTGAACATAGAGGTGCATTAGTGTTTTGGGTTTCTTCAGATATATTCCCAGAAGTGGAATTTCTGGGTCATAAGGCAGTTCTATTTTTAATTTTTTGAGGAACCTCCATACTATTTTCCACAGTGGTGTACCAGTCTGCTTTCCCACCAGCAGTGCACGAGGGTTCCCTTTACTCCACATCCTCGCCAACACTTGTTGTTTGTTGATTTAGTGATATTGGGCTGGGTGAAAGAGGTGAAGGGATTAAGAACAAAACAAAACTCATAAACACACAATAGTATGGTGATTACCAGAGGGGAAGTGGGGTGGGGGAAGTAGGAGAGGGTAAAAGGGGGACAAATTATGCTGGAAGGAGATTTGACTTGGGGTGATGAACACACAATACAATATACAGATGATGTGTTATAGACTTGTACACCTGAAACATATATAATTTTATTAACCAATGTCATCCCAGTAAATTTAAAGAAGTATTTTAATAGCGCATACGTGAATAAAAATGGCCACTGCCTTTTTGATAACAAAGTAACCTTTAGAAAATATATATACCTTTTTACTGTTTTGATTATTGATTTATATTATTATCTTTGCCAGAGAGTCTTTAGAGATATTACAAGGTGTTATCTAAAGCTAAATCCTCAGTTTCTTAGAAGAAGAGTTTTTAGTCTAGTTCAGTGATGGCGAACATTTTGAGCTCAACGTGTCAGCATTTTGAAAAACCCTAACTTAACTCTGGGGCTGTGTCACATATAGAAATTTTTTGATATTTGAAACCATAGTAAAACAAAGACGTATTTTTGATATTTATTTTATATATTTAAATGCCATTTAACAAAGAAAAATCAACCAAAAAAATGAGTTCGCGTGTCACCTCTGACATGCATGTCATAGTTTCGGCTTTACTGGTCTAGTTATTCTGCTATGGAGAATAGAAAGTATCACCATCGCACGCCTGATGTGGCTCAGTGGTTGAGCATTGATCTATGAACCAGGAAGTCACAGTTCGATTACTGGTCAAGGCACATGCCTGGGTTGTGGGCTCAGTCCCCTGTGCGGGGCATGCAGGAGGCAGCCATTCAATGATTTTCTCTCATCATTGATGTTTCTGTCTCTCTCCCTTCCTCTCTGGAATCAATAAAATATATTTTAAAAAGGTATCACCATCTGCTTATGCAGCTATGATAATAGCAAAATAATGTTCCTGTTATATCAGCAGGAGACTGCTTTTTCAGAGTGTCTTTTTTTTTAAGAAACAATAAAATTTGATCATTAAAACCAAATTAAACCATTTAATAGTGTTAAATATTATAATAATGAAAGTATTTCTTTAATTTTGAACTTCAGTATATTACAGTTGCAATGAATAAATTGGAGATGGTGTTATTGTATTAGCAAAGGAATGGGGTACATTAATAGATTTAGTGCTGCCATCTCATTTGCTTAATGTATATTCAGCACAACCTTTCAGCAAAGAAATTTTGGAAACACTGTGTTAAATGATTTAAATATATACTTTTATTAGCTTTGTTTAGAATAGAGACTAGTATTGATACATAATGAGCCTTTAGCAAAACTGATGGCCAACATAGAAGTCCAGAGAAATGTGATTAACATATTCCTAGCTTGCATATCATTTTAGTAATAGCCTTTGGCCTAATATATTAGAACTACAGGCCTAGTGCATGAAATTTGTGCATTTGGGCAGGGTTCCCTGAGCCCAGCCTGCACCTGCTCTCAGTCTGGGAGCCCTCAGGGGAGCAGGCCTAAACCAGAAGTCAGACATCCTTAGCGCTGCTGCGGAGGGGGAGAGGCTCCTGTCACCGCCGCTGCGGTTAACAGCAGTGAGCCTGGCTTCTGGCTGAGCAGTGCTCCCCCTGTGGCAGTGCACTGTCCACCAGAGGGCAGCTCCTGCATTGGGTGTCTGCCCCCTGTTGTTCAGTGAATGTCATAGCGACTAGTCAACCTCCTGGTGGTCAGTGCATGTCATAGTGAGCAATTAAGCAGCCTTAGCATATTATTAGCATATTATGCTTTGATTCTTTGAACGAATGACTGGATGACTGGACAATTAGCGTATTAGGCTTTTATTATAAAGGATATCTTTAGCTATTCTGGGTTTAATTCTGAAGCTTACTTTTTTTATACCTTTCTTTTCCATGTGCAGACACGTTGCATAACTAGTCTTTACCCACTGCCACTTTAATATCCTTTAATGCATTTGAGTTAAAGATGACTAACAAATCCTCAGACTTATCATTGCTACTATAGAAAAAAATCTTTAAGGGATAATGGGGCAGTACTTTGTAACCTGAAAGTAATACATAGCAAAGTAAAAAAAATGAAAATTTCTACATGGGGTTAGCTATAACAGTATATCAATATTATAGTAACCTAAAAGTGAGAACATATTTTAACATTTTGATGCAGATATTTTAACATTAATATATTACCTTGCAGTCTCCTGTTTTCTAATGCAAAGCTTTTAAATTTCTTGTCACAATAGAAAAATTTTAAGTGTGTTAATGCACACTAACTAGTAGCCTGGAAATCTAACAAAGAGAGAGAGGTGGAGGGGGATGAGAATGAATGTGTATGAATTTGGTGTCTCTTTTTGATATCAGTACAGATAACAGAAAACTAGACATTTTCAGGATAATTTGAACCAATCACTAATAAATTAAAGCAATTTTTGTTCTGCTTATCCATTTCAATTGTTTGGATGACTGAAATAATTGCATGTAAGTGTCCCAAATTTATTCACTTAGACAACAGGGAAACCTGCAAAATATTAAAAATGATATTAAATGATATTTGTGTGTATATGGCCTTGATTTATCCTTTATACCATATTTTGGCATTTTCTACTAATCCTTCATCTTCTTTTATAATTTATCTCAATTTTGACTTCATGGAAAATAGCATGTTGATTTGTTAAAATAAAATGTATATCATTCGCCCTAACTGGTTTGGCTTAGTGGATAGAGTGTCGGCCTGTGGACTGAAGGGTCCCAGGTTCAATTCTGGTCAAGGGCATATACCTTGGTTGCGGGCACATCCTCAGTAGGGAGTGTGCAGGAGGCAGCTGAATTGATGTTTCTCTCTCATCAATGTTTCTAACTCTCTTTCCCTCTCCCTTTCTCTCTGTAAAAAACCAATAAAATATATTTTTAAAAAATGTATATCATTCATTGCTATAGTTAAATAATGTTTCTCATTTGATTGTGGAATTTAAATAATGAAATATAATTTAATCATGTGATTTAAGATTTTCATTGTGGATAACATTCTATACCAAATTTGTTCGGAAGCATTTGAGTATAATCCTTGCTTAGATAACTGGAAATCTCTTTTCAATTACTTTACCAGGATGCTTTTTACAACTATGTTTAAATAAGTGGGGGAAACATAGCATCTTAGGCCTATACTGCCACAATAAATGATACTGAATGACTGATAGGACATCTATAAATTGTTTAAACAGTTGGGAAAAACATCAACTATGTCCTAGTGCTGAATGATATATAATAGATATTTTGTGGATGGTGTCTGCAGGCATATCATCACTACGAGCCCATTAGACTGTTAAGGAAAATATATTTCTCTAGTGGCCCAGTGCACAAATCCATGCACATTGAAAGAAAATTAATTAGAAGAAATATTTTAATATTGCTATTCAACCTTTCTCTATAGTAGAAGTATCAACCAAATTCATGATTGACAATGACAGATCGAAACACACTCATGCAATTGGCGCCAGTGAGAGCTTTATATGTATCATGCATGCACAAGTCAACCCAGCCTTTATATATATAGAGTCAACTTGCTTAATTAGACCTGCTTTCTGATTTAGCTAAACTGTTTTCAGCCCATTGAAGCACCCCAACTTCTCTTTCAGGTAATTGTCAGCAACACAGCAGTAAATATCAACACAAAGCAGATTATTATTGTAGATCACGGAGGGAGAGAACAAAGGGTAAAATATTTAACTGCAGCTGTGTTTGACTATATTCTACATAGTGATACAACATGAAGTCATTTTCAAGGTCCACCATTTCTTCTTTTCAGTTGGGGCAAGGTTCTAAGCTTTCTAAATTTCCATGTTCCAGCTAATGAAAAGAAAATAGGGTTCCACTGAATCTCCTATTTACCTACTCCAGGATTTCTGTGAGGATCAAATGAGATGAGGCACGGGAAAATGCTCACAGACATTTGGTTACAGTGTAATATGTTTCCACCTGTATTCCTGGGCTGAAGAAACACCAAGGAGGCTAGTAACTAGGGAGAGGAAGCCAGATGTTGCTACGTGACATCATTATCCGGTGCCCACAGCAACCTTTCCCGGGCTGGTTTGGGGACCTCATTTTGCACCATGGGGTCTTGGCAGCGTTGACTGCGATTTGGTGGGATGTCGCTTCAGGGTGGTGGTGGGGTCTGTGTCCCACTTGGGGGAAGCTGAGTGTTGGTTTGTTGGAGCCAGGTCTGTGGTGCCGGCCAGTGCATGTCATGGCAGCTCCTTGTTGAGCATCTGCTCCCTGGTGGTCTGTGTTCATCATAGTGACCGGTCGGATGGTCAGACACTTAGCATGTTATCCTTTTATATATACAGATATTGGAAAAATAATTTGTTGCTCCTTTGCTATTGATTTTAATAAAACTCAGTTTTGAACTAATAAATGAGATATTAGTAAGTTTGACTAAGTAAAGTTACTAATTTAAAATTGCTGATGTAAGGGTAATTGCTGATATCATCTATGGAATAGATCAGGGGTCCTCAAACTTTTTAAACAGGGGGCCAGTTCACTGTCCCTCAGACCATTGGAGGGCCGGACTATAGTTTAAAAAAAAACTAGTCAGCTGCTAAGCAGCAGGCAGCGGTGGCAAAAATACCCGGCGCGGGCTGGATAAATGTTTTCGGCGGGCCGTATGTGGCCCGCGGGCCGTAGTTTGAGGACCCCTGGAATAGAAGGTAGCTGTATTTCTTATTTATTACAGAGGACTGTAGCCTTAATCCAAGTCATTTTGAATATTTACTAATGATTGCAAATAATAAAATGACATAGTTTTGAAATTTCTCTGAGGTTTTAATTACATCAATGATAATGTTTGAAAGTAAGGCATATGTTACCTATAGTTTGGACATTTTTATTCATTTCACTGTCTTCATAATGGAATTAATTGTGCTTGATAAAAAAATTACAGGAGATGTCATAGAAATTACAAATGAATATCTGAAAACTTTAAAACGGAGTATTAGCAAAATATATATCAGGTTGAACAAATGTTTTCTGACTAAATAATTTCTCTACATAAAAATGCATGGGCCATTTAATAGCTGGAATATGAAATCTATAATAATAAAAGCATAATATGCTAATTAGACTGGACATCCTTCCGGACAACCTTCCTGATGAAGCTAGGGCTGCGAGGGAGAACTGAGTCCCGGGTGCCAGAGGGAAGCTGGTGCCAGCAGCTGGGGGAAGGAAGGCCTACTCTTGCACAAATTTCATGCATCGGGCCTCTAGTATAAGATAAAAAGGTATTCATTTATAATAACATTTGGGTAAAATAATAATGAACTGGGGTCTTGATAGATGCCATTTAATTCTTATAGCAGGATCATTTAATTTTCATAAAATGGGATTTAATCCTTGTAAAAGATCCCAGAAGCTTTACAGTAGTCTTATGATTATACATAAAAATAATAAACTGTATTCTTAGATTTATTGTTTTATGGCAAACTGGTGGGGTTAGTGGATCATATGTTATCCACTTGAGAGAAGAGAAAACTGTTACAGGTGTTAAGTGCTTGGGGGATGTATGGATTATTAAATGTTAATAATGTGGTTGAAACCCAGTGTTTTTACTTTTTAGAAGTAATCAATGTTCCACAGTATCATTCTTGGGAGATATTTTTTCAGTATTACTGAATAAACTTTTTACCTCAAATCGAAGCACAGTTCTCCCCTAAAAAGTTTTCCAATTTATCACCAGTGATATAAACTCAAATATGCAAAGTTCATTTTGGTAAAGTAGCACTAAATTTTAACTAGGACAATGATGTTTTGGGATCTTCACGTGCTTTATCCTATTTCTTTTACACAATAATTTCAGGGCAACTTATCCTTATTTTATAGATGACAAAACTGAGGTTTAGAGAGCTTTACTAAAACTGGGACTGCACAGCCAATAGATAGATGAGCTGGAATCAAATCAGATCTATCTCTTCTCAGTCTGTTTCATTTCCAGTAACATTGCCCAATAAATTCACGTGGGGGAGATTTATGAAAATATTGGGGTTGGAGCTGATATTCTGATTTCATTGGTCTGAGGTGGAGCCCTTACATCAGCAATTTTTTCAATGCTTATTAAGTAAGACTATCATATAGCCAAGGAAAAAATAGCTGCAATAGAACAGTTGATTCCATGAAATAATGCCTTTTTAGAGGATGTAACCCAGAATCTGTTGTCCCAGTGTCTGTTCAGATGGCTAGTGTTTTGTTCCTCCTGCTCAGATCTTCAGTTACTGGGGCTTTGCTTTATTGCTATCAGTCCTACTGTTAATGATAAATGCGTTGTCTACCAGATAACATAGAAATAGGCTCTCACGTTACATTGGCTACCAAAATGTTCTCTTTAGGATTAAGGTACTTATCTCCTGTCCACACAGCTCCCTCTCTCTCTCTCTCTCTCTCTCTCTCTCTCTCTCTCTCTCTCTCTCTCTCATCCTTCCTACCTCCCTTCCTCCCTTTCTCCCTCTCTCTCCATTGTTTCTGTTTATTACTTCACACACATGTTAGTGCTCTCATTTACATACTGATTCCAACAAAAGGTTGTCTAGGAGACAGCCTGTGTGAGGAGGTGGTCCCTGATTCTTTGTTATTTTATTCTTCCTTTTTTCTTGTCCTCTCTCGCTTAGATCCTAATTAATAGCACTCTGCTCTGTCATCAGGAATTTGATGATCTTTTTTCAGCCAGTAACTATGTCTTTCACTGACCCAGCTGATAAAGCCTCCAGAGGAATTTTTAATAACTAAAGAATAATAAAAGAAAAGTAGAGAAACAATTTTAAAATGGCAGCAAAATAATCTTTTCAGAGTACAAGTTTGTGATCCTATAAATCCATTTAAAGAAACAAATCACTTTAGTTAACTTCATGATCTCTGACATTAATGGCACAAATAGGTTGGTTTTAATCAAAAGCTATTTATCTAGGATTAGTTTTACTAAACAGTCTGGGTTTCAGCCAGATATATGACTTTTAAAGACAGGATATAATGGTCATTGGAGCCTGCAATATCACTGCAGTTGTGAAGGGATCAAATTGTCACAGTGGTTCTCAACCTTCTGGCTCTTTAAATACAGTTCCTCATGTTGTGACCCAACCATAAAATTATTTTCGTTGCTACTTCATAACTGTAATGTTGCTACTGTTATTAATCGTAATGTAAATATCTGATATGCAGGATGGTCTTAGGCGACCCCTGTGAAAGGGTCGTTCGACCGCCAAAGGGGTCGCGACCCACAGGTTGAGAACCGCTGAATTGGCAGTTATACTCCCAGGTGCAATAGACTGTAATCTAACACTGCATTTATTTAGCTATAGAGAAGGATACAGAGCAGGAAATATTCTGGCATGGAATCTTTATGTCATTAGATTGCCCAGAAGCAACCAAAATATGTTTGCCCCTCATCCATATGGGGCGCATATGGCAAGCGCCAAGGTCAGTGTGGGCCGCTTGACACAAAGAAGCTGTAGCCTTGATTTACCACCAGTATTTTTTAAACAGACTTTTTATTGATTTTTAGAAAGAGAGGAAGGTAGAGGGATAGAGAAAGAGAGAAACTTGATTTAAGAGTGGAACACGATCAGCTGTCTCCTACATGCCCCCTACCAGGGATTGAACCCACAACTTTTCAGTGCACAGGACAACACCCAACCACCTGAACCACACTGGCTAGGGTTCCCACCACTCTAGTCACAGAGGATAAAGGTTCACATGTCATTTCATAGTCCACCTCCCCCACTATTCTAAGAGTAGTTCTTTCTAGCAAATATTTCACAATTAATCTTGTTTCCATAGTTCTTAGAAAACAAGATCCTCTGGTCATTTTCCCAGGCAAGTTAGATTTTAACCTTTTATTCATAGACCCAACTAGCCTTAGATGGAAATCCCATTTCTGCCTTTAATTAGTTATATGGCCTTGGGATGCTTCCTGAGCCTCAGTTTTGGTCATGTACAAAGTTGAATAAACAATATCTACCTGGTACAGTTACCATGAGGATTAAGTAATACCTGTGAATTGTGAATAGTCAAGTACCTAGAATAATGCAGAATTAAATGTTACTTCCCTTTCTATATCCATAAATTATCTTAATTAGGGAGAGCTGATCTTCCTAATTATTTTTCCTACCTCTGGGATAAATGCCAACTCTCCCCAAATTAAATAATTTGTCATTTTAAATCCCACTGTTCTCTCCATGACCTTCCCACTTATTCCAGTTTCCTGATCTGAAGGCTATTGCTGATTCACAACTCAATTTCTAGGTGGTAGTTCTTGGCATCCTTGAGATCCAGAGTGTTATCTAATCTTCACAGTAGACTTGAACTACATCTTAATTCCCCAGTGGTTCTCTCTCTCTCTCTCTCTCTCTCTCTCTCTCTCTCTCTCTCTCTCCCTCTCTCTTCCTCATACACATTCTGAAGGTTACTAACAAGTCTCCTGAAGGCTGGCTTATAGTTATAATAATACCTTATTCTTTTCATTGTCATAATGCAGTATTTGTAAGATGCTAATTAGCCTACTTGTGGAACATAAGGAGTTTTTCTTCTATAACCATAATTTTATTTAATAATGTGTGGGTGGTTGAACTGGTTCCCCAAAATAACAGAAAAAAACATGTCTTCTGACACCAGGAGTAACATTTTTACAATAATGTTGATGTGATCTGGTATAATATTTACTGAACATTTGTAAGTACTGGCATGGTAATTAACATTTTATAGGTATAATTTCACTTTATTCCCACAACAACCCTAGAAGGTAGACACTATTATTATGTCCATTTACAACTGAAGAGTTTAAGTAATTTGGAGACATCAGTCAGCTAGTGAGTTGGAAGTGATATTTCCTGCTTGTAACTACTACAAAAAATAATTGTAATACAGAACACGTCTGTCCAGTTCCCTGAATTTTTTTCTTTGCATTGATTACAGAGTTTCTTTATTACAAGGCTAGTTGACTTTTGTTTTAAAATGAAGGGACAATCAGTTGGTTCCATGTGTACTAGAAATAAATTCAAAAGTCAAACAAACTGGAGCCAGACTAAGAGAGATGTTGGATTCTGTCTTTTTATAATGATATTGCTCTCAGAGAAGATTTAAACAGTTCATCAAAGTGGTAGGATGTTTACAAGCACTGTATTGAAAGTTTGGGATCCTATCCAGTCCACACTAAAGTTATCAAAGGAAACACTAATCACCTATGAATGCCTTTTCTTCTACTCTCTCTCGGTTAACTCTAGAAATAGAAATAGGTAGCAAAAGCATGACTTAAGGTATACCAAAACATCTCACTACCTATAGTATTTCCTCATCAGCTTGTCATGTGAACATCTCTTACCTAGATTGAAATGTCTAAAATATTGATCAGAAAAAGGGAGAGACATGATTAGTATCTTAAGATAGACTAAGTAAAAATGTAGATTTTACCTAGCTTTGAATATCTACGTTTTTTTGTGGCACATTCCTTTGCATCGATTTATTTTTTGAGCAGTTGAGAACTTTGGTCTGTGTACAATCAGTTTATCAAATGAATGCCTTGTAAAAGTGTTTTAATAACTGTTTCATTAACGGTCTATTAAGAAAGCATTTTAAGTGAAATGAATACACACTTGCCTCAGGGAAAGGAGTGGATTTTTTGGTAGCTCTTGAGAACTATTTTTGATTTATTTAAAATTAATACTTATCAGTGGGCAAGAGTACATGGTGGAGCCCTTGATAAATGTACCTCACATCACCTAAAACATAATAGTAGATCATGATATTGTTGTTAATGGAAGGGAGTAGGAACATAGATAGTAAGAAGTGGGGGAAGATTGGTCTAGAACACTAAGAATCATTGAGCACTTGAGTATTTGGAGAACCTTGGTTCAAGATCAGGAACCAGGTTAGAAAACGCTAAAAATAAGGATAAATCCTACCCACTCCAAAATATAACAAACATATAAAGATGAGTAAGATAGAAGCTCCTGGATAAAAATTAAATAATTATATGTATTTTTCTCTGTATTATTATGTCTCCAATTTTTCTCTCACTAAGACATATAACAATTGCATGTCAAAAGTGAGACAAAAGCATAAAATACAGAATAGTAAGGAACGAGGAGATAAAAATTTAATCTTTAAATCTTCATAATGCAAATGAATCTTCTGGTTAAAAATATTAGTTGCAGCAAGATTTCAGTAATATGTTATAAATTTTATATTAAATGATAGTATCTGTGTATTCTTAGTAAGTGGAAACAGATATTTTAAGCAAAAAAATATTGCAAAGGAAAAAATAACTCCCCCATTATTTTTTACCTTAATCTTAATATATACTGGTAAAGAAAATAGCAATCAAGACTATTCAGTGCTTAAAAAAATGTTCTCATTTGTGTAAAGTAATCTTTCCTCAGGTAGATCAAGAGGCACTGTATAAGCATAATAATTCTTAGAACTTAGTTTTGCAGAAAGAATGGAAACTTTTAAAATTAGAACTTATAGTAACTTATGTAATTTACAGTCACTTATTGGTTTCTTGTGTAAACCAATTTCATCATTATAGAACAATATTATTTTAAAATGTCTTTTACTGTGTTGAATGCATATAGATTAGTCTAAAAATAAAAAGAATTGAGCTTTTGTAGAGCTCAAATATTGGGCAAGTGGATGGATAGACTTGAATTTCCTCCCAATGGATGGATTTAACCACACCACAACAAACTAGAAAATGTGGAGCCCCCTACTTATAATTCTGTCATTGTTTTAGACACTATAAAAGCTTTTAAAATGTATTTGCTTTGGGTCATTATTTTATTAAGTGGAATTCATTTTAATTCATGAAACACATTGATTGGCAACTTAGTGTAAGAAAGAGTGCTATTAAACTCCAAATGAATCAATAAGAAAAAGATACAGAATCTTTCAAGGAATTGACAATTCAGTATGAGCCAACAAACAAGTACATAGGTTAACTGTTATACACGACAGAATGTTGATCTAATCCTCACAAATTATTTAGCATGTGGTAGAATATTTTTAAAAGTATGAAACATATTTGGGAATACAGTCTCCTTCTAGTAAATGAGCAATGTTTATTTATGTCAAATGAAAATGTGTATGTGTCATAATCTTTTAGGTGGTATGTTAAATGAAGCAAAACCCACTGGATTGATACAGTTGTCCTGCTTAGCTTCCCTAATTTTATTCACTGGACTTAAATGCAATAAATAGTGAAGGCAATTTTGGGGCTGGAACCTTACCTGCTATTATGTTTCCTTATTTCTTTCAAAGTCTATTGATTTCTTAAATAATAAAATCCTTTCCCATTTTGAATAAGGTTTATTAGTCTTTGCTTTCTTTCTAATGCATGTGATTTCTACCAATCAGTTCTGGATTTTTTCCTCATGTTTAAAGCTGTTCATTAGGACTGATTCATAAACTAACTTGAGCCAAAGTCATTGTAAATTCAAAAATGTGCATGCACGTATGTGCGCACACACAGACACATGTAGGTTTGAACAATGCATTTTAAAAAGTTAAACCTGGTGCAATCAGTCACCTGTAAGATGGGAAGAAAGCTCTTTAAACTATTTTAAGTCAACATTTATAAGAGAAATTGGCCTATAATACACCTTGGGTTCTTAACCTTTTGGAGAGTTAAAGAAAAGCTGCTTCTCCATAAAGGTAACGTATATTGCTAGTAAAATATGTAAGGAAGGACATCTACTTATGAAACTGAGAAAATGATTTAGTAGGAAGAGTTGTTTTATTAGCCTTCTGCTTTTAATGACTGCGACAATCCTGGAACTATTTAAAAGGTAATTTAATTTATCCTCTACACACATGGATGAGTTCAGGGTGTTTCTTTCCCCCCATGAATCAACCATGTCTCCTTGGACATTAAAAGAACAGATAAGGAATTTTTGAAGTACTAAATCAAAAATTTAAGTCACTTTAACTTGGTAACTTAAGCAGCTTTAAACATGGATAAAATGAAGTATTAGAACTATTTTCAATAAAATATTTAATCAATTTATCGCCTTAACATTAACTTGTTTCAAGTGTAATTTAATGTAACTGTATGTGAATATAAACTGTTTCTGAAATTCTCCTGCAATATTCTGTATCTTATGTTCCTCAAGAAATTGATCATTTGAACAAATATCTTCATAGAGAGAGCCTCTTCCAGTTTTCCCTAGCATACTAAGTGGAGTTGTCATCTATTCACTCAAAGTGAGACCTGCAAATCATCCTTGATTCCCCAGTCCCTGTCATCCCTACCTTTCAATCCGTCATGATGCCTCCCTTGTGGGTTATTCTTTAAGAATTTATCATTGAGTCACTGATACCTCTCCCCCATTACCACTACCACCCTAGTTTCAGTTCATTCTCATCTCTTTCTTTGACTGCAAGGATTGCTTGCTAACTGCTGGCCCTGGTTCAATTCTGGCTCTATCTCCAATCTCTTTTATATAAGACATTCAGAGCAATATTACACATTTCAGGGCCTTAGCATTTGCTATTCCAACTGTCTGGAATGCCTTTCTTTCACTTTGTATTTCACAGCTGAGTAAACTGAACCCCCAAAATATTATGCATTTTGATAGTTAAACTAGTGTCAGAATAGCATGTTTCCGAATTCCTAGATACATGTTCAAACCATTCTTTGTCTTGCTTTAAATGTGTTCTTATGTTTTTTCACAAATATGCACACTGCATTTGAGGTCAGCTTTTTTCTTTGATATCTTCATGGTTTCTAATTGTAACATCTAATGCATTCATGAGAAAAGAAATATTTTTCACTAATAACTATTAATGGAGAGCATGGCCTGTGAAATTATCTGTCTTATATGTAATCTACTTTAGAAAATGGTGATTTTCATAATTTTCATTAGCATATATTCAAAATTGGTTTTGGTTCGCATGAGTTATTTAATATTTAAATGAAACCAGGATTAGGCAAACAACAATAATAACTTTCTTATCTGGGAGCCCACATGAATACTGATAGTATTGATATATCAATGAAAGTATATTGCTATCCTCTCAGGAGAATACCATATATTTGTGGAATAATGAGGAAGCAGAGCAGACACATGTAATTTTATTTGGTCTAGATTGGTTCAGATATTCTTTACCCATATATTAAAAAATTTTAGTGAGTGTTCCTCAGTATATGTAAACTAGTTTGGAGATGGAGGAAGAGGACGATGAGCCGAGGGCTACAGGAGGCCTCTAAAAGCTGGATAAGGCAAAGAAAAGGATTTTCCCCTGGAGCCTTCAGAGAGGAACACAGCCCCGCTGACAGTGGACTTTAATGAGACCCGTGTCAGACTGACCTACTTAGCTGTAGGATGATGAATTTGTGTTGTTTTAATCCACTGAGTTTTAGGGGATTTTTTACAGCAGAAATTGAAGATTAATACAGCCTCCGTAGGATTTTCTGCTGTGGAAATCTTGGTTTAGCTGGTCTGTAGTCATACCTGTATAGCTTAGGGGCCAGCTGAACTCCCCTCAATGAGAGTAGTCCAGCAGGGCTTATCTCTGCAGCACTTAAATCACAGGAGGGACCAGGAGAGAAAATTGTCCCCTTACCCTAGACCCAAATCCTTATTTCTTTTGCCAGAACCTGCTATTTTGAAGGATGATTGACAATAGGAATTTCTACTTTCTTGAGGAGAAACTATTCTACACCTCTGGGCTGACAGTGTCTGATGACAATTACATTGACATGCAGTATAGCCAGTATATTCCATATATATATATATATATATATATATATATATATATATATATATATATATATATACACACACACACACACACACACACACACACACACACGTGCGCACACACACTGGATTATTCAGTTTTTATGAACAGGATAAATTGCCAAGTCTATGTTGAGCTACATAAGCCCAGGTTTTATCCATAATCTCTTTCTCAGTAACGATCGGTTCATATCTCCTTCCAGAATTTTCATAGGGATCACTTCTTGTATACTTACACAGGTTTACATATACATGTGTGTATAGTTATGTGCATAAAACCGTGAACAGCCAACACTGAACAGCACTATGCACAGGGCATAAAGATGTCTAATTCCATACTGGGAAAAAAAAACACATGAAGGCTTTCTAAAATAAAGCTGACCTGTGGAAAGTTACTGCTCTCATTCTTTGATAGACCTTTGCATGAGTATACAAATCAGTTTGGCTCTTTGGGGAAGCATCTGATAGTTTTCTTTTGCAAAAAAGTGTCTGCATTGCAATCCCAAATACTTATTGGAAAGGTAAAGTTTTCCACAATAAAAAGGAATAGTCAATCCAAGAGGTTAAAATATCTCCATTTTTTTTGAAGAATTGCTTTGCTAAAATTCTAAATTCATAGTTCTTGTTTTTATTTACTTTTCCTGTCTGAAGGGGAAATGCCATTTCCCCTAAATGAATGAAAGAATAATAAGATTAACAAGAACAATAAGAAAACATGAAAAGGAATATTTAATTCTTACCATAAAGAACCTTTGGATTCTTTTCTTTTCTTTTTTTTTAAGGATAAGTTTTCTGAAATTCTATGCTTACTTAAAGTGTGTTTTGATAAAATAGTAATCATTAGTAGTCATTGACTGTTTACAACATGTTAGTCACTGTGCTAATTATTTTAAATGCATCCTCCACTAATCCCCCCAGCTTAGTAGGATTTTCTCCCTAAAAAAATATCACACTTAACAATTAGGAACTCCCTGTCTAGTGCATAGTCCTAGCTGTAAGATTCTGAACTAGATAAATGAATAATGATGCAAAATAAAGTGACCTAGAAACCTAGCTAATCTTATCAGCATTCATTTTTAATTGAGAGAGTCTAATTACTCAGATAATTGTGGGGCTTGTTGCTTACTTTTAATTACTGTAAAAATATGAAATTTATGCTGCTATATATTCCTCATGCCCTATAAAACTGGATATACATTTTTATGACCCATTTAGCTTCCTTTACTTTATCAGTGAATAAAATGCAATATAATGTCTTCTAATTTCATATTATTTTGTCTGACTTTTCATAACCGTGAAACATCAGCTTTATGTACAAGCATGTTTTTGGTTGGATGAGTTTATTTACTTTGTTTAGATAATTAAGCATTTCAGAAGATCAGTGGCTTAACGTTGAGGTTTCATAAATAGGAAAGCTTGGGGAACAATTTGTCATTATACTTGAAGCAATTTATTCTGCATTAACCAGTACACTACCTCAAGGAACTCCTCTGAAGGAATAAACCCAGTTTATTTTAAAATGTGCTTGGAATTAGTGTTCTAGTGTGATGCTGTGGACTTAAACAGCTTTAAAGGAGAATTTGTGTTTTATTAATTATTCTCTTTCACTCAGGGCTTAGTCCCAGGACTTGCACAAATGGGTACTCAGTAAATGTAGATTACATTTTCCAAAGTACTTTAATAACTTATTTTAGCAAAATGGAATAGGTAACTATTTTGGTCACAATCCTGGATCTCTTGCCTGCTAGCAGGTCATTTCTCCTGCTAAGGACTTTCAGATATCCTTAATTTTCACATATTTCTTACTCATGGTCTCTTCATCTCAAGTTGACCTTGCTAGTTTCCTAGCCATTTCATGTGTTTTCCCCACTGATAATCATGTATTTCCTGTGTTCCAGCATGGATCAGTTGTCAAAATGTCACATATTGCAAGTGTAAACTGAAGCCCAGAGAGGTAATTAGGATGGAGACAGAAATATAGCTCAGATATATGGATATAGATGGATAGATTGTGAGAATGGATCAGAGCCAGATTTTTAAAAGTCAAGTTATTCAGAAAATACATTGTTGAAAACTAATAAACACCACTCATGAGGAGTTAAAAAGAAATGGATAGAAGAAAAAATGTACTCCATCTATAACTGGACATTTCTCTTGCTCTTTAAAAATTCCACACTTTCAGTCAGTTCAGTTTTAGATTATGAATGAACACGGTGGAAACACCCACAAAATCCTCTAGGCAAGTGTGATTACCACCTAAAGCCGAGCTTGTTAAATGTATTGAACAAGGGGGAAGACCACTCTCATGTAATCTTCACAGCCTCTCAAGAGAGGACCTTCAGTGAAGGGTGCTTAGAGAATTTTGCAAACTGCACTGGATGCTTCTAAGATTGGTCTGGATAGGGATTGATCAGAACTGGTTAACTAGATGAGTTGCTGTGACATTTGTGGTATTAGCTTGGAACATATGGGTGTGAATGAGTTGCGGTAAAGCCACTTGAACTTGAACAGTTAGGCTATGTTGCAAGTGTGGGGTTTCCCTTCCCAGATAATTATGTCTGCCAACATGGGAGATTAAGGTAGGCTCTGTTGGGGTTCAGTTCTCAGGTCATTCTGTAGGATACAGAGATGAATTAGAGAGTGATAACTTAGTTCACAGACAGTGAGAAATTCTCATCTCATACAATTCCTGTCCATTTAAAATACCGACTACAGTAGCACTCTACATGTAGGAGTTAAGGGCATGGGCTCTAAAGCTTCACTTCCTTTGAATCTTGGCTCTGCTACTTCCCAGCTGTGTGACCTTGAACAGTTTACACAACCAATTTGTGCCTCAGTTTCCTCATTTGTGAAATGTGATCAGTAATAATAAATGGGTTAATGTATGCAAAATATTTATAATATTGTGGTACTCAGTAAGGGCTAGCTATTATTTTTCATGCTATTACTGATTTACTTTATATATATACTAGTGCATGTCATGGCAGCTCCTGCATCAAGTGTCTGCCCCCCTGGTGGTCAGAGCACGTCATAGCTACTGGTCAGACAGACACTTAGCATATTAGCCTTTTATATATATATATATATATATATATATATATATATATATATATATATATATTAATTTTTAATTTTTTTTATTGATTTTTTAAGAGAGGAAGGGAGAAGGCTAGAGATATAGAAACATCATTGATCGACTGCCTCCTGCATGTCCTCTACGGGAGTTTGATCCCGAAACCTGGACATATGCCCTGACCAGGAATCGAACTGTGACATCCTGGTTCCTGGATTGACGCTCAACCACTGAGCCACACTGGCCGTCACTATTACTGATTTTTTAAAAAAAAATTAAATTGCTATTAACCCTCTTATAAAAGCAGGGGAAAAGGTTAGGAAATGGAGATGTATAATTTATTTCTATATTAATGACATATTAAATTAGTAGTTGGGCCAATAGGCCATAAAAAGGAAATCTATCTTGTGGGATATAAGGAGTGCATATAGTAGAATATGCTATAAATTAATAATGGCATTAAAGAATGAAGCAAAGACCTGTTTAAATGACCTCAGGGAGGAATCAGAAACTTTTTACTGCATTATCTGCTTTAGGAAAGAGCTGGTGCAAGTTCTGAGCCGCCCACCAATGCCCTCATCAGGTATACTCTGACAGCCTACTCTTCTATTCCTGTCTTCTAGTTCTCTCTTCTTTTAGGCCACTTTTCAGTTATTTTTCCTTTCCTACTAATTCCAGCACTGTGTATACCAGTAGTATAATCAGTGGGAATATCAGAAAATTATTGGCTCAGATAGGGCCTACTTGGACGTTAGTATGTTTTTATTGATTTTTTAGAGAGAGAGGAAGGGAGAGGGATAGAGATATAGAAACACTGATCTGCTGACTCCTGCATGTGCCCTACTGTGAATTGAGCCTGCAACTCAGGCATGTGCCCTGACTGGGAATTGGAACAGTAATCTCTTGGTTCATGGGTTGATGTGCAACCACTGAGGCACACCGGCTGGGCAGGGCCTACTTGGACTTTAAATATATTTTTATTTATTTTAGAGAGGAAGGGAGAGAAAGAGAGAGATAGAAACATCAATGATGAGAGAAAATCATTGATTGGCTGCCTCCTGCATGCCCCCTACTGGGGATCGAGCCCGCAACCCAGGCATGTGCCCTTAACCAGAATCAAACCCAGGACCCTTCAGTTTTCAGGCCAACGCTCTATCCACTGAGCCAAACTGGCTAGGGGAGTGCCTACTTGGACTTTAGATAAATACGTTAGTGTTCTCTTATCCATTAGACCTGGAATTGTTTTATTTAACTTCTAGGCTATATTTAATCTCTCAAGATGAAATGAAAGCCTCTCATTCTTGATAAACTAACTAGTGATTTTAATATGAGCTTGTTGCTTAGATTATTGTCTCTGTCTCCAGTGCTAAAATAGCAAATGTAATACATACAGATAACAGGGAATATTATTTAGTTCTATTTAATAAACTGTTATGCAGCTTCTAGGAGCCAGACATATTGAAAATATTGGTAAAACACAACTCTGCAACCCACTATATAATCTTCCTATATAATAAAAGGCTAATATGCAAATTGTCCCCTCGACTGGGAGTTCGACCGGGAGTCTGACCAGGAGTCTGACCAGGGGCGGGATCAGCCAGGCAACTTCCCGCAGCCCCTCCCCCTGGCTGGCCCAGCCCAATCAGCCTCAATCGGGGTGGGCCATCCAGAACCCACCTGTGTACAAATTTGTGCACTGGGCTGCTAGTATTATAATGAAAGCATAATATACTAATTAGACAAGACAGCTGAACGACCTTCTGGACGAAGCAGGGGCTGCGAGGGCCGAGCCCCTTGCATGAATTTTGTGCTTCTGGCCTCTAGTCCTATATAATAAAAAGCTAATATGCAAATAGACCGAACTGCAGAACAGTTGAACAACTGAACAACCAGTTGCTATGACATGCGCTGACCACCAGGGGGCGTGCGTGGAACATGGTGGGCGTTGGTAGCAGGTGGCAGAGCATGGAACATGGCGGGCATTGGCCACAGTGTGATGGTGGAGCAGGTGAGCAGGGGCGCCAGACCAAGGTGGGGCACCGGTCGCTGTCATCCGGGCGAGCCTCTGGTGGCTACTGAAAATTCTGTGCTCCGGCATGCCACGGTCCCACCCAGCACTTGCACCTGCTGCCAGTGCTGGCTCCACTCGCACCAGCTGCCGGTACTGCTGCTCACACCCACTGACAGAGCCCAGCACTGCCCTGATCACTCAGCACCGTCAGCAGATGCAAGCGGCAGCTGCCAGCCCCAATCACCCCTCAGGGCTCCTCCATCTCCACCTGCTCCTGAGGGGTGATGGGGGCTGGCAGCCACCTCTCACCCCCGCTGCCGGTCCCACTCACACCCACTGCCAGTTGCAGCCGGCACCTGGCACCAGTCCCGATCACTTGGTGCCATCATGGGTGTGAGCAGTGGCTGCCGGCCCTGATCACCCCTGAGGGCTTCTCCACCTCCCCCTGTTCCTGACAGGCGATTAGGGCAGCAGCTGCTGCTCTCACCCACTGAAGGCGCTGGCCCTGCTCGCACCCGCTGTTGGCGCTGGCCCCAGTTGCTTCATTCCATTAGCAGGTGAGAGCAGGGCAAGCACCATCAGTGTGTGGGAGCGGTGGTGGCAGGAACAGGGCTGCCAACAGACAGGGGACCAGGAGCCACAGTGGGAGGGACCAAGCAGGGGCGCAGAGGATGGACCGAGACCCACCCCTGTGCCCACCGCATCCTCACAGCCCACAGTTCCTTTCAGGGTGCATGAATTTGTGCACTGGGCCTCTATTCTATAATAATAAAAGCATAATATGCTAATTAGACTGGATGTCCTTCTGGATAACCTTCTGGATGAACCCGGGGCTGCGAGTGAAGCCCGGGTGCCAGGTGCCTGCCAGTGGCTGGAGGGAAGCCTGGGTCCTAGGTGCCAGAGGGAAGCTGGTGCCGGCAGCTGGGTGAAAGAAGACCTACTCTTGCATGAATTTCGTGCATTGGGCCTCTAGTGGTAATATGAGCAAAGGCTTCTGGAAACACAGAAAGAGTGCAGGTTAGTTTGGGCCAGGTATTTTCAAACTTTTTCATCTCATACCACACATAAACAAATTACTAAAATTCTGAAGCATACACACACAAAAATAGGTATTATTTTGATTCATTCACACCAGATAGCTATTGTTGTGTTGGCTGTTGCCATTTTTTTTCTTTCACAATCTATGGGAAAAGAGGTCAGTGCCCCTGTGGCACACTGGTTGAAAATCACTGGTTTAGG
This sequence comes from Myotis daubentonii, assembly GCF_963259705.1. Taxonomy (NCBI): domain Eukaryota; kingdom Metazoa; phylum Chordata; class Mammalia; order Chiroptera; family Vespertilionidae; genus Myotis; species Myotis daubentonii. The sequence continues at coordinate 115,909,795 of NC_081861.1, forward strand.
GTATGTGCGTGTTTTGTGTGTGTGTGTGATGGCGGGTAAGAATTGGGAAATTCTTTATAGATGAGTTGACATTTATTATGTCATTAGCTAGAAACTTTGGAAATTTACTTGGATTGGTAGGTTTGTAGTGGCTTTTTCGTTTCATCTGTAGCATTGGGACCTTACATGTGACAAATTCTCATTTACCTAATCTTAGTCTTTCTAAAGCTGGCACAATAACTAAATGGGAATGGCCCCAATCTCCATTTCCATAAGTTTCACAATAGCAAGAATATTAGTTTCTCCAAAGAGTGCTTAGATGTAGGCCAACGGATTTGTGGTCTCTGACAAGTGTCTCTCTGGAGATAAAGCTAATTCAATTTATATAAAGAGACTTTTAATCCAAAGGAATATTGTTTGAGCTAATGATACGCTTTCCATGACTTCACTTCTTATTCAGATCTAGCCTCACTGGGAGCCAATTGCTAGGTGAGGTCCTGTCTCAGAGCCTTTGCACTTGCTGATCCTGTAGTATGGAAATGATTTTTCTCCAGAGTCATCACAGGACCCAGCTGCTCATTTCATTCAAATTTATTTTTAAATGTCACTTTCGTTGGAAGGCCTTTTGTGTAAATTCGCTCTAAAATAGAAGCAACTTCTCTATCCCTTTCACTGTGTATCTTTAGACCAGTGGTTCTCAACCTTCCTAATGCCGTGACCCTTTAATACAGTTCCTCATGTTGTGGTGACCCCCAACCATAAAATTATTTTCGTTGCTACTTCATAACTGTAATTTTGCTAGTGTTATGAATCTTAATGTAAATATCTGATATGCAGGATATATTTAGGCGACCCCTGTGAAAGGGTCGTTTGACCCCCAAAGGGGTCGCAACCCACAGGTTGAAAACCGCTGCTTTAGACTGTTTTATTTTTCTTAATAGCACTTACTCTAAACTGGTTTTTTATATTTATTTGTCCATTTTATTTTTACTTCTAGTCCCAAATTTAAGCTTCATAAGGCAAGAACTATTTTTTTTTACTGTTGTATTTCAAGGCTTAAAAGAGTAGGAACCCAACAAATATTTAATGATCAAGTAAATGAATAAATATATGAATTAATGTTAGTCATTATACTCAAATATACTATTATATTTTGTATTGTACAAATACACTAATTTCATGGGATTAATTATATAATTGGTACCTTTATATTTCTTTAGAAATTAGCTACCTTGAATATATTTAGGTTAAAAAAATAAGAATAATAGATCAATTGATCATCAAGTAGAGAAAGTGAATTCTTAGAAGTAAACCTCCTTTATATACATAAGAGCTTATTATACTTTTGATGTTAATTTATGAGTGTTAGATCATTGTAAATGTAAAGTTTCTAATTCAAAATAGGAATCTTAGAGGGAGTGGATTTAAATTCTACATTCTCTGCCAGATGACCCAGGAAAATTGCTGCCTGGACTATTGCAGTAACCTCTTAGCTAATCTCTCAGTCTGATTTTTTTCTGCCTCAAAATTATTATCCATATGGTGCCATAATTAGTGTTTAAAAATGACAGATCTGAGCATGTCATTCTTCTGCTCATAAAATTCCATTTTCCTACTAAATAAATTCTAGTTTTTCAAAATGTGTTATGTACCCATTATTAAGCGAACTGCTAGCTATACCAAACTTGGGAACACGTGCTCCTGAACTGCAAAGGAGTTACTCCATTTTTGTATACAATAAAAGTCACTTAACTTGGTAGTTATATATAATTTGTACGAAGAGTTTATTGGTAATGACCATATATTCAACTTTCTTTTTTAGTTTTTCCTCTGTCCTAGACTCTAAAATGACATTACCACAATACTGGTTTATATTTCAAATATTGTAAAATGCCACATTTATCATAAAACTTCTTAATTGTTTTCTAGTTTTGACTAGATAGCAATATTTTCTGTTTGTTAGTAAAACTAGAATATATCACTTAGCTGACATGCTGTAGTCATACAGACTTTGAGGTGACAAAAATTGTTCAACTATTCATTTCTCTGCTCCATCATTTCCAATGGACATGCTTTATAGTGGAAGACCTGATGCAACCAAATTATAATGATTTTATTTAAGTGTGATCTCATGTTATTGTATTGGCCATGGTAACACAGCTGATGTAACATGTAAATACATGTGGGGATATATTAATGACTTAAAACAATAGTTTATATATTGCCCAGGTATAAGTCCAATGCAGGTGAGCCTTGTTCGTGACTAATATTTTTCCAGGGATGATTCAGAGGCATATCTTCCTTTATTGTGGTTCTGCCTTCTCCAAGAGCTATGCCATCATTTTCTTTTGCATCTGTGAAAAGTGGAAGAGAAGATAGAAAAGCCACAGGAGTTTCTTAAAAGCTTTTTTGTAGAAGTGATGCACATCAGCTCCCTTCACTTTCCAATGGACAAAAAAGGCATTGGCCACACCTACATACAAGGAAGCTATAGTGTCTGGTTGAGTGGTTGCTTCTAAGTGAAAGTACCATCTTCTGAAAGGTGGAGAGTGGGTTTGGTTGTCTGACTACCTGTTTCTGCCATAGTTTGGAACTACCAACTTAAAAGGTAGAACTGTCTAGTGGTCTTATAAATGGGGAGCTAAAGCTTAGTTACCTGAATAAATGAGGAAAATATGCATCAAAGTCAATTTTATATTAAGAAAAATATGGTTATAATGGGGTTGTAATTAAAAAATGAATCAAGGTCAGTAAATTTCATAGGGCCTTAAATATATCATAAGTACAAAATATGATGAAATCTTCTGATGAATTTGTTGATTTTTTAAAATTATTGTGATAACCACTCCAGTTCCTTTCACAACATATAAATAGGGAATTAAATGCCAATGATAATGTTTTGCTAACAAGCACTCAATTTGAGTCAGAAAGACCAAATACTTGTCTTGGTGAACTGAAAAAGATTGGCACAAAATTTCATGTGGTGCAAGACTGAGCAAAGATCAAATAAAAAATATGTAACAATATAAATCAATTTTGTTTTTCATTGTCATTATATTGATACTTCCCCAAATGCGTCCAGGGATGAATGGCTCTGTTTCCAAAATTGTAAAGGCAGAATCTGCGGGAAATCTAATCAGTATTCTTGTTAGTGAACAAGTTTTCTGAGTGTCTGCTATAGTAGGAAGTATTTGCAAGATATAATATTCATCTTTAAATTTTTATTTATCCTTTTTTTAAAAAAATATATTTTATTGATTTCAGAGAGGAAGGGAGAGAGAGACATAGATATAAATATCAGCGATGAAGATAAAATCATTGATTGGCTGCCTCCTGCACACCCCTTACTGGGGATCAATCCCACAGCCTGAGCATGTGCCCTGACTGGGAATTGAACTGTGACCTCCTGGTTCATGGGTCAATGCTCAACCACTGAGTACACCAGCTGGGCAAATTTTCACTTATCTTTATTCTTTGATATGCTATCAATAAAATTAGTATCATCAAAAGAAGTTATATTAGTTTGCATTGACTTCCTTCATAGTTTTATTGTAGCATCATCATTATGTAAATTATATTGTAATCTAATATTTTATAAGTTGTTGGTTCATTGTTAGAAATGGAATAAAATTATTTTTGTATGTGATTCTTATGAGATACTCAAATAAAGGTATACCTATGCCTTTGTCAACACTTAAGCATGTGTAAAAAATAATTCATTCTTTAGCATGGCATCTGGCAACTACCCAAAACATACATAAAAAGAAATAGAGACACATAGTTTTGTGTGTATGTGTGTGTGTGTGTGTGTGTGATAAGATGTATATATGTGAATGTACATGTCATATACATGTCAATATCTGAGTTAATTTGCTTAAATAGCTTTGCTTCCTGTGATAGTAACTCATATTTTCAGTAATGCTTTATAAAATACTTATAATCTTCACAAAAATTCTATTGGTAAAATAACATTACTTTATATTCCAGGTGAGAAAACTTTGGCTTCAAGTAATTAAATATTTTGTTTCTGATTAAATGCCGTGTAGAATTAAACCCAGCTTGATGCAAACTTTTCTTGCTGTAGCACTTCAAGTTGCCTCTTAAAAATAGGGGATAAGAAATATTCTGAAACTCCACATTGAATAGGACCATCAGAATTGAGAATATGAACCTTTGATAAAATTAACTATGTTTGATAACACTTAATAGAACTTAGAGTCTGAAGAAACTAAGGTTTTTGATTAGTCAGAGTTTGGAATCTTATCCTCCACAACATGGAGAATCATCCTGTATGTATTCATGAATAATTAAATTCATAGAATGAAGTAGACTACAAAAAATGTAACATAAAGAATATAGCATGGGAAAATCTTGTGCCAACTGGCTATAAGTTGGATAGTTTACTTCTTTCCTACATCTCTTTTCTAAATTGTACATTAGGGTTCTCTTTTATTTTTCTTTTTATTTATTTTAAAAATATGTTTATTGATTTCAGAGAGGAAGGGAGAGGAAGGGAGAGATAGAAAACATCAATGATGAGAGAGAATCATTGATTGGCTGCCAACCTGCATGCCCCTACTGGGGATCAAGTCTGCAACCCTGGCATGTGCCCTTAACTAGAATAGAACCCTGGACCCTTCAGTCCTCAGGCTGACACTCTATCCACTGAGCCAAATCGGCTAGGGCCATTGACGTTCTAGATGGCTACTTCTTTGGAAGAGAAATCTGAGTATCTATGTATGTGCACACAAGTAAAAAACTTATAAATGTCTTTATCTTTCATTAATATGATATTACTAATTCGTGATGAAGATATTTTAATGTTAGTGGTGTTGCTTTTATTTGGGATCCAGATAAATTTAATCCCATTACTATGCCTATAATGTGGAGTAGTTTTGTTTAATGATGTGTATTAATGTGGCAGTGGATAGCTTGAATTGAGTCAGAAAAGTAACTGTTGGACTTAATAGAATTTAAATTGAAGACTTATGAGAATTCAAACTTTTATAATGTCTTCTTAAGTAGCACTTTAAATTATTTTCAGGAAAATCAACATTTTAAGAATGTATGCAAAAATCCTGTAATTTGCAAAGATGATGTGATCTTAGATGTAAAAATCCTAAAGGTTCCTGTTAGAGGTGATAGCAAATTCAGCAAAGTTGAAGGACATAAAATCACTATGCAAAATAAGTTGTGTATTTATATACTAACAATGGAAAATCCAGAGGAGAAATGAAGAAAAAATTTCCATTTAAAATTGCATCAAAAAGAATAAAATACATAGATATTAACTTACCCAAGGAAGTTACATATTTGTGTGCTTGAAAACTACAAAGCACTACTGAAAGAAATTAAAGGAGGCCAATGGAAAGGCACCTTGTGTTCATGAATTGGAAGACTTGATATTTCAATACTACTCAAAGTGATCTGTAGATTTAATGCAATTCTTACAAAAATCTAATTGTCAGATCTTTTTAGAAATATAAAAATCTATCTTAAAATTCATGTGAAATCTCAAGGGACCCAGAATAGTCCAAAAATCGTGAAAAAGAACACATTTGGAGGAATCACACTTCCCTAGTTTTAAAACAACTACAAAGCAAAAGTAAGAGTGATATTGACATAAAACAGACATATAAACAAATTGAATAGACTAGAGAGCCCAGAAATGAACTCTAGCATATATGGTTAGATAATTTTCAACAAGGCTGCCAAGATCATTCGATGGAGATATAACAGTCTTCAACAGATGGTGTTGGGAAAATTGGATATCCACATGAAGAATAATGGAGTTAGACCTTACATTACACCATATATAATTATTAGTTAAAAGGGATAAACAATGAAATTTGAAAGTCAAAACTATAAAATTCTTAGAAGAAAACATGAGGATAAAACTTCATAGCATAGGGATCAAAATTCATGGCATTGAATTTAGCAATGAAATTTTTTGGTAAATTTTATAATTGGTAAATTTTAAAATGGTAAATTTTATATTATGAGTGTTCTGCCATAATAAAAAAAATTCTGTAAATTTTCATGTAAAGTTTTAGAAAATGTTTGCATTTATGCATGTTGGATGCAGGAGTTTCATAATGTGAATGTAAATTAAAACAAGTTTTTTTGTTTGCCAATTTTACATTTATTGTCAATGTGTATATATGTCCATATTATCCTCTAATATATTTATGGAATTTTTAGGCATTTGGTTAAAAAAAAGAAACTCTTAATTTACACCCAGAGGAATTATAAATCTTTCAGGGCTTACTGCAACATTTACTTGTAATAAACACTTTATCCATTTTTAAAATATTAATTTGTCAGGTTGATAACTTTATGATTCCATAGTGTATAGGTATTGTGTACAGGCAGTACTCAATATTGTTTAGTTTTTTTGAGCTTTGGGTCATTTTAAAAAATAACTCAGCAACAACTGTTATTTTCCTTATGCCACATACTATTCTTTTTTTTAATATATTTTATTGATTTTTTACAGAGAGAAAGGGAGAGAGATAGAGAGTTAGAAACATCGATGAGAGAGAAACATCAATCAGCTGCCTCCTGCACATCTCCTACTGGGGATGTGCCCGCAACCCAGGTACATGCCCTTGACCGGAATCGAACCTGGGACCTTTTAGTCCGCAGGCCAATGCTCTATCCACTGAGCCAAACCGGTTTCGGCCCACATACTATGCTTAATATATTGCCTTGCTTTAGTAATAGTGAAGGGGTGCTGGGCTCTTGGAGAGGATTTCCAAATGTTGTGGAAAGACAGAATGTACGTCTAGATTCCTTTTCTAGGAAATATTTTTTCTTTTTCTAGGAAAGGCTTTTGGAAAGATTCAGTAGAGACGATTTTATCACTTGCTTGCTTTTTTATGGTGTTAATTAGATTTTGAAGTAAAAACTGATTCTGAGAGATAATCAAGGTAGTTACTTGAAATATAGATTTGACAATAAGGAGGTTGGTAGATAATTACTGTGCTTTGAACTAGTCATTATTGTGATTGTGAAAATTTTTTACTTCATGGGTTGTTCATCACCTTTCTCCCTTAGTGCTTTTTAGAGCATGATCAGTTATTACTCTACTGACAAGTATTAATCCAGTAGTAATTTATCATAGTCTGACAAGTGCCAAAATTCATCCTCACATATGCACCCACTGAAACAGAAAAGCACTGTTTTCATCTCTGAAACTATCTATAGTTTATTGTGATATATTATTTTGGCCTGAAGGATCACAGGCAAATTATATTTGATCAGTTCTTCAAATTAAAACATAATTGTAAATATGTTTGCATCTCTTTAAATCAGTATAATCACTGTAGATTTTATGTCAAGATATTGTGATCATATTTAAGAAGTTAAATATTAAACTAAGGAAGATTTCAGAAATGTATAAATTATTGCATTATATTTATTAATTCAAAATAAATAATATTTTGAATGATGAATAATAATTTGCATGATCATTATACAAATGGTAGTGTTAATGCAAGGGAAATAATGTCAATAGATCATTTCTGGTTCAAGTCAATTATGCCACATTTTAATTGAAAAATAAAAGCTGTTCATTGTGTACAGAGGTAGCGCTCCTGACAGATTATATAAATGACCTCATTAATGTAAGAGAAATAAGGTCAAGAGAGACATTTTTACTGAAGTCCATTATGTTACATTTTAATTGAAAAACAAAAGCTGCTTTTATTCAAAGGGAACACCACTGGCATTCCATCATATTCCATGGCCTCCTAATACTGCAGTAACTGCCTAACCAACCTCTCAGTTCACCAGAATTTACAAAGTGATGTTTTTACCACATTAATTAGGTCATGTCTTCCCTACTTATCATTCTTCATTTTGCTCAGGAAAAGTCCAAACACTGAACCTGTGTGATCTGGTCCTTGCCTAATTCTTGACCTCACTTCATACCAGTCCTCCAATTTCACTATATTGCAGTCATGCTTTTTCCTGCCTCAGCCTTCTTCACTTGTCATTCCTATTGGCTGGATAGGTCTGACTTTTTCATGCCATTCTGTCTCAGTTGAAAGGTCTCATCTTTAGAAGAATCCTTCCCTGACTACCTACCCTATCAAAAGTAGCTCTCCTGATCACCCTTCCTAGTCATTCTCTATCCCATTCAGTTTTCTTCATAATCATCATCATTATCTGAAATTAGCTTGTTTGGTTGCTTATTTTTTTTTTATTGTTTACTTCCCCTACTAGATCCTTTCATGCTAGAGACTTTGTCCATTGGCTTCATTCCTTTATAGCTAGTAACTAAGACAGTGCCTAGCATATTGTCAAGGGTCAACATTTGTAAAAATGATGAGTAAATGAATAGCAGTGGTACAGATATATTGCATTTTATTTGTTAATATGTGATTATGTGTTGATGGTTTAGGGTCTCATTTCTCTTGCTTGGTTAAGCTGATGACAAACTTTTATTTTATTTTTTTAAATATCTTTTTATTGATTTCAGAAAGAGGAAGGGAGAGGGAGAAAGAGATAGAAACATTAATGATGAGAGAGAATCATTGATCATCTGCCTCCTGCACGCCCCACACTGGGGATTGAGCCTGCAACCTGGGCTTGTGCCATGACTGGAAATTGAACCATGACTTCCTGGTTCATAGGTCAACGTGCCACCACTGAGCCATGCTGGCTGGGCCAATGACAAACTATTATAGGACAGGTTAGGCATGTGAGTAGGTAGTACAAAATACATTACAAACTGTTGATGTGAAGTCTGGAAGGAGCCTAGAAGTCTGTTTCATGTGGCCTACACTTCATTACAAAACTGAATTTATGCCCTTTCTCAGTAGATATGGCAGTCCTGGGGCCATATCCTGCAATGGAATCATCTTGCTAGTGCTGAATAGGGAGAGTGCACACACTCCAGTTTGTAGCAGTCTTTACCATTCACACAATTTATGTAGCTCCACTTAATAGACCCTGTCACTCCATTCATATATGGAATCTAACTTTGTGATCCCATATACAAATCTATCATTATACTGAGTGAAACAGCCACAATTAAAGCCATCATATTTGTTCTGTATATATGTGTATGTAAATTAACTTGGGCATTTTCTGGGAAGTGAAACTATCAATATCTCAAAGTTATCCATGATGATAGTAAAAATGAAAGGTCCTCAGACTAGATGATTATAGAATTCCTTTCTGTTATAGACGTCTAATTCTGAGACTTCTGAGTACCTCTTTTCTTCAAACTTCTGTGAAGAGTGTAATGGATATATTCCTATATGAGGAGATTATATATCAGGGATTAGTCCAGAATCTGACACTCAGTAGCTGTGTTTCTTTAAGAACTCTCCAGAGAGACCAAGTTGGTTCATGGTCCATGGAAAGAGATGGAATTAAACAGGCATGGGGTGGGGGGGAAGGCAACATTGTGAAAGTCACAAGGAGAAATGAGACTTGTAAATAACTCTGATATAAGTTGATGACATAAGTGTAGTCCAAAGAAAGAGTTCAAAGAAAAAGGCACTGCAATCAGTTGGGTGACAGAAATAATGCTGGCAGAGCATGACATTTGCACTACATTTTAGACTAGTGTCTTGATGGGCAGAACAAAAGGAAGAATGGCATTCCAGGTAAAATAGCAGAGCAAAACACCAATAAAAGAAGAAATAAGAGCAAGGCATATTCAGGATACAGCAATCATCTAATGTGTTGAAGTCCAAAAAACAGTAATATTAGATGTGTATTTATATATGATCTGTCATTGTGAGAACAAAGGATATCTAGATCAAAAGGTATGCATTTAAAAATATAATATATTCTGCTAAATTATTTTCCAAAATGATCATGATGATTCCTGTCCCTAACATCAATAAATGAAGGATATAGTTCCAAACCCTTGCAAATAGCTTTAATATATTTCACAGTATACTGCGTTCTCCCTTATTTCTATAACCATAAATTTGTAAGTTATTCTCACCAATTAGTTTATTCACCAAATATTTGGAGTACTTACTATGTGTCAAGACTATGGCTGGCACTGGGGAACCAAATAGACTCTCTAATATCAAGGAACATATAGGATAATGGGAGAGATACACAGTTCCTCTAAAATCTGGACCTTTCTCTTTGTCTTCTATCATCCATACAGCTTACAGTCATGAGAAATTTACTCTCTCTGGTGACTCAGGAGAAATGTTTGCACTCAGAGGTGAAGGGCAGAGAAGAATTTCTGAATCTCAGGTTTTTCCTGAGCATAGTGAGATGTTAACAAATCTGACAATTTAATAATTCTGTTAAGCTCTGTGTGACGTACTAATTTCATTTTACTCCTTATTACTAGTAAGTAGAGCATGCTCCCCCGTTTTTAATAGAAAGCATTTTAGGAGCACAAAGTTCTGGGTTACAGTAATGTTTCTTTCACTTATTACCTAATTGATTTTAGGTAACTTACCTAATATCTGGGTGTCTTCATTTTCACATATATATCAAGAAGATAAGAATAGTTACCTTGAGGGATTCTTGTAAGAATTAGGAAAAATCATCAGTAGAGTGAAAAACATAATACAAACACAAAATACAATGTGCCTTTATTTTTAAAAATAGGTTTTTATTTAATTTTAGAGAGAGAGGAAAGGAGAAGGAGAGAGAGATAGAAACATGGATGAGAGAAAAACATCAACATGAACTGCTGCCTCCTGTATGCCCCCTGCTGGGGATCAAACTAGAAACCCAGGCATGTTCCCAGACCTGACTGGGAATCAAACGAGATACCTCCTGGTGCATAGGTTTATGCTCAACCACTGAGCAACACTGGCTGTGCTACAAATGTGCTTTTAAAAATGCTGTATTATTCAGCTTCTTTACTTTCAAATATATATATATTCTTGTTTCAGAATTTTTTTCATAATCTGTATCTTATTTACAAATCAATAGCTTCTTGTGGACTCATTTCTGAGGGATAAATTATTAGAATCCTTAAGAAATTTATCATATCAGCCTGCCAGAGTCTTTTTTGTCTAAATCCCTGGCATCTGACGTATACGATTCAGCAATCAGCATGAAATTAATCAAGCTCCAGCTTGTATTTTCCACAATTGTAGCTCTCTGAAGCTCTCAAATTCAATTGAAAAAAATGAATTTGAAAGTGTATATCTGAAATTTTCAAGTAGCATTAAATATGTAACCTATAAATGTATAAGAAATAAATTCCTAAAGAATCAGTTTGAGGAATGATGAATCCATTCAATTAAATTCCTTTAATGGAGGTAATAGCCTGTTTTCTGTAGAGAAAATAATGTGAGGCATAACAGGACACGTGATTTTGCAGTAACTTCCCCTTCTTCCCCACGCTGCCTGATGTACCCACACTAGTTGCCAGGTAAGGATTAAGAGAGGAAGGAAAGGGGGGAAAGTGCTCCATGAAATCAGAATAAACACTGAATATAAAAATGTATCTAATTGAGAAAGGGGAATGAGAAAGAGAACAGTAAATCTTCTGGAGTCATTTCTTGGTTTCAACTTCTGTCTAAAAGACTAAGCATTCAGTGACTAGTTACTTGCTTATTATTGTGCCAGAGAAAAATTGGAAATGATCCTTGCCTTCATTGAACTTTGAGTGTAAATTGGAAGTCAGGACTAACCAAATGGAGCAATAGGCCTGAGATAAAACTGTACATGAAGTAGTAAACTCAGTTTTATAGTGTTTAAATGCTATAGAAAGCTATGAGATAATTTAACAAGGTCTGCAGTGGAAAATAGAAAACTAAGCCAGAGGTAGGAATTGTGCTGAAACATAAACATTTTTAGAATGGGAGGAGGTAAAAAGCTGGGGTAGGGGGTGGGGGTAGGGAGACAGTTCCTGGCTGCAAAAAAAGATGAAAGGATGTTTAGTGGGACTAGAGATAGATGGACATAGGCAAACATGAAAGTTGAGTAAAAGAGGGCAGATTTAATTCAGCTTTTCATTTTTTATGTCTTTTTCACTTATGGACACCAGTTTGGGCCCATTGCTCTGGCTTTGATAAGCTGGGAGATACAGAGGGGCTGTAGAACCCATGGCCTTTAATCTTGGTAGTTATGTTTCTGCTAAAAATAATAGCCACCCCTTATTGAGACCTTACCATATTTCAGCACTGTGTTGAGTTTTCTCTTATCTCTTGTAATCATTGGAATACCTGTATGAAGGCAGGATGCAGAACAGTAGATGCAGAGTTTGACTGATTTTTAAGTTTGAGATCCCCGGTCTTGATACACTGACACTTACAGGAGGTCAAGAGTCTAGGTCATTATATGATAACTAGTGGCCCGGTGCACGAAATTTGTGCACATTACAAGGGAATTAATTAGAGGAAATATTTTAATATTGCTATTTGCCCTTTCTCTATAATAGAAGTGTCCAGCCGGCCCCACCCCTATTGGGCAATACCAAGACCCGACTGGCCCCACCCCTGTCAAGCCCCACTGGGTGGGGGACACAGTCTCACATCCTGGTGCTGGGGCAGGGGGTGCAGCCTTAGGTCCCCCGGCCCTGGCCCATATCACACAGCCTCACCCAGACCCGCCGCGCTGTGGGACCCATCAATGCACCTCCTGGTGACCGGTTGTTTGGTCGTTACAGATGAAAATAAAGTCATGCATTTAAGCATGCACATTCATTTTCAATGCCTGATTTGTCTACGTTCTCTAAATTGCAAAATAAATAAGATCTTCAGCCAGATAGCATCATAATGCCAAGGTCTTTATATAATGACACATACCATTCTCTCCACTCAGTATGCTCCATTTGAATGGATTAAATGTATGTGACTCATATGAAAGGCACCGCTGCTTGCTCTTAATAGAGAGGAAGCATTAGCTCATTACCTAACGCCATAAAGTGGTTTAAATGGCATATACCGACTTGAAGAACAGAAGGAAAAATAACAAAAAACAAAAACAAAGAAACAACGTTCGGTGCTGTGGACGGCAGAATCATTTCTCTTTCCCTTTATTTTTTCCTGTTTTTCCCATGAACCTATTTGCGTTCTGCCTCAAAATCAACATAGAAGACAAAATCAGATGCTGTAATCTGCATTTTATAGTGCCATTTGAGTACAAAGAGGTGTTTTTCAGTATTTACTTTTTTTTAAAAATCAGTGCAGCTCAAACTTGCTCCCAGTGTTCCAGGAGCCAGGCCAACATGGCTGTGGGGACACACCTTTGCTAGGTGCTGCCAGGCTTCAGGGCTGGGGCAGGGAACACGTCAGGTGTTGCTGGAAACTAATCAACTCTCCTCTTTACATAGCAGGAGTATTTTCATTATAAAATGCAAAGCAGCAGCCATTTTCCATTAACCCCCTCCCCGGCCCTCCTCACCCGGGGGTGTAGGTAGGGGCTGGGAGGATATTTACTCGTGGCTCTTTGATTTCTCTTATTTAACTGAGCCCAGTGACAGCTACTTCTCTGAGCGCAAGGCCAGCCGGCTCAGAGGAAGGCAAGCGGCAGAGCTGACCAGGGGCTCTGACCAAGCCCGAGCATGTGGGTCACAGCAACCTCGGCAGGCGGGCTGCTCCCGAAGACTCTAGGCCCCTCCCAGCTCTGCTCCCCACCTCCCTGCTCTCCCCCTTTCACCCACAGGCACCACCTGTGTGGTGTGCCCTAAGGCTTGGTGTGCAGACGCCAGGTTTGCAGGTTCAAGACGCTCCGCCTCCTCCTGGCACTTTGAGCCATAAGCACCAGCAGGGACCTTTCCACTCCATCTTGGTCTTTGGTCACTGCTGAGGTTTGTCGGACTCTCTATGCCAGGGACAGCCAGGACCTTTGCCTCTGACCAACCCCATGCCTGTAGCCTGCCTGGGGTACCCCCAGCCCTGGGAAAGTGTGGGGGCATGGCTGGCCTGGGTGAGAGGCTGTGGGGGGATTGGCTAGCTGCCCCACCCTCAATTGGGGTGGGAGAGGCTGATCAGGGGTGGGGCATGGGGAGAGGCTGGGCAGGGCAGCCATCTTGTGACGGCATTATGACCTGAGGTCAATTTGCATATTACCTCTATATTATATAGGATGACTCAAGTGCCATAATGTGAACAGATATTTTGTCAAGTGCATACGGTATAATATAACCTCTCTATTTACTTGGATGAGTAGGAGAAAACTGAATTCTCTAAGGTCAGGGAAGACAAGACTGTAGAGAAGTAGAATGGAATGTGGAGGGAATGGCCCATAGCAATCTACAAGGAGTAGACAGACCTGAGTTAAATTCTTTCTTCTCCTATCTGGAGCTGCATGAGCTTAGGGAGACTGGGACACCTCACCTCTCTGAATGCCGGTTTCTCATCTGCATTATGGATATAATTATATGACCTGCATAACGTATACAGCTGCGAGTATAGGACCTACATTATTTATTTTTGCATCTGACACTGCACTGGTTCCTAAAGCTAACGAGTTAATAGGTATAGTCACTGCCCTATAAAAGCTCACAGTTTAAGTGATGGAGATAGCTAAGAGTCTTGGTTCAGGTTTCCTCCAAATCAAAGGCTAATATAAAGCCTTGATTGCTGGTAGTTTATTTGAAAGCAAACTCGGGAACATGAGATTATTGCTAAAATGAGACAAGGAGAGAGTAAAAGCCAATAAAGAGAATATTATTGAGCTGATTACTGTTAACTGACCCTCAACCCTGACAAGGACCCTCTGAGAAATCTTGGAGAATTCCCTCCAGTAATGTCTCTGAAGGACAATTTATCTTTCTCATTCCTCTTGTCAACAAAGAGTCACTTCCTGGGCATTAACCCTTTTGCTTCCTGGCCCTGAAGCAGAAAATAGGAGCTGCAACTAAAATTAGAAATGGATTGAGGGAATGTGCTGCAAGACACAAACTACAGTGGAATCTCCATTCTCGAACTTAATTTGTTCCAAAATGCCGGGAGCCGGTCCATCCTTGCTGTTTCAAGGGACCTGGCATATATGGCATACGGTTCTTAATATGTTTGCTCACCTTCTTGGCGCTGTGTTTTAACCAAGGTCACCTCTCCGAGAAAGGTTGAATCCCCAGGTAGGGATTTTCCCCTGAAGTTAGGGAGGGAATAAAACCCCTCAACTAAGTGCCAGGCGGGTAATTAATCCCTTTAACTACGAACAATCATGCTTAAACTACATAATCTTTTCTCCCTGGAATGGAGATAAGAAACGCCCTAACCTTTGTAATAGAAATTGACAGGATTAAAATCAACTGGTATAAATACGGATGTAACAAGACAATAAACAGCAGAGCCTCTCTGGAGATCAAGACCAGAACTTGGCTGGAGATCCTGGCTAGGCTGCTGATCAACTGAACGCTGTCTCCGTGTCATTCCTTCTTCGCCGACTCCGTCCACACCTTTGGGGACCCCTGGACCCGCTGGGGCTGGACCCCGGCATCTGGCGCCCGAACAGGGACCCCTAGGTAAGCGCCGCGCACTCGGGACGGATCGGACTCCACCGTAGGAAGAAGGTGGATAGTCTTCGCTGACTCCGTCCACACCTTTGGGAACCCCTAGAACAGGATTCCCCTAGGTAAGCCCCCCTCCCCCATTGAGAACCCCCACACTCGGGATGGATCAGACTCCACCGTAGGAAGAGGGTGGATAGTCTTCGCCGACTCCGTCCACACCTTTGGGAACCCCTGGAACAGGATTCCCCTAGGTAAGCCCCCCCCATTGAGAACCCCCACACTCGGGACGGATAGGACTCCACCAGGGTGCTACAGACCCCCCTATAGAGGATAAGTAGGGTAAGAAGGTGGATAGTACAGAACTTAGATTGAGAAGATGTGTCATACTGAGTCCAAAGAAAGAAGACTCTGTATTGATCCTTAGATTGAGAAGATGTGCCATACTGAGTCCAAAGAAAGAAGACTCTGTATTGATCTTTAGATTAAGAAGATGTGCCATACTGAGTCTAAAGAAAAAAGACTCCGTATTGATCTTTTAACATATATGCTTGTTAGCAGAGGAATTAAGGTTACTCCCAGTCAGACAGAACATTTTATACAAGAAATACGTCCATGCTTTTCTGAGGAAGGAAAGGTGCCGGAAAGGTAAATGTAGAGGCATGGGAGAAGGTAGGCCCAAGGAGCCTTATCCTTAACCCCACTGCAGCCTTTCCACCCTGGGAAAGTGCAGGATTGGCAAGCTCTCCCTGGTCTGATAGATCAGGACTCAGGTAATAACAAAAAGTGCCAATCCTACTCTTAAAATGGATACAAGAGAGCATTTCAGGTTTTTCTTTTTAATGCCTGCTTTTAAAAAATAAAAAAGGGGGAATTTGCCGGGAGCCGGTCCATCCTTGCTGTTTCAAGGGACCTGGCATATATGGCATACGGTTCTTAATATGTTTGCTCACCTTCTTGGCGCTGTGTTTTAACCAAGGTCACCTCTCCGAGAAAGGTTGAATCCCCAGGTAGGGATTTTCCCCTGAAGTTAGGGAGGGAATAAAACCCCTCAACTAAGTGCCAGGCGGGTAATTAATCCCTTTAACTACGAACAATCATGCTTAAACTACATAATCTTTTCTCCCTGGAATGGAGATAAGAAACGCCCTAACCTTTGTAATAGAGATTGATAGGATTGAATCAACTGGTATAAATACAGTTGTAACAAGACAGAAACACTCAGAACTCAGAACACAGAACTCATGAGACAGAATTCAGAAGACAGAACCTACAGGGAGCCTGGAGACAGAAGAACTTCGCTGGAGAGAACATGGCAATAGATCCTGGACTGAACCTGACTACAGAAATTGGCAAGAGAACCTGACTAGAACATGGCGACCAAACCTGGCTGGAGAAGTCCCTGTGTCATTCCTTTTTCGCCGACTCCATCCACACCTTTGGGGACCCCTGGACCCGCTGGGGTTGGACCCCGGCACCAAAAAGCTGTTCGAGGAGTGATTTGTTTGAAAACCGAATCTTTTTTTTCTCTCATTAGAAATAATGTACATTGAATTAATTCATTCCAGATCCACAAACAATTCCATGTTTTAACCTTTTTTATATATAGTACATGTCTAATATACTGTTTAGTCTAGAAACACTTTTCATAAATGTACCAAACCACCCTCTACCAACCTTACTGGAATCACTTTCAGCATGTGTTCCAAGGTATCTTTTAGTAGGTTAGTATGTGGCATCTTTGATTTTTCACATATTGCCTCTGAAATGTCACTGTAGATGAGTGGCTAAAAAAGTGGTGGTATATTCCATAACAGTGGAATACTACTTGGCCATAATAAAGAAGGAAATCTCACCTTTTGTGAGAGCATGGATGGACATTGAGAGTATTAAGCTAAGTGAAATAAGCCAGTCAGAGAAAGACAAATATGACATATATGATTTCACTTATGTGTGGAATCTAATGAACAAAACAAATCAACAAACAAGATAGAAACAGATGAAGAGATACAGAAAACAAACTGACAGCTGTCAGAGGGACGGGTAGGGGGGCTGGATGAAGAAGTTGAAGGGATTAAGTAAAGACAAAAACACCTCATAGACACAGACAACACAATACAATACACACATGATGTACTATAGAATTGTACACCTGAAACGTCATCAATGTCACCCCAATAAATTCAATAACAATTGTAAAAAGAGGTCTGAATTTTTTAAAAATATATTTTATTGATTTTTTACAGAGAGGAAGGGAGAGGGATAGAGAGTTAGAAACATCAATGAGAGAGAAACATCAATCAGCTGCCTCTTGCACACCTCCTACTGGGGATGTGTCCACAACCAAGGCACATGCCCTTGGCCGGAATCGAACCTGGGACCTTTCAGTCCACAGGCTGGCTGGCGCTCTATCCACTGAACCAAACCGGTTAGGGCAAGAGGTCTGAATTTTGATGCTGTTTCCATCTAGTCTTTTGCCTCTGTCCCTTTATCCTGTTAGAACATAGTTATTACACCTGAAGGAAAGCCAGCATCTTATAACCATGAGATTGAAAGCCACAGTAAAAGGAGAGTAGAGCAGGAACATGGAAGCAATCTGGGAACCTGATGACACTATTGAACTGCCCTGGGCTTCAAAACTTCTTTTTGTTTCAGAAAAATAAATTTAATTTTGGTTTAAAAAAACCATAAAAAGAATCAAAAGAGATTAGCCAAAGAACTTATATGCATATAAGCATAACCAATGGACCCAGACGATAGGAGGGTAAAGGTCTGGGCTGAGAAGCGGGGGCCAACTGGGGAGAAGACAGTGGGGGAAAAAGTTAACATATGTAATACTTTCAACAATAAAGAACTTAGAAAAAGAATCAAAAGGCAAAAGATAAGAAATTAGGCATACAACGCATTCTGGAGGGCCTTGAAAGCTGGGCTAAAAATGTGTGGAATGTGTATATCTCAATATTGTGTCCTATATTCTGTGGATCACATGACTAGTTAAGAATGATTACCTCTTTACTGTAAGAGTTGAACTTGTGAATTTTAGGGAGTTTCCTGTGAATGAGTGATGGTTTGGTCCTCAAGAAAGGTCCATGTAACCAAGAATTTATTGCCTGATTTCAAATCCAATGAACATCTCTCGTAGCAATACAGGGCATATTGCTTTCCATCAGATTCATTTTCATGCTGTCTTTGGGTCACTTAGTCATAAATATAAAGTTGGGACAATGTAGATAGGGAAAAGTATAACACATTGATATATGCTTGATTGTACCCATAGGCACAGTTCCTGATTTTTCATAGGTGTCTTGGAGTCCTTTCTGTCAAGGCTTTCTTCAGTTATCCAGAACACCCTTCTATCCATCTATAGTTCTATGGCTTTATTCATTTGTCTCCCAACTTGATCCACAAGTGGAGGAATATTATATTTTTTTCTGATAACCTTTTTAAACTAAATGAATATAATTTGTAATCTTGGAATCACATCAACTTGCCCATAAAGTTATTTGAATATTTGAAGATTTTAGTTGGTCTTATACAATATTTGCATGTTTTTGTTTTTAATGACTTCACTACCATCAAAAATCATATTCAACTACACATTTTTCTCCTTCTGACCTACTAGATATTCATATTTAGCTTTGTGCATTTTGCCATTTTAGAAGCAAGTATAAATTAATGAAAATTTTTGATTTAATAAGAAAATAAGCATTGAAGCTGTCGACATGTAATGTTAGTTTTATTTCTACTATGAAAAGGCTAGGTTAATGCTTATGAAATACTTAAAAAATATTCTTTCTGATCAGGTTTTAATTTCTTGTCAAGCCAATATAATGAGATAATTTTTTCTTCTGTGGTTCAAATGGATTTTAGTAATAGTTATTTAATGTGAAAATGTTACTAAGATTTTATTTATGCACTTAGTACTGCTTAAAAAATGTCTTCAATGAAAAGAAAAGCCACTAGCTATAGAACATTAATAAGCTATTAGACTTTCTTTAGTTACTGCAACTGAATGATAGGTAGTAAGACCTTTAATATTTGCAATACAATTGCATTCTTTTTTTCTCTAGATTAAGCTTGCTGATTACATTGCATGAATAAAAAATAATTAATTTGCTCCAGTGGAGCAGTTAATGTAGCATGAGTGTAACCCACACCCTGTTTCCTTCTGTAATCAACTTATTTGCACTTACTCTGCCTTTAAATATATGATATTTTGTTGATCACTTTCCAACTTAGAAAAATGTTTAAGTTGCTAACAGTACTTAGAAAGTATAGTGCTAAGGATAAAAACACATTATTAAATTCAAATCATATTTATTTTATAGCTATTTAAATTTAATATTTTGTACTCAGCAATAAAAATATTACATATTATTTTAAAATTTTGTTAAGAATTAACTGGCAGTATTCAATATCATTGTGTCATAAAATATTTATTGCTTATCAAAGAGCATTTATTACTGTGCTTAGGTCTTTTGGGGTTTAGTTTTAATAAGCATATTATCTGTCTTCAGGGAGCTTCCATCTGTTGTAATTCAGAAGACATTTCAGAGTCTGAATTCTAAAGATTTAGAATACATTCATAGCTATGTGAATTAATAGAAACATTTATTTTTATTTTAAAAACAATGTGTTCACTTCTATTTCTTCCCTTTAAAATAAAGTTTTACTCACAATGCATTAAAAATTTCCCCCTCTTCTATATTGATTATTGTCTGAAGAAAGCATTTTTAGAATAGACAATTGTTCTGTAATTCAGCCCGTGGTTAACCATACCCATTGGTTGCTTAATAAAGGAAGACTTTCCCTATCTTGGTCCCTCTCTCCTGTCAAGGCTGTCCTGCTTGCTTGAACTTACAGGGGCTATACTCTTGTCACTGCAAGTCAAAATCTCCTGGTCAACACCAAAAAATATTGAGCCTCAGAAAGATAAATTTCTGAAAAGGCCAGGCCTTGTATAGGCATTCTGTAGAATGAAAAACAACTACCACCACTGTCAGTTGCTCATGTCAACATAATGAAAGAATTTGATTGATTACTCATGTCCAAAGTAGGATGACATTGCACTTCCTGAGATACCTCCATTGTCTTCATATGTATATACTGAGAGGTCATTGTCATAGAGGAGTCCGAAATCCATGGTCTAGTCCTAATTTGCTTTTTAAATCACTGACTGGTTATATATCTTATACAATTTGATAAACTTTCCTGAACCTTAGATTTCTTATCTTCAAAAGAAAATATATTGACTAGGTGATTTCCAAATTAATTTGAACTTTATAATGTCCTCTTCTATCCACATCCCACTATTTTTGTTAACAAACCTGATAGACAAGTTTTATTTATTATTTTTAGACAAGTTTTAAATTTATTTATTTTTTTAATTAAATCTTTATTGTTCAGATTATTACATTTGTTCCTCTTTTTTTTCCCCCCATAACTCCCCTCCTCCCAGTTCCCGCCCCACCCTCCGCCCTCACTCCACACCCACTGTCCTCATCCATAGGTGCACGATTTTTGTCCAGTCTCTTCCCACATCTCCCACACCCCTTTCCCCCCCAAGAATAGTCAGTCCATTCCCTTTCTATGTCCCTGATTCTATTATAATCAACAGTTCATTCTGTTCATCAGATTATTTATTCACTTGATTCTTAGATTCACTTGTTGTTCATAATTTGTATCTTTACCTTTTTCTTCCTCTTCCTCTTCTTAAAGGATACCTTTCAGCATTTCATATAATCCTGGTTTGGTGGTGATGAACTCCTTTAGCTTTTCCTTATCTGTGAAGCTCTTTATCTGACCTTCAATTCTGAATGATAGCTTTGCTGGATAAAGTAATCTTGGTTGTAGGTTCTTGGTATTCATCACTTTGAATATTTCTTGCCACTCCCTTCTGGCCTGCAAAGTTTCTGTTGAGAAATCAGCTGACAGTCGTATGGGTATTCCCTTGTAGGTAACTGAGTTTCTTTCTCTTGCTGTTTTTAAGATTCTCTCTTTATCTTTTGCTCTTGGCATTTTAATGATGATGTGTCTTGGTGTGGTCCTCTTTGGATTCCTTTTGTTTGGGGTTCTCCGCGCTTCTTGGACCTGTAAGTCCATTTCTTTCACCAGGTGGGGGAAGTTTTCTGTCATTATTTCTTCAAATAGGTTTTCAATATCTTGGTCTCTCTCATCTTCTGGCACCCCTATAATTCTGATGTTGGTGCGCTTGAAGCTGTCCCAGAGGCTCCTTACACTATCCTCGCATTTTTGGATTCTTTTTTCATTTTGCTTTTCCGGTTGGATGTTTTTTGCTTCCTCGCATTTCAAATCATTGACTTGATTCTTGCGCTCCTCTGGTCTGCTGTCGGGCGACTGTATAATATTCGTTATTTCAGTCCGTGTATGCTTAATTTCTAGTTGGTTCCCCAATATAAGATCGAGGGTCTTATTAGTTTTCATGTAGATCTCATTAAGTCTATCGGCAGCCTCTAAACAGTTCTTGAGAGACCTTAAAAGTGTGGTTCTGAACTCTATATCTTCCATTGACAATTTTGTCCTGTTTCTTTGTCTCCGCATTTTGTTATGTTTCCTTGGTGCACCCCCTAGTGGTCTCTGTTCACAGTTTTATAGTTAAATCTTGATTGTTGTAGCTAATTCCAGGGAGGGTTTGACCTCCAGGCCAAGTGGCTATGAGAATCAGCTGTGTCAGCAGTGAGAGAACTTCTGTCCTCTAGGGAGGAGCTAATCTAGCCTTTGCCTGAGGCTATCCGGCAAATGCCTCTGTGCAGGGCTTGGGCGGGGCGGGTCGCACAGGATCAACAGGGTGGGCCGGAGAGAGCAGTTATGGCGGCTCTCAGTCCTGTCCCCAGGGGCTCTGCCTCTCTGAGTCCCAGCACCCGTTGCAAAGCTGGGAGAGAAAGCTGCACTCGCTCTGACCGAAGCCAGACAGTCCCGCTTCTCCCGTTTGAGTCTGGGTCCCTAAAGACTCGCCTGTATCTGGAGCTCAGAGTCTGCGACTCCCTCCTGATTGAAAACAACAACCGTGCCCTCCGCCGCCAGCCCGCTCCGAGCACTCCGCACCTCAGAATTTGACTTCACCACTGCGCCTCCTCTGAGTGTCCGTGTGCGTTTCTCTTTCCTCCTAGTTGTAGGACTTCCACTCAGCCAGCGTTCCTGTGGTTCTGGGTGATGTCCCTTCCGTTTTTTGGTTTCACTTTTGAAGTAGTTGTTCAAAGCAGCAAACTCCAGCGTTAACCTATGCCGCCATCTTGGTTCTCCTCACAAGTTTTAAATTTAAACTTGTGAGTTAATCTGTGCAGAAGTTTCTGCAGGAAATATAAGAACCTGTACCCTAAAATGTTTTTGGTTCCAGATAGATACCAATATTATTGGACATTGGTGAAATACTATGTGATTGATATTCAATGCAACTAAATGCTTGAGAACTGATACTAGATTTACTTACAGATAAATATTTATTCACCAAGGCAACAAATACTAATTGAGTTTACATTATTGAGTTTTTTGAGCTAACTAGTGTACAAAGAAAACAGACACTGTCCTTATCCTCATGGGAGACAAATAGATACATAGACAATTCTTCATCAGTGTGATGAGTAGGGGAAAATGTATACATGCTGTAGGAGATTGAGAATGCTTTGCAGTAAGGTCATGCATTGAACCAAGATTCATATTGTCAGAGAAATTTTGAAGGGGTATTGGTAATTTAGCTGACATTTAAAGGAGCAGATGAATAGGTTGTTTCAGACAGAGAGGACTTAATGTACAGAGGCCTGAAGGTAAAAGAGAATATCAGATTACTTCTGGGAAAACACTTAAGGGGATAAAGTGCAGAAGAAGCCACAAAATTAGTGGCTGCACAATAATTTCATAGCGACTTAGGAATCTTCTGAGTGGTTATTTGTTTTCTAAATCTAGTGTGTAGTTCCTATAATTTTAAAAAAAAATGTAACAGCACACATGATACCAAGTGAAAATTACACACTCATTGACCTATCATACAGATTGGCCTTGAAGATTTCTGTATGTTTATATCTGGAGTGAGCTCTTTATTGAGTCATTGACCTAAATTAGCAGCTTGTTCAGCAGAGACAAATTTGTGACTGGTTGCCAGGGCCCCATCAGATTCAAGGTATTCTTTTACTGTGAGACTTACTTTGGGAAAGGCTTTATTTCTGTTTGTGTAAAACAGTGATCCAGGCTCTAGGGTATCAGGCATAAAATAGTGAAATGTCATCTTTACGACAGAGTTGGCAGGAAAATTGACACTGTATTGACTTGCTGTGACAGTGAGCTCTGTGTATAAGAGGATATACTCCTTTTTCCCTCCTGTATATAAAAGTTGTAATCTAATGTTATACTCTAGCTCTTTTCTTTTTTATTTATAATTTATATTATTTTTAAATTGAATTTGTCTGAAAGTATTACAGATGTCCCCCCTTTTCTTTTCCCCGTTGACCCCCTGTACCTTGCTCCTACCAGGCCTTCACTGCACTATTGTCTGTGTCCATGGGTTATGCATATATGCATATAAGTTCTTTGGTTAATCTCTTTCCACTCCTTCTCCCCTTCTCTCTGAGATTTGTTAGTCTGCTGCATGCTTCCATGCCTCTGCATCTATTTTATTTGTCAGTTTATTTTGTTAACCACACATAAATGAGATCATGTGATACTTGTCTTTCTCTGACTGGCTTATTTTGCTTAGCATAATACTCTCCAGGTCCCTCCATGCTGTCTCAAAGGGTAAGAGATCCTTCTTTTTTTTACAGCTGTATAGTATCCCATTGTGTAAATGTACCACAGCTTTTTTATCCACTCATCTACTGATGGGCACTTGGGCTATTTCCAGATCTTAACTTTTGTAAATTGTGCTTCTATGAACATAGGGTACATATTCTTTGGGAATATGCTCTTTAGTAATAGGGTAGAGTGGTAATCTTCTGAGGCCTTGAGATGTGCTACCTGGGTTTGAATCCTAGCTGTACCACCTAGAAGCTTTGTGACATTGAGCAAATAATACTGTGCTTCAGTTTCCTCATATGTAAGATGGTGGTGATAATATTATCCATGTGATAAAATTGTTTTGAGGATTATGCCGTAACTGGTTTGGCTCAGTGGATAGAGCATCGGTCTGCGGACATAAGGGTCCCAGGTTCGATTCTGGTCAAGGGCATGTACCTTGGTTGCGGGCACATCCCCAGTAGGGAGTATGCAGGAGGCAGCTGATCGATGTTTCTTTCTCATCGATGTTTCTAACTCTCTATCCCTCTCCCTTCCTCTCTGTAAAAAATCAATAACATATATTTTTAAAAAAATTGTTTTTAGGATTAAATGAGTTCATCTATGTAAAAGAATTCAGGAGATTACCGACCTGGTAGATAGTAAATGCTTGGAAATCCTTAACTGTTTTTATTATAATTAATAAGCTATCACAGGTTTTGTTTTGCTAATTGATCATCCTATATAATAAAAGGCTAATATGCAAATTGACTGAATGGTGGAACCACCAGTCACTAAAATGCTCAGTGAACACCAGGGGGCAGACGTTTAACTCAGGAGCTGCCCCCTGGTGGTCAGTGCGCTCCCACAGGAGGAGCGCCACTCAGCCAAAAGCAGGGCTCAAGGCTGGTGAGCGCAGAGGCAGTGGTGCTAAGGATGTCCGACTGCCATGCAGGGAGGGGGCCTAAGCCATCAGTCAGACATACCCCGAGAGCTCCTGGACTACAGACTGTGAGAGGGCGCAGGCCAAGCTAAGGGATACCCTGAGTACACTAATCTTGTGCACTGGGCCTCTAGTTAATGAATAACAGCAAAAGACTAATTTTTGATTCTGTATATGCCACAAATCTGGGAAGGAGGATGAAATCAAGATGAAAAGTTTTCATGATAGGCTAAATCACTGGGTCAAAACCCACAAAATAGAATTTTTAAAATTAATTTTATTGAAGTGACATTGGTTAAGAAAGTGATATACCTTTTTAGTGTACCATTCAATTATTGCATTGTGTGCTGACTACCAAAACTCAGATCTCATTCCGTTACCATATATTTGACCCTTTTATACTTTACTACCTCCCTACCCCATTCTTCCTTCTGGTAACTACCATACTTTTGTCTGTGTCTATGTGCTTTTTTCGTTCATTTATTGCATTCAGTTTTATATCCCACATACGAGTGAAATCATATGGTTCTTGACTTTTTCTGTCTGATTTATTTCACTTAGCATGACATTCTCAAGATAGAATTTAACAGGGCTTGGTACCCTGTTAATTGCTTTCTTTATTGTTGTTAGTGGTTTGTTATTTAATGTCTCCATATGCTTTACATTCTAGGAAGTCTTGGTTCCTTCCCTCCAGAAAATATTAACATATGCAGAGTCTATAACAGAAAAGGAAAATTAGCATACTGTATGATAACCTACAAATGCTAAATCAACAGAAATGATACAGAGTGTAGTGTATTGTAGTGTCAATGCAAAATGTGACACGATCTGGAAGAAGTACTACTTCCATAAATGCTTATTGAGTACATGCTATGGGCAGAGTGTTTTGTTGGGCCTTGGTAAATTTAATGAAGAAATAAGAAAAGGTTTATGTCTCAGTATTTACTTTTCTTTGGGAATTACCAGCAAAATTAAGATTGCATAATAGTTGAATTTCAAGTTTAATGCTTACTGAAAAGCAAATTCAGGGTCCTATAAAAATAGAAAATTAGTGAGCATGAATTTACTGGGGGAACAACATATCAAGAGAGTCTTCTCTGAGCAAGTGATATTTAAACAGGGATTTGAAGGATGAGTTGGTACTAGCTCATTGTGTAGAAAAGAGAGAGTGGATTCGTGAAAGGGGGGAACACAGGTGGGGATGAAAAGGTGTTTCCCAGAGAAAAATCAAATCTGATCTTGAGGGCCCTAAGCCTGGAATGTTAGACAATTAAGAGAAGGCTTGTGTGACTAGAATGCTGACAGCCAGAGGAACAATATCATGGGATTGGGAGAAGAAACTTTTATCTTTCTCAAGGACGAATAGAGGTTGCAAATGCTGGAAATGATAGTATCTTCTTGCATCTAATGACATTACTTTTCATAGACTCCATAATTAATATAAAAATAGCAATATACATGAATTTCCTCTGGTGGGAAAAGTCCATAACTATTTTTAACTTTGTAAGTCACAACTAGATCAATAAACAGTTATGAGTGTCTTCTATGTATGTAGAATTGTATTAGGTTTTATGGAGTAAAAGTGAAAAATAAGGTAGAGCCCTGTCTTTTAAGCTCACAGAACGGGTTCCCAGTCATATTAAAAAAGATCAGTGAACTATATATAAATGCCTATGTCTTATGAACAAACTGTGATTTGTTGACTCAAATGACAGTTATATCTTATTCTTAATACCATCATTTTGGTATGTGTGGCGCTAAACATGATTTTTAAAGTTAACATTGCAAATTTGTTTTTATGATCAACAGCCAGACATGAGTTTTTGGCTGTTAATCGGTTGCCATTTCATTGTTTTTTATAGAGAAAATAAAATTTTAGTTATTTTTGCTTTATCGTCTACCTCAGTTATTGCAGTCCTGGATAGATTAAATTAACTGGAAAACCAAAAGCTTCCGTTTAGCCAAGACCATCAAATACTGTCTTAAAGGTGTTAAGAACTTGAAATATTGGCCATTTGCATTTCATTTCCTTTCATTCTCTTTCAGTTTTCTTAAGAAAATGCTATAAGAAATGTAATCTTTTCTTGGAGAAAGCTGGGGGAAAAACAGGATAAACTGTTTAATAACCCTGTGAGCAATTGAGTGTTGACCATATAAATTCTAGATGATATCGTTATTATACCCCGGTTGGCTATTAAAAAGTCATAAAGGAAAGAAATCTAGACATCTATTTTCTAGATAAGTATTAGAACGGAGGTCTTCTCATTGCATTCCATTTAGTTGGGGAGACATAATTTTATTTAATTAAATGACTCATTAGTTTGTATTGGATTCCTGCCAAATTATTTCATCACGGTTTGTCAGATGATAATTTCACAAGTGTCAGTGACAATCAAGATGTTGGACATTTATTTTCCCTTTTTCCCATCTGCTGAGTCACAATTCTCAAAGCATGGATATTATGGTGATTCAGTCACACCTTAGATTTCATCTTACGTTTACTAATCAGCCTAGTTAATTTGGGAACAAATTATGCCCATGGCATATAAAATGACAAGCATTTTTCTGCCCTGCATTGGTCTCTCATGTTTGGGTCCTAGAGGCACCTAGTACCTAATGGGGCATTTGCTATGTAGACCCCAAATGGGAGAAAATTTTCTGATAATCACTTCATTACATCAAACAGTCTAGTTAGCACCCATAGGGGGAGGAAGAAAGTGCTTGTGTGTTGTGCTTCAGGCAAAGTAGCTAGCTAATCAGAGCACTGTGAACAGTTAGTTCTAAGCAAGCGACTTGCTGCCTCATCTTTGCAGTGACTGACTTAATAGTCTTCGCTTTATAGAATATGTAAAGTTTGTTCACGTGTATAAGCGCTATTACTATAAGGGAGCAATTTTTGAATAAGAATTCAGTTGCCAATTTTTACCCATTGATAATCCATTTTAAACTTTGGGTCAGATTTGCCTCTTTATTTTCCTAGAACCATTATTCATAGTCTGAGTTATCAGTCTTAATTTCCCTTACATAATGCATGTCATGGGTGGGTTTACCTAGCCCTGAAGGTCTTTTCAACATGTAGTTTAGAAGTTTTATAGATATAATTGTTAAAATCACAGTCCTTGAACCTGGATTCAAATCCTGGCCAATTCTGCTATTTTGTGTAAATTCTTTAAATTCTATGGTCCTTGGTGTGCTTTTATCTGTAAAGAAGGTTAATAATCCTATTCTACCATAACTTTTCTTTAAAGATAAAAATGAAATATGTTATGTTTACTATAGTGCTTGGAACATAATAAGTTCCCAGTAAATAGTACCTTTCACTATTATTAAAAGCTATTAAAGCTTAATGCAAGAATAGCTGTATCCTTTGGATCACATAAACAGTCACCTATTTTAGTTTTTCTGGGCCAGTGCTCTGCTCTCAAACTTTAGCCTGCATTAGTATCACCTGGAGAGATTGTTAAAACCCAGATTCTTGGGTCTCACTCTCGGAGATTTTGAGTTAGTCAGTCTGAGGGTAAGGTTAAGATTCTGCTTTTCCAACAAGCTTGCAGAAAAGGCTGATGCTGCTTGTTCTCCAACCACATTTTCAGTGGCTCTGCCTTAGGGTGGTGGTGGACAACTGACTAATCATCGGAATCTCCTGGGAAGCTTCTAAATATATACAAATTCCCCAAATATACTACATCAACATTTGAGGAGGCTAAAAAAAAAATCGAATTGAAAACTGTTTCTTGGACCAGTGGTTCTCCAGCTTTATGTGCAAATCTGTGTTAAAACACAGATTGCTGGGTCCCACCCAAGCATTGTTGATCAAGTAGGTTTTGGGAGGGACCTGAGATTTTGTATTTTTAACAGGTCCCCAGGTAACGCTAATGCTGGGCTGGACTCACACACACTGAGAAAAGTAGCCTGCCCTAGACTACTGCTTTATAACTCTGTTTTTTTGTGTTTTTATTTATTTATTTTTTTTAAATCAAGGAACTGTTTGAGATTCTGCTGGATCTTGTAGGTTGTAAATGTTCTAAAAACAAAACAGAACACGGGCATGATTTGCATATATTTTTCAATGTTCATGTATCCTCTGAAGCGTATTTATGATTACTGCATGGAGTCTTATCTCCAGGTAGAACACCTTTAGATAGCATAGCCCAGGTTAGAAATTCAATCCTTTAGAGCTACTTGCAACTGGAACATGTCAGTATGCCAAAGACTTTTTACCCCATTACCAATACACCAGGACCAAATCATGTTAGTATCTATATAAAGAAAAGTACTTTTAAATCTAAGAATAAAGATTGCTTTATACAGTTTGTTATAATGTGCAGATTTGATAAAATAATAGTTAATTCCAAAAATGTTAAAGTAATAATTTTAAAGATTTATAAATTCATGTTTGTGTTGTGTATTGTTTGTATCTCCTATTTTTACTCTTTAAAGTTACCTCTGTGTTGTCTCTTTCTCCTGAAGGAAAATATTTTTTATTAATGAAATTTATAGGCTACACAATTACGTAGCCCGTTAACTTAAACAGAAAACAATTTGCAGATTTGGCTAATATAATAGTTAATTTCTTGACAATCTTAGACTGTATTACTTAGTCTCTGTGATTATATTGCTTACATATCATGATCATAGTGCAATTCTGATTGTTTTGTAAGTAACTACATGATTTATTACTGTAAGCACATTTTTGAAATTATGAATATCTTGAGAAAACTTTTATTAAGAATAAAAAAGTAACTGCCTCACCTGGGCCAATAATAGAAACACCTGTATATTCACAATGTTTTTTATTTCTGAAAGCACATTTGTGGAATATAGACAAGAATTCATTTCATTGAAGGGAGCATTTGACAGGCAGTATTGAAGTTGTAAACACTTTGAACTCATTACAGTGTCTCACCATAGGAACTGCACTGTCATTGAAGACTCCCTGTCTGCAAGACCATCATCCTGACAATTATTTTTACCTTTGCCTGAAAATGTTTCTTTGTATTGTAAGGCATTTCAAAAGACAAGATCAAGATGGGAGCCACGGTAGCTATAGGTATTTCATTAGTTCTGTGAGTGCTATGTTGATACAGAGCAAGATCAGAAACTTGGATATATAATGTTTCAACTTAAAATATTGGATCATTATGACAATGGTTGTATAAAGAGTTTTCATGAAGGTGGATGTTTGAAGTTACAAAAAGCATTGTAGATTATTCATTGATAGGCTGGACGAATGTTTCCTCTTCTTTTTCTTTCTTGCCAACTACATTTTATACCAAAAATGACTCAGATTGCTGCTTTTAATACATTGTGGAACAAAGCTAACAAAGAGTAATTGTTAATCTATAGTAGACATGTCAAACTCACGTACACACAGGGGTCATCACTCTGTGAAACAGCCAAGTGCGAGGTTGTATCCACATTGATCTGGAAAACTTGATCCACAATCGTGCATGGCACAATGCATTGAATAGCATCTCTCCATCACTGCCCTGTAGTTAATGAGCCAATGCTCTGGATGTCAAAATTTTGACATATTTCAGGAAGAAAAATATTCATCTAAAGACTGGTAATATTAGCCCAGATAAGAGATGATTATATCCAAAACTAGGGCAGTGACAAGGTTTATGGCAGTGACAAAGAAGATTGATTGCGATAAGAGGATTGATAGATGGGACTCAACGGATGATTGGATATGACAGAATAGAGAAGTGAAGTATGCAAAGATGATTTTTATGCTAATGTATTAGGCAAGTGAATAGGAAATCCAGTAGGAATAACACGGTGTAGGGAGGGAATGGGTTCCGTTTTTGATAGGTCTCATTTAATATGCCTATGATAAAATATCAGCTAGGCCATTGTGTATATGAATATGAAGCTTAGAAGGTAGATTTTCGCTGACAGATAAAGAATAGATAATCTTTTGGTTATTTAATGGTTGAATCCATGGGAAGATGTCATTTGAAAAGATGATGATATAAAAATCATACAGTCAGAGAGTCTCTTCAATAAATGGTGTTGGGAAAATTTGACAGATACATGCAAAAAAAATGAAACTAGACCGCCAATTTACACCATATACAAGAATAAACTCAAAATGGATAAAAGACATAAATGTAAGTAGTGAAACTATAAAAATCCTAGAAGAAACTATAGGTAGCAAAATCTCAGACATCTCTCATAGGAATATGTTTACAGATACATCTCCTAGGGCAAAGGTAACTAAGGATAAAATAAAAAAATGGGACTACATCAAAATAAAAAGCTTCTGCACATCAAAATAAATCATCAGCCCTGACTGGTTTGGCTCAGTGGATAGAGCATTGGCCTGCAGACTCAAGGGTCCCGGGTTAGATTCTGGTCGGGGGCATGTACCTTGGTTGTGGGCACATACCCAGTAGGGAGTGTGCAGGAGGCAGCTGATCGATGTTTCTCTCTCATCGATGTTTCTAACTCTCTATCCCTCTCCCTTTCTCTCTGTAAAAAAATAATAAAATACACTTTAAAAAAATCATCAACAAAATGTAAAGGGAACCCACTGTATGGGAGAACATATTTGGCAATGATACATCTAAATATCCAAAATATGTAAGGATCTCATACAACTACAACTTAACAAAAGGAAGACAAACAATACAATTAAAAAAATGATCTACATGGACACTTCTCCAGAGAAGACATACATATGGCCACATTTCATATGGCCAACAGACATATGAAAAAATTCTCAAAATCACTGATCATCAGAGAGATAAAATTAAAATGGCAATGAGGTATCACCTCATACCTGTCAGAATGGCTACCATCAACAAATCAACAAATGACAAGTGCTGGTGAGGATGTGGAGAAAAGGGAATTCTAGTATGCTGCTGGTGGGAATGTACACTGCTGCAACCATTATGGAAAACAGTATGGAGTTTCCTCAAAAAATTAAATCTGGAACTGCCATTTGACCCAATAATCCCACTTATAGGAATATGTCCGAAGAAACCCAAAACACCAATCAGAAAGAATGTGTGCACCCCTATGTTCATAGCAGTGCGATTTACAATAGCTAAGCTCTGGAAACAGCCCAAGTGCCCATCAATAGATGAGTGGATAAAAAAAAGCTGTGGTAAATTTATACCATGGAGTACTGTGCAGCAGTAAAAAAGAAGAATACCTTACCCTTTGAGACAGCATGGAGGGACCCAGAGAGTATCATGCTAAGTGAAATAAGTTAGTCAGAGAAAGACAGATATCATGATCTCACTCATATGTGGAATCTAAATAACAAACTAAGCTCATGAATGGAGTGGATCCAGAGACATGGAAGCATGTAATAGAAGGCAAAATCTTAGAGGAAAGGTGGGAGAGGGTGGGTGGGTGGGAGGTAATCAACCAAAGACCTTGTATGCACATATGCATAACCCATGGACACAGTACAATGGTGAAGACCTGGGGTGGGGGGCTGGGGTGACCTGGAGGGGGCCAATGGTGAGGAAAAAGGGGACATATGTAATACTTTTAACAATAAAGAATTATTAAAAAAATAAAAATCATACAGTCCAAGGAGACCCAAAAGGTGGAGACAGAGATGGAGGAGGTTGATTATTAGAGGAGTACTTAAGTATTAAATGCCACCAAAAATTGAGTAAGATGTAGATTGAAATAGTTCATTGAATTTAGAAAATTTTTTTCTCTCTAGGCCTTAGGTTCTTTATCTGTAAAATAGGGATAATATATTTACATTAGAGGCCTGGTGCATGAATTCGTGCACGGATGGGGTCCCTAGGCCTGGCTGGTGATTAGGGCTGATTGGGACCTGCCAGCTGGGGGGAGGAACCATGGGAAGTTGTCCAGCCAGCTGGGGTGAGGGACCAGCTGGGGGGGAGGGACTGTGGGAGGTTGGCCGGCCACAGGGAGGGACCAGGGGAGGTTGGCAGGCCACAGAAGGTTGGCTGTGGGAGCGCACTGACCATCAGGGGTCAGCTCTTGCGTTGAGTGTCTGCCCCCTGGTTGTCAGTGCATGTCATTGCGACTGGTCGACCGGTCATTCTGGTCGTTTGGTCATAACAGTCACTTATGCTTTTATATATATAGATCGTAGAATTGTAACAAGGATTAAATGAATTATTAAATGTATTCATTTTACAGATGAGAAAATGAAAATTCAAAAAAGATTACTGACTTATCCATTCTTACACATATGGGAAGCAGCCAAACCACTCCTCAAAGCCTTTTCCTTAGCCTATTTCTTTTACATTTACTGTTCAATTTCTTGCTTGCTGGTGACTTTATAATTTACTCCCTATTTTATCAGTACTTGGGTATAATTCCTGAATCTTTTTTCCCAGTTACTCTCTTCCTAAACTCTTGGGATTGTGTTGCCAAGCTTCTTACCTGGGTGTCTGTACATCCCTTTAACAGTATATCAGACTCTGGCCTTGACCAGTGCTTCAAATTATATTATTACCTCCCAGTCTTCTTTGCCTGCCAGCTTTTCTCCTCATCTATGAGAAATCTTCACCAATAATATTTGCACTTCCTCCATAATCTTGACTATGGCATCTGAATACTTATTTGACCCCTTGTTCCAATGGAATGCTTAGGCTTTCTGACTTACTTCATTCTATTGATATTCATATTCTGATGGGCACAAAGAATCTTTAATAAAATATTGGATGTCTCTTAGAACAAAATAAACATATCACTCTTTCTCCTAAAAAATCAAAGACATACTAAATAATTGGAATGTGTTATAACCATGGTACAATGTGGGCCAAAAGATATAGTGAAAGTGCCAGAATGGAGATGTCTGTTACAAAAGGAATAGATGGTAGCCAGGCAACCAAGTCATTATGTTGGCTTAACAACAACATCACAGACAAGGTCATTGAATAGGTTTTTAGTTGGTGTTGAGTAAGGTCAACAAATGAGTCATTTGATGTGGAACACAAGTTCTGAAAAAATGGTAACTGCCTGACCAGCGTGGCTCAGTGGTTGAGCATTGACCTATGAACTAGACCAGTGATGGGGAACCTATGACACGCGTGTCAGAGGTGACATGCGAACTCATATTTTTGGTTGATTTTTCTTTGTTAAATGGCATTTAAATATATAAAATAAATATCAAAAAATAAATCTTTGTTTTACTATGGTTGCAGATATCAAAAAATTTCTATATGTGACACAGCACCAGAGTTAAGTTAGGGTTTTTCAAAATGCTGACACGCCGAGCTCAAAAGATTCGCCATCACTGAACTAGACAGTGGTCGGCAAACTGTGGCTCCTGAGCCACATGTGGCTCTTTGGCCCCTTGAGTGTGGCTCTTCCACAAAATACTGACTTCTGTGCATGGGCCACGAAGTTTCAATCACACTGTACATGCGCGCCTGCAAGTGGTATTTTGTGGAAGAGCCACACTCAAGGGGCCAAAGAGCTGCATGTGGCTCGCGAGACACAGTTTGCCGACCACTGAACTAGGAGATCACAGTTCAATTGCCCAGGTTTCGGGCTCGATTCCCAGTAGGGGGTGTGCAGGAGGCAGCCAATCAATGATTCTCTCTCATCATTAATGTTTCTATCTCTCCCTCTACCTTCCTCTCTGAAATCAATAGAAATATATTTTAAAAAATGAAAATATGGTAACAAAGTTGGAGGTACTTCAGCTTTGGTTTGACAGGTTTATTTTAAAAGTTCCAGAGTAGACATTTTGTTTAAGCTTTATTGAGACATAATTTACATACCATAAATTCAACTATTTAAGAGTACAATTCAGTGCTTTTTAGTATATTCACAAGACTGGAAACAAATCTTTTGTAGGTGTTATACCTCTTGGAGATATAATAAAATATATGGAGTCTCTCTCATGCATATTTGTACAAACATGAAATAGTTTGTATATAATTTCACAGCATTCATGGACCCCTCTAAAGCCCAGAAGTACTAGCCTTTCAGTCAAACTTTATATTAAAGGAGGCATTCCTTCTGATTTTACAACTTAGCAAGCATGTAGAGTTCAAAGTTGTTGATAATCCTGTGAGTTCATGGTAATCAACTCTAGTAATGATATTCCATTAATGAAAGCAATATATATGTTAAGTCTGGCTTCAAATATTTCAGGCTTTACTATTTTGAAGAGGGCAAAACCAGCTTTTGTATCCTTAAAGTCGGTGACAAGGATTGGAAAAAAATATTGGGATTTGTGAAGCTCTGGAGACCAATTGATATTTAGGTAGTACCTTTATCATCTCATAAAGACTTATTTTGACCTAGAAATGTCAGTACAGTTGCCCTTACAAAGAATCACAATTCTTTATTGCATAAGTTTATTTGAAAAGCAGAAGTAAATATAGTAGTAATATCAGCACAGTGACTTTAATAAGTAATTAATTTCTTTCTTATTCAATTATAATTATGACCTACTCTACTACTATCCTAGGACATTGAGCATAAAACAGTATATACAATAATCTTTTATGTTTGTTTATTTAAGGACTATGTCAAATATATCAGCAAATCTCTGTACATACATACACATACAAACACACATGTTTATACATGCATATGCTTATAAGACCCTCCTACAACAGCATGATCTAATTTTAAAATGCATAAGTTTTAGGATCAGATGGAACTTGGTTTGAATCTTGGAGCATCTGTATAATCACTGTGTGGTCTAAGGCACGTTATGTAAACACTTGGGAAATCATCGCTACCATTGGTATCATAGGTCTTACCATCAAGACTGAAAAGAATCAGAAATAATGTGTGGTTGGAACTTAAAACAGTGTCCTGTATATGGTAAGAGATCAAAAGGTAGTGAACATCCTCTAAGATTTTTATCCCCTGGAAAAAAAGAGATTTGAAGCAAACACTGTCTCATACACTTTATGCTTTTCTGATATTTGTTTATTTTTTATTATTACACTAGAGGCCCGGTGCACAAAATTTGTGCACTTGGGTGGGGGGGGGTGGTCCTTTAGCCCTGCCTGTGCCCTCTTGCAGTCTGGGACCCCTCGGGGGATGTCCGCCTGCTGGCTTAGGCCTGATCCCTGGTGATTGGGCCTGAGCCGGCAGTTAGACATCCCTCTTGCATTCCGGGGCTCTTGCAGCCCAGGACCCCTCGCTCCTTACTGCTTTCCTGTGGGGGAGGCAGGGGAGGCTCCCACCACTGTCGCTGCGCTCGCCAGCTGTGAGCCTGGCTTCTGGCTGAGCAGCGCTCCCCCTGTGGGAGTGCACTGACCACCAGGTGGCAGCTCCTGCGTTGAGCATCTGTCCCCTGGTGGTCAGTGTGCGTCATAGCAACTCGTTCTGCTGTTTGGTCTATTTGCATATTAGGGTTTTATTATATAGGTAGTGTTCTAAATAATAATAATAATAGACTAAGAAAGTAAAAATTCACCTCAAATCCTTATAACCAGAGATAAATATTGTTAATATTTTGGTAATTTATTTCTCTCTTCCTTCCCACCCCCATCATATATTCATGTAAAACATATGTCTATTTTGTGACTTTTGAGAAATATTGACTCTTCCTTCTTTCATATATATCTTAATTCTCTCTCCCTCTTAGTAAGCACGTTCTCTTCTATCATGCAACCAATCCTTTCTCAGTATCATCCCCTGGCCCAGGTCAAGTCAGGATAGGCTCAGTTATGTGTCTGTAACATAAATCCTGATATCTTAGGGACTGAAAACAATAGATTTTTTTCTCATTAACTTTCATGTCATTGTATGTTTGTTGAGGTTTCACTTCATTGTAGTCGGCACAAGGTTGATAGAGGGGTCCTCTCAAGACAAACATTGAGAATATGAGCAACTATATTTAACCACATGGTTGCTCATAAGGCTTCTTGTTAAAAGTGTCGTACATCACTTCTGTTCACATTTCATTTAATGATGCAAAGTCAGTTATGTGCTAGGTTGAAGTGGGCAGAGTAAAAGATGCTATCAGAAACCTGGGATAAACTAATAGGACTTCTGTGAACAGACTTAATGACAACCACATCTCTTAAAGCAAGGGTTTTCACACTTGAGCATACAGCAAAATAATCCAGAGGTTGGTTAAAACAAAGAGTGCTGGAAGACATAGCCAGAGTTTCTAATCCTATAGGTCTAAAGCAGGACCAGATAAATGGCCTTTCTAAAATTTTCCCAGGTAGTGCTAATGCTGCTGGTCTGGAGACCACATTATGAGAACCACGGCCCTAAATTAAAAGCTCTCCTCATACCATTTTAATACTTCAGCATTGGCACTTAGTCTGTCCATGATCTCATTTCAACCAGTAATTCTCAAATTTCCAAATTTATCTCAGTCTCCAACCATCGGTGTATTTAAAATTCCCTGACATGTCTCTAGGCCAGTGATGGCGAACCTATGACACGCATGTCAGAGGTGACACACGAACTCATTTTTTTGGTTGATTTTTCTTTGTTAAATGGCATTTAAGTATATAAAATAAATATCAAAAATATAAATCTTTGTTTTACTATGGTTGAAAATATCAAAAAATTTCTATATGTGACATGGCACCAGAGTTAAGTTAGGGTTTTTCAAAATGCTAACACGCCGAGCTCAAAAGGTTCACCATCACTGCTCTAGGCTTTCTCTTCTTCTGGCCCAGTTTAATTACTATCTCCTCCATATATATCTTTTTTGAATCATTCCATCTAGAACAGTGGTTCTCAACCTTCCTAATGCCGCGGCCCTTTAATACAGTTCCTCATGTTGTGGTGACCCCCAACCATAAAATTATTTTTGTTGCTACTTCATAACTGTAATTTTGCTACTGTTATGAATTGTAATGTAAATATTTGATATGCAGGATGTATTTTCATTGTTACAAATTGAACATAATTAAAGCATAGTGATTAATCACAAAAACAATATGTAATTATATATGTGTTTTCTGATGGTCTTAGGCGACCCCTGTGAAAGGGTCTTTTGACCCCCAAAGGGGTCGCAAACCACAGGTTGAGAACCACTGATCTAGAAGTATTCCCCATATCTTTTCTTTCTTTTTACTTTTCTATGAAAATGCATACATTTTGTCTTTGTGGAACTTAAAAGTCTAAAAGTTCAGAAAGCATTTTCAGGAGACCAAGTAGTGTATACCTTTCCAATGGAAGTGATCACATGTCATATATTATGGTAATCTTATACACGTGCTTTCTCTCCCAGCCTTATAAGCTCCTTTATAGCACTATCTCTCTCATATGACTTATGTAAAGTGATTGTTAAAACACAAAAATGTTATTATATTTTTTCATCTCCATTTCTGGCCTATTTAGGTAAGTAGAGACTCAGCCATATGACTGAGTTTAAATCACCACTCTTGTCTTAGAAGCCGTGTGAGCATAGGACCTGGCACTATATTGCCTGGTTCAAAGCCAACTTGGCCACTTTTTAGCTATGTTAAATTATTCAGAAGTCTTAATCCCCCTTTGTCTCCCTTTTCTCACTGAAAAAAATGAAAGTGACATTTAATATCACAGGACTGTTACCAGGGTTAAATGACTTGGTTGATTTGAAATATTTAGAGCAGGGCCTGGCAAGTTTTGAACACCCAATCACTCTTAATCATTATGATTGTTGAACATTCTGAATGTGTCTCCTATAACTAAAGTTGCCAAATTTGCTTATTACCTACTTTCCCCTTAATGCCTTAAAAACCGACCCCTTCCTCCCTCATTCATTCTATCATAACTGTCTTCTCAAAAAGTCACTAATTAAATCCTAATTGTATTTCAGGGCGAATTTTGCACCCCTCCTTTTGAGAGATTAACTTTTATGAATTTGGGACAGCTTACAATTCTGACATTCCATCTGTGTCTCTATATCGTTATTTTTATCTCAATCTCTATCTTTAGTCTTACCTATCCCTTTATCTGATATAGCATCTATTATATGTCATAGTTCTCATCTTGTCTGTTGATTCCTCTTTGTGTTATTATGGGCGTTGCCCAAATCTGCTTTTATCCTCTGTAAGTTCTCTTTTCTGAAGAGGTTTTCATCCATTTATTTTAAAATTTGCATTACCAGTTCTGCTCTGTCACTAGCAGTGTAAGAAAAGAAACCTGATTAGTTTGCTAAAATAGCTAATATTTAATGTGCCAGTCACTTTATCTGCAGTTTCTTATTTAAGCCTTACAACCACTTTAAGGACTAGGCACTGTTAACTCCACATTTGCAATGTAGAAACAAAGTCTTGAAGAGAGAAAGGAATTTTCTCATACCATACAGATAACTAGTAGGAAATGGAAAATGGATTTGAAACCAGGAGTTTTTAACTTCAGCACCCAAACGCTTTATTACTGTTATTTTAGAACATCAGCGTAGATGTTTTCCCCTCATAAACGAGTAATGATTTTAAGAGCAGGAAGGGCTACTGGAGATAAAGTCCATCAACCAAAACCAAGGTCATATTTATTCTGGTATCAATAACATTATCGGATACCTAGAAAATGAAGTTCACACTTCTAACCAAGTCACTGATTAAGCCTTCAATGATCTTGACTTAATCAGGTTTACTAGTATTTCTCAATTTTGCCCATATTTTGTTTGAGCTCAGATCAAACTGGTTGAATTATGGTTTTCTGAAATGTCCCCAGGGTTTTGCTTCTCTAGGCCCAATTTAAGCAGTATCTACTCCATATGATGCCTTTACTGAATCTCCTACTTAATGGTTTACTTTTCTTAAAATTTCAGTTACAACAGTCAGATCTCTGATAAAAAAAAATAACTTCTAATTTACCCACAGCTGAACCTTATTCCTACTCTTCTTCTGTTCATGGCTAGAAATATTCTCTCTCCTATATTC
Organism: Myotis daubentonii; assembly: GCF_963259705.1. NCBI lineage: Eukaryota > Metazoa > Chordata > Mammalia > Chiroptera > Vespertilionidae > Myotis > Myotis daubentonii. The sequence goes on from NC_081861.1 coordinate 115,949,636, forward strand.
AACTCTATTCAGCATAATGCAGTCAAACTTTGACTGGAACACTGTTTTAATCATGTGGCCTCTGTGTTCAAAAATATTTAGTAGTTCCCCATCACCTATATTAAAAATTCCAAACACAGTAGTTATCAGTATTTTCATAGTCTTTCGACATCTATTGTTTCCTCTAGTCACATACCTTACTGCTTTCTTTAGCTGTAATCACTGGGCAGGCTTCTTACCATTTTCCAAATGCAGAAATCATTTTATTTTATGTTACTGAGATATAATTGGCATATTATATGAGTTTCAGGAGTACAGTATAACAATGTGATATTTATATATTTTGCAAAGTAATTACCACAATAAGTCTAGTTAACATTCATCACCTGCCTGTGTTTTTTTTTAAACTTCTTAAGTGAGAGCTTCCTGTTGGAACTGTTTATTCTTCTTAGTTTTCTTTCATTGTTTTTTTAATTTCCTTCCCTTTCTCCTTAAATTGAAAGAGACCTGAACTTGACCATAACTACCTTTGATAATCTTTTTATTTGCCTAACTGATCCTTGTTTGTATTTATTCACTCAAGAAATATTTATTGACTGTCTGCTTTACTGATTGCTTGTCAATTAATAGCATAACTCTCACATTCTCTCATAGGCCAAGGTAAATTGGATGAGTAGACAAGTTTTGATGCTAACACAATTTAGCTCAGTTTAGAATATTAACACAACATTTATGTGGTCTACTGTACTCTAAGTTCAAATAAATCAGCTCTGTATAAAAAGCAGTCATCTATTAAATGACTTTAGCCTGCTTTGGGGAAACTGCTGCTATTAAATCTGTCCTAAACAAACTACAAATGTTGTGGGGACACCATTTATGAAAAGCCATTTGAATGCAGACTTTGCCATGTGATCATTTAATAATATTTTATTATATTTTGTCCATGTACAACAGTGGCTTGTATTTTTAATTTCTTATTATATCTTATAATCTTATTATATTTCTTATAATCTTTAATTATATCTTACACATATAATAGCTATTTGCTTCTTAAAATTGTTCTCTGGTGTATATGGCAAGCTTTCTAACAAGAAATTTCAAAGCAGTTTTACATTAAAATTACACTTTGAATTTTCATATTCCTAGACAGGTTTTAATGTAAGCAGTATAAAAGCAGAAAAGCAGTCTATGTCATATGCTAGTTGTCAGTCTCCAATGAAGGGTAAACATTTATCAGCTTCAGTAACAATTCCTGCCTAACTGTCCTTTTCTAACAATATTGATAGAGGCCTCTCCTTGGAAATATAAAACACATGCAATTTACATAAATGCATGATGATTGAGAAATTCAAGCTCATTATTTCTTTCTGACAGGCAGTAATCACTTTATAAACTATGGAGGTTTCATTACCAAAAAAGTTATATAAGTTGAAAACAAAAGTCTGATCAGAGTTCTATATAGTATATTTCTATCTTTTACAGTAGCCTAATTTGGCAAATAAAATGAATTGGAATATATTTTAAAGATTAATGTGTGTATATGTGTGCATATGTATATATCATATGTATAATAGTAATTTTTAAAATGATCAAGATAAAATCATCAACAAATACTTGAATTTTAACACAATCAGTATTTCTGTTATGAAAGATAACATGTATCCTAAATTAGAGAAGTCATGTTTGCAGGTATTGTCCTACGGAGATAATGATTTAAAAAAATGTAACGTGGGAAAGTCACTTATTTTATTACTCACTAACAGAGACCAATCCCATCAATGCAGGCAGAGGCCTGCCATAAAAATAAAAAAAAATAATTAACGTGATTATAGAGGTATAAACAGGACGCTAGTAAATGAATTTGTTAAGTGGTCTTGTTAATTTCTTGAACATTAATCAGAATTTAGAGTTGGAAGGTAGTTTTGCTCTGCTATGTGCAAGCTCAGTGGTCTTGGGAAGCCATTTAACTTTTTATTTTATTTTATATTTTTTCAATTACAGTTGACATACAATATTATATTAGTTTTAGGTGTACATATAGTGGTTAGACAATCATATACTTTATAATGTGTTCCCCTCAATATATCCAGTACCCACCTGGCACCATATACAGTTATTAAAATATTATTCACTGTTTTTCTTATGCTGTACTTTACATCTTCCTGACTATTTTGTAACTACCAATCTGTACTTCTCAATTCAATCACCTTTTTTTTCACTAGTGGGAAGTCATTTCTATTGTGTAAGTCTCAATGAATTCATCTCTATATAGTTTTTATTCCACCTACTCCATATAATGTGTTTGAAAATAAGAGACAATGCATAGTACAAAGCAACATATCAAGCAGTGCAGAATAACTTCTCTAGTGCAGATGACAGATATCAAACCATTCTCTAACTGAAGTGTTTCTACTTCAGATCCTGTCTTATACTAGTCAAGTCTAATTATAAAAAACTGATATCACCTGAAAGTTCTATCTTACATTGCAAAATAATCTGTAACTTTGTAACATTCACACGTTGATTTTACTTATATTTAGAGGCACCATGATTGTCTTCTATTCTATGAAGAGGTAATTCATTATGTCTTCACCATCTCCAAGATGTACATCTAAAACACTTATTCTTTTGACACCCTTTACCATCATAGTAATCATACTGTCTATATCTAGGGAGATTTAGGGCTAAGAGTAGACTTCATATTGCCCGATTCCCATTCATATATTTTCTGAATCCATGCAGTCCTTATAACTGTTCCTTTTAATATTAATTTCAAACTTTAAGTTAATATCTATTAAATTTTATCTTACTGGTTTTAATATTTCAGTTAAGGCATTCATAGCAAGATTTTATTTTCATCACCTGGTGTTTGGTGTTGTGCCACCTGTGTGTTTTAAAAGTACTAGATTAAATACTGTACTATATGAACTTATGTAAACATAGTATGCAAACTTTTTATGGGAGACATTCACAAGCTACACTGAATATGACATTTTCTTATCTACCAAACTAATGATCTGATCAAAAAAGAAAATGACTTCTGTTCATTGGTTGATTTGATAATGCACAATGTCATAGATAGTTTCTAGCAATGTTATTCATTTCATATACCGGTAAATGTCATATTGTATAGAACCTTTAGCTGTAATAGGTGTGTAGCTTATATATGGCATAAAATATATGATGACATCTTAAAAATATTTAGATTAATATATAACATGTCTTATAGGAATTATATATATTCTTGTGGGGAACTTTGTTATTAAATATGTCATAGCACTTTTTGGAATTGCACTCCATAGGTAATCAGGCAACATAAGATGAAATGCATTTTCATTTAAGTTAGATGGTAAAACTCATGCTTTTAATTATTAGGAAAAGACTTTAGTGATAATTGATGTAAACTATAAGAAGAGGTTACTATTTTTAATTTGCCATCATAAACTTCTGGAATAAGCTGATAATATGACCTAAAGTTATTAATTTGTTTATATGGAAACCCTTTGTATCTTGAGATTTATTTAATGACTGTATAAAGATCATATTTTAAGTGTATTGGAATATGTGAGCTACATAGTTCAGCTATACAATTTGATCAGTATTTATTCATTTTATGGGATGTAATATATTTCACATTGGTTTGATATTGTTTCCAAGTAAAATTCAATTTAACACGTTTTCTTGCTAACTAAATTGTAAATTAATTACGTTATCAGCTCCCCTATGTAAATGCCTAAACAAAATACATATGGTCAATAACCATTTTGTGTGAAATAATTGTATAAAAAGTATACTTTTGTGGACTAATCTAGACTTGCATATTTCTTCATAAATCAACTTTATGAAAAGGACAGGAACTGAACAGAAATGTACTTGAATTATTTCAGCTCTAAAGGCCTTGTAAATTATGTTCATTTCACCCACTGTATTAGCCTCATTTAGTTTCTGCAGAAAAAAAAAGTCTAAATTAATTTGTAGTATATTGTTATTCTTTTAAAAATCACAATTCTTAATTGTATATTTATAGGGGTTTTTTGAGAAAAGCTAGCAATTTTTTAATTCTCTATTGTTGAAAGCATTACATTTGTCCCCTTCCCTCCCCCCCCATTGTCTTCTCCTAGCTTGCCCCCGCCTCCCAGCCCTGTCCTTCATTCCCCCGCATTCCCATTGTCTGTGTCCATTGGTTATGCTTATATGCACACAAGTTCTTTAGTTGATCTCTTATCTCCTCCCTCCCCCGCCCAGCCCACCCTCCCCTGCCTTCCCTCTGAAGTTTGATGGTCTGTCTGATGATTCTCTGTCTCTGGATCTGTTTTTATTATAAGTTTATGTTGTTCTTTATAGTCCACAAATAAGTGAGATTATGTGATACTTATCATTCTCTGACTGGCTTATTTCACTTAGCATAATGCTCTCCAGGTCCATCTATGTTGTTGCAAATGGTAAAAGTTCTTTCTTTTTACAACAGCATAGTAATTCATTGGCTGATGGGCACTTAGGCTGTTTCCAAATCTTAGCTATTATAAATCGAGCTTCTATGAACACATGGGTGCATGTTTTAGGTTTCTTGGGATATATTCCTAGAAGTGGGATCACTGGGTCAAATGGCAGTTCCATTTTTAATGTTTTGAGGAAACTCCTTACTGTATTTAATTTAATAAATATTTTTAAGGAACTTCCTCAAGAAGTAAAATTTTGCATCATTGAAGGTGTGCATTAAATTTGACTTTTCAAGTGTTGAATCTAATTCTTTTCATTTCAAATATAGTAATGTATGCTAATGCTTTTAATTTATTTATAAAATAAATCTGATTCAGATATGTATAACCAGTGTTTTAAATTGTTAAATATAATTTATGTATATGAGTCTTAAGGATTGAAAAAGCTGTTTTCTCTGCCTCTGTAACATCATGTTATGACACAGTGAATTTAGAGCTCAGTTAAGTAGTTTATATGTAGAAAGGCACAAACAATCCATATGAGGGCTAACTATGCAAACAGAATTTTATACAAATACTATTCACAGAAATATAATATATTAAAAAGGGGGGGCAGTGGGTCACTCAGAGAGGGGCAACAGTAGGGCTTAAGGGGGAAGGGGTAAAACAGAATGAATGGAGGTTAATGGAGCCCAGTGAGAGCTGCAGTACTGGATGAAGGACCACATATTGGAAAGTGTAGTTGTTGGAAGGAACCAGCTGCTGTAAGATGCAGCTCTGAAACAGAGAAATTGTGGAGGAAAAATTTCCCCAGCCATCTCTTTCCCTATCTTTGTATCTTCAGCTGGTCCTTTCTGTGGGTGTAATGCAACTAAAATCCAGCCAGCAAATGTTCCTAGGAGATGCAGTGTGAATACTGTCAAAAGCAAAATATGTCTCCATAATTTGGAAAATGTATGTTTCATCGGCATGCCTCTACTAGTGATGAGAAACTACTTAGCATGCTGTTTGAAAATTATGTCCAGTTTTCATTGAGTATACTACAATATTGGAGATTATTTCCGGTAAAACTCTTTTTCCATCAGTTTTCTTGCAATTTGTTTGTGAAGTTTGTTTGTGATGGTGTTTTGTTAAACACTATACCCCTTCTTCTGATGTTGCATATGGTACCTGGTGTTGCCATGATACCATCCATCATATCTGATATAATGCTGACAGCACTCTTCCATAATAAATGTTTTATTTATGTATATTTATTTATGAATGTCAGAGATTCACATCTGGGTTGTTTACCTTCAGGCTTTTCCCATAGTCCACGAGTTTTTACCCTAGAATTTAGGAGATAGAGCCATTCTAATTACAAAAGTTATTCTTTCACTAGTGAATTGATACCATCTCTTACACATCTCTTACCCCACAAGTATTTGATGAATGTATAAATGTAGGAAAACTCACAAATTATAATTATGTGCCAATTGAAAATAGTCATGAAAAATAATGGATAATATATATTGAGCATTTAGTCTGTGTATTCATTTTCTCTCTCAAGCACCATCACTAACTATTTGTGTGATGTTAAAATGACGCATTTACAGGTAAAAACGGGTATGCAGGTAATTTAATTTTACCACATTCTCTTACCTGTAAGGGGTAGAGCCATAATTTGCTCAAGTTATGTTTGATTCAATAGGCTAAATCCTTTGATATGGAATAGGTACATTTTTAAAAATATATTTTAATTGATTTCAGAAAAGACAGGAGAGAGAGAGAGAAACATCAATGATGAGAGAGTGTCATTGATCAGCTGCCTCCTGCATGCCCCACACTGGGGATCGAGCGCACAACCCGGGTATGTGCCCTGATTGGGAATCAGACCATGACCTCCTGGTTCATAGGTGGACACTCAACCACAGAACCACACTGGCTGGGCTGGAATGGGTACATTTTGATAATATTTGTTATAAAAAATGATTGCTCATATATACAATTTCTGCCTTGAGCTTGTTGAGAGGTTTGCATTGGAAAAGCCCCTTTACTTTCAGGAATAGTTACAAATCCCCAAACATACCAGAAAATACCATAATTAACCAATGAAATTTTGTATCAAATGAAATCTCCATTCTGACTTCATTATTTATCAATTATCATTTCTAACTCTGGAGAGAAGGAGGGGGTAGAAATAGAATATTTTGTGTTAGTAAAGAAGCTATTGTGTGAGGTTACTTAGAAAACTTACTGTACGTTCTCTAGCAATAGGATAAAAAATAAGTGAGTTTGGTTAGATTAAAAGCAAAGCACAAAAACAGCAGGTGATAATTAGGAAAGCAGAGTTAAATGTCACTGAGCCAAAATACTTCCCTTTCAAATGGCAACTCCAATAGTTCTTCCCACAATAGGCATGTAGAGAGAATTGTAAGAAAGTACAAATGTTTTTCTATCAAAAATCTCCCACACTAACTTGTATTTGTTAGGTCAAGCTAGCGTTTAACATTGTAGAGGACATGTACTGAAAAGTTGTTCTGAGATTTTAAGTGGCCAGGGATTTTAAACAAACAAACAAACAAACAAACAAACAAACATTTTAATGGAGTACACATTCAATGAGTAGCTGGAAAAGAGAATTTTGGAAATTGCTTGTATTTTGGAATTGAAAATTTAAAGATTGACCACTTCACTTTGGTTAGCTGCACAGAGAAGACATTTGATATTTGGTTAAAAAACTTTTAATTTATTTGAAATTTGTGAAGTCAGGATAGGTTGAGAAATTCCATTTAATTGATTTTTACTCATAGGCTACGATGCATTTGTTCTCAGGCACTAAGAGAATGTTTCATATTGACACTACAGAGGCCCTATTCCTATTTAATTCCTCCCAGCCCCCCAAAAAGCCTAGCAAAGATACTGAATTTGTGGAAGGATATTTTATATATAATGAAGCAAAAAAGAACTAGATGATAGGGATAAAGAAGCCAGTGGTTAATTGAGGATTTTGAAATTATTTATTTGTAATTTTGTTTTCCAGTTAGTGTCAAAGTTGCATGGAAACAAATCTCTGGGCTCATTTATTTACTACTATATCCTCAAAAACTAGAATATAGCCTGGCATAAAGTAGTAGCTCAGTAAATACTTGTTAACTATACAGTACTTTCAGTGTTTCATATTGTCAAATCTAATACTTTTCACAATCCATAATATACTTTTATTTGTTTATGGGATTGAGCACATGGTATAATACAGATGATTTTCATTACTATATTTTATAGTCCTTTAATGAGAAGCATTGTTATTAGAAGACTAGAGGCCTGGTGCACAAAAATTTGTGCACTCGGTGGGGGGCGGGGGGAACCCTCAGCCCTGCCTCTGCCCTCTTGCAGTCTGGGACCCCTCAGGGGATGACCACCTGCTGGCTTAGGCCCGCTCCCTGGGGAATTGGGCCTAAGCTGGCAATCGGACATCCCTCTGGCAGCCCAGGAGCCCTCAGGGGATGTCCACTTGCCAGCGGGGAGCAGGCCTAAGCTGCAGTCGGACATCCTTAGTGCTGCTGAGGAGGCGGGAGAGGCTCCCACCACCACTGCTGTACTGGCAGCCATCAGCCTGGCTTGTGGCTGAGCAGAGCTCCCCTTGTGGGAGCGCACTGACCACCAGGGGGCAGCTCCTGAATTGAGGATCTGCCCCCTGGTGATCAGTGTGTGTCACAGTGACCAGTCATTCCCAGTCTTTCTGCTGTTAGGGTCAGTTTGCATATTACCCTTTTATTATATAGGATAGAGGCCTGGTGCACGGGTGGGGGCTGGCTGGTTTGCCCTGAAGGGTGTCCCAGATCAGGGTGGGGGTCCCGCTGGGGTGTCTGGCCAGCCTGAGTGAGGGGCTGATGGGTGTTTGAACTCTAGTCATACCCCCTTAGGGTGGGGGGTCCCCACTGGGGTGCCTGGCCAGTCTTGGTGAGGGGCTGAGGGCCATTTTCAGGCTGGCCAAGCCCCCTGACGATGGAAGCTCCCAGCCTCTCGTTTTTTTTTTTTTTTTTTAATTCTGGGATTTATTTACCTTCTATATTTGAAACTTTATTGCCTTCAGTGGAGCTCAGAGCTGGCTACAGCAGGTGGGAAGCTTGGCTTCCTCCATCACTGGAGCAACCAAGCCTCCTGCTTGCTCCAGCTCCATGGCCATGTCTGGCTGAAAGCAGGTATCTGGGGTTTATTTATCTTCTATAATTGAAACTTTGTTGCCTTAAGTGGAGCTCAGAGCCAGCCATGGCAGGAGGGAAGCTTGGCTTCCTCCATCACTGGAGCAACCAAGCCTCCTGCTCGCTCCAGCTCTGTGGCTGCCGGCCGCCATCTTTTTTGGGTTAATTTGGATATAGTCACTCTGATTGGCTGGTAGATGTGGCTTAAGGTGTAGTGAGGGTATGGTCAATTTGCATGTTTGTCTTTTATTAGATTAGATAATAGCAAGTTGGATCAGTGAGTGAAATTATGGAATGGCTTAATTACTTAGTGAAAGCAGAGCATGTCTTTTAGAATGTTAAACATTTTAACTTGAGGGGAGTTGTGCAAGGTTTTTTTTGTTTGTTTTGTGTTTTTTTTTTTTTTTTTTACTAGAATGCTCTATATCCAATTTGCATGGTGACTTGTAAGTGGAAAATGCATCTACTTATATAAAAACCCTGGGTGTAACATCACGGCCAGAAGCCCGTTCAACCAGAAGGAAGTCAGTCCTGCAGCGGTCGTCTTGGAAACGGCTGTGCCCTCCCCCAGCTGTTAACTGGAAGGCAAGGTTTAGGCAGGAACCCGCCCTCAGGCTGAGGTTTCAGGCAGGAACCTTCCCTTGGAGCAGAGCATGGAAGTGAAATGATTTGTAATGGATCTATTATTGAAGCTAACTTTGGAAATACTATATCTATAGATCAGTGGTTCTCAACCTTAGCTGCACATTAGAATCACCTGGGAATCTTTTTAAAATCCTGATTTCTGGGCCTCATCCTCCAGAAATTCTGTTTCTTTGTTACTAATGTTGTGGCCCCACCCCATAACAAAGAAACAATTTCCGGAGGATGAGGCCCAGGAATCAGGATTTTTAAAAGATTCCCAGGTGACTCTAATGTGCAGCCAAGGTTGAGAAACACTGCTATAGATAATATTAAAAATATATGTAAATGTGCAATTCTTTGTCCAAAAAATGAGCATGTTCAAAAATTAAATGTAGAAAATTTGGATATACTCGGAGATTTTCACACATATTTGTGTGATGATTCCATTGATTTCACAGATGATGCTGAAAAGGAAAAATTTCCCATCAAATTTCTTAATAGTATTACTCCTTCGGGAATGCTGTGTCATAAATTAAAATTGAAAGTGGGTGCAATCATCATGCTATTGAGAAATCTCAATAGTAAATGGAGTACCAGATTTGTAACGGTACCAGATTTATTATCAAAAGATTATGACCTAACATTATCGAAGCTGAAGTATTAACAGGATCTGCAGAGGGAGAGGTTGTTCTGATTCCAAGAATTAATTTGTCCCCATCTGACACTGGCCTCCCATTTATTTATTTTTTATTTTTTTATTTTTCCCCCATTCCCCCGCCCTGCCCTCACCTCCCAGCACCACTGGCCTCCCATTTAAATTGATTCGATGATGGTTTCCCACAATGCCAACATTTGTGATGACTATTGATAAATCACAAGGACAAACTCTAGACACAGTAGGCATATTCCTACCTGAACACGTTTTTGCACTTGGTCAGTTATATGTTGCGTTCTCTTGAGTTTGAAGAGCATGTGATGTTACAGTTAAAGTTCTAAGTACTTCATCACAAGGGAAATTACTCAAGCACTCTGAAAGTGTTTTCACTCTTAATGTGGTGTACAGGGAGATATTAGAATAAGTTTAATCACTTCATCAGTCATTGTTTGCATCACTGTTGTTTTCATATCATGTTTTTGTTGTTTTCACATCATGTTTTTGTCGTTTTTATATCATGCCTCTATTGTTATATCCTTTTGTTAATTGTTTATTTATTAATAAGTTTATATATTATTTTCATATAAATTTCCTTTCATCTCTCACACTTGTATTATAGAGAAAGGGCAAATAGCAATATTAAAATATCTCCGCTAATTAATTCCCATTTTAAAACAAATATATTTTATTGATTTTTTACAGAGAGGAAGGGAGAGGGATAGAGAGTTAGGAACATCAATGAGAGAGAAACATCGATCAGCTGCCTCCTGCACACTCCCCACTGGGGATGTGCCCGCAACTAAGGTACATGCCCGCAACTAAGGTACATGCCCTTGACCAGAATCAAACCTGGGACCCTTGAGTCTGCATGCCGATGCTTTATCCACTTAGCCAAACCAGTTAGGGCAATTAATTCCCTTTTAATGTGCACAGATTTTGTGCACCAGGCTACTAGTATATGTAGAATGTAGTGCTGGATAACAATATCAAAATTGAAAATAACAATCTAAATCTAATGCTTTAATGAATTAGTCCATCACTATGATATAGCCTGTAATTTACAAACTTGAGTGCTTAGAGAGCCAATGAATTAGAACTTAATTTTTTCATTTATAAACCTCAAATGATAACCCACTTTGCTTCCAATAGTAAGTTCTTTAGAATTTCACATCTGTATTTGGTTATTTTGGGAAAAACAGTTTTTTTTAAAAATTATGTCTACATTAATTATGTTCACATTTTCATATTTAGAGCTATCTGACCTAATCTAGTTTGTGAGCAAAAGTTTCTGCTTCCCAGTTCAACCATTCCCCTTCTCTTACAAACAGTGAATTTAGTTATTTTTTTATTGTTTTGTTCCTAATACACATTCTGTGGGAAATGGTCATGGTTTTATTCTGATCATGATTTCCAAATGTCACTCTTCTAATTTTTTAAAAATAAAGGCTGACCCAACTTTCTGAGTGCACATTGAAATCCAGCGTCTTTCTGATCCCACATGGTATGTATTGTAATCCAGTATTTCAATTCCTGCCTTTCTGCTGGCAGAAAACTGACCTGAGGTTTAGACAGTGGAGCCTCTTGTTTAGATTTCCCAGCGGTGTTTCAAGGCCTGCCTGGCAGCTGGCTAATCAGACTTTCTGGAGGTTGATTGCCCACGATAAGAATGGTTTTGTTGAAAGCACCAGTTTCCTAACAAACTCATTTGGGAAATCCAAAATTGACTTTTTTTTCCCTTTTTTTGGAGTAAGGGCATTGTGAAAGAAAGCTGTACGATTTTACTTTTATGGTTTCATTTTTACCTTTACAGATATTTTTATTATAATATAGACTACATTATCTAATTATAAAATTAGTGAGTGCTGAATAGAGAGTGTGGAAACTATAGATAGGGCAAAGGAGAAAAAGGAATTTTTTTTTTCATTCCCACCAGCATACCCAGTTCACTAATCTCTTGAAGTGTGTTTCCCTAGACTTTTCCATAAAATTGTTATAGTTACAGAAATGATACCATCCTGCTCTTTAGATGTTACATTCTAAAGAATTTACTTTCAGATCTTGTCAAGTATTTTTCAAAAGCAACATTTTGAATGGCTTTGTAATATTCATATACAATTATACTAGGTGTACCAGTTAATGTGGATTTTTTTCAATAGATGGAGTTACATATATGTTGATATATATGTGACTTGATATGTATGCTATTTTGTTGTATTGACAGCAAGCTTTAAAACTTCATATATCAAGTTTGCTGAAGGTGTTAACATCATAGATATTTTATGCTATGAAATGTTGAATTTCATGCAAAAAAAGGAGCATTTGTGGGAAGTTTTAATTTATTACTTTATTTTGAAGAAAAAGTTATCGTATACTTCAGGAACTTATGGTGAACATGCTCCATCTCAAGATACTTGTGAACGCTGGTATAAACCCTTTAAAAGTGATGATTTAAATGTGAAAGGCAAAGAATGTCCAGGTCAACCGAAAAAGTTTGAAGACCAAGAATTACAAGCATTATTGAAGACCAACAATTACAAGCATTATTGGATGAAGATGTGTGTCAAACTCAAAAACAACTTAAAGAAAGATTAAACATTGCTCAGCAAACAATTTCCGATCTTTTACAAGCAATGGGAAAGATTTTTAAAGGAAGGAAAATGGGTGCCACATCAACTGAACGAAAGACAAATGGAAAACCGAAGTCATCAGCAAAACGTTGCTTCAAAGGCACGAAAGTCTTTTTTGCATCGAATTGTGACCGTGATGAAAAGTGGATTTATTTTGAGAATCCCAAACGCACAAAATCATGGGTTGATCCAGGTCAACCATCAACATCAACTGCAAGGCCAAATCACTTCAGAAAGAAGACAATGCTCTGCATTTGGTGGGATCAGGAAGGTGTGGTGTATTATGAGCTTCTAAAACCAGGTGAAACCATTAATACTGATCGTTATGGACAGCAAATAATCAATTTGAACCACGCTTTGATCATGAAATTACCAGAATGGGCCAGAAGACACAGCAAAGTAATTTTGCTTCATGATAACACACTATCACACACTTCAAAACCAGTTAAAGACACGTTAAAAGATCTTGCCTGGGAAGTATTAACCCGCCCACTGTATTCACCAGACCTTGCTCCTTCAGATTACCACTTGTTCTGATCGATGGAACGTGCACTTTCTGAGAAGCACTTCAAAACATACAAAGAAGTGGAAAATTGGGTCTCTAAATGGTTTGCCTCAAAACAAGAAAAATTCTATTGGGCGGAATAATGTACCCGAAAGATGGGGGAAATGTGTAGCTAGCAATGGACATTACTTTGAATAAAGCACTTTTGATGTTTCTCTTGAAATTATTGTGTGTTTTTTTTATTACAAAATCCGAATTATTAACTGGTACACCTATTATACCTGTATTCCATCATTTCTAATTCTCTAACGTTAGGCCATTTGGAATTGTCTGAATTCTTTCCTTTTTGGTATTATAAAAACCTGTTTTTTGATATTGTAAATGTTTAAATTTAACATAAAATTTATGTAAATTTTCATTTGAATTTCTCATTATTTCCTCATGGTGGATTCCTATAAGCAAAATTACTGGGTTATTGTTCATTGGTTTGTAATAGGCAGTTAGATAGGCATGAGCAGGATATGAATTATAAGCCAGCTATCGCATGTCACCAGGGTGGAAAGACCCTGGTTCTTAGCAACAGGCAATTTTAGGGTGAGGCCTCGCCCCCATGGTGACCTTTTTCCCCTAGCATATTGCTGGGTATGTGGTTTAGACCCCCTGACCTTTCATATTGTTGATCATGTGGTTTGGACCCTCTCCTGACCTTTCCTCATGTTGCTAGTAATGTAGTAGACCCCTTAGAGGCGGAACAAGGGAACCAGAGAAGAGCCTCATATAACTGGAGAAGCCCTTGCATGACCGCTTTTTAAGCATTAAGCCCTCAGGTCAGTGAGGTTCTGGCCTGCATCAAGTAATCTTTTTGTTGTTAATCCTTACCTGAGGATATTTTTTCCATTGATTTTTAGAGAGTGGAAGGGAGTGGGAGAGACACACAGAGAGAAACATTGATGTGAAAGTGACACATTGATTGCTTGCCTCCCACACATATCCTGACTGGTGCCAGGGATGGAGCCTGCAACCAAGGTACATGCCCTTGACTGGAATCAAACCCAGGACCTTTCAGTCTGTGGGCCGATGCGCTAACCACTAACAAACCTGGTTTGGGCTGCACCAAATAATTTTAAGAACAAAGCTTTGTGTCTACTAACCACAGAGCCAGAGTTGGGTCAAACTAGAGATAATATCTATACCTCAGTTGTGTTTCAGCTCCAGTCCCAGAAAAGCAGTAAGGTCAGCCAGGGCAATGCCTTGGCTGACATTGGGTTCAGCTGCTATGACTAATGACCCCCTGCCATGGCACTGACCAGTTATTAGAGACCAGGAATCTGAAAGGATGCACATGGGAAGCTGAAAGCTGATGATTATTCCATTGAGATCCTCCCGTGGGACTCCTGCCTGCTCCCCTCCCCACACCCTGCCAAAGATCCCTGCTTTTAGAGAGTGGATAACACCTCTCAGATGGAGGACCCAGTGCATACCCTTTTTCTCCTTGGAGAACGCTGGTGCTTTTCCATTTATCCTTCCCCCAGGCATGTTCTCTCTGCCTTTCTTTCTCCTAAGCTCCAAAGGCCCTTCTTTTACCTCTGTAACTTGTTTTCTGAGCTCAGCTGGCTCATTCCTTCAGCTCAATTTTTCTACCTCTGTGACTTTCTAAAGAAATGTTTGTTGTTTGTATTTGAATCTTGGATCTGAATTCTTTCTTAGCCAGAACTCAAGTACTGCGGTTGCTGAAACAAGGTCTAACTTTGCCAGTAACACCTGGTGCCATTTTGCCACTAACAAATTTGACTTCTGAATTTTGTTCATTGGAGTGAGTTCACTCCTGGTTCACAGACTTCCAGTAGGGAGGGATTGCCACTTGAGGACGCATGATCAAGACCACCTAGGCAGGTAATTGTTACTTGATTAAATGAGATTGGAAATTGTTCTGGTGGCTACTCATTCCCATGGCTACAGAACATGCAGTTTTTTCCATCCATCCTCCTCCTCCATTTTATCCTGTTTATTAATCTTTGTCCCCACAGAGCTGAGGACAGAATTTCATTTATAGGCATTTCCAAAGACTGGAGTAATTTGAATATTGAATGAAGTAATTTTGAATCTGTCTTAGCATTTCTGTCATGCCTCCCCTTGTTTTCTTTTTTTTTTTTCCTTTTTTTTATTATTAGTTAAGGTATTACAAATGTGTCCTCATCCCCCCCATTAACCCCTTTGTTTTCATTACACCACCTGTTTTAGTTCTCTATCATTTCCTGTCTGGATTATGTCCTAGCCTCCTACTTCCCTCCAGTTTTTTCTCCATGAAACCATTATGTACTTAACAGTTTTATTTTATAAAATTTTAATGTCACACTATTATTCAAAAGTGGTTACTTACTTTCCAACCCATTGAACTAAGGCCAAAGTTTTTAGTTTGCTGTTGATGATCTCTCAATATTCCACACACAGTCTACCCCTGTTATCTTATTCACTGCTAGAGGCCTGGTGCACGAATTTGTGCACCAGTGGGTTCCCTTGGCTTGGACTGTGGGATCAGGCTGAAACCAGCTCTCCGACATCCCCAGAGGGGTCCTGAATTGTGAGAGGGTGCAGGCCAGGCTGAGAGACCCCATTGGTGCACAGTCGGGGCCAGGGAGGGACAGAGGAGGTTGACCAGCCAGGGAAGGACCATGGGAGGGCTCCAGAGCATGTCTGGCCTGTGTCGCTCAGTCCCAATCAGCAGGACCCCAGCAGCAAGTTAACCTACTGGTTGGAGCGTCTGCCCCCTGGTGGTCAGTGCATGTCATAGTGAGCGGTTGAGTGGCCTTAGCATATCATTAGCATATTACAATTTCATTGGTTGAACAGATGACTGGACAACCAGACACTTTGCATATTGGGCTTTTATTATATAGGCTTCTTCTCTTTGTAGCTAAGACATCCAAAGGGCCATGTCTAATCTGTTCCTACTGCTGTACTTTTGCTCATGCTTTTTCACTGCCTGGAAAACCTTTTCCTATTTTTTCATTTCCATTTTAATGAAATTCTGTACATACTTATTTGTTTTGTATTTGTAAAGTATTATCTGGATCCACAATAATATATACTTTCTTCATTTTTCTGAACATATTAAAGCACTGGTTGTGCCAATTGGAGAAATCCATTTTATATTCTGTTTAACAATGGCAATTATTTTATGCCTTTTTTCTTCATTATTTAAGTAGTCCAGATTGTAAGCAGAATCCGTGAATTCTCTATCTTGTTAATCTTCAGGATAATCTATCAAAATATTTCAAGTCTTTGTAATATTGGATTATACCGACCAGTACAGCTGAATTCCACACAACCTGAGAGTTAGGATGGTAATAGATTGGGTCAAAAATGTCAGTAGTTTGGCCAAAGAGTGCATATCTATCTATAATAATAAAAGCATAATATGCTAATTAGACCAGACATCCAAATGACCTTCCAGATGTTCTTCCAGATGAAGCTGCAGTGGTGGGGGCTGAGGCAGAGGTGGTTAGGGGCAGTCAGGCAGGCAGGCAGGCAAGAAGTTAGGGGTGATCAAGCAGGCAAGCAAGTGGTTAGGGGTGATCAGGCAGGCAGAATGGTTAGGGACAATCAGGCATGCATAGTGGTTAGGGACAATCAGGCAGGCAGGTGAGCTGTTAGGGGCATCAATCAGGTAGGCAGAGTGCTTAGGGGCAATCAGGCAGGCAGGCAAGTGGTTAGGGGTGATCAGGCTGGCAGGCAAAGGGGTCAGGGGTGATCAGGCAGGCAGGCAGGTGAGCGGTTAGGAGCTAGTGGTCCCGGATTGAAAGAGGAATGTCCAATTGCCAGTTTAGGCCTGATCCTGCAGGGATCACCTGAGGGTTCCCAGATAGCAAAAGGTTGCAGGCCAGACTGAGGGATCCCCCCACCCCGTGCATGAATTTTTTGCACCGGGCATCTAGTATCCTATCTAATAAATAGGTAATATGCAAATTGACCATCACTCCAATACACAAGATGGCCGCCACAAGATGGCTGGCAGGGGAAGGCAGTTATAGGCAATCAGGCCTGCAGGGGAGGGCAGTTGGGAGGGACCAGGCCTGCAAGGGAGGGCAGTTAGGGGCAATCAGGCCTGCAGGGGAGGGCAGTTGGGAGGGACCATTCCTGCAAGGGAGGGCAGTTAGGGCCAATCGGGCTGGCAGGGGAGTGGTTAGCAGATGATCAGGCTGGCAGGCAGAAGTGGTTTGGGACAATCAGGCAGGCAGGCAGGCAAGCGGTTGGGAGCCAGCAGTCCTCGATTGTGAGAGGGATGTCTGACTGCCGGATCTGACCTAAACCAGCAATCAGACATCCCCCAAAGGTTCCCAGAATGGAGAGGGTGCAGACTAGCTGAGGGACTCCTCCTCACCCAGTGCACGAACTCCATGCATTGGGCATCTACTATATATATAAAAGCCTAAGTGGCCGGTCAACCATTCGACTGCTCGATTGGTCGACCAGTAGCTATGATGCGCATTGACTACCAGGGCGCAGACACTTAACGCAGAAGCTGCCCCCTGGTGGACAGTGTGCTCCCACAGTGGGAGTGCCTTTCAGCCAGAAGACAGGCTCACGGCTGGTGAGTGCAGCTGTGGTGGCATGAGCCCCTCCCGCCTCCGCAACAGCACTACTGAGCAGCGGCAGGTGGCGGCAGGCGCAGCGGGGCTAACATGAGTGGGAGCAGTGCAGAGCCCGGCTCTGGCTCAGGCTCCTTCCCGGCTGCTTGCCACTTCGTGCACTGCTACATTCCCCCGAGGGGTCCTGGATTGCGAGAGGGCACAGGCCAGGCTAAGGGTCCCCACCGGTGCACAAATCCTTGCACTGTGCCTCTAGTTTATTATAATGATTGATATTTATGACTACTTAATTTCATGCACAAAATGTTTTATGTAGCTATGGCACATGTGTTCAGGTAGTTGGGCATCGTCCAGTGCAGTAACCAAAGGTTGGTGGTTTAATTCCTGGTCAGGGCACATGCTGGGTTGTGGACTCAGTCTCTGGTAGCGGATGTGCAGAAGGCAGCCGATTAATGTTTCACTCTCTCATCAATGTTTCTTTTTCTCTCCCTCTCCCTTCCTCTCTCTCCAAAAATCAAATTTAAAAAATGTATTATAATTTCAGACATTTGCTTAGGGCAATAAAAATAATACTTGACCAATTTTACCTTTATTTTTTAAGTCATGGCATAAATTTTAAGCCGAACATATACATACACATGCCTATGTGTAATGTAGCAGTAAATAGTCTTGGATCAACCTTCTTTAATGTAATGCTTTCTCCCAGCATGGTTTTATTTAATACACTGAAAAGCAGAATACTAAATCATGCTCTTCATAGATAAAACTGACTAGTTACTAGTGACAAGGAAAAACACATACTAGAGTTTCAAAACATGGTGAGAATTATAGCATCCACTATACAATGAACATTTGAAAAACAATTATCAAATGAAAGGGAGATTTTTAGGCTTCAGAATTTCAAAGTTAAGTTAGTAAGATTTTTTTAGAAAGGCACTCTCATGCACAAAGTAGTTTTTAGCTCTTCCTTTAAAAATACTTTCAAAAATTACTTTCACTATCTTGTTGGCTAATAATTAAATTATAATAAGTAACATAGAATATGTATTGTGTAATTTTGTACATGTCAACCTTTTGCACTTATGTGTCCAATAGTGTTTCTTGAAAAAAATGAGTGAAGCAATGGAACTGAAACTGTGATGGTATTATAGTCTGCTTCCCTGTAATTTTTTTGACCCTATTTCTGAAAGTGTGATTGGTCATCAAGCCAGCAGCTTCAGCATCACCTAAGGCAGTGGTTCTCAACCTTCCTAATGCCGCGGCCCTTTAATACAGTTCCTCGTGTTGTGGTGACTCCCAACCATAAAATTATTTTCGTTGCTACTTCGTAACTGTAATTTTGCTGCTGTTATGAATCGTAATGTAAATATCTGATATGCAGGGTGTATTTTCATTGTTACAAATTGAACATAATTAAAGCATAGTGATTAATCACAACAACGATATGTAATTATATATGTGTTTTCCGATGGCCTTAGGCGACCTCTGTGAAAGGGTCGTTCGGGGTCGCGGCCCACAGGTTGAGAACCGCTGACCTAAGGGCTTGTTGGAAATGCAGAGCCTCAGGCTCCACCCCTGACCTACTGAATCAGATACTGATTTTAAAATGTCCCAAGGTGATTCATGTGCACATTAAAAATTGAGAAGTACTGTATTATACTGTGGATAGAAGCAGACCAAGGAACACTAGTTCACTTTTCTCTCCTCTGTAACTCTTTAAAAAATATTTTAAGAATAGTTGTTCTGATTAATCATGTTCCTGTTACTTGTAAAGACTAAGCGACCTGTTCAATTCCCTTTTTATGCTAGTGAACTTGAGATTTTTTTACACAGAATCATTATACCTGTCCAGAATATACATATTTAGTTTAAAACAGAACTTTTAATGCTTGCTAAACCAAGATAAGTTTATGGCAAGAAAAATTCCTGGCACATTGCTCAGAAGTTGCCTTGGCCTCCTATCAGGACTTATGCTTTGATACTTCTGGAATTAATGATACACTTCACATAAGGGATTATTTTTACATCTTGGTCCCCTGGAATGAGTTCAGCAGGTAAATTGTAATGCCAAGTAGCAAAAGAACCTTTTTAAGGAGCTGCCACTTATTGTATGTGTTATTACAAATTATTATTGATTATAAATTCTGGGTTTCTTTCATTCCCTGGATGTGGCAAAGGACATATGTTAGATCAACCTTACATGAAGTACTTTTAAATTTATCTTTAAAGTCTGAGAAGTAAAGCAACATCTGACCTTAACAGGTGCACTATAATGTAAACAAATACTTTTAATTTGTTTGAGGAACATTATTCATCATTGAACATATGGTATATAGTGGTTTTATTTTATTTTTATTGAATACATGGTTCATTTCAAAACAGACATCATTTTCCCTTTACATACGTAATCAGCAAAATTTGATTAGGAAGTATAAGCATTCTTTACTGGAAGCCAAAGCATTAACCTCTTTTGTGTAATTGTTTACTTACTGATGCACCACTTTAATTGATATGTCGTTATAACTGTCCATGGAAGGGAAGATATGATCTTTTATTTTTGTTTTGTATCTAATGAAAACCAATCTCGTAGATGGGCTAGTTTGGCAATTTGACTAAGGAAAAAATATTATGGAATGAAGTTTTTATGTGAACAAGGAAAATAAATGAACTTTAGTGCTCATCTCATTGGTCTGCCAAATTGAAAGGACATTTTAGGCCTGATTATCATGTTCTAATTAGTCTCTGTAAGATATTCATGGACCATCCAATGTTCATTAATCTGTCTTCTTCCTGTAACATTGATTTTTTTATTCTCCTTTTAGAGACTCAAATATAGAAACCAAAAATTGATCTGTGGTGTTAATGTGCTTACAGATGTTGCCACTACTTATCCAGATAAGAAGTCCATCTTAATGTATGTCACATCACTCTTTCAAGTTTTGCCTCAACAAGTGAGCATTGAAGCCATCCAGGAAGTGGAAATGTTGCCAAGACCATCCAAAGTTACTAGAGAAGAACACTTTCAGTTACATCATCAAATGCACTATTCTCAACAGGTAAGGTATTGAAAGGACACTAATATCAAAAATGTTTTCTATTTTATATGCATTTTTTCGGTATCATACCCATACACGCATGTGAATCTATTATATCTGTGGATATGTACACACATACATGTATACCTAATATAGTATATGTGTACACACACAAATATGTTATTAGATACTCACTATGTTATACATAGCTTAATATGTGTGCATGTGTGGATATATGTGTTTGTGTTTATATATATACACATATATATGCATATATATGTGTATATATATATACATACATATATATATACACACACACACACACTATGTTATGTATACTTACATATATTTAGAGAGAGGGTGGATAAAAGAAGGGAGAGATTGACTATAAACCATTAAAATTTTATCTAATTTCATGGACTGTAGTATTGTTTTCAAAGAACATTGTTCAAATACTTTACTATGTTAGGTACCATATTATAGGAATATGGAATATAGAATATATTTTATTTTCATTGTGTAAAATGAAATAAAAGATAGGCTCATATACACATTAAATTTTCTATCAACTAGAGCAAAAAATTAGAGCAAGAATGAAAGCAAGTACTCTATTGAATAATGTTTCTTATTTTTAGTGGCAATCCGCTGATGCATCAACAAATTTTGATTATTCAAAGTAACATTTTGCTAAGATAAATGAGTTTAAATATTTTAAGTAAAAATTAAATGAAGACAACATATGAGAAAAATTTTTATTGTTTCATTGTACAGTATCCTGTGGGATTCTTCTATTACATGGCTTGTTCTGACTGCCAGCAGTGGGTATTTGGGGTGTTTCCTTGAACTTTTGTTTTGACACAAACAATGATGACAAAGCTGTTAGCTAAATTTCTGCAGAAGGTGTGGAAAGCGCTCAGGCCTAATTTTCTCACTCTACTGAGCTAGTTCTATATTTAGGTTATGAAAGCTTCAGTCCTTTCCAGGGTATTGACCTGATGAATTCTGGTTTTGCTTACCTTGGGTTCAGAGAAAATTGCTTTTGCATGCCTGTTTTTACCAGATTGAAGAGCACCATCTAGTATTTGTGCTGGAGTTGTATCAGTATGGAATCCTTATGGTTAAATCTCACCTCCACATCTCTCCTGATTACCTGCCCTCCAACATGACATAGAGCACTATAATCCTTAGAGTGTACCAGTTTCTAATAGCACTTTGTATGTGTTTAATTTACATCTCACTGTTTCCATTTAATATTAGTTTTTCTAGTGATTGGAAAGCAGTCCTTTCAGCATTACTTATAATGTCTCCTCCTCTCTGTCCCCCTCCCCCTAACTCCTTTCTGCAGATCACAGTCAGTCTAGCACAGGGCTATGAACGAACTCCTTCCTCTCCTAAGCCTCGGTTCAAGAGCTATGCCTACACTCAGGCTGCTTATATGGCCACCTCTGACCCCACACGGAGCCCATTTCCTTCACAGGTCTGTGAATTTTTGCTCAATGTTCTACAAACAAAATAATATTTTCATTCAAGAAAATCTGACATGGCTTTTGTTTGTTTGAATTTAGCAGTGCTTTCTCCTCTCCATCAAGAGCTGTTTCATTGTTCCCTGTTTTATTAGTTACTCTCCCATGATGCTGTTCTGTTATTTTGACTTCTCTTGGGGTTTTTATTTTCACTTTATTGTTTTATTTATTATTTTTTTAAATTTTCAATTACAGTTGACATGCAATATTATATTAGTTTCAGGTGTACAACATAGTGATTATGCTTACACCTTATGAAGTGCTGTACGTTTAACATATGTTGATTCTTCCTGAATGGGGATTCTCATAGTAGTGACTTGTACTTTTGTTATGTAATTACTATGTAGTTCTCTTTTACAAAGGTTACTGATGGTTATAAACAATAATTAAGCTCATTAAAGGCTTATACATATAACTTTTCAAAGAATTGGGGAAATGGATAAAATTTGCTAGGTACATTATTTGGGGAGATTTTCTAGTTATATATGTTAAGGAAATATATACTCTAGATGCCTTTATTATATTTTCATTCTATCAAATATTTTCATATTCTATTTAAAAAACCATAACTGCAGCCTTCTTCATATGATCTCTTTTAAGTTGGCTAGTTTAAACTTGTATATAATAGGCTCTGTAGTATTTATACAAACAAATCACACTGTAACCAGATCAGAGTCTATATACTATTTAATACTTTCCACAGAAAGAATTTTCTCAGTGCAGTTTTACACCATTGCAATATTGTAGGAAACCTAACTATACAAGAAATTATTGCCTTGTATATGTAAGATTGTGGGAATGAAATGTGCTGGAATTGCTAAATTTGCTAGAATTTCTTTTTAAAAGAAAACATTTTGCTGAGTAGAGCAATTTGAAAAGTTCTCGAGGAAGTGACTTTTATAAAAACTACACTATGAATGGCCATTTAGAAATTAAAGACCTTCTCCTTTTGGCAAGAATGCATACATTTTTAGAGACTCATTGATTTTCTTTAAGATAGTGTTTGAATAAATCAGTGATTTATTTGGTGTAGTTAATTGATGCATGCAGCTGAAATTTCTTAACACTGGAAGATTCCCCCTGGAAAACATATTTCAGGGCTTAGGTATGCCCTTTATCTTTGGCTATTTTTCTTGCTAAGCTAAACAAAGGAGATTGGGTGAGAAGAGTTGTATGACTAAGCCTTATCTTCTATTAAATTCCCATCCACGTTTTCACAAAGCTAATTGTATGCAAATGAACAAGAAACTTAATCTGCTTTCTAATGATCAGTAAATAAAAATAATTCTACCACACATTACTCTTTGCAATTTGCGATGTGTACACATTATGTGAACTAATAATATCCTTATAATCTATATAAAGGTGCTACTTTATACTTACTTTTAGTTCTTATATATCCTCCCTTTCCTTTCTTTTCCTTCCTTTCCTCCCACCTACCTTACTCTCCCTGACTCTCTTGGCTCTTTTATCACCACCCTCCCATTGAAAACTCCAAGACTTAAAGAATATTATGCACATCCTAAAATTAAAGAGCATAAGCCAAGACAAAAAAATAAGCCTCTCCCCCTAATTATTACTTTATTGAGTTGCCTTTTCCAGAAGGTTTTCTCCAATGCCTATTCTGGCAGCACATTTTTACCTCATTACCATCTCATAAAGGTACTGCTCAGGTATGACTCATTAATAAAGTAATTATAAATGACCTTAATTTTTCTAGACTCAATTTTTTTCACTTTACCTTTGTCTAAATATTACAAAATATCTAATATATTCTAACATGTGCAAAAAATTCATTTACCTATTTTTTAAAACATAAGCTATTGAAATGAACCTAATGTTATCTTTTAGAAAAGAAAAAGAATGATTACATTGAATGGGGAATTATATATTCTGCCTGTTTCTAAAGGTATCACATCAGAAGATAATGTTATATATAGTTAGGTTTGATAAATTTATGTCTTAGTTATTTACTAAGAAAACAAAGTAAAGAATTATTTAGAGGGCCTGAGCCTATACTGCCCCCTATACTTTGTATCTGATCCATTTCAAAATAACTTAAGGTTATTCAATTCATTCAGGTATTTACTTGGTGGTTTACAAGGAAGGGTGAAGTTTTCATAATGGGGAAGATAGCCATGCAGGTGACTGTCTCCTATGGAAAACATAAAATTCCTTAATTATCTTAAAAGTTCCCAATATCTTAGAAACATCAATTATCCCCATTTAACCCAAAGTTCGAAAATCTGACTTATACTCATTGAAGTTTATGTGAAGCTGTTAAGTTGAAACAATCTGACCTACCTTGGAATCCCTGCCCATAAATGAGTTTTTTCCCCAGAAGAGATACTATCTGGTATGAACCCCTAATTTGCCCTCATTGTATCACTTAACTGCCATCTAATCTTAGATGGAGGATATCGTTTTTATAGTTATACCTGATTTGTATTTTTATGACTTGATCATGGTTTCTTTCATTCTACTCCTAAACTTACATCAAAAATCCCCAATCTCTTTTTTCACCTTCAATTTACCTGTCTTTCCTGGAGCCTCACCCTGTCCAAAACGCCTGTGGCACTCACACCCATGTGTATGCTGCCCCTCTCCAAATGCACCATTTCACTTTATCTTGTTAATATGCTATTATGTCACTTTCTTTCACTTACCGCCTTCTGTAGTCCATGATGTATTCATTCATTCATTTATTTTTTTAATATATTTTATTGATTTTTTACAGAGAGGAAAGGAGAGAGATAGAGAGTTAGAAACATCGATGAGAAAGAAACATCGACCAGCTGCCTCCTGCACACTCCCCACTGGGGATGTGCCCGCAACCAAGGTACATGCCCTTGACCGGAATCGAACCCGGGACCCTTCAGTCCACAGGCCGATGCTCTATCCACTGAGCCAAACCGGTTTCGGCCATTCATTTATTTTTAAATAATTATATTTACTCACTAAATCAAATATCTTCTTTTCATTCCTCAGGTTTTCTGCCATAATTGAAACTCTGTTCCCATAGCCTCTAGTGTAGAATCATCAGGTTCTTTTTCGTACCTTACTGTTCTGTATCTTTCATATCTAGTCCTTTCTCCTCTTCCAACTCTCTTAGCACTGGAGTCTCATGGAAGAACCCTTGACCCTCTTATTTATACTCACTCTCTCTTATCAATATAATTTAATCTCCTGGCTTCAAGCTATATGCAGATGACCATTATATCTATGTTTTCACCACTTCCAATGACTTGATTTACAGCCACATTTCCAACTCATTTTCAACTCTTTGATATGTATCTATACCTTGATATGCACTGATTTCTCAAGCCTAGGATGTCCTGAAGTGAGCTTTGTTTCATTGCTCATAAACCCACTTCTTGTCATTTTTTCTCTATGTCAATGAGAATATTACTCAGCAGTCATTGAGACTTAAAAATGTGACATGCTCTTTTGTCTCTATATTGATCTGATATTTGATAATGAGACATGTAAAGTCAATTCTTTCTTTACATTTCTCCATTAAGTTATGTCTCCTCAATATTCATACATGCCCTCTGATTCAGGCCCTCAATACATGTTTTCTAGATACAGAAATAGCTTTGCAATCAATATCACTATCTTTAGTTTAGCCTCCTGTGAATCTGATTACATTTTATTGTTATCAGCTTTAATAATATCCATCACAAAACTTTCTTCACTTACTTTTGTCTTTATAACAAAAATCTCCTAAATCTCATCAGGAAGCTCCAGGATCTATTAACAATTTATATTGTCATGTTTATTTCAGATTAGCCTATCTCATGTTTTCTTTACTCCATTCAAATTCATTTGCTTGCTCTCTTCCATAAGGGCCAAGCAGTTTCTTGTCTTAGCTTTTATGGTTCTCTCAGCCTAGAGTGACTTTTGTCTCCTTTTCAAAATGGCCAATTTAATCCAAATTTCAAAGCCTACCCAGTAAGTGGCAAAACCTGGATTCAAGTTCAGATTTATCTAACTCCAAACTCACAGTCCTTATATTAACACTGAATTTTCTCTACTATGATTCTTATATGTAGGATTACTCACATATTGAGTAGTATCTATTTTTGTAATCCCTTCACACTTATTTATTAATCACCTACTATGTGCCAGGTAATATTATAGAACCAAGTGGCATATCAATGAACAGATATACAAAATAATTCCTGCCCTAATGGAGGGTGTATGCTTATAGAAGAGTTATAATATGTAAATAAGTAAAATAACATTTCAATTAATATGTAAGTAATATGCCTTAAGTAAAGTAAAATTTAGTGGTAACTACTAAAAAGAAAAGAAGATGAAAATGGAATACATGGTATGTGGCAGAGAGAAGTTAAAATTTAAGTTTGGGTTGTCAGAGAAGGACTCACTAAGAAGGTAAATTTTGAGTAAAGACTGGAGAGATGTGTGGGCATGTAAGGGAAGAGAAACCCATTAGAAAGAACACATATAGTGCAAAGTCACAGAGTTTTGGGGATATTTGGACTATTCAAGGAAAGTTATAGAGGAGGAACACAGTGTTAAGGACATGGTATCTCAGCTGTAATAGTGGACCAGATGACATAGTGTCCTGAAAGGAATGGTGATGACTTAGGTTTTTGGTTTTTGTTTTTATCAGTGAGGTGGAAAGCAATTGGAAGAATGACATAAGCATATATTTTTCTTTTTATAATTTAAAATTTTGTTTACATTTTATTTGTTTTAGAGAGAGAGGAAGAGATAGAAACATTAATGAGAGAAAGAGAGAGAAACATCAATCAGCTGTCTCCTGCATACCTGCTACTGGGGATTGAGCCCACAATCTGGGAATGTGCCCTGACTGGGAATCTAACCAGTGACTCTTGGTTCATGGGTCGATGCTTAACCATTGAGAACACTGGCTGGACAAACTCCTATTTTTTCAGCATGGCTGCTGTGTGGCAAATAAATTTAAGGGACAAGGGTGGATGCAAGGAGACTAGTTAGAATTCTATTACAATAATCCAGGCAAGATATCCTTTGGATATCTACCTAGAAGTAGCATTGCTGGATCGTATGGTAGTTCTATTTTTTTAAAATTTTTGATGAATCTCCAAAATGTTTTCCAATGAGCATGATGCAGAGTAGTTGAATTCTGGATATGCTTAGCACAACCCACAGGATTTGCTAATGCAATCTGGAACATGTGTTTGCTATATTCTTTGAAAACATTTGCTTGTGTTTTAAAAAGCCAGAGGATAGATAAAACTTCGAGGAGGCTTTAAGCATAAATCATAAATAAATTAGTAGACAGTGAAATAGGCATGAACCCCATGAGTTAAATTTAGCTGATGATGAAGCAAATAGTCTTGTGAGACATAGGCAGAGGTTAAAATGTATGTTAAAGTATAGAGAGTAACTTAACCTATTGTGCATATTAAAAGTAGATGGGATAAATAATGGAATACACATGAGTGTTACTTATGAATGGAAAGTGATGAAAACACCAAATCATAACATATGATCATATTACCTCTGGGCTGACAGCTACATTATTCCTGAATTACCCACCCTATAATAATACTGTGGTTTCATTATGGTCTCCTAAGTACTTTACATTTAAAAATTCCAATAAATCTCATAGCTATTTAGTAGGCTAACTGATGAGCTACAGGTATACTCGTTCCTGCGTCTCTCCAGTAGAGTAAATGTACGTGGTAGCCTTGGGCATCTTCTGCCTATTGGACCCCTTGCTCAAATATCACCTCTGGTTCTGTCCACATTATCAGCAGTGAAGGCTGATACAGCAAAGCATATGAACATTGTATAATACAAGATTTAAATAGTGTGATCCTTCTGTTTGACCTTATCCCAGTTGTGTTACCTTCACATCTGTTTCACCTTCCATCTTTCCATATACTTTAAGTTTATTTATTTTTTAAATTAAACATATTGGCATGACATTGGTTAATAATAACATTACATAAGTTTCAGGTGTACATCTTTATACTGTGACATCTGTATACTCTATTGTGTGCCAACCACCCAAAGTCTAGTCCCCTTCCATCACCATATATTTGACCCCCTTTATCCTCTTTGATGCCCCCCACTTTCTCCTCTGGTAACCACCATTCTGTTGTCTGTATCTATGAGTTTGTTTTTTGTTTTGTTTGTTCCTTTTTGTTTTATATCCCATACATGAGTGAAATAATAGAATAGCTGATGGGATTTGAACATACTCATTTGATTGGTGAGTCTTTGTGTCTCGTGATCTCTGAGATGGCATACTGATAGCAGAATTGAGGTCATTATTCATCAAGGTCATACTCCACATTCACATTACATAGTATATATGAGTTAGGAAAGAATTGGAGGGACCAAGGATTGCTATAAGGTTTTGGCTTAAGAAATTTGAAGAATGGAGTTTCCAGTGATTAAGATACGATAGACTGTAGGAGGGATAGATTTGGGAGTAAGTTAGCTCAGTTTTGAACATATTAATGCTGAGATGATTATGATTATGAGACTTTAATATACATAAACCTAGAGTTGAAAGTTTAAATTTAAAGATAAGTAATTTGGAAGGCATCAGCAACATAGGTGGTATTTAAACTCATTGACCTGGATGAGACCATTTAGGAAAAAAAGTACAGATAGATAAGCATTCCCAGGACTCAGAGATGAGAAGCAATCAGAAACAGGGATAAAAAGGGTGACCAGTAAGAGGAGAGGAAAAAGGAGGAGGGTGTAGTACCCTATTTTGGAAGCTGGTAGAAGAAAGTGTTTCAGGGAGAGAAGAGTGTTTAACAGCATTAAATGTTTCTGATTAGTTCAAGTAACATTGGGATGGAAAACTAACCAGTGAAATGCCAGTAGGATAGGGTCCTGGGAAATCCTGATATATAACAGTTATTACAGTGGAATTATTAATAACAACACTAATCACTCTCAAATCTATACCATTTTGGCCAATACGTTAATATGCTTACTCTAGCTAATATTTACTCTGATTAGAACAATGTCAGTGGAGTGTGTGTATTTTCGTGGGTGTCAATGATTGGAATGGGTTCGTGAAAGAATGAAAGTGAAAGAAACTATACTGAATATCTTGTGTCCACATTGATAAAAGTGTATTTCTCTTGGATTAACCTATCCTGCTACTGATAATGAATGTCTAAATCAGTTTCCTCTTCCTGCTGTAACAAATAGCCAAAACTTTAGTGCCTTAAAACAACACACATTATTATCTTACAGTTCAGAAGTTCAACATGGGCTTCACTGGGCTAAAATCAAAGTGTCAGCAGGACTTCCTTCTGGAGGCTCTAAAGAAGATTACATTCCCTTGTCTCCCCCCCCCCCCCAACTTTTTAAAGGCTTCCATGTTCTTTGGCCCGTGCCCCCATTCATTTTCAAAGATAGTAAGTGCAACTTGAGTCTTCTCGTATCACTCTGACCTACTCTTCTGCCTTCCTCTTCCACTTTAAAGGACTCATGATTACATTGGGACCACCTGCATAATCTAGGAAAGTCTACCTATTTCAAGGTGAGCTGATTAGCAAACTCCATTCCATTTGCAACCTTAATTCTTCTGCCGGGGTCCAGCCCCAGCAGGTCCAGGGGTCCCCAAAGGTGTGGACGGAGTCGGCGAAGAAGGAATGACATGGAGACAGCGTTCAGTTGATCAGCAGCCTAGCCAGGATCTCCAGCCAAGTTCTGGTCTCGATCTCCAGAGAGGTTCTGCTTAGGATCTCCAGTCAGGTTCTGTAGCCATGTTCCCTCGCTAGGTTCTCCAGCCAGGTTCTGTCTGAGATCTCCAGCCAGGTTCGGTCACCAGGTTCTAGTCAGGTTCTCTTGCCATATTTCTATAGTCAGGTTCAGTCCAGGATCTTTTGCCATGTTCTCTCCAGCGAAGTTCTTCTGTCTGTAGGTTCTGTGTAGGTTCTGTGCCTAGGTTCTGAGTGTAGGTTCTGTGTTCTGAGTTCTGTGTCTTTCTGTCTTGTTACAACTGTATTTATACCAGTTGATTCAATCCTATCAATCTCTATTACAAAGGTTAGGGCATTTCTTATCTCCATTCCAGGGAGTAAAGATTATGTAGCTTAAGCATGATTGTTCGTAGTTAAAGTGATTAATTACCAGCCTGGCACTTAGTTGAGGGGTTTTATTCCCTCCCTAACTTCAGGGGAAAATCCCTACCTGGGGAATCAACCTTTCTCGGAGAGGTGACCTTGTTTAAAACACAGCGCCAAGAAGGTGAGCAAACATATTAAGAACCGTATGCCATATATGCCAGGTCCTTTGAAACAGCAAGGATGGACCGGCTCCCGGCATTCTTCAATGCCACGTAATGTGACATTCACAGGTGTCAGGGACTAGGACATATGCATCTTTGGGGGGCTGTTTTTCTGCCTACCACTGCCTAATACTTTGGGATGCAGATTCAGGGAAGATACCCATTATTTGCAAGCTAACAATAAGACTGGTATCACTTGGATTTTTACAGGTACCCCCAAGTATCAATTTGTCCCCTTCCTCCTTTGGTAACTGCACACGAGCCTTGTCCTTCATCCAGAGGCATTGTGAAACCAGCCTTATCCTGGAAACAGTGTAGCAGAAAAAGAAACAAGAAAGCAAACATCTACATACCTTTATTTTTGCCTATAAGGCCTTATTGATCTTTATGTTCCTTGCACAGCTTGGGGCAAAGATCCCACATTCATTTAATAAATATTTTGAGCCCCCCAAAATGTCCTCTACTTTTCAACAGCTCAGACAGTAAAGGAATCAGGCTATGGAAAGTTAGCCATACTTTTCTTATATCTGATAATTTTATAATAATAAAAGAGATTTATAACCCTAGAAATCTTGCTAGAAAAAAAGAGGCACCTCTCTTCTTTAACTAACATTGGTAGTTTTTAAATGCATCTCATTTGATCAGTTCAATAAATCTGTGGAATCATTTTATTACACTCATATTTTAAGTGCGTGTGTGTAAAATTTTAAATATTTGCAGTTTTTCTTGCTGTGTGAGAGAGTAAGCATCTTTACATGTGTGTAAGAACTGGGAGGATTTCTTTTTCAAGGAAATTTTCATGTTTCCCAATTTTTATCAATAAGAATAGCATATTATCAATTTTCAGGAATTATATATACATTAAGTACATTAGCCATTTTTTATGACATGGAATATAAACAAAATCATGGTTTGTTACTTATTTTTTTTTAATTTGCAGTATTTTTCTCCATTTAAATATTATCTTATGTTGTTGGGAATTATTTAATATTTTACTTTATGGCTTTTTTGTTGGTGGGGAAGGAAAGTTATAATTATAAAGTGCTCTGCTATTGAAAGGGTGCCTTTAAAAGATTCTTCCATGGTTTCTTCTAGTTATGTTTGTAAACTGTGAACTTACTAAAACTGTGCAAGTTGCAAAGTTTTAAACACTTTTAATCTTTACCCAGAAGCTACAAAGTTGTTGAAACCATCTATATTGATTGATGCATGTTTATTATAATCTAAATGTATGCCTCTTTTAAGGGTGAGGACACATTTCCGGGCATATTTTCCCTTCCATTTTATTTGATAGAATCATGTCACATCTTCTTACCACAAACCAATAAGGGGAAACCAAGACAGGCTTAAACTAATCAAAAGCCAGCCCGGGCGATCAGGCAGGCAGGTGAGCAGTTAGGGGTGATCAGACAGGCAGGCAAGTGTTTAGGGGCGATCAGGCAGGCAGGCAGAGGGGTTAGCAGGCGGAATGGTTAGGAATGATCAGGCAGGCAGGCGAGTAGTTAGGGGCGATCAGGCAGGCAGGTAGGTCAGTGATTAGGGGCCTGCAGTCCTGGCATTCGGACATCCCCTGAGGGGTCCTGGATTGCTAGAGGGTGCAGTCCGGGCTGAGGGACCCATCCTCCCCATGCATAAATTTCATGCACCAGGCCTCTAGTCTATAATAAAAGTATAATATGCTAATTAGACTGGACAACCTTCTGGGCGAAGCTGCGGGGGCCGAGCCCCTTGTACAAATTTCATGCATTGGGCCTCTAGTCCATTATGATTATGGGAGCTAACTGGGACAGGATTTCTTATGCAGTTGCAATAAGACTGTAGCAGAAGTTGGAGTCATTCTGAAGGCTTCTTCATTCACATGTCTGGTGGCTAATTTTGGAACTTCAGTCAGGTAAGTTGTCTAGAACACTTACATGTGGCCTCTCCATGTAATTTGTACTCAAAATGCTGCCTAGGTTCCAAGACCAAGTGATACAGAGAATACCAAGCAGAAACTATATTGCCTTTTGTGGCTTAGTCTTGAAAGTCACATAGTGTAATTTGCCCCTGGTCACAGTTTCATTCATATTCTAGGGGAGAGAACATCAACCCAACTCTTGATAGAGAACTGTCATTGTTACATTGTAATAAGAGTACCTAGAATCTGAGATCTTGTTGTATCCATCTTGAAAAAATACAGTCTGCCACAATTTATAAGATTCTTATGAGGGATAGTGATCAACTGAACAAAGGCTAGTATGGTGCTTAATGGGTGTTCAGTAATGAGTACTGTACTTACTGGTGATTTGTTTTAAGTAAGCTTTTACACATCTTTAAATACCTAGGCTACTGACTGACTAAGAAGTTTGAGAATGTCTTTGCCCATAAGTATTGTAGAGTAAGTTCTGGAAGGTGATCAGTTGCTTTCCAACACACATGACATTTCAAATTCACTTGGGAAGAATTTATATATGCTATTTAATATGAAAAATATTAAGTAGATTGAGTACCCACAATCCTTTTCATTTTATTGTTGAAGAAACTGAAGTCCAGAGATATTGCATAATCAGACTAAAGTTTCAGAGTAGAAATACTGGCTCTAGGATCTGATATCCTGAATTTTTATAAATGTGATTTCTATCCTAGGGTTGTAAATATTTTAAGCAAATTCACTATATTTTTCCATTTTCTGTAGAAGAACTTCTAGTTTCTACACTCATCAGTAATTTTCTTTCCTGTTTTTCTTCGATTTTATTGTTTATTACAATGTATTTATTCTCAGAAGTATTTTAATAATTATTCCTTCATCAAAGTTATTAATCACACTTTTTTTTCATGAAACCGTACTTAAAGTGTGGTAGCATCCAAATGAAAATGGATAATAACCTTGATCGCTAACTTATTTTATATAAATATATTTCTTAAAATGTATAATTAGCAGTTACCCATGTATAATTATCCCTGTTACAGAATTCCATCAGAACATAGCTTTACATCTTAGTTTGTGGTCTTTGCCAAAGAATAATATAGCGCAACAATGGAATAATGCTAAAACTTATTCAATGAAAACTTCTTATTAAACTTGCAGAACAACATAGGTAAATGTGTGGTAAATATATGTAATCAGGCCTCAGATCTACTGGCAAATGTTTTACTTTAACTAAAACTTTACTCCCTTGATCTTATAAAGAAAAAAGATAAAATTGTTTTGAAGGGATATCATATTTAGGAATAATTAATTTAGAGTTATTGTGAAACCAACATGCCATTCATATTTTGGGTGATGGTGAACTTATAAGAATGCAGACATCAAATTTTTTAAACTAAAGAATTGTTATAAATTAAACCCTTGGGGGAAAACTATCTTTGAAAGAATTAATGGTAGTTGAAAATATTGTTATGTGATTCCTTATTTCCAGATCATCTGCCTGTTGTTTCAGTTACAAAAATTCATGTTCCTCTTTTACCTATATCAAATCCCGATTTGGAAGATTAGCATTTTAAATAATTATTTCTATTTGTTCAGTTACTCATGGTGTAATGATGCCCATGATGAGAGCTATATATAGCAATAGGATTACTTCACAATAAAATTTACTTACAGTGAACATTTATGAAAATGTTTATTAGGTTTCTCTGGGATCTCTGGTTAATTTAAAACCTTAGTACATTTCATCTTCATTATAGCATGTCCCAAGGAAATTTATGGCTGAAAGATTAGCATTATAAAAGGAGGACTTTAATTAGAAATTTCTATATTGTGGGTCAGATTGCTAAATCCAGGGACAATTACCTGCTTCCTGAGATATGTAGTTCTCTTTCTGAAACATTAAAATTTACTTTATAATACCTCAAAAAGCCATTTTCAAGTGGAATTTTAGATCATTAATGGAATTAGAAATAAGATGTTCCCATGGATTCTTCTCCTTCTATTTCATAATTTAAATTTCATGTGAGCCAGGCAATTAAAGCCTTTTACCTATTTGGTACCTCAAATAGTTCAGGAACAAGTATGCTAGAAGCACTGCAGTATTACCATTAATTTACTAATTGCTCATTGCTCACTTGATCCTAGAAGCCAGGAATGAATGTGAAAGTATTTATTAAGCTCTTAAAAAATTGTACTATTTTTATTGCTTCATAGCCTGTGATTATAGTAATTATTTATTGAGTATGTGAAGGTATTTAGTAAGGCAATTCTAGTTGTTTCATGTATTGGTTAGAATTTTTACATGAACTATCTATAATAATACAAGTATAATATGCTAATTAGACCAGACAGCCAAATGACCTTCTGGACGACCTTCTGGACAAAGCCAGGGCTGTGAGGGCCGAGGCAGCCACCAAGGCTGTGAGGGCCAAGTCTCTTGCATGAATTTTGTATATCGGGCCCTTAGTCATAAATAAAGTTAAAAGTCAAATAATAAACTGAGAAATTATTTGTAACATTTATAACAAAATTTTAGTAGCCCTCATATATAAGTAACTCAGTAAATGAATAAGAGAAAGCAAAACATTCCAATAAGAAAATTAAGAACATGAGATAGAAAATTACAAAAGAAAAAAGTCAATATATCCGTAAGTATACAAAAATGCATTCTAGTTAATATAGATATACTTAGTACAATATTATGAAACATTTAAAATTCATGCTATAGAGGTATAATTATTGCCATGTTGTAAAGATAGCCCTGCTATATGGTTAGGTAAAAGGGAAATTTACAAATGGTATATGAAATATAATATATATACATAAATAAATATATATGTATATGCATGTTTATGGACACACAGCTTCACACATGTAGTAGTAATGAATGATATACAATATAAAGCAATGAAGTCAATTTTACCTACCAGATCAGCAGATTGGAAGGGTGATAATACAGTTGTCTAGAATATAAGGAAACAGAAAATATCATGAATTGTGAAAGGGCTTATGATAGAATAAATTGATGTTTTCTTTCTAGAGCATAATTTTTAAATAAATCACAAAATTTTAAATATGTAAAATCTGAGATTTGTGTTCATACCTTTAGAAATTTATCTAAGAGCAATAAACCGATTAGTGGAATGATGTAAGTAAGAAATAGTTAAAACACTTTTTTAAGAGTGAAAGTTTATGGTTCTATACAAATTTTACAATTATTTGTTCTATTTTTGTGGAAAACGCTATTGGAATTTTGATAGGGATTGCATTGAATCTATTGATTGCTTTGGGTATTGTGGATATTTTAACAATATTAATTCTTCCAATCCATGTGCATGGGATGTTTTCTCATTTATTTGTGTATCTTCTTTAATTTCTTTCAAAAATTTCTGATAGCTCTCAGTGTATAGGTCTTTCCTTTCTTTGGTTAAATTTATTCCTAGGCATTCTATTCTTTTGTATGTAGTTTTAAATGAAATTGTTTTCTTCTTTTTTTAAATATATTTTCATTGATTTCAGAGAGAAAGGAAGAGCGAGAGAGAGATAAAAACATCAATGGTGAGAGAGAATGTTTGATCTCTTGCCTCCTGCACGCCCCACATGGGGATCAAGCCCACAACCCAGGCATGTGCCCTGACCAGGAATTGAACCATGACCTACTGGTTCATAGGTCAATGCTCAACCACTGAGCCAAGCCGGCTGGGCTGAAATTGTTTTCTTAATTTCTGTTTCTGCTTGTTCATTTTTGGTATATAGAAATGCTTAGTACAACATCATGAAACTTTTAAAATTCATGCTATAGAGGCATAATTATTGCCATGTTGTAAAGATAGCTCTGCTATGTGGTTAGTTAAAAGAGAAAGTTTCAAATAGTATATGAAATATAATAATATATCATATATGTGTGTATGTATATGCATGTTTATGCACATGTATCTTCACACATATTCTACCAGTAGTACCAAATGGTTATCTAGTTTATATGTTCTGTTCTAAGTTAGATGTATGGACTGTAAATACCCATTTCCCTAGTCCCATGCCCATAACTAGGATTCCAAGTCATATATTAATGTAATACACAACCTTATTTGTAGTTATTCATGGATCCCATTAACTTTAATAGAACATTTGAACATTTAAGGAAATAGAAAGAAGCCAAAGAAAATATCTAGTGTATACTTAATGTAGGCTATTCTCTATCAGGTGCATTGCTCTCCTCTCCCCCTCCCTCCCAAGTTCCTGGAAGAAGTAGCCATGTCCCTTGGGATAATATTCATGTGAAACCACAGAATGGATGACTTGGTAGGAAAGGATAACATTTTCAAACCAATTGTCTTAGGAAAAAGCAATAGTCTATTCTGTGAAACTTTTTATTGTTTCAACATTTCTCCCAGAGGGAAAATATTTCTATTTTGTTGCTATTTTTCACATTCCTTGTAGTTTACTGATTTAATGACTTCATATTTAATTATTGGCTTGGGTATGCAAGATAAGAGATCGTCTTTGCTTCTGTGGTGCTAATATTGTTCATTGGAAATTTAAAAACTTGGTAACTGGATATTTACCAACATTATTTTTAGAAAAATAAGCCATTATTACTCAATGGCCCTTGCAAAATTGAGGCAGTAAGTCTAAATAGCCTCCTAATATAATCAGTAAACAGCTATTGAGTAATTATTATGTACTGGCAACTACACTAAAGATGCTTACTGGAATAATCCGATTCTGGTTTGGAGAATTACTAATGTATCACAATATGCAGGTTAAGGACTGCTGTTGAGATTTAGTAGTAGCCACTTAACAATATTTGTTTAATGTTATCTCTATCAGCAAGGAGAATCTATTCATTGTGGTTGTTCAGTGACTCGACATGATGAAACAGCCAGTGACTGTGAAAAGGAAAAGAAAGCTCTGGAATGTATTTGACTGGCAATTAAATAGTTGGACACGAAGTGATATATGTTGCCTCGGCACTTAGCTCATTGGCCTCACCCACTTACAGAACACTAAGAAGTATATTCATATTTCATGTCTCAAATGTGAAGAGCTGTACATAAGCATGAGCATTTATGAGTGCTAAAATATCTATGAAATGAGTGCTAAAATATCTATGTAAAGATATAAAAAATGAAATAGGAAATAACATGATCATGCCATCAAGAAATTGGCTTAAATGATTTGAATTCTTCATGTATAAACTATTCATTTCCAAATAAAAATGAAATAAAGCAACTTCACTTGCTAAAAACTAATGAGAGCACGTATATGTTTTTAGACTATTATTTAATGTTCTAGTAGAAATACCCAAAATTGCAATAGAAGGCTCCCCAAGATGATGAGCACTTTGTTGGAAGAAGTGCTTAAGCCCAGACCAGATTATGAGACCGACTGTAAAAGTGAAACAGTCTTTGGACTCTTGATTCACTAACATGTTTACCTAATACATGCAGAAACCATATAGCTTTCCAAGATGACTTTTGGCTGCTTGTAAACCTAGAATCCATGATCCTAATCAATGATTCCTGTTGAACAGTGGTATCAATTATGGAGTGGGTGACAATGAACCAAGCAAGCATAGGGGACATATATAACTGCATTTTTACCCTTTAGGAATTTACAAATTGAGTAAGTAGAGACTATGTTTGGAGTGGCTTTGAACCTGGAATAACTTCACTTTTCACTCAGAACAAAATTAAAAATCCCTATGTGCTCTGTTTCCTACATATCCTAGTTCCCCCTACTGTCTTCCCTATCACTCAGTTCCAGATGCGCTGGCCTGCTAACTTTTTGTGTGAGTGTGTGTGTGTGTGTGTGTGTGTGTGTGTGTGTGTGTGAGTGTGTGTGTACACATTTAGTTTTATTGTAACAAAGCAACTTGTATACTTTTAATGTTCAAAACTGAGCATTATCTTTCCTTTCCAGTGAAACAAAAAGAAAATTTAAAAATAAACAGAACAAAATTACAATAGAGAAATGTCAATTCTGAATAAGACCCTACAGGTTCTGCTGATTCTCCCATCGAGTGGCAGGGCTCAAGTCATCATTAGGAGAGAAATTTATTTTAAAAGTATCATCTTAGACTGTAAGGATGTCTGTTAAAAATCATAATTAAACATGCCAAAGGAGAAGCCATGTTGTCAAAATGTGCACTTAACCCACCCAAACATCTCAAACCCACCCTTTGCTGACTTTTTATACCCACCCCCTTTTTCAAGTTTTTATTTTTATTTTTTTAAACAAGAGAAAGTAGACAGATACATGTTGGTGAATGCTAACTTTCCATATTCACATAGAAACACAGTGTAATCTCTTTTAATAGATAAAACATGCTTCCAACTCAAGGATTTTACTCATGTGTTTCCCTCTTCCTGGAAAGCTCTTCCCTAAATATTTTATATAACTTGCTTCCTAACCTTAATTAGTCCTCAGAAAGAACTTTTCTGACTACCCCATTTATACCACCACAATTGCTCTTTTCTTTACATGCTTTTATTACTACCAACATTATACTACATCCTTATTAATAGGTTGTTTTCCTCTAATGAATATAAATTCTAAGAAAGAAGGGACTCAGAGTCTAGAACACATACTAGGTAAGCAAAAGCTGTTGATGGAATAAATGATTAAATAGCATGTTCTTTTATATGTCCAATTATCCAATTATATTTAACATTCTAGGATAGAATCAAGTGAACATCATTATTTAGGGAAGCAGCTATTCAGGTATATGTATTAGTGCTGCCCTCATAACCTTAATAAATTGTTAAGGGTTTTAGAAGCAGGCCCTATAATCTGAACTGTGTAGTGACAGAGATTTACAACTTCTCCCTTTATTCACTATAAATTATTACTCCTATCTGCGTTATTTGAACAGGAGATCTACAGAATAAAAATTACAAGGTAGGATAGACTATATTTTAAACATCTGGTTTATTTTGTAAAGTTATCTCAGGGGTTGGGAAGGTGGTAAAAATACTGATTCACAAGCCTTATTGGATGCGGTTCATGAACCTGTAATTTATACAGCCATCCTGCAGTGGTACATGGAAGGTAGGTCCGTAGGACTTCCATTGAGTAAGTTCATCCTAAACAGTACTTTTTAGGATGTTGAGATAAGTGAATGAAAGAATGAAAATATTTTAACAGGGTCATGACTTTAGTAAATGACATTACTATAGCCATGGGGATAAGCCTGTGTTCAACAGATAAAAGACATAGGCAACTCTGGTATCTTTGCTGCCCAATGAAGCTTTATTTCTTCAATAGCATTAAGAATAGAGAGAAAGGCCCTGACTGGTTTGGCTCAGTGGATAGAGCGTTGGCCTGAGGACTCAAGGGTCCCAGGTTCGATTCCGGTAAAGGGTATATTCCTTGGTTGCGGGCACATCCCCAGTGGCGGGTGTGCAGGAGGCAGCTGATCGATGTTTCTCTCTCATCAATGTTTCTGGCTCTCTGTCCCTCTCTGTGGAGAATCAATAAAATATATATTTTTTAAAAAGACTAGAGAGAGGAAAATCATCATTTATTGACTAAGGCTGGAGAAGGAATTGTTGAAAAGTGATATAAGAATTAATCCCAGAGAAGAAACTATAAGCAGATAAGTAGATATGGATTCATAAACTACTCCCTCCAACTTTTTTTTTTTAATCTTCACCCAAAGATATGTTTTTATTGAGAACATTGGTGTGAGAGAGAAACATTGATTATTTGCTTCCCACATGCACTTCGACCAGGGATCAAACCTTCAACCTGTGTGCCTGCCCTGATCAGAACAGAACCTGCAACTTTTTGGTGTACAGGATGATGCTCCAACCAACTGAACTACCTGGTCAGGGCACTACTCCCTGTAATTTGAATAATATGATGATTTTCTGTTCTCAACAACTTCTACTGTGTGTGTGTGTGTGGGTGTGTGGAGAGAGAGAGAGAGAGAGAGAGAGAGAGAGAGAGAGAGAGAGAGGAGAGAAGAGAGAGAGAGAACACACATATAGGTGTAATGTTAAGGCTCAAGATTGAATTTCTATTTTAAATAAATTTTGAAAATGTCACATTATTGGCTTGTGTGAAGTTTTAACACATTTTTGAAGTAATACTAAATCTGTGTGACCCCCTTAACAAATGAACTACATGAGCAATGTAAAATGTAATACCTGAGTTTAAGTGAAGGAAGTGCTCTTCTCAATTAAAATATAGGAATTTATCGAGCTTTTTTGCCTTTTCATAAGAGGAAATTTTAGTAGTGCACAAAGTAGATAAAGTAATTTTTAGAAAAGGAACCTTTGCCTTGGTGAAACTGTGAGGGCAATATATTACTTTTGCTGAAAAAGGTTAAACATTTGATAAAACTAACATTTGAAGTCTCAATTTAAATTTTGTTATAATTTCTGAATGATATTTTAAATGTTAGAAAATTTCTAAAATATTAGGAAAAATAAGATAAGCAAGAATTAATGCTTTTATGTATAGAAAATTTGAGTATATGCAATCCCTTGAATTTTTAAAACATAGCTTTTTCTTATGGAACAGAATAATTTTGATTCTTCTGATTCAAATAAAAATCCACTCAAAATTCAGGAAGAGCCCAGCCAGCATAGCTCAGTGGTTGAGCTTCAATCTATGAATCAGGAGGTCACAGTTCAATTCCTGGTCAGGGCACATGCCCAGGTTGCAGGCTTGATCCCCAGTGGGGGGCATGCAAGAGGCAGCTAATCAATGATTCTCTCTCATCATTGATGTTTCTCTCTCTCCCTTCCTCTCTGAAATAAATAAAAATATATTTAAAAATTCAGGAATATAATTTCTGATGTAAGAGTAGAAATATATTTAGTGTTTTAGAATGGTAGAAATATTTTTCTAATAAAAGAATGCTATAGGCCGAAACCGGTTTGGCTCAGTGGATAGAGCGTCGGCTTGCGGACTGAAAGGTCCCAGGTTCGATTCCGGTCAAGGGCATGTACCTGGGTTGCGGGCACATCCCCAGTAGGAGATGTGTAGGAGGCAGCTGATCGATGTTTCTCTCTCATCGATGTTTCTAACTCTCTATCTCTCTCCCTTCCTCTCTGTAAAAAAATCAATAAAATATATATTTTTTTAAAAAAAGAATGCTATAGAATGTTGAAGCTAAATGAATTGTTTTTCTCAAAATGATTACTTTGTAATCTATCAGCAATTGTTGGCATAAAACATAGGTATATTTCATTAACATAAGTACGTACCTTAATTTTTCTTAAATATCTAATAAAATAGAAAAACTATGTGAAAATATCCATGAGCTCTGGTAACTAGGGTTATTATGGCTAGGAAATAATGCATTAGAAAGTTTTCTATAATTCAGATATTTGAAAAGATTCACAGACTCCACTGAGTATATTCATAGAAGACTTTTATCAAAAGGCAATGAGGTGGAAGGGCAAGGGAAAAAGAGGATACAGAAGCATCAAAAGTCTGAGAGCCATTTCCAGATCTAGCTTCCCATGTGCTCTTACTAATGTACATGGAAGCACTGTGTCTCCCCATTGGACCACAGGATCTGAGTGAGGAAAATCTTGCCTTTGGCAGAGATCAAAGAGTTCTCATTAGGACACCTTGAAATGCCCCTTGGTCGTGTAATAAAGCTTGCCTTGTCAAGTTGGTGAGGCTAATTACAAGGCACCAGTAAGGAAACTGACCCTGGCAATCATCACGTGAGTTTAGGATCTTAAGAAGCACACCTTAAATCTCACAACCCTTAGTTAAGCCAACAGTCCAAATGCAGACTTCCAGGCACACCCAGAGGTAGAGAGACAATTTTTACAGGCTAGGTTTAAAGCCATTCTATCTTTACATTGTCCTTTTTGATGTTCTTACTAAAGAGCATACATGTAAGACTTTTATCTGGTACCACAATATTACAAGTAATGCTAAGAGTCATTAATACAATCAGTTAATCTAGTTAGCATTGTAACATTGTTGAGAGAAAAGAGGACCTGCCTTCTCTTTCATTGATTTCACTAAAATTATTTAAATTATTTAAAAATTATGATTAGCAAATTAAATTTCATGATTATATATGTGAATCAAGA
This sequence comes from Myotis daubentonii, assembly GCF_963259705.1. Classification (NCBI taxonomy): domain Eukaryota; kingdom Metazoa; phylum Chordata; class Mammalia; order Chiroptera; family Vespertilionidae; genus Myotis; species Myotis daubentonii. The sequence continues at coordinate 115,992,035 of NC_081861.1, forward strand.
ACATAGGAATACTATAGCTACCTATTTAGGAGTACAGTTAGGCAAAAGGAAATGGACATTAATGATTTGAAAGACTTTCTTAGGGTGATTTCAGTTGCAACATGCTGTGGGAAGAGGGTGAAAAAAATGATTACTAATAACATTTTCCAAGAAATTTTAAAATTACTTTCTCTTACTTTGACTGTTATAACCCTTGTTTTCTTATTCTCCCCTTAAATCTGTCTCCCAGCCAAATAAACAAAATAGTGCTTCCATTTTCATGAAAGACAGTTCTACCTTTTCATCACTCTTTAGAAATCTTTATTGGCTTTCTACTTTCTCTCAGCCGGACATTAAATTAAGAAGCCTTCTGTTACCGTGGTTGAATTACATTGAATTCCTAAGTATCTTTTTTCCCCTTGATTTTAAGAACATTTGGGCATGAAATTGTTCATCAGTTTTACTCAGTCAACAAAAAAGAAGAAAAACAAAAAGTTAAGGCAGTTTCCATGTACTGTGTGTTTTTTACCTCTTAAAAAAATTCCCAATAAACACTGTCCCCACTGATTTTCACTCCCAAGATGCTATGCAGGTTCCTCTTCCCAGCTGCCTGAGTACACTGGTTTGGGGTCCCAGCATAGGGTTGAGGCACCATTCTCCCCAGGGGGGGCTTTTGTAGCCGAAATGTCCTTCTAGCTAGCTTGTGAGACTCCAAACCTTGGTGCAGGGGCCAGCACTTTCTGCATCTCCAACTTTCTGACCAGTCTCTGTATAGTTTCTTCTAGAAATCCTTGAATATAATACTCCTGTTCAGCAGTCTTTCAGTTGGTCATTGAGGTTGATTGCTCTGTATTTTAGCTGTAAATCTGGTTTGGCACTGGGAGGAGATGTGTATAGCTTCGACCTACTCTTCAGCCATCTTGGATCCTCCAAATATTTTTATTTTTAATAACAAAAATCCTCTCTCATATACATTTTCAACTTTCAATAAATGAAAAGCAGGAAAAGGAAGTAATGAGTGATATAATATTCAAAAGTCACAAATCAATAAACAAAGCAAAATAAGAAATTATATTTTAATTGAGGATATTATATGAATGCTAGCCAAAGAATAACTAGTACACTATATAATGAGGTTCCATATTTAAAAATATAACCAGAAGATATTGGGAACTAATACATGTGTGATTGTGTTATTAGTCAATTTTTTGAAAGATTTGGTTAACATTACTAACAACTGAGGGATGTAGAAATTTAACTGGACACAAAATAATTGGTCAGTGCAGATTATAAAAGATAAAAGGATATAGCAATCATTAGATTTCATAAGACCCTAAGAGTTCATGAAGTGTGCATAATAGTATCCATATCTTCATTTACATAATCTTCAAAATGTTTTTAAATTTAAATGTAGTCTACTCTTGAGTAAAGGCTCCACATTTTATGTCATATTCTCAAAGGAGTTCATTGTCCCCAAATAGTAATGAACCCCTGACAAAAACAAAATATGGTGAGATTCTGAGGACTTGGGAAGCAAGGACAATTTTTCCTTTCTATGGTATATCAGGTAATTGCTTCATGCTGTGTTATCCATATATAAAATTTAGTAGAGTGAGAAACAGGAAAAAAGGTTGATGTTTCAACTAAAAGTTGTTCATGGAAGGAAAGAAAGTAGTGCCACATGCAGTGACAGGAATTCTGTTGATCTAGGTAAAGAATACATAATTTATTTATGGATAAAAAGAATTCCTCATGTTTTATAACATGTTTGTATCCTTTTAATATACTTTGTGTCATTTTATCCCCCAATGAGCTTGAGATATAGGGGATGGAATTTAACTCTATAAACTAAGAACATGTTGAATGATTTGCTCACAGAAGAAGAATTAGAAAGCAATAGATATGAGACTCAATACCCGTTTTTTAATTCCTAGGCTTTTTCTGTTGTGTTAGCTTAAGGTACTTTCCAGATGTTGATCTTAGTGTTCTTAGGTTTATAGTTAGTGAATAAAGGTTATGTTTCACAAACACTTAAACACATTCTTTGCTATTTACTAAAAGTAAATGAAAAATACAAACAATTTAATGACAAGAAATTACAAATTAGGTAATCTCAAAGTAAAAAGGTAAAAGAAAAGCAACTTTAAAAAAATCACCTATGTAATCTTATTAACCAATGTCACCCCAATAAATTTAATAAAAAAATGAAAATGAAAGATGAGGGTTAGGCAACTGGTAATGAAGAGTAATTGCTATGAAATCCATCAGCTGTTGACTTCAATACCTTTTTCCCTGCAAGGGATCCAGATTATATTACCATCTACTTAGTTGAGAGAGAGAGAGAGATAGAGAGAGAGAGAGAGGACTATTCTGAAAAAATGTAATTTATAGCCAGCCTGTGAAAAAAATTATGTGTACTTTTTTGGCACCCTGATTTTAAGATGATCCTTTCTAAAAATTTCCATTTAATGAATAAGTGAACCAATTCAAATTGTCTTCATTTTGTTGATAATAGCATCAGTGGCATTAATGATAATGTTTTTTGAGTAACAGCAATTAACTAGATGTGGTGAACTGAACAATTAAGCATTGAATTTCAAATCAGAATATTTGGCACAGAGGATGCTGAGTGCATACTAAAATGATTGTTGATTATTTAAAGATTTATTAAATTGATAAACATTAAAGTATATTATTTCCTGTGTTACTGAGGATGCTATTGGTTTCAAACCTACTTAAGCAACAAAAATAATCTAATAACTCAGTAAAAAGTAAGTTGAAATTTTGATCAAGGATTTAATATAGAGTTTTACAATTTATTTATTTTTATAAATATATAAACACTTTTTATTGTTGATAGTATTATGGATGTCTCCCATTTTCCCTCCCTTTACCCCCTCCTCCCAGTCCCTGTCCACCCCCTGTGTCTTCACCACCTATTGCACATGCCCATGGGCCATGCATATAAGTTATTTGATTTATCTCTTTGTGTCCCCCACCCCCACATCAAGGTATCTTAGTCTGTTCCATGCCTCCATGCTTCAGATCTTATTTTATTGGTCAATTCATTTTGTTCATTCCACAAATAAGTGAGATCATGTGACATTTGTCTTTCTCAGATTGGTTTATTCCACTTAGCATAATATTCTCCAGTTCCATCCATGCTGTCTCAAAGGGTAAGATCTCTCTCTCTCTCTCTCTCTCTCTCTCTCTCTCTCTCTCTCTCTCTCTCTCTTTTTTTTTACAGCTACATAGTATTCCATTGTGTAAATGTCCCATAGCTTTTTTATCCACTCATCTACTGATAGGCATTAAGGTTGTTTCCTAATATTAGCTATTTTAAATTCTGGTGCATCTATTCATTCTGATTGGTATTTTGGGGTGTTTTGGGTTTCTTAGGATATATTCCTAGAAGTGGGATCACTGGGTCAAACGGAAGTTCTGTTTTTTAATTTTTTTGAGGGAACTCCATACTATTTTCCATAGTGGCTGAACCAGTCTGCATTCCCACCAGCAGTGAGCTAGTGTTCCCTTTTCTCCACATCCTCGCCAGTACTTGTCATTTGTTGATTTATTGATGATAGCCATTCTGACAGGTGTGAGGTGATATCTCATTGTGGTTTTAATTTCATTTCCCTGATGATTAATGACTTTGAGCATTTTTTCAGATGTCTCTTGGCCATTTGTATGTCCTGTTTGGAGGAATGTCTGTTCAGGTCTTCTGCCCATCTTTTAATTGGATTGTTTGTTTTCCTTTTGTTGAGCGTATGAGTACTTTATATATTTTGGATATTAACCCCTTATCAGATGTATCATTGGCAAATATGTTCTCCCATAAAGGGGATTCCCTTTTCATTTTGATGTTGGTTTCTTTTGATGTGCATATTTTTTATATTGATATTTTTATATTGATTATATTCTGCTACGTGAGATTGAGATGTCTGAAATTTTACTGCCTATGTTTTCTCCAAAGATTTTTATATTTTTATTCCTTACATTTAAGCCGTTTATCCATTTTTAGTTTATTATTGTGCATGGTGTTCGTTAGTGGCCTAGATTCATTTTTTTTGCAAGTGTCTGTCCAGTTTTCCCAACACCATTTTTTGAAGAGGCTGTCCTTGCTCCATCTTATGTTCTTGCCTACTTTGTCAAATATTAATTGACCATAATGGTGGGGTCAATTTCTGTGATCTTTGTTCTGATCCATTGACCTATATGCCTGTTCTTGTGCCAGTACCAGGCTGTTTTGTTTATAATGGCTTTGTAGTATAGTTTGATAACTGACCATCCCTGAGACTCTAACACAATCAGGTTGTCACACACACACACACACACACACACACACACATTTGCATGTCCACACACTTGCCCTATCACTCTCTCCCTCACTCATACTTTCTCCTTCACTCCAGTCCTGCCAACCACCATCTTGGAATCCTCAATATAGAGTTTTATTATAGAACTAGAGGCCTGGTGCACGAAATTTGTTCACTCGAGGAGGGGTCTCCTCAGCCTGGCCTGCGCACTCTCACAGTCCAGGAGCCCTCAGGGGATGTCTGACTTATAGCTTAGGCCTGCTCTCCATGGGGATTAGGCCTATACTGGCAGTCGGACATCCTTAGCACTGCCGTGGAGGCGGGAGAGGCTCCCACCACTGCCATTGTGCTTGCCAGCCATGAGCCTGGCTCAGAGTTTCTGGCTGAGGGGTGCTCCCACTGTGGGAGTGCAATGGCCACCAGGGGGCAGCTTCTGCGTTGAGTGTCTGTCCCCTGGTGGTCAGTGCACATCATAGCGACCAGTTCTTCCACCGTGCAGTCGATTTGCATATAACCCTTTTATTACATAGGATCAGGACATCTCTATTTCTCTTTTAATCTCTCAAACCCACCCTCCACGATTTGTCAGTTTCATATAGGCTGGCTTCCCTCAGCAGCTCTTGGAAGCTCTAGTTTCCTTTGTTCACATCCAAGCATTAACAGTATATTTTTCTCCAAATATCAAACAAAAGGTGTGAGCTTCTCACTGATTGGAACCTCTGAGATCATCTACTGAGAACTGAGAAGATCACTGTAGCAAAGGTGGTAGAATTATCCAGATTGGCTTGCACAAAAACCAAGCTCACATGTAGAATTGAGGGTAAGATCTATCCCATTCCAATCACTAGCTTAAATATATTTGGGGAATGGTAGAAAATAAATGGGGCGGGCAAGCTCAATGTTTGTGCCTACTACAGACTTCCTCTTTGAATACCCAACATTATGACATCCTCTCCTTAGCATATATCCACTTTCAAAAATGCCCAGATAACACCCTTGAAAAGAGAGTCTAGAACATTTTTCATTGATGACATCCAGTCTCAAGGTCAGGATATTTGGGTGATCTGCTGTCCCTTTCAATCAGTCTGTGATGCAGAGCTTCATGATCCAGTGGGCTATGATTCAATTTTAAAAATAACCAAGTCTGATACCCCAAAGTAAAAAGTAAAAGAGAACAGGATATCCTGCTTTTAAAAGATGTGTAGCCAGGCCAGCGTGGTTCAGTAGTTGAGCGTCTACCTATGAACCAGGAGGTCACGGTTCGATTCCCGGTCAGGGCACGTGCCCAGGTTGCGGGATCAATCCCCAGTGTGGGGTGTGCAGGAGGCAGCCAATCATGATTCTCTCATCATTGATATTTCTGTCTCTCTCTCCCTCTTCGTTCCTCTCTGAAATCAATAAGAATATATTGTTTAAAATATATATAAAAGGAAGAATGGAAATAAACATATATTCTGCATTGTCAGGGAGTCCCTGATTATTCTTCCTTCTTTTCATTAAAAGTCTTGCTTAATAGTTGTCTTCTTGATTATGTCTGAGATTGACATTGGAGAAAATACCATTTCAGGAGATTGTGCCATTTTAATTTTTTATTTATTGCATTTTTCAGAGTTCTGGTGTTTACCCTAGGGTTGAGTAATATGATATTTTAAAAGCAGATTTGGGATTTCTTTAGAAATCGGATTTCTTTACAATTTGTAGACCTTGAGTATTTTTTCTCTTTCAGTTCTATAACATAGTAACCAAAGTCCTCTGGTATAGAGCTAGTCTTCATATGTGAGCCCTTTTTCTTCTTCAATAGGTCTCCGTGCTTTGCACATCCCCTGAGTAAGACAATTTGCATTGAAGGGTTGTGATAGAAGGCATAGTCAATCTACCATTGGACTGTAGATTACATCTGAGCCACTTCTTCATGACAGGAGTGATCATCTACTTTATCAGAAAAGTGCTTTAGGGAAGCACTAGAGTTGATTTTTTAGTACTTAAGTCTTAAATTCTTTCCCTTCTACTTATGTTCATTAGATTTAGAATAAAAAAATTGGCTTTTCCAGTCCTATCAGGCTAAAAATGATCAGCTTCTCAAGCCATTTACATTAGAAGCCACAGGCAGCAAAGGTCTCTTTAAACAAAGCTATATTTTCTTTTTTGTATGCTTCAGAGAGGTGACTTTTAGCATGAGCATCTTTCTCTCTTGGTATAAAGAGGCCAGTAAGTGCCGACATCTTTCTTTCTATCAAGTTCCTTAATAGTGTTGGTAGGCATAGGGATGTGTCTACAGATAAAATAGGTCATTGTTTAATCAACCGTTTTTTAACCATATAACAAGTATAACCCTGAGATAGGAGGCTCCTTCTCACTCTTGGTTTTTGTCTCAAACATAATTCAGCCTACTCAGTATTTTAGGATCTGTCATCTCTTTACTCCCTGATATTTATTCAGTACAAATTAAAATGTTGCTTGTTACAGTAATGAAAAACTCATGCATAAAGTTTATGTGTTAAAACCTTCTATGAAAAATAATTGCATTTTAACATTGATAAGATCATAAACTAATTAAGGAAAGACTAACAGTGTAATAACGGGCATTAGTCATCTTATGGTTTGAATTGGCCCCCACACTCTCAAACCCCTAACTATGTATAAGGCATATATACAAGGCATATTTGATTCAGTTTTTGAATATAGTGCCTAAAAAAAGTCACTGTGAAACAGAATAACCCAGGTAATTACTTCAAGATAATTTATGCTAAAATTCTGTCATTTTACCTCTCCCTATCACATACATACCTGAACCTAAAAAGTGTTCTTTTTCTTAGTAAGTTTAATGTGGTGCTTTAGCAATTATATGAGCAGAAAGTGAAAGTATTAGAAAGGGAACAATGAAAATGAAAAATAATATTATGACTTTAATATTTTCTCCATAGATGTAATGAAATTCATTAGAAATAATTGAGTTAGTACATTTTAACTATTTACAGAGTTCTATGTTTTAAAATATAACTAATCAGATTCTCTCAGTTGAGTAAGTTCATTTTAGGTAGTAGTTTTGGAAATACATTTAGAGTGTATTTAGTCTATTACAACTGTGAATTAGATGGTACCAGCTTTTACTTTTTACATTTGTATTAAATAAAAATGCATTTGGCTTCTGTAGAGCCCTATTTGTGCATTCTTTTGTTAAAATAATAAAATTTCCAATTGATTTTCCTAAAAGAGGCAAATTCAGATGCACATACATATATACAGAATACCCAAATATTAGAGCAGTCATGTGACTTTTTCTTTTTTTAATTTATCTTTTATTGTTGAAGGTATTATAGAAGTCACCTTTTTCCCTTCATTGGCTCCCCCAACCCCGTTCCCATGTCCTCCCCATGCTTTCTTCGCGCTATTGTCTGTGTCTATGGGTTATGCATATATGTATATACATTCTTTAGTTAATCTCTTCCCATCTTCCACCCCTTCTCTCTGAAATACATCAGTATGTTGCATGCTTCAATATCTCTGGGTCTGTTGTGTTTGTCAGTTTATTCTGTTCATCAGATTCTACCTATGAGTGAGATCATGTGATATTTGTCTTTCTCTCACTGACTTATTTCATTTAACATAATACTTTCCAAGTCCCACCATGCTGTTTCAAAGGGTAAGAGATCCTTTTTTACAGCTGCATAGTATTCCATTGTGCAAATGTAGCAGGTTTTTTTTTTTTTTATCCATTCATTTACTGATGGGCATTTGACTGTTTTCAGATCTTAGCTATCATAAATTGTGCTGATATGAACATAGGGGTGCATATGTTTTTTTCCGATTGGTGTTTCAGGTCTCTTAGGATATATTCCAAGAAGTGGGATCACTGGGTCAAATGGCAGTTCGATATTTAATTATTTGTGGAAACTCTGTACTGTTTTCCATAATGGCTGCACCAGTCTACATTCCCACCAGGAGTATATTGGGGTTCTCTTTTCTCCACATCCTTGCCTGCACTTGTCATTGATGATTTGTTGAACCCAGGCTGTGGAGACAAGTCTGTGTCCTGAGCCTTGATCTTCTCAGGGAAATAACACTTCTGTATGCAAGAGATCCTTCCTAACCCTTGGCTTTCAGCCCATGGAAGGTGGGTCAGCCCCTCTAGCGACCTCCCATTTCCTACCTGTCTACAGGTATTTTATGTCCTTCATTTAAATATGTCTCCTCCTCAGGTGGACCTCAGTTGGTAGTTTTGGGTGAATATCCCCCAATTTAGTTGTATTTCCAATCTGGCCCTGGAGAAGGTGCAAGATAGGTCTCTCTATTTGGCTGCCATCTTCTTCCTTTGTCCCATATGTGACAATTTGATCCATTAAAAGTTCTTATTGTTATACTTTGGGAATTTTTTATTTGTGTGGCATAAACTTCCAGAACAATGGTTTAAATTTAATCCACATATTCACATTGTCATCACACTGCAGCTCTATTTCTCTGTCATTCTCTTGGTTCTACCCTCCTCCGCTACCTCCTTTAAGTAGTTGATTTTTTTTCTAGGATAGTTTTGTCACAATATTAAGATAGCTACCAGAATCTTCCAGTGGTTCTTTTCTTCTTTATTTCCAAGGGAAAATTTACTTTTATTCTCAGTAATCATATAAAACATCTGGGCAATCTTTTGGTTGGAATATGTTAGGTCATGTGTCTGTGATTACTATATTGTGTGGCCAGCAGAAAACCACGTATGTGGATTTATATTGCATGTCTCTTAGCCAATCACTGTGGAAAGGAGAATTCACTTATATCAATCAGGGCTCATCCCTGGATTTGGGTTGAGATTAATCTCATCCAAACCACAAAGTTGTTACACAGAGTGGGGTAGATTGAACATGTGTTAAGAATTTTTTTTTTGGTAATTTTTGAATGATTCTAATGATTTTCCGTGGTTTATTCACATAAATCTTTAATGGAATAAGACATACAATGTAGCAGTGTTCTAACATATTTGTGTTTATATAGGTGTATTTTTTGTGTTTATATAGAGGTATGTGCATTTGAATATATAATTTTTGTTATTAAAGAAATGTTTATTTTTCTTGAAAAATGTTTTTCACATCCACTATACTTTTTATCTTATATAAATTACAATTAGATGCTTTACAAAGAGGCTGCCCCACACCAATCAAAGTCATGCTTAGTGTAAATTGGGTTATCACTAATAAATCAGATATTTCTAGAGCAATACTTTAAACTCTGTTCCAGAGCTAGATATATTCAACATTTACTGAACATTTATTGAGTACATCTTATAAGCAAAGTGCTATTCTCAGTGCTCTTGTGTATATGAAGATAAATATGTGTCATAAAACAATGACAAATTGACTTTCAGAATGTATTTATTTCCCATATCATAGAATTTTTCTTTCCTGTCATTTTTCATTTTATCATAGGAAGACCTTGAGGGTTTTTGTTTCTTTGTTTGTTTTTTTTAGAATAAAGAAGAAAATAATGATACATACGCTCGCTTGAGTTAGTTTCATACTCTACAGCTTGTATAAGCAAATAAGCATATGAGAAGTAAATTGCATACATTTACATAGTTTAGATTATTATTAAATTCTCCATTTTTATATTTTCTTGTTATAGACGTCTGGCCTTCAATATGCATCATAGAATTTACAAAAACAAACAGAGTTTAATAAGTTTAGTAAAATGAAGCTATTTATCTGGATACATTACTTTGTAAAGTACAGGAAAAGAGGATCCACCTAGGTCAATCTAATGTATGATTTTCAATTTTTTAAGCAAGTTTTATTGACTTATTTATTTTAGTAGAAAAAAGTAATTACCAGATAATATCCACATTTTCCCATAAATTATGATAGTACTTGCATCATACGGTACAATATATACCTAAGAAATTTCCAAGCAATCTCTATTTTTTAACAATAACAGCACTATAAACACAATATACTTTTCTCTTTTGATTTAAAATGATATATTTATGTAAACAAATAAAAATGATATATTTATGTAACATATACTATATTTAGGTATCATGTTTATTTAAGGTAGTATTTGGACACTAGGAACCTAGTGAACTGTGTCTATATGTGTGTCTGTATGTAGGCATGTAAATTTAAAAAGTCAAATTATGGTTAATTGGAATAAGAAATCAAGTTTGATTAAAACAGTTTGATATCTGGTAATTGAAAGTGTTTATGAACCAGACATAATTCACGGAATAATGTTGAGCTGTACATTATTAAGAACATTCTACAGTCACCTAAGCCAAATTTAAGAACTGAGGGAAGAGAAAAATATCTTAGGATGATTTTTACTCATGAGTAATATTGAGACTGAAATGTTAACCATTTTATATCTACTCACTTGTAGCTGAGGATACTTTCTTTTTAAAAATAAATTTTAAGAAATGTTTTCAATTACAGTTTACATTCATTATTATTGTGTATTAGTTTCAGATCTACAGCATAGTGGTTAGAAAATCGTATCACTTGGCCTGGCCTGCGGGATCGGGCTGAAACCAGCTCTCCAACATCCCCCGAGGGTTCCTGGATTGCAAGAGGGTGCAGGCCAGGCTGAGGGACCCCACTGGTGCAAGATCAGAGCTGGGGAGGGAAGTAGGAGGTTGGCCAGCTGGGAAGGGACCACACGAGGCCTCCAGGGCACGTCTGGCCCAGCTCACTCAGTCCCTATTGGCTGGACCCCAGCAGCAAGCTAACCTACCAGTCGGAGCGTCTGCCTCCTGGTGGTCAGTGCACGTCATAGCGACCGAGCGACCGGTTGACCAGACACTTAGCATATTAGACTTTTATTATATAGGATATAGATTATTGACTCTATTCACAATGCTGTACTTTACATCCTCATGACTATTTTGTAACTTCCAATCTGTATTTCTCAATCCCTTCACCTCTTTCCCTCTGAGGATACTTTCTTAAATTGTTTCTATACATGTACCTTTATCCACACTGGCAGATCATTGCAATTCTATGTTTGGGCTGTCAAGAAAACCTAAGTACATCCTGTGGAATGTATTGTAGATGAAAAATTTTTCCCACTCATCTACACACATTTCCTCTGTTTACAAGAACATGGTCTTAACATTATAATGATTTTGGCCTTGACAGAATCTGTTCAGATTAATTCAGTGTTCACTACTGCAATAGCAGAATAGGCCGTAGTTTTGTAACTTTTATTTTAAAATTATTTGAAGAAGAAAAATTTCACAGTGTACCATTATGAGTCTTCATTAAAAATAAAGTTATTTGTTTCATTTTAAGTAATTCTCGATACCTAATAAGTCAGTGTGTTTCTCTTGCTTACTTTCTTGAAATTCAGAGTAGACCAGGGTTTTCAAAATGGTAACACATACATGTTATCATTGTTGATTGCTATTATAACCATTTTGTTACCATCCATTGTACACTTACTATATGGCAGGAGCACATGGCAGTTTCTTTGAAGATAGTGTCTGTAATATTTATCACCAATCAACCTTCCAATTTACAGAAAAGTTAAATGATTTTTCTAAAAATCACCAAGCTATTAAGTGGAGTAAAATGGAGTCCAGGCATCTTGGATTCCGAAGCCCATGGCTTTTAAATTATATCTTCTGGCCTTTCTGTAAACATTTATTATTAATTTATAATAGTACTTTAAAATTCACTTGATAGTATGTGAAGTTCAAACATTGATAGCTTAACCCTGCAAGTATTTTTTGATGATATAATTGTGCTAACAGCTAGGTGTCATTTGATTTGTCTTCAAGTTCCATATGGACTAGAAGAGGAGATACTCTTATAACTGCTTTCAGGCACAGTAGAATTAAGAAGTATAATACCCCAGCTGGTGTGGTTCAGTGGTTGAGTGTCAACCTATGAACCAGGAGGTCATGGTTCAATTCCTGATCAGGGCACATGCATGTGTTGTGGGCTCAATCCCCAGTATGGGGCATACAGGAGGCAGCCAATCAATGATTCTATCTCATCATTAATGTTTCTATCTATTGCTCCCTCTCCTTTCTTCTCTGAAATCAGTAAAATTATATTCTTTTTAAAAAGAAATATAATAGATGCTCATACAAATTCCCTGGGAGTACAAACCACAGCTTCATAACTCTTGACTTAGAAAGTTATAGGAGGTGTAACTGAATGATTAGCCCTGATAGGTAAGTATGGTTTTCATAGGAGGATATGCCCACAGAAAAATCACACCACTTTATGGAACTACATGAGAAAGACATAGAACTATGAATCTTCAGTTTATTTTGCAAATGACATGTAGGGTATATGGTGGTAGGGGAAAAGTAGGAGAGGCAACTGGAAAGGAAGGTTGAAAACAAATTGTGGGGCATCATAATATTATGCTAAGGGGGTGCATTTATTCAGAAGGCTAGAGAAGGCCATTGCCAGGTTTTGAATATGGACCTTTGTATTTATACCCAGCCTTTAAGGAGCTAATTCTAGAGGCATTTTGGTATTTGAAAGATGGACAAAAAGGGCCATGCTGAGTTGGTAGAGCCTGTGTCACCTATATGTGGAGCTCTCTAACTATGTTTGGAAACCAGTGTTTATTCTCAAGGTATTAGTTAAGACCAGTGACAAAGACATACAACATAGGCACTGAGATGGAAAGAGATATCAGAGCAATCCTTACAAGTAAAAAGTACAGTACTACAGTAAATTTGGAGAGGTCCAAGGGCAGAATACTTGGGAACACACACACACACACACACACACACACACACACACACACACACACACATATGCTGAGTATTTCCTTCCCATGTCCCGTGTGGGTCAGGGTTCAGGAACTGGAAGCAGAGCCGCACACAAATGAAAATGAAGACAAGAGATAATTTGGGAATATTGGGGGACCAGGCGGGCAAGTCCAACTCAGGAGGAAGGACTTCTCCCCGTGCTCAGGCCTCACCAAGCTTTTATTGATCTGGGATGCACCCATAGCATAGCGCTTAGGCAGGTGACCCCTGGCAACAGGCAGACTCGCCCATCAGCAAGGATTTACATAATAATAAATGGGGGAGTAGTTTCAGCTACCACTGTCTGGACAAACAGAGGTGGCGCCTAGCTCAGACATTTGCTAGGGCTTCAAAGGCACCCAGCCTTGGGGGGGGGGGGTTTCTCTGTCTACACTTATCAGATAGTGAAGGCAATAAACAGTTCCCTCCCCCCCACACACACACATACAAACAAACTAGGAGAAACATGAGGGAGTGGAGAGATAGGTGTGATAATAGAACTTTCCCTTAATAATACTATAACACAGATTTAAAAAGACATACTTTGAAGAATGTGGACATTTTAAATAGTGTCAGATGCTATAATGGAATTGAAGGGGACAGAGATGGGGGAGAGGCAGCTGTATCTGAGTTCAGTGGTGAAAGCAAGGAAGAGATGGAAGAGTATATTGGTCGCGAACCTGTTCTCTGTGGATCACTGGTAGTTTGTGAGGTCCAAAAGGTTGGCGTTTGGTGGAATATTAGATTGAAGAATGATACAATTGGACAGATATATGTTAGACTGGAAAGGTTTAAGCAAGAGTTTAGATATATTTTGTGGTAGGAATCTGTAGTACACTATATTTACTATACTTTGTTCTATTCTATCTAATAAAGAGGGAATATGCTAATTGACCCTCACACCATCGGAGAGATGGTGGCACCCACAGTCAATAAGGAGGGAATATGCTATTTGACTGCCCCACCCTCAAAAATGGCAGTGCCCACAGCCACAAGATGGTGGTGCCCAGCCCCTTAGCCCCACCAGGGAGGCAGGCATACAGCAATAATACTTGGGAACACACAAGTATTCCCAAGGGGGCAGGCCTGGCCACTCCCCGTGCCTGCCTCTGGAGTCTCCCAGTCCCTTCAGTCCCTCAGCTGCCCAGGGCCAGCCCAAGGTGCAGGCAAGCCTCAGATGGCGGCTGCCCAGCCGCCCAGGGCCACCTGAGGCTCAGATAACCAGGTCCAGCCGAGGCTTGTGCTGCCAGCAGTGGCAGCAGCAGAGGTGTGATGGGGCATCACCTTCCCTTGATCACCAGGTCGTTCCCGCCTCTGAGCATTCCCAGACTGTGAGAGGGGGCAGGCCGGGCTGAAGGAACCCCCGCCCCCCCCGCCGCAGTGCATGAATTTTCATGCTCCGAGCCTCTAGTGTATAATAAGTAGTATGAAACTATGAAGGTTGTTTTTGTGGACAAACAGGCACATAAAATCTACATGGACATTTATGATATGTCATCAGTAGTAAATTTTTATCCATTAATATTTAATACAATTCCAATTTTAGTAAGTGAATATTATTATCGATCCCTGTTTAATCATTTTTCAGTGCTTTAATTCTCAGTGTATTTTCTCCCTTTATTAAAAAATAATATTTTGAATTCAAGTTTTGTCAGACAGCAAGATGGCATAGGGCATAGCGTACAGACCATGACATAGCAGAACATTTTAACATGATTTGACTTTAAAAAACACAGTAAAATAATGATCAGGTTAAACTTTGTTTTAAAACGTTTCCTGCTGGAATTTTATTATTTATGCAAAAGCTTGCTGATCAGTAGGGCTCTGCCTCCTGATGCCAGGTTTTTTTTTTTTTTTTTTGCACTTCCTACAGTCTATGTGAATAATGCACAGGGGCTATGGGGCTTGTTAAGCCAACTCTAGAAAAAACTGTCTGAAAAACATCATTTCCCATACATAGTCAAGTAATGCAGGGACTTTTCTGTTTAGAAAAATGCCAATGAATGTTCTGAACTTCTTAAAATTTTTTTTACCTGAAGATATGCTTTTATTTGATTTTAGAGAGAGAATCAGGGAGCAGGAGAGAAAGAGAAACATTGAATGTGAGAGTGAAACATTGATTGATTGCCTCCTGTGTGCCCTGACTGGGGATAGAACCTGCAACCTGGGTATGTGCCCTTATCATGAATTGAACCTGTGACCTTTCAGTGTATGGGGTGATATTCCAAGCAACTGAGCCACACTGGCCAGGGCAATGTTCAAAGTTTCGATGGCTAGTTTTGACATTTGTAAAACCGAGAAAGTAATTATTCTTGACTCGTAGTCCACAAATTGATGTGCATATGAACATGAGTGTATGCATTATGGATGTTTAATGATTAAATATGATTTAAAATATAAGATGACAGTAATCAGGGCTTGGTTCTTAGACCCCATTTATTTCCCTGATGGTCTCATCTAGCATCATGATATCAAATACTATCTGAAGTGATTGCCTTTCAAATGTTTACCCCAGTTCAGAACTCTGGTTAGCCACGGCCAGCATGGCTAGAGAGGCACCAAACCTGAGTAGGGCGGCTGGGGATTGAGAAAAGGAAAAAAAAAAAAAAGACAGACACAAAGACTTTAAGTAAAGCTGGGGCCAGGTGGGACACTGTTCTTGGATGGAGAGGCAGTGACCCAGGGCTAGTGCAGTGGACTTATTATATACGGTATGCTTCCAGGAAGTTTTACTAGAGTTTAAGACAAAGGAAACTATGTGAAATCATGGTTCAAGGTCAAGATGCAATTCTTCATTCTTGTGGCTTCTTTGTAATTGTCACTCCTGTCTGAGCCTGGATAATTGTGTCCTTTCCTGGTGCCTGGCTGAACTTAGATAATGAAACCCACCCCCTGGTGCCTAAGCTAAAGGTCAGGCTGACAACATACCTGCCTCTGGCAAGGTATGTTTGCAGGATGTGGCTCTGCCGACACCACTGGACTCAGCCGACAATTAGCTCATGTGCCTTCCCAGGTGCTCTCTACACAGATCTTTCTGCTAAACTCCACATTTAGATACACAATCATTTACTCTTAGTTCAAATTTAACATGTTCTAAACAATCAACCTCCAAATCTGTTTTTTCAGGAGCTCTTCCTATCACAGTAAGTGGCTTCTCCATTCTTCCAGTTGCCCCAGTCAAATATTTTGGAGGCCAGCTTAGTCTCCCGTTTTCTCACATCCCATATTATCAGTCAGAAAATGATGCCAAGTCACCTTCACCAGTCTGTATCCAATTCTGATAGCTTCTCATCACCTCCATTGCTACCACTGTCATCTCTGGTGTGAATTACTGAAGTAGCCATTTCAACTGGTCTTCCTACTTTGGCTCTTTTCTTACCTACAATCCATTTTGTCTGTCACATGGTCCTCTTAAAATGTAAGTCACATATCACACTGCTGCTGAAAATCTTCCAGTGGCTTGCCATTCACTCAGAATAAAATGTAGTCCTGCTGTCTTGTAAGCCCATACAAATCACTTCCCTCTCCCCCTTCATTTCTTCTCTGTCCTTATCTTCCATCATTCTTACCTTCTCTCATTCCACTAAAGTCATACACAGCTGCATGCTTTTGTCCAGTACACATTTCCCCACATATTCCTCTCTCTCAAAATTTTAAGTCTTTTCCTCAAATGATACTCAGTGATATTTTCCCTGACCATCCTGTTAAATCCATGCTATCCCCTTCCTTCCCTGGAACTTCTTACTCTCCTCCCTTGCTTTACTTTTCTTCATAGCACATACCAGCTTCAAATTATCTTGTTTATTTGTTTAGTATGCTTCCCCTAATAGGATTAGTTCCATACAGATGTGGATTTTTGTCTGTTCTGTATATGATTGCATTACCATTGTGTGGAACAGCACATCACCCTTGGTAGTCACTCAGTAAATATTTGTTGAAGACTCACTGTTGAAATACGTTCCTTCTATTCCCACTTTGCGGAAAGCTTTATTTTTTTCCATAAATGGGTCCTGGATTTTGTCAAATGCTTTTTCTGCAACTATTGATAAGATCATGTGATATTCATCCTTAATTTTGTTTATGTGGTATATCATGTTAATCAATTTGTGGATATTTTACCAACCTTGCATCCCAGGAATGAATTCTACTTAATAAACAAAATCACCATCCCCTTGGGATGGGTTTCCTGGTTATTCTCCATGACTGATCATAACTATTCTGGCTGTGTTACAATGTAGATATCTCAGGTTGGTAAAAAATGATCAAAACACTTACTTGTGACCCCAAATGTGCATTATCTTTAGTGTTTTCAAAATAATTATATATTTTGGGATGTTTATGAATATGTATAATCACAAAATCATAAGTCTTTCTGAAAAACAGAACATGGAACTCATGAGCATATCATCTGAGGGCACAAAACATTGTTTTCTAGGAGTTCTATCAAGTACTTCCTAGTGCAGACATAAATTCATAACGTGCAGATCTGCTTGTCTTGGACACAGGATTGCCACCATGTTGATGGTTCTTTGGCATTACTGGTGCGGGTGGGGAGCATTGGGCTTGGCCTGGTGCTTTCATGCCAGGCTACAAACCAAGGCTATTGTGGTCATACTTTCATTCATTAGTAGTGGCTTTTTCTGCCCTGACTCCCCGTATTCCATGCTGTGCCCCTCCCAGGGCCCTCTAAACTTCAGTTCTAGTTATTCTTTACCTCAAGTAGTTTTCTGTTTCTAGAGGACAGTCAGCAATATTGGTGGCATCAAATGCACAGGCAAGCGTAAACCAAACAAACAGCTTTCCAATTGATTCTTTTTACCAGGCAAACACTTTTCTCCCCAAGAAACTATTTAGGTGTCAGAAATCTTCTTTTGGAAAGCTGATTTTCAGTTTCTTGTCCCCATACTGAAAATGCTCAATATATTGGCAATCAGTTTCATATATTGCTCACTGGAAAGTGATATCTGTTAAATGCTAAAAATTAAGGACTCGGAGTCCTATAGGATGCTAAAACCTCCAATCAATCAGTCAATATTTCAGACAATACAGTGGGAGAAAAATCAGTAAAAGCAAATTGCCAGTGTATTAAATATTTTTGTGGATCCCATTTTGGCTAATTTTTCTAGCATTTTAAAATGCTCAGTTCTTGAAAGTTTCCCATCTCAAACAATTTGATTCTTGACAAAGTTGTTTTTGGGAAAAATGTCTTGGTTGTTGAACAGAACTTTGGTTCTCAACCTGACAACCCTTCAGCATGGCAAACAACATTTCTCGGGCCACAAATAAAGGAGAGAATGGATGTCACTTTACCTCTAAACCTCAGTTGTTAACCTCTCAGGAAATTGTACTGTGAATATTTTTGTGTTTTTGCTTTTGTTGCTGGCAAATGGATGATTAACACAATGTTAAATTATAAAGAGGCCATCAAAAGTGCTAAAGTTGCTAAGGGGGTGAAAGAAACAATGATCATAGGCAATTGAGGGGGTAGAAAAAATTTGTTGATTTGGGTAAATGAAAAGCAGGTAGCCTGTGACAGCATTTCAGAGGCAGTGATATATGAACAAGCCAAGATGCTACATACTGACTTCCTGAAAGACATCCCTGGAATGAGTGCTGAAAGTGATTCATTTAAGGCAAGTAGAAGATGGTTTGATAAATTTAATAAAAGAAGCATTTGTTTATAGATTATACAGTACATTAGACATATACTGTATTTAAGAAAGGTTAAAACATGGAATCATTTGTGGTCTGGAATGGATTAATTAAATTTAAATTATTTCTAATGGAAAAAATGATTTAGTTTTTGAACAAATGGGTTCTTGAACAGCCTTCCAGAAGAATTAAGTTCGAGAACCAAGGTTCTACAGTATGTGCTGCTTATAAGGAGCAAATTTAATTTTTTTAAATTTTGGCAGCCTTTCCTTCCTTAGCCTGAACTTTCTTACTGAGGTGCTAATGAGCTGTGAATAGGCCAAATGAAAGAGAAATAGGAACTCCAGATAATCCATACTCTGATAAACTATTCCCACGATAATTGGTGGGTTATGGTTCTTCTGGGACAGTGGGAAAAATAAGCAGTGTTTGCCAAGTCTGTGGAGCAGCTCGTGTTAATAACATTGTAAAAGAAATTTACAAGGCAATCACCATCCTTTTAAACAAATATCATGTGTGTTCCTTCAGGGCTGGGCCAAATTTGATTATCTGAAAAGGTTTGTAAGTCCGATTGAGCAGAATCGCAGCATTTCTAAATCAAGAGATTTGAAACATACTTGTGATTATTTCCCTTCTGGCATAAATGAATTTCCTTTTCCTGATTTATGGTTTCCTCAGAACAAATACGTTTGGCCTTCCTGTTGTGCTCATTTGCATGGTTTTTAATTCATCTTCATGTTAAGGTTTTTAATTGCTACCATATTTTAATATGCAAGATTTAATTCATTGTTTTAATTTATGTATGTGGTGATAATTCTGCTCCCTTCCTGGTATAATATGAAAGTAGGCCAACATGTAAACAATACTTTTTTAGAGGATAAGTACTAATTTTATAGAAAAATTTTAAGGGTTATACAAATCAAGAAAATGGTAACTGATTCTATTCAAGAGTATTTAAAAATATAGTGAAACATTGTTTTTAAATATAGTATTAATTATCTCAGTATGTGAACAATGAAAATATTCCTTCTGTTTATTTCGCTTCCTGTTTTCCAAAGTAGAGCAAACACTTTGAAATATTCCAATAGACATGTTTTAAATTTCAACATGTTAGAAGTATGATTATATAGCAATAAAATAATCCCAGTGATATTGTTGCAACCTATCTTATAGTATCCATAATTTTATGTGGTGATTTAAACATTTAAATATATAAATTTTAAGGCACTGTCCTATTGAAGCTCATGCTAGATTTAAAATAAAATCTTTATATGAACAAGTTATCTATTGAGAATACAGATATTGTACACCAAAGCTAATCCTATATAATAAAGAGCTAATATATAAATTGTCATCACACACTCGTGCCCTTGTGCTAGGGCCAGGGGACCTGAGGCTGTGCCCCTCGCCCTGCAGGGCTTGACGGGGGTGGAGCCGGCTGGGTCTGGGTCTCGCACGATTTTGAGGCATGCGCTTGTGGGCAGGGACTTGACTCTGGGTCCCGTGGCATGCCCCAGACTCTGACAGGAGGGAGATTTTCATATACATTTTACTAATTTTCTTTCATTTCTGACACTTTTATTATAGAGAAAGGGCAAATAGCAATATTAAAATATTTCCTCTAATTCCCTTTTAATGTGCACACATTTTGTGCACTGAGCCACTAGTCATTTTATAAACATGTAAAATTAGAAAGGACTAGGGGTAAGAGAGACTGGATGAATCAGAAAATTCTAGTAATATCTCTAGGATTGTTTGAGTGGCTTATAATTATTCCATTTATATAAAATATGGTATATTTTTACATTTTAATTTTTAAAATACTTTTTATCCATTTTAGAGAGGAAAGGAGAGGGAGAGACAAAAAACATCAATGATGAGAGGGAATCATTGATTGGCTGCCTCCCACATGCCCCCTATATTAGGGATGAAGTCCACAACCCCGGCATATGCCCTGAATGGGAATTGAATTGTGACCTCCTGGTTCATAGGTCAACACTCAACCACTGACCCACACCAGCGGGGTTACATTTTAATTTTTAAATGCAAATTTACCTATCTAGCTCTCTCAGAGTAATGCTTCTGCCCCTTAAGATATTAAAAATATTTCTGGCAACATAGTTAAAATTGCAGGCTTCTGTGAGACAAATACTGAGTTTAACTCCCATCTCCTCTCTTTATTAACTGTGTGACCTTGGGCAAGCTCTTAATCTCTATGAATCTGGTCTTCTTACTATAAAATGTGGACTGTAATAATCCCTTATTTTCTAAGGTTAAATTAGATAGTTTAATCGTGTACGTACTTCACTACATCTTAATAAATGGTAAACACTTCATGCATGATACTTGTATTTTGATTATAACTCCTACAGGCATTTAGAGGATAAAGAAAGCATTACAGATTAGAGCATAATCTAGAAAGTGGGAGCACCTACCTGGGAGATACACAAGATGATCCTCTGGTGTTCTAAAGAAATCATTACAGTGTCTCTTCATTTTACTTAAAATTTAGAAAGAAATAAAAATTTATTAATTTTTAATATACAGGTTTTGGGATCATTTTATATAATATACAGGGGTGGGCAAAAGTGGGTGGGCAAAAGTAGGTTTACAGTTCATATGGAAAGACACATAGGTTATGATTATTACAAGAACTTTATTGACTCAAAATAATGTCACAATGCAACTGTAAACCTAGTTTTGATATCCACAGTGAAAAGCCAGTGTATTTGAAACACTTATAAGTAGAAGAATACTTATAATATTTTGTAGTAAAAGAGGAGAGTCTCAGCAAATCGTTTTACTACACAGAAGTGTTCTAGTTACATCATCACAGAGTAGTTGAAAAAATATAATACATATTTTCCTTTTTTAAAGTGTTTCAAATACACTGAATATTTTTTGTGTTGGAAAATAGTTCCAAGTACTATGTTATTTCTCAGATATTTCCAAAAGCCTTTAAAGCACTTGAGCTCTCCCTTCAAGGTAAAATTCGGTATTATCAACCATTAAGAAGGAACTGAATTTTATTAGAAATTCATGCCATGGAGAGAGCATTTAAAAAATGAATATTGCCGAAACCGGTTTGGCTCAGTGGATAGAGCGTTGGCCTGCGGACTGAAAGGTCCCAGGTTCAATTCCGGTCAAGGGCATGTACCTGGGTTGCGGGCACATCCCCAGGAGGAGATGTGCAGGAGGCAGCTAATCGATGTTTCTCTCTCATCGATGTTTCTAACTCTCTATCTCTCTCCCTTCCTCTCTGTAAAAAATCAATAAAATATATTAAAAAATGAATATTGGGCAATATTCTCATCATAAGTATGTGAGTTGTAAAATCTTCCACATCTATACACAGAAACATGAAAAGGAAAAATTTAGATCTATTTAAAGTATTACAAATTAAATCAGTATGGTTTTGAAATCATATTATAAATGTAAAAATATTTTCACTTGACATTTTAAGAAATCTAGATTTAGATGATAGAAGGTGAAACTTTATTAGCCTGATTAAAAGACCTGATGGATTGGATAAAAGTGAATAGGGCAGCTAAATTGAATTGGTTCTCAAATTTGCTATTGAGCAAATTATTTTACAAATGTAGAATGTGCATTCACAAATATAATTTTTATGAAGATAAACAATTTACCAAATTGGAAAGCATCATTGTAATGAATCAGGAAAAGCTATAGAGTAAATGAAATTTGAGCTGGAACTTGAAGGAGAATATGATTTAAATGTGTTTGGGAAATAATTTTTATTTCATTTTGTTTTGTTTGTAGCAGTAGAAAAAAACAAATAGGAAGGTGTAACATGAAACAGGTTATATGTAGTTTTACAAAGCCATGAAAGAGAGAATGGAAGGAAATATCTGAGCCCCTTACATGATAGGTTATGAATTTGGGACTTTATTCTAAGAGTAAAGCCACTGAAGGTTGTAGCATATGAGAATAACACTTTCAATACAAACTTTGCAACTAATCTCGAGTTGGATTGAAGTAAGCAAATGATGGAGGAGAGAATGTTATTAGTATTCAGTGTATTTGAAACACTTTAAAAAAGGAAAATATGTACTTCATCTATATCATATCAGTTTATATACTCCTATAGAAAGAATAATTGGTTAGAGATTCTCAAGCTTTTCAAATGTAGAACTTCTTTTAAAGCATCAAAGCATTTTAAGATCCACACAGGTTGAGAAAATACATTATTACAAATTAGAAGCCAGGTGCATGAAAATTCATGCACTTGGTGGGGGGGGTGTCCCTCAGCCTGGCCTGCGCCCTCTCACAGTCTGGGAGCCCTTGGGGGATGTCTGACTGACGGCTTAGGCCTGCTCCCCCTAAGCCACAATCTGGCCTCCCTCTGTGGGAGGTGACTGGCAGACCCTTGGCTGTGGTGGCTGAGGTGGAGAAGGTGGCAGCGGCGGCGACAGCTCTGGGGTTTGCGTCTCGGGGTGTGTTGTCCACCACTGCTGCTTCGGCTTGGTATGTACAAATGGCTGGTTAGGATTCTCGGCACCATTTTCCGCTTCTGCGACTGGTCGGTGCCCCCTGTAGGCCCTGCTGAAGCGATGGCGCTCGAACAGCACTCTTTTTTCTACAGTGGACACTGATGAAATACCAGCCAAAAGACCAAGATTAGATTGCTTTATTCACCAAGTGAAAAGCAGTCTCTACAATGCTGCCAGCTTGTTTGGATTCCCATTACAGCTGGCCACGAAGCCCATGGTAGCTTCTGTAGCTTCTGCTTATAACGGAACACGGAACGTGGCTCCTTCAGCAGAGGTATTTTCAAACTCTTCATCTTGTGAACTGACAGGTTCCGGATTCTGGAAAAACATGCTGAAACTGGGTAATAAATCTCCTAATGGAATAAGTGATTATCTGAAGATCAGAGTGACAGTAACTCGAGATCAGCCTTGCAGAGTCCTGCCTTCCTTTGGGTTTACTTTGAACTCAGAAGGCTATAATAGAGACCAGGTGGCTGCCACCATAGCAAAGGCAATCCAGAGAGTTCCTTAATGTGGAAACCTCAGAAACAGGTTGTAACAGAAGTGATTATTGAAGAGGGTGGCAAGGGTCTGAGGCGTCCCATTGTACTGTGGAGGAGGGTGTTCAAAAAGAGGAAAGAGAGAAGTACTGAAGGTTATTGGAGTGACTTAAAGAAGGTGTTCATGGAAACTCTGTTCCTCCTGTAACTTCAACTCATTATAGTTCTCAAAGAAGTCGCATGGATACATTAAAGACCAAAGGCTGGGGGGAAGAGCAAAGTCATGGAGTCAGAACAACTCAGTTTGTTCGAAAACAATATAGAGCTGCTGAAACAAGGGGAACTCTATGTCCAATGAGAGTGAAAAGAGGTGTTCAAAGGGGAGAATTTCAGATATAGAGAAGACAGTTGGAATTAGACTTGAAAATGAAGGTAGGGACTCTCATAGCCAGTTAGCCTAGAGGTCAAATCACACCCGGTATTGCCGACAACAATCAAGGCTTAACTACAACAAGACTGCGCACAAAGACCTCTAGGGGGTGCACCAAGAAAGCATAAAAAATGCGGAGACAAAGAAACAGGACAAAACTGTCAATGGAGGATATTGAGTTCAGAACCACACTTTAAAGGTCTCTTAAGAACTGTCTAGAAGCCGCCGATAAATGTAGTGAGATCCTCAAGGAATCTAATGAGACCCTCGATGTTATGATAAAGAACCAACTAGAAATTAAGCATACACAGACAAAATAACGAATACTATACAGACTCCCAACAGCAGACCAGAGGAGCACAAGAATCAAGGCACAGATTTGAAATGCGAAGAAGCAAAAAACACCCAACCAGAAAAGCAAAATGAAAAAAGAATCCGAAAATACGAAGATAGTGTAAGGAGCCTCTGGGACAGCTTCAAGCGTACCAACATCAGAATTATAGGGGTGCCAGAAGATGAGAGAGAGCAAGATATTGAAAACCTATTTGAAGAAATAATGACAGAAAACTTCCCCCACCTGGTGAAAGAAATAGACTTACAGGTCCAGGAAGCGCGGAGAACCCCAAACAAAAGGAATCTAAAGAGGACCACACCAAGACACATCATAATTAAAATGCCAAGAGCAAAAGATAAAGAGAGAATCTTAAAAGCAGCAAGAGAAAGAAACTCAGTTACCTACAAGGGAATACCCATACGACTGTCAGCTGATTTCTCAACAGAAACTTTGCAGGCCAGAAGGGAATGGCAAGAAATATCCAAAGTGATGAATACCAAGAACCTACAACCAAGATTACTTTATCCAGCAAAGCTATCATTCAGAACTGAAGGTCAGATAAAGAGCTTCACAGATAAGGAAAAGCTAAAGGAGTTCATCACCACCAAACCAGTATGATATGAAATGATGAAAGGTATCCTTTAAGAAGAGGAAGAAGAAGAAAAAGGTAAAGATACAAATTATGAACAACAAACATGCATCTATCAACAAGTGAATCTAAGAATCAGGTGAATAATCTGGTGATCATAATAGAATCAGGGACATAGAAAGGGAATGGACTGACTATTCTTGGGGGGGTAAGGGGTGTGGGAGATGCGGGAAGAGACTGGACAAAAATCGTGCACCTATGGATGAGGACAGTGGGTGGGGAGTGAGGGCGGAGGGTGGGGCGGGAACTGGGAGGAGGGGAGTTATGGGGGGAAAAAAGAGGAATAAATGTAATAATCTGAACAATAAATATTTAATTAAAAAAACAAAAATAAATAAAATAAAACATTTAAAAAAAAGACAATGAAGGTAGGAGGGGACACCAGCTGGAACCTGACCTGTCCTAAGAAGTGTCAGCCCGACTCCGCCTGGGCAGTGGGAGCAATGGCTTATGCAGGAGGAAAATGTCAACACTTGAGACAAAAGAAAAAAATTGCTCAGGCAAAGAGAGAGATAACAGAACAGATGATCTTCTTGAACTTACAGAGGACATGGAAAAGGAAATCAGTAACGCCCTGGGCCATGGCCCACAGGATGAGATCCTAAGTAGTGCTTTCAAATTGCGCATCACTCGAGGGGACATCCAGACCCTGAGGAACTTTCACTGGCTCAATGATGAAGTCATTAATTTTTACATGAATCTTCTCATGGAAAGAAATAAAAAACAAGGCTATCCAGTACTTCATGCATTCAGTACTTTCTTCTATCCCAAATTAAAGTCTGGGGGTTACCAAGCAGTGAAAAGATGGACCAAAGGGGTCAATCTCTTTGAACAGGAACTAATTCTGGTGCCTATTCATCGGAAGATACATTGGAGCCTGGTGGTGATAGACCTAAGAAAAATATCTGGATTCTATGGGACAGAAGGGCAACAAGATCTGTGAAATTCTCCTTCAGTATTTTCAGGATGAAAATAAGACCAAAAGAAATGTCAATCTGAATCTTTTAGAGTGGACGCACTACAGCATGAAGCCACATGAGATTCCTCAACAGTTGAACAGGAGTGGTTGCGGAATGTTTACTTGTAAAGGCATGGTTTTGTCAGGTGTCACCACTGCCATTGGGACAAGTAGAATGGTAATGGTCCCTATGATGCTGCTGAGCTGTGCATTGGAGAATGTTTCCCAGCATGCTTTGCCTCTACCTACTATATGTCCTAGATGTCAGCAGCACCCTCCACCCCCAGCAGTGACAAGCAAAACTGACTCCTGCTATTGTCCAATGTTTTCAAGAGAGCAAAATAGCCACTGGTTGAGAGCCAGTGGTTTAAAGTGATGCAACTAGGAATAAAAAAGAAGAGGTGGATGTGAAATAAATTGCTTGCTGGACAGCTTTTAACTAATTGTTGAAGAAAAAAGAGAAAGTCATTTTAACAAATAATTTTCCGTGTGTGTGTGTGTGTGTGTGTGTGTGTCTTTATGACGTATTTTTTATGTCAGCCTCCCTTGGGCTCTGTTTGCTTTGCTACTCATGTTTTCCATTGCCCCATTTTATAATACAGGGTGGGCAAAAGTAGGTTTATAGTTGTTTGTATGGAAAATAATACAATAATTAACAAATAAGAATACAAGAATAAATTCTGCATTTTGCATACTTAAACTGTAAACCTATTTTGTCCCACCATATATAACTCCCTAAATCTTTTTTTAGTATCTTTCCTAAATTATGGGGTGGCAGCTTATAGACCACCCTGCTTTTTGACTCTTTTACTTCAAGATGTAAGAAATGTTAGTACAATGAGAATAAAACTTGTCAAAATGTTTCACATCTTTTATTTGTATCAAATGCAAGGATCCCTTATGCACTCTTCTCAGGTCTCTGAACCCCAAGATGAAAATCTTTAATTGTCATTGGGATCCTGAAGTAGAAACTTGAAGCATGCTCAGTCTTGTTAGGAGCCAGTGATAAAACTGAAAAACTGCCCATTGTCTTTAGCTGACTCTCTACTTTCACCTTCTTGTCTACCTTCACCAAAAGGGCAGAGGACTCACTGTTATGGTCTTTTATTACTTGCCTTGAGGCAGAGGTCAGAATTTGCAGCTGATAATGAAATCTACCCAGAGTGTTCCAGGGCTTAATATCATTAACATTTTCCTTACAAATGTCAACCTCTAAAGGCCTTAAAGAAAGGATCTCTTTCCTTGAAGACAATAGAGAGACAAACAATACAGAGCAAGGCAACAGGTACTATATACAAAAAGTGTGTGTTATATGCCATTGAATTGGCTCCAACTCATGCCAACCCTATGAATGAGTGATATCCACAATGTTCTTCCTCGGCAAACCTGCTCAGTTACTATAGACCCGTGGTCAGCAAACTGTGGCTTGCGAGCCAAATGCGGCTCTTTGGCCCCTTGACTGTGGCTCTTCCTAGGCCTTAGGAGTACCCTAATTAACTTAATAACAATGTACCTACCTATATAGTTTAAGTTTAAAAAATTTGGCTCTCAAAAGAAATTTCAATCGTTGTACCGTTGATATTTGGCTCTGTTGACTAATGAGTTTGCCGACCACTGCTATAGACTCATGGCTGTGGCTTCTTTTATGGAGTCAATCTGTCTCATATTTGGTCTTCATCTTTTCCTACTTCTGTTTTCCCCAGCATTATTATCTTTTCTAAAGATCCCTGCTTTGCACGGCTAGCATGGCTCAGTGGTTGTGTGTCGACCTATGAACCAGGAGGTCACAGTTCCATTCCAGGTCAGGGCACATGTGCAGGTTGTAGGCTCGATCCCCAGTGGGGGGCGTGCAGAAGGCAACTGATCAATGATTCTCTCTCATCATTGATGTTTCTATCTCTCTCTCCGTCTCTGAAATCAATGAAAATATTAAAAAAAGAAAAAGACCCCTGCTTTCTCACCGTGTGCTCGAAGTAGGCCAACTTTAATGTGATATGCTATTTCTGCTTTCTGCTCTGACATGGAAAGACCCAGTAACTTTGGTCTAATCCCATTAGGAAAAAAAGCCCAACTATTAACTTAAAGTATGGAAAATTGTTATCTGGCATATG
Organism: Myotis daubentonii; assembly: GCF_963259705.1. Classification (NCBI taxonomy): domain Eukaryota; kingdom Metazoa; phylum Chordata; class Mammalia; order Chiroptera; family Vespertilionidae; genus Myotis; species Myotis daubentonii. The sequence goes on from NC_081861.1 coordinate 116,020,200, forward strand.
TTAAGAGATTCATTAATCTATTCAGCAGATATCTGTTATGTTCTACTACATATCAGATATTGTATAGTGAACAAAATAAACAAAACTCTGCACTCATAGTCCACTATGAGGGTTTTTCTGAGGAATATGCCACACCACCTTTTCAAGAAGAAGGGAAGGAGACAAAAGCATGTAAAATAAATGAAGGGAAAAAAAGAATTTATTGATATATGTGGAAGGGGTTGGAAAATTCAAGTAGCTGATATACCTGAAGGAAGTGGAAATAACCATTATGTCTGGGGGAAAATTACCTACTTAACGCAAAAATGTGTTACTTTAGTTCAATTTTTTTGCTGTTAATCCTTACCCGATGATATTTTTTCCCATTGATTTTTTGACAGAGTGGAAGGAAGGGGGAGAGACAGAGAGAGAGAAAAACATCCATGTGAGAGAGACACATCGATTAGTTGCCTCCTGCACGTGCCCTGTCTGGGGCCCAGGAATTCCTGCCCTTGACCAGAATCAAACCTGGACCCTTCAGTCTGCGGTCCAATGTTCCAACCACTGAGAAAAACCAGCCAGGTCTAGCTGAATATTGTTTTACATCCTAGAATCTCAATAAAACCAAACACCCTTTTGTAGCTTCTACTTCTTATTTTGCTATTCTATGTTGCACTAAATAAGAAGAGTGAGGCAATGGATGCAATTTCATAAAGGCTGAATGGGAGGGTTTTACTGAATGTTAATAGAAACTAAGTGCATATTATCTGTGGGTCTCACAAGGACCCTCTAAGTTAATATCATCATATCCATTTTGAAGTGTGTACCAGGAGTCTGAGGTTAATAACTTTGCTCAACCACATACTGCTGTGTCATATAGCTGCCTTACTGTTGTCCCCTTATTTGAATGTGCTATCAGTATCTGTCTTACAAGGATCATTTTGAAGGTTACCTTTGAGTTCTGACTCACCAACATAATGAGGTTCCTAGGTATTTTCTCAGTAGTTTCAAAAACCATTAACACTTTTAAAATATTTTTTATTGATTTCAGAGAGGAAGGGAGAGATAGAAACATCATTGATGAGAGAGAATCACTGATCAGCTGCCTCATGCATGCCCCACTCTGGGAATCGAGCCTGCAACCCGGACAGGTTGAATTGAACTGTGACCTGGTTCATAGGTCCATGCTCAACCATTGAGTCACACTGGCTGGGCTCAAAACCATTAACTCTTAATTTGTGGAAATGAAGAGAAGAAAAATACACTTAAAAAAGGCACATTTGATCAATTGAACTGTCCAAATGGAAATGTGCATGATCATCTTATTAACATTTTCTTTTAGCTTTCTTTAAATGGGCCCATCTTATATAGTTGGATATACTGAAGGATAAAAATATTATAGCTACACCAAAAATTCACCAGTCATGCGTTAACTTAGACTCTATTTAAAAAAGTATGAGTATGACACATCTAAAGGAACTAAGTAATAAAATTCTCAAATGTTCTTGAAGCATTTATACATTCAAGAACAATAAAACTTTCTTTATCCAGGTTAAAACTTATATCACATTTTAAGGTTGAATTGGGGGAAGTTGCCAAAATAGATCAGTTTCAAATGAAATATAAAACTACTCAGTGACAGATTGTGCCCTCTGGAAACGTCCCAGCTACTTTTCTAAGAGCTTTGTGGTTTGCTGGTTTCACTACCTATATTTGTAACCATTTGATGACTTATCTCACTTTGAATTGCCAAAATCATGCTTCTAAAAATACACACAGCTCATTCAACTGTGTTTCCTCATAAAAATCATTAACCATTTCAATGAGCATTGGTCCATAAATACAATCATTGCAGAGCATTTCTTGGAAACTAGAATGTGCTTATTAACACTTTATATGCATCAGTTTAAATGATCTTTTCAACAGTCCTTTGGAGACATATTTTTATTTATTTTTTTGTTTTATAGATGGGGAAACTGAGATGCGGACAGGTTAAATAACTTACCCAAGGTTGGATATTTAGTGAACTGGGTTTTAAGACATATTTATGCATGGAATAGTGTCAATGGTATCGCTCTATATTTTTTATGACAGTTTCTATCACTAGAGATGAGTTTCCAGACATTTGTACTGGACATTGCAGGACTAACACATACACTCATTTGTTTTCCCCAATTAGTTTACTTTCCCTTCTCTACACTTACTTTGCCTTTTGCATCTGCTACATCTTTAGGAACATAGGTGAAAATAACTACTAATTATTCTGCAGAAGGGCAGTAATTAAGCCTCTGAAGTATGTGGATAATGTTGAATAAATGTTAGTGTTCTTAATTTTGAAAACAACCAGGATTGTTTTGTCCATACATTTTTATGCTTACCTGAATCATTATTTGGCCAGTGTACTACGGAAATATATAAACTACTGTGATAAAGACAGAAATTAAAATAAGATCAAAGGATAGAAAAAAAAATAGTTCCAATTGATGATACTGGCTTCTCCAAGTTTCCTACCAAATTTCCTTTGATGCTAGTTCATATGCCTCAAGCTTAGGTGAAATATAAAGTACTATGTCAATGAAAACGTATTTTGGGGGGCTGTAACCAAAAGCATAAGCTTCTCTATATATCTTTGTTTTTAAATTCTCTGTTAAAGATGGATTTTTAAAAAATCGTTAAAAATGTACAATGATTTAAAAATGTACAAAAATCATTTAAAAATGTACAAAAATGTAGACTTCAGGAAAATTTATTATTTCATGGATTTACTGTCACTGAAATCCCAGAACCATTTCCTATTTTGTATAATGAAGTACAAAAACAATTTTTCATCTTGACCCAGAACATATACATAGATATGTGTATATCTATGCATATCTGAAACAAAAATACTAATCCTTAATATACATGACAAAATTGATATTTTTCTCTAATTTAGTTAGTTATTTTAACATGTACATTGTTGATTTCTTTTTTACAATAAGTTTTTCTGACATAATTCCTACCTTCAGCAGGATATGAAAATCTGACTTCTTCAACATAAACATTTGGGTATTCTGGAGATGGTAGGAGGTGTACTGACAAGAGCATAGGCTTATGGTCATTAGGCATGGATTTGAATCCTGACTTTGATTTCCTTTTTTAAATTGAGGTAATTGATATATAATATATTAATTTCAGGTGTATAAGATAATTATTTGTTATTTATATACACTGTAAAATTATCACCACAATAAGTCTAGTTACCATCCATCAGTATACATAGGCACATACTCTATTTAATTTTAACTGGGATACTTCTGGTCATGACCTACTGAAATGATTTCATGAATCATTTATGGATCATGACTTACAATTTGAAAAACAATGGTCTAGACCAGTGGTTGTCAACCTTTCTAATGCCGCGACCCTTTAATACAGTTCCTCATGTTGTGGTGAACCCCAACCATAAAATTATTTTCGTTGCTACTTCATAACCATAATTTTGCTACTGTTATGAATCATTAAATATCTGATATGCAGGATGTATTTTCATTGTTACAAATTGAACATAATTAAAGCATAGTGATTAATCACAAAACAATATGTAATTATATATGTGTTTTCCGATGGTCTTAGGCAACCCCTGTGAAAGGGTCGTTCGACCCCCCAAAGGGTTCGCGACCCACAGGTTGAGAACCGCTGGTCTAGACAAAGAAAGAATTACTCAGAGCCCAGTTGACAATTTTGACCATAATCATATGTATTTGTAGTTAAATTTATGTATGTAAACAATGATTAATTAAATTATGTATGTAATTTTACAGAGCTTATTCATGTTTAAATTTAACTTTAATATGGCTGTCTCTGTAAAGATTTTGTTTTATTAACATCATCAGAAAAAACATTTAGATTCAGAATTTATGAGTACTAGACATCATGTCCTAGAGTATAAGCTTTGCCTTTTAAGATTTTCTCCAAAAGTTCAAGCCTCTGTAAATATCAGTAAATCATAAAGCATTTACTTTTTAAATCTAGATTGTACAATGGTGAAATACAGTGTTGTACTCCTTGAATAATAGTGTTGTTTATAATTTATCATTTGGAGAAGATTATCTAAATTCAAGCATGTTAATGATTTTTTTAGAACTTTTAAATAGCAGCTAGGTTGAGGTTGAAATTTCAGAATGGTTGGATTTAATTGATGTTTGCTCTTAGAATTGTTGTGGGTCTTTTTTTTTCTCCTACAGTAATTATCTGGCTCTTGAAATTTGGACAGTGACTTAAGACAGTAACCTTGGGGCAGATTGTGCTTCAAAATGGTTCTTATGTCTATGAGAGTCTAATAATAATTACAGCTTAACGTACTTTATTTGGGTCTTACACATGGTCAGGCATTCTGCCGAACACTTTAATTCTTTCCACAATCTTATTAGAGAAATGTTATTGCTACCATTTTATAAATGAGGAAACTAAGGCTTATGAAGGGGCTAAGCAACTTTCCCAGGGTGACAGGACTTCAGGTCTGAGTAAACACTCAAACACTGACTGTTTGCTTCCATAGCCTTGGGTTTTGCAATTCCATTCTATCTACTGAGCATAATAAAACTCCTATAAACTCTCATGTGTAACCCAGATTAAGCAAAATATCCAATATTAGATTGTACTTTTTTTCTACCTACACAGAAGACTGGCTGCATAATTTCTGTGCCTTAGTGAGAAATGAAACTCAGAGCTCCTTGTTCAAACAGTAGGAAGGAAAGTGCTGTTCAAATTACTAAAATATAAAGCTGTTTTTTTATTTATTTCATGGTCTCTCTCTTGACTTTTCATGGAGATTTTTATTTGTTTATACTGAATAAAAAAATTTAAAGTATTAGCATGGCTTTTATTGCTCATTGTTATATTGTGCAGTTGCAGTTGTCAATACAAATTCATGAGCATTTAATTCATGCAGAATCATTGTTATCAGATAACTTGTATTTGTAGCTTGAGCTATGTATTTCAGTCTTAACATGGAAATAACATGCAATTAACTCAGCTGTTGCTATTTCACTTCTTGGTAGGTGTACATTCTACCAATATTCTTTACCTTCAGCTTCTTGATGAGTAAAGAAAGATTGAAAGGAAAAGGAAGTCTGGGTTGCCTTTTTTTTTGTCTTTTCTTTCCATGTTATCAGTTTTAGCATAAATGGTTGGCTAATATGAGAAAGAAATATGGGTGAGCAAGGATATGATAGGGTTTCTTGGTTGGTTGTGTTTTCCTAGAATTGCCTTCTTTCTGGCTTTGAAGCAAGTTCTGTTTCAAATATAAAGCATGGCTTCTTGGGGCTGTTAGTGCCCTCACTCACTCAGTCACCGATACAACACACTTACCTTGTACTTGCTTGAGTTGCACTAACTTCTCACCTATTGTGGGTCCCCCAGAATTCTGTCCTCATGGGACATAAAAGTATGCAAATGGGGAATACACACATATTGCAGTTGTCTCCTCTGCTTATGGACTTTCCTTATAAAACCCAAGTTCAAAGACCAAACTGTTCAGAATTTTAAGTTGGCCATGTCAAGAAGCAGATAAAACAAGCATGGGGCCCTTCTGAGACTTGGGTACTGTGGAGCTGTTCAGGTTGCACAATCATGAAGCTGGTCCCATCTGCACATATCTCTCAGGCTGCCTTTTGGTGACTTTTCCCCTCTTAATGCTTACTTTGATATTTTCATTAATAATGTTTAGAAGAGTATTTAGGGATGGGTAGAAGGGATATATACCATGCACTTATTATAACCCTTAAGACCTTCAGAAATTGTCTTGCCCATGGGAGGATCTTTGCAAATAACCCTCTTGGGGCACTTATGCTTTTTTGAAATATTAAAGTTGGGTCAGTTGGACTTATCAGTATGATGTATTTTTGGCACTTCCCTAGAAACAGAGAACAAGTCATTTGATGAAAATATCACACCAAATCCCACTATGTTTTGCCATCTTAAAGGACTTAATAGTTGGATAAATTTATAATGCAAAATTTTCAAAATCGATTGGCACATTTATCAGAAGAACACACTTGCGGATTATAATGAACAACATAAACTGGTGAACAAAAACAGATCCAGAGACAGAGAAGCATCGATCAGATGCTCAAACCTCAGAGGGAAGGTAGGGGAGGGTGGGGTAAGGGGGAGGGATCAACCAGAAGGCTTGTATGCATGCATATAAGCATAACCAATGGACAGCAGGGGGGTGAGGGCATATACGGGAGTGGGTGGGGGGCAATGGGGGGTTATGGACACATATGTAATACCTTAATCAATAAAAAAATACAAATTAAGTTGGCCCTGGCAGGCCAGCAGGGTAAGACCCAGCATTGAGGGGAACTGGAAATTCAAGGTAGACATGCCAGGAGAGAACCATTATAAAAAAAGGATGTGTTTTCTCTAGTCAAGATTCTTAAATCCCCCAAGCAGCTTCTGTTTGTTCTACACTGCCTTTTGTTTCCTTTGCAAAACCCTGCTTTTAGGGCCCAAGGCTGGCTTGCTATATTTGGAGTATACAAAAGATTATTCATGAAATATTTCTCCAATATTTTTGCTTTACTTCTGTGTCAATACTTTGTCTATGCTTCTTACCTCAGCAGGAAACCCTCTTGAATGTGGTCCTTCTCAGGATTTTTGAAGCCAAGCAACCAAAACATTCAGGCACATTGATAATTGCCCTAAAGTTATCCTAAGGGGGTCTCTCCTGTCACTTGGTAGTACTGGTCCCATCACTAGTGAACCTCTCCAACACACAGCTAGATTTAGAGGTCAATATTTTATTCTGGCAACTACCCTATTATGTATAGGTAATTCTCTTGATTTCTCCATTACTTGTGTGAAGTGGGAGGTGTGGACATGCTTAGCACTCCAGAGGAATATTTTCTCACCAGAATTCTCTAATCTCCTTGCTTCTTCTTATGAACCTTTGATCTAGGTAGTGGATTAAGGGTTATAGAGCCAGCTCTATGGTCATCTTTCAGCAATTCCTTCTTTGGTGGCCTGGGTTTTCTTGTTTAGAAATATGGATACTTTGTACCTATTGTTCTCAGCTTTAGGATCCCAGCAAAAAAATTCAAGACAACTGTTGAGAATCTCACTTAACTTCCTGCTAGCTCAATTTGGAAGCAAGTACTTTATATTTTATTTTCCCTAAGGTAAAATTTTGCTATTTAAACCAAGGCCTTCAGGAAATAAAAGCTTAATTCCTAGAAGTCATTATACTGTTAGAAATTTCAAATGTGTAAATGAGGTATTTCTTTTTCAATTTTACCCCTCTCCTCCCACTTGTTTTCATACTGTTAAGTCTTCTGCTCTGTAAATTTTCAGAAATATTTCATTACCTTTCATCTTTGGGGAACAGATTTTTCGTTGTGTTTTTTTTTTTAAATGCCATTGCAAAAGTATATAAATGTAATACCAATAATGTATATGTAAAGCATTTAAAACAGTTGTTCTCAACCTGTGGATTGCGAACAATGAAAAGACATCCTGTATATCAGATATTTATATTATGATTCATAACTGTAGCAAAATTACAGTTATGAAGTAGCAACGAAAATAATTTTATGGTTGGGGGTCACCACAACATAAAGAACTGTATTAAAGGGTCGCAGCATTAAGAAGGTTGAGAACCACTGATTTAAAATATGAACTGAGATCTCAGCCACTTGCGGATTATAATGAACAACATAAATTGATGAACAAAAACAGATCCAGAGACAGAGAAGCATCGATCAGATGCTCAAACCTCAGAGGGAAGGTAGGAGAGGGTGGGGTAAGGGGGAGGGATCAACCAGAAGGCTTGTATGCATGCATATAAGCATAACCAATGGACAGAGACAGCAGGGGGGTGAGGGCATATACGGGAGTGGGTGGGGGGCAATGGGGGGTTATGGACACATATGTAATACCTTAATCAATAAAAAAAAATACAAACTGAAAAAGTTACCTATGGATGAAAATTAATAGCATTTCAAATATAAAATGAAGAAATGATATACTAATCCATTCTTTATAGTAATCCAGAAGAACTTTAATAAAATATTAGTTCCAAGTTGATTTTGGGTAGCATTTGAAAATCTGCTTGTATATCTGTGAGGCTGTTAAAATATAGGCTTGCTATTGTGTGTGTCTTCCGTTCATGTATCTGATAATGCATGTGGACATTTCTAGCATCTTAAATATTTCATTCATTTTACCATTTAATGTACTGGAACAGTCTGCAAAAATACTAATTGTATAACACTCAATTTATTTTATCGTTCAGCATTTGGAAGCTCCTGAAGACAAGTCATTTGGTGGTTCATTGATGGGGATGGAAGTAAACCTGGACAGTTACCAAACAGCTCTAGAGGAAGTACTCTCGTGGCTTCTTTCAGCCGAGGACACATTAAAAGCACAAGGAGAGATTTCTAAAGATGTAGAGGAAGTGAAAGAACAATTTCATACTCATGAGGTAAAGCAAAACATTGATTTATGATACAAAGCACACAATTTATCATAATGGCAAGTCTCTTTATCTCAATCACTGTATAAGATCCTGGTATTTTTGGAATTTAGATTTGTTTACTTTTTCCTTCAATTTTATTTTGTACTAGAGGCCCGGTGCTTGAATTCGTGCACTGCTGGGGTCCTGTTGACCCCAGCAGCAAGCTAACCTACTGGTTGGAGCGTCTTCCCCCTGGTGGTCAGTGCGCATCATAGTGACTGGTTGAGCAGTCAACCGAAAGGTCGGACACTTAGCATATTATGCTTTTATTATATAGGATTGGTTTTAGGTGTAAGTGGACAGACAATCATATCCTTTCTTTGGTAATTTAGTTTTTATTTTGGAATGCAAAAAAGTAAATGTTCATGTTCTTGGGATTCCAACAGCCAGCATTTCAAGGTCTGACTTGGAAAACAACACTTGAAGGTGCTGAGATCTGATTTTGCAATGACTCACACAGTAATATGAAAGCCCAGTTCCCTTCTCTTGGGTCAAGACAATGTTGAGCTATAACTTACACTCCAGAGTACCCGGGTGGTATCACTGCCCAGAGTAGGAAACATTTCCTGAGTTGACATACTTACTGGCCTGCCTCTCCTTTCCTGTTCTGTTTCTTCAGCAGGTCTCCTCTGGGAGTTCTTCCTAAATAAATCACTTGCATACAAACCATAATCTGAGGGTTTGCTTCTGGTGACCTAAGCTAATTATTTTCTTTAGTCATGTTAAAAACAGTATTGGGTGTCCTTGAATAAAAATTAAAATGCTTTTACTGGGAATATATTTTAAAAGGGCTGTACATTTAGAAAAGAAATCAAAACCATAATGATTTACCTAAAGTGATAATCACTGCTGTCAACCTCTTTCCTTGTCAGGGGTACATGATGGACTTGACATCCCATCAGGGACGGGTTGGTAATGTCCTCCAATTGGGAAGTCAGCTGCTTCGGACAGGGACATTATCAGAGGATGAAGAAACTGAAGTACAAGAACAAATGAATCTCCTTAATTCAAGATGGGAATGCCTCAGGGTAGCTAGCATGGAAAAGCAAAGCAAGTAAGTGTTTCTGATTTCTAAAAAACAGCATGTTTGGAGTGTTGCAATTAGTTTTTATATGTTTTCATTGATTTCAGAGAGAGGAAGGGAGAGAGAGAGGGATAGAAACATCAATGGTGAGAATAGAATCATTGATTGGCTGCCTCCTGCACTCCCCACACTGGGAATCAAACCACAACCCAGGCATGTACCCTGACTGGGAATCTAACCCTGACCTCCTTGTTCATGGATTGCCACTCAAACACTGAGCCAGGCCAGCTGGGCTTGATGAAGTTTCTTGTTTATATCATGAGTCTCAGTTTGTTCCTGAAGCATGCAGAGTTCTTTCTTAGGGGACATTTTGGGTGGATTTTCAATTTACATTTTCACTTCTGTAATGGAAGTGGAGATGTTGGATAGAAGGACTAGTTTCTACAGAACTATGTTTTAAAAGTTGCCAAATTATTCTCATAGTTAATATTTTCCAAGTTGTCTCCAAAAATTAAAATGCAATTATTAAAAGCATAGGAGTATACACAGGAAACCATGTTCAGGCATCCTCAGATATTGCAGGCTTGGTTCTAGACCACTGAGATAAAGTGAGTATAGCAATGAAGCCACTTGTAAATTTTTTGGTGGAGTGTCTGTGGGTCTTGCCTTCAGTTTATATATATAAAAAAAGCTAGATCTGTGACGCACAATAAAGTGAAGCACCATAAAATGAGGTGTGCCTGTACATAGAACCACCTATTAGGTACAGTTGATAGGAAACTTCTCTTCAGAAGGAAAAGCCCTCAAAAATATTAAATAGAGCCCAGATGGTGTTGCTCAGTGGTTAAGCATCTACCCATGCATGCACCAAGAAGTCGTTGGTTTGATTCCCAGTCAGAGCACATGCCTAGGTTGTAGGCTTAATCCCAAGTAGGGGGATATGCAGGAGGCAGCTGATCAATATTAATGCTTCTCTCTCATTGATGTGTCTATCTCTCTCTCCCTCTCCCTTCCTCTCTCTCTAAAATCAAAAGTATTAAATAGTTTTTCATATGTTTATGGAAATCTTGTTGAAAAAAGTTTCTTATCTATGTTTGGAAATTCTTATTCAAGTACTGTATGGTTCTGAAATATTTTAAGAACTAGAGGCCTGGTGCATGGATTCGTGCACATCAAAAGGAAATTAATTAGAATAAATATTTTAGAGGCCAGGGAGGGACTACGGGAGGTTGGCTCCAGGGCATGTCCAGCCCATCTTGCCCAGTCCTGATCGGCCAGACCCCAGCAGCAAGCTAGCCTACTGGTTGGAGCATCTGCCCCCTGGTGGTCAGTGCATGTCATAGCAACTAGTCAAAAGGTCAAATGCATGGTTGGACACTTAGAATATTAGGTTTTTATTATATAGGGTAGGGTATGTTGACTTGGAGCCCTAGCCAGTTTGGTTCAGTGGATAGAGCGTCAGCCTGCACACCAAATGGTTCCAGGTTCGATTCTGGTCAAGGGCACATACTTCGGTTGCAGGCTTCTTTCTGGCCTGGACCCTGGTTGAGGCTCGTGCAGGAGGCAACCGATCCATGTGTTTCTCTCACATCAATGTTTCTGTCTTTCCTTCTCTCTTCCACTCTCTCTAAAAATCAATGGAAAAATATCCTCAGGTGAAGATAAAAAAAAAAGAATATGTTGACTTGGAGACATTTCTGAAAATGGCATGTTTCTTATAAAGGTAACAAGTAGATTCCATTATTCTCGATGTGTTGCTCTGATTTACATTGTTAGGTGTGTGTATTCATGTAGAGCCTATCAAGACAAGATAGATTTATTTTTAAATGAAAAGAAATGAAGTGCCAACTGTGGATTTGAATACATTAAGCTAAAGAAATTGTCCAAGCGCCTTAAGTTTACTTAGCTATTATTTATAAAGATTAAAAGCTTTAAAACAGGACTAAAGAAACTCATTAGATATGCTGGCAGGATTACAATTCCAGTACTAAATTATAGTGTGACAATAGGGAGGGGGAATATACATTTTTGAGCTCATATATTTTGAAAAAATAAGAGAGGCATAGATAAGCTAGAATTTTCACAAATACTGGTATTCCAAACCAAGAGTTACTAGTCTGTGCATATTGACATTTTCCCCTGCTGTGATCATTTGAATGATTGCAATTAAAACTTGAGGTGAGGGTTATAGTAACCATATTATAACTATTGAGTTTGCACTGCATCCCCCCATACCCAAGGGTCAAATAATTTACTCTGCCCACTTATCATCAAAAATCATAAAAATAGAGCCGCCTGCTTGTGGTCATATGCCAACATTCTTAAGTTTACACTTCCGTTTGCACTGATCTATGCAACTTCAAGCAAACTCAGACAAAATTTGAAAGTCTAAAATTCGCCCTCCTCCTTTCCTGCCTTTCCCACAGTGGCACCACTGTCTTCTCTGTTCATTCTATTTTCCCACCTTCTTCTGCAGGCTAAGTACCCCCCTTGTTCCTCACTCTTTTTTTTTTCAATAGGGCTAACAATGCGGCATTAATTATTCATAGTAGTCAATTAATTAATTTCAATTGGAAACTGAATTGCAAGAAAAGGTGAATTGTGAGAGTAGACACAACATATACACATACCTAAAATGGTAATATCATTACTTTGCTAGGATTGACATACAAAAACTGTTTCTTCCTAGGGAAGATTTGGAGGCTTTGGTTAGTGTTTAAGCTGTTTTTGTGTGGGTTTTTTTTGTTTGTTTTTGAATGATTGTGTAGAGGGCAAGGGCAGCTTTTTAGCTGGCGTAGCTTTTGATAAAACCTAGAGTTTTAAAAATGAGATACAGCCCAGCCGTGTGGCTCGGTAGTTGAGTATCGACCTATGAACCAGGAGGTCATGGTTCAATTCCCAGTCAGGGCATATGCCCAGGTTGCCAGCTTGATCTCCAGTGTGTGGAATGCAGGAGGCAGCCAATCGATAAATTTCTCTCATCACTGATTTTTCTATCTCTCTCTCCCTCTCCTTTCCTCTCAAATCTATAAAAATATGTTTAAAAATAAATAAATAAAAATGAGACATGAATATGAAGCCACTTGTAGCCCATAGTTTTTTCTGGACAATTAGTTGAAACACACACAGTATTATTTAAGCAAAGCACATTGAGAAATCTCTTGTGAGCTTATAAATAACAGTATTTTATAGCGCTTTTACTAACTTTGCATTCATGCATAAAAACTATTAAACTCTAAATGAGATAAGCCATTAAGAAAACTGTGCTGGACTTGATTCTTGTTAGATTTATTTAGAGGAAACAAAAAGCTGATTATGACAATAGGATATTGTCAGTATTTTAAAATTAATAATTCTAGGTTTTATTTAATACTTTGATAAATTACCTATTCGGTTTTTATTATCATGGACATGTTCATCAGCTTCTATGTGGAGCATAACTTGTTGTTTCCAAACTTACGATTACTTTGGAGTAGGAAGGCCTAATAAATTGCTAGTAAACAAAAATGGATTAGTCCACACCTCTCATCTCTTTCTTCCAAAGATAGGGTGTGGATATACCTAGTCAGAAGCCAGCATCCCTGCCTAAATGTAGACTTAGTGATGAGAGGAATAATAATTAAGCTTTGTCTAGTTGTAGGAAATATAACCAAAGCCATGTAAGAGCTCTTAAGTTGCTATCTTATAACAAAAGTAAAGTAAATTGGTTGGATATACAGATAAGCTTATAACTAAACTCTTTGAGTATTTACACTTGATAATTATAAGTATTATCTGCCAACATATTTGCCAACAATAACTCAATTATATTTGATATATATTCCTTGTGATATATATCTTTATATATCACTATATATAATACTACATATAACATTATATATCTACTCACACACACACTATAAAAATAACAAAAACAATGCTAGATAGGAATAAGTTTTCTGAAGAACATCAAAGGTATTGTGAAAGAGAGTATTTGAGGGACTACTTTTTGGCTTTTGTGATTCAGGAATGTTATTTCTGAGATGGAACCATTTAATTTGAAATTTCAGTGATAAGAAGGAGCCAACATTTGTAGATCAGGAAGAAGTATATTTCAGACAGGGGGAACAGCCAACGCAAAGAACCCAAAATATGGACCATTTGGCTTGTAAGAGTAACCAAAAGGCCAGGCCAGCATGGATGGAGAATTATATCAGGGAGAAATAGAGAGCTGCGATATGAAATGTGCTTGAAATATATTGAGGGTTCTTGTCCTGCATGGCATTGTCAATCAATGTCATACAGGGTAAAAGACAAGGGTTTTGAGTTCTAGCATAAGTGCAAGAAAAAGCCATCAGCAGTTTTAGGTAGGGGAGGGACAGCTAAAGAAAATACCAGTAATGCCACTGAAAGAAGACAGTACAGTATAATAGCCCAGGTAAAAGATGCTAGTGTCTAATGCCAGGTGGTAGTTGTGATAATATGTGCATTCTACTGTCTTACCTGCAGATGTTCCTTTTTACAGGTTGCATCTAGGGCAGCGGTTGTCAACCTTTCGGACCTCCTGGACCACCAGTGGTCTAAAGACCACCGGTTGGCAACTGCTGCTCCAAAGGTTTCCTTAAATCAGTGGTCGGAATGTTTTAGACCTCATGGACCACCAGTGGTTGGCGACTGCTGATCTAGGGAATACTATTTAGCCTAGAAACTATAAACAATTATGAAACACTAAACAAGAAATTTGAAAAACAGAGAGGTAATAACATGCTCTCATTTTCACCTTGTGCTAAATCTGCTCTAATTTGCCTAAGGAATAGGTACCACTTTCTCACACAGTTATTCATGTGAGCTGGTCAACACACTTTCCCTCTGTGATCCTCAGTATCTGCTTTAGGAAACAGTAGCAGCTCCACATGGCTGGCAAACTTTTGCAGTGGTTCTCAACCATCCAAATGCTGCGATACTTTAATACAGTTCCTCATGTTGTGGTGACCCCCAACCATAAAATTATTTTCATTGCTACTTCATAACTGTAATTTTGCTACTGTTATGAATAGTAATGTAATTAATGTAAATATCTGCTATGCAAGATGTATTTTCATTGTTCGCGACCCACAGGTTGAGAACCGCTGCTAAAGATATTGGCTGAGATGAAGTATGAAAAAGTAGTTTGTAAGAGCAACATTATTACAAAATGTAAAGATAATTATTATAAATAAGATGACTAGCCATGGTTTTTAAAAATACACATAATTTGCCTTCTCTATATTTTTACTCCCTTTTCCCCTCCAGCCTGTTCCAATTGCCCTACTCATTTGCGTGTGTGCGCGCGCATGCACGTGCAAAGGTTATGTTTGCAGATGTTTTCTATGGGGATAGGGAAACTAGAGTATGGTGACTAAAGTTACATTTAAAGTTATAATTTTTCGCTCTGGGGTTTTAAACGCCAATGTGCCCAATGCAGGAGCACCCAAATACATTAAACACACACACACACACACACACACACACACACACACACAAACAAACAAAACCTCCTGGAAGAAATCAAGGGAGAGATCAACAACAATACAATCATAGTAGGCGATTTTAATACCCCACTGACATCACTGGATAAATCCTCTAGACAAAAAAATCAGCAAAGAAACTGCAATCCTAATTGACTCACTACATCAGATGGACTTAATTGACATCTTTAGAACATTTCACCCCAAAGCCATGGAATGTACATTCTCCTCAAGTGTACATGGGACATTTTCAAAGATAGACCACATATTGGGTCACAGGCAAAGTCTCTCCAAATTCAAGAAGATTGAAATCACACCAAGCACCTTCTCAGATCACAATGGCATGATATTAGAAATAAGCTACAAGAAAAACAATAAAAAATTCAAACATTTGGAAGCTGAATAGCATGCTATTAAACAATGATTGGGTTACCAAAGAGATCAAAGATGATATTAAAAACATCCTGGAAATGAATGACAATGAAAACACAACAATCCAAAAATCTATGGGACACACTGAAAGCAGTCCTGAGAGGGAAGTTTATAGCTCTCCGGGTCTATCTCATAAAACAAGAAAAAATTCTAATAAATCATCTAACTCTACAACGTAAAGAATTGGGAAGAGAGAAAAAAGAAAAGCCCAGAGTGAACAGAAGGAAGGATATAATAAAGATCAGAGTAGAAATAAATGACATAGAGACCAAAAAAAAAATACAAAAGATCAATGAAACCAAGAACTGGTTCTTTGAAAGGATAAGGACTATGGATGAACCTCTAGCCAGGCTCACCAAGAAGGAAAGAGAGAGGGCCCAAACAACAACAAAAAAATCAGAAATGAAAGAGGCAAAATAACAACAGAACCCCACAGAAATACAAAGGATCAAAAAAATACTATGAACAACTCTATTCCAAAAAACTAGACAACCTAGAGGAAATAGACATATCCCTAGAAAAATACAACCTTCTGAAACTCAATCAGGAAGAATCTAAAAATCTCAATACTGAGAAAGAACTCTCTAAAAATTCATCTGGAATAAAAAAAAGACCCCAAATACCTGCAGCAATCCTGAGAAAGAAGAACAAAGTAGGATGGATCTCAATACCAGATATCAAGCTGTATTACAAAGCCACTGTTCTCAAAATAGCCTGATACAGGCCGATAATGATGGAGGAAATTGAAACAGTCATCAAAAAGCTTCCAGCAAACAAAAACCTGGGGCCAGATGGCTGCAAAGGGGAGTTATACCGAACATTCAAAGAAGAGCTAAAGCCTATTCTCCTCAGACTGTTCCAAAAAATTCAAGAGGAAGGAACACTTCCAGGCTCATTCTATGAAGCCAGCATTACACTAATACCAAAACCAGATAAAGAAAACACAATGAAAGAGAATTATAGGCCAGTATCCTTCATAAACATAGATGCCAAAAATCCTCAACAAAATTTCAGCAAATCAGAACCAGCATTACATCAGAAAGATCAGACACCATGACCAAGTAGGATTTATCTCGGGCATGCAAGGATGGTACAATATCCACAAATCAATAAACATAATATATCACATAAACAAGTTGAGAGAAAAAAATCACACAGTCATATCAATTGATGCAGAAAAAGCATTTGGCAAAATCCAATACACTTTCTTGATAAAAACCCTCAGCAAAATGGGAATAGAGGGATCATACCTCAACATGATAAAAGCCTTATATGACAAACCTACAGCCAGCATCATATTCAATGGGCAAAAACAAACCATTTCACCTAAGAACAGGAAGGAGACAGGGATGCCCACTTTCACCACTCCTATTCGACATAGTACTGAAAGTGTTAGCCATAGCAATTAGACAAGAAGAAGAACTAAAAGGTATCAAAATTTGAAAAGAGACATAAAACTGTCATCATTTGTAGTTTAGAGGCCCGATGCACGAAGATTCATGCAAGAATGGGCCTTCCTTCCCCTGGCTGCCAGCACTGCCTTCACTCTGGCCGGAGCCACCTTTCCACCTTCGTTCTGGCCCAGAGCTGCTTTCCCATGCTGCCAGGAGGCCTGGAGTGCTTGGCACCTGTGTATGCAAATTAACCCACCATCTTCGTTGGGTTAATTTGCATACTCCTGAGTGGCTGGTGGGCATAGTGAAGGTACAGTCAATTTGCATCTTTCTCTTTTATTAATGTAGATGACATGATACTGTACATAGAAAACCCTAAAGACTCCATCAAAAAATTATTAGACCTAATAAACAAATTCAGCAATGTAGCAGGATACAAAGTTAACACCAAGAAATCTATGGCATTTTTATATACCAGTAGTGAACTTAAAGAAAGAGAGGTTAAAAATAACAACAATCCTATTTACCATCACACCAAAAAAATTAAGATACCTAGGAACAAACTTAACTAAGGAGGTAAAAGACCTGTACTTAGAAAACTACAGGACACTGAAAAAAGAGATAGAGGAAGACATAAACCGATGAAAGAAAAGGCCATGTTCATGGATTGGTAGAATAAACATCACTAAAATGTCTATTCTATACTACCCAAAGCAATCTATAGATTCAATGCACTCCCCATTAAAATACCAATGGCATATTTCACAGACTGAGAAAGAACCCTCAAAAAATTCATCTGGAATAAAAAAGACCCCGAATACCTGCAGCAATCCTGAGAAAGAACAACAAAGTAGGAGGGATCTCAATACCAGATATAAAGCTATATTACAAAGCCACTGTTTTCAAAACAGCCTGGTACTGGCACAAGAACAGACATATAGACCAGTGGAAGAGAACAGAGAACCCAGAGATTGACCCAAGCCATTATGCTCAGTTAATATTTGACCAAGGAGGCAAGAATATACAGTGGAGTCAAGACAGTCTCTTCAATAAATGGTATTGGGGATATTGGACAAATACTTGACAAAAAAAGTTGAAACTAGACCACCAACTTACACCATACACAAAATTAAATTCAAAATGGATAAAGGGCTTAAATGGAAAATGGGAAATCATAAAAATCTTAGAAGCCATAGGCAGCAAAATAGCAGACATATGTCGTAGCACTAGCTTTAACGATACAGCTCCTATAGCAATGGAAACTAAGGAGAAAAATAAATGGGACTACATCAAAACAAAAATCTTCTGTACAGCAAAAGAAACCATCAACAAAATAACAAGAAAGCCCACTGCAGAGGAAAGCATATTTGCCAATGTTATCACGGATAAGGCTTTAATCTCCAACATTTACAGGGAACTCATACAACTTAACAAAAGGAAGATAAACAACCCAGTCAAAAAATGGGCAACGGACCTAATTAGATACTTTTTGAAAAAGAACATAAGGCCAAGAGATATATGAAAGCATGCTGAAAGTCACTGATCATCTGAAAGATGCAAATCAAAATGACAGTGAGGCACCATGTCACACCTGCCAGGATAGCTATCATCAACAAATCAACAGGACAGAAGAAAACTGGGTAGACAAGGGAGGGACCATAAGAAGAGAAAGTAGAGGAGAAACTAAGATGGCAGCATAGATAAACACCGGGAAATTGCCGCCTCCCACAACAATTGAAAAATACCGCAAAGGACAGAGCAGACATCATCCAGAACAACAGGAAGGCTGGCTGAGTGTAAATTCTACAACTAGAAGGAAAGAAAAGCACACTGAGAGCCAGAGGAGCTGCGGAGGTGAAGTGCAGAGGTACGGCAGCTCACGCGAGCGTGGAAAGGGGGTGGCACCTGAGGATGCGGCTGTCTTTTTGTATCACAAGCTCCCGACTGCTCTGAACTCCGGTTCCGGGAAGTCTCTGGGGACCCAGGACTCATACGGGGAGAAGCTAGACTGTCGGGCAGCGGGCGAACTTGAGGGCGGCTTTCCCTCAGAGCTGCATGCAGCCGTTACCGGGACACTGAGACTCGGGACTCCTTAGGGCTGGGCGGAGAATCAGCCATAGCTGCTTGCTTCGCCCTTTGATTCCCTGAGACCCCGCCACACCCAGGCTGTGGCAGAGGCTTTTGCATGTGAATGTACCAGCCCTTTGCAAACTGATAATTACCTAACTGCAGCCGAGCCAGGCAGACCCGGAACTTCCAAGAGAAGGCCCAAGGCCCCGCAGTGGCTTGCATTGCTTCACAGCTGAGCCTCTTCGTGGCTCCTGCTGTGTGGCCTCAGGCAGAGGCTGAATTAGCACCTCCTTAGATCCAGGAGCCACTGTACCCAGTGGTCAGAAGGGGACCATCCAGATTGCAACTCCTCAGATCCATAAGGGACACACTCAGGGAGCAGACTCAGTGAGCATCAAAGCCCCACTGAAGCAAGTCTTGCCCCAGAAGGTGTCTTCAGCACAGAAGTTCTCCCACTTCAAACACAGCTGATTCTCACAGCCAATTGGCCTGGAGGTCAATTCCTCCCAGTGATCCTACAACAACCAAGGCACCAAGAGTGCACCAAGAGTGTCCACCTCAGGTAACTGGGGAGGCTGAGCCACTGGTCCCTACAGGACACCTGGCGCGCAGGGCCACTCTATCAACACAGGGAAGCAGCCAAAATGCAGAGACAAAGAAACAGGTCACAATTGGCAGAAATGGAGGAAAGCAAACGACTGGATATAGAGTTCAAGGCCACGTTTATAAGGTTTTTCAAGAATTTTATGGAAACCGCCGATAAATTTAATGAATCCCTCAATAAGTATAGTGAGACCATGGAGGACATGAAAAAGGACCAACTAGAAATTAAGCATACACAGACTGAAATAAAGAATAATTTACAGAGATCCAACAGCAGACAAGAGGATCCCAAGAATCAAGTCAAAGATTTGAAATACAAAGAAACAAAAAATACCCAACCGAAAAAGAAAAAAAGAAAAGAGATTCCAAAAATATGAAGATAGTGTGAGGAACCTCTGGGACAACTTCAAGCATACCAACATCAGAATTATAGGGGTACCAGAAGGAGAGAGAGGGCAAGATATTGAAAACCTTTTTGAAGAAATAATGACAGAAAACTTCCCCTACCTGGTGAAAGAAATGGACTTACAAGTCCAGGAAGCGCAGAGAGCCCCAAACAAAAGGAATCCAAAGAGGACCACACCAAGACACATCATCATTAAAATGCCAAGAGCAAAAGATAAAGAGAGAATCTTAAAAGCAGCAAGAGAAAGACAGACAGTTACCTACAAGGGAGTACCCATACGACTGTCAGCTGATTTCTCAACAGAAACCATGCAGGCCAGAAGAGAGTGGCAAGAAATATTCAAAGTGATGAATAGCAAGAACCTGCAACCAAGATTACTTTATCCAGCAAAGCTATCATTCAGAATGGAAGGTCAGATAAAGAGCTTCACGGATAAGAAAAAGCTAAAGGAGTTCATCACCACCAAACCAGCATTATATGAAATGCTGAAAGGTATTCTTTAAGAAGAGGAATTAGAAAAAGAAACTCTTACCATTTGCCACAGCATGGATGGAACTGGAGAGCGGATAAATACCACAGGATCTCACTCATTTGTGGAATATAGTGAACAACATAAACTGATGAACAAGGACTGATCCAGAGACGGAGAGGCATTGATTGGACTGTCGGGCCTTGGAAGGAAGGTAGGGGAGGGTAGGGGTAAGGGGGAAAGATCAACCAAAGGACTTATATGCAAGCATATAGGCCTAACCAATGGACACGGACAACGGCGAGGTGAGGGTATGAGCGGGGGGGGGGGGGTAGAGGGCAACGTGGGGACAAGGACACATATGTAATATCTTAATCAATAAAAAATATATTTAAAAAAATCAAATCAAATCAACAAATGACAAGTGCTGGAGAGGATGGGGAGAAAGAAGAACCCTCGTGCACTGTTGTTGGGAATGCAGACTGGTGCAGCCACTGTGGAGAACAGTATGGGGTTTCCTCAAAAAACTAAAAATGGAACTCCCATTTGACCCAGTGACCCCACTTCTAGGAATATATCCCAAGAAACTAGAAACATCAATCAGAAAGGATATTTGCACCTCTGTGTTCATAGCATCACAATTCACCTTAGCTAAGATTTGGAATCAGCCTAAGTGCCCATCAGTAGATGAATGGATTAGAAAACTGTGGTACATCTACACAATGGAATACTATGCTGTGGTAAAAAGAAGGAATTCTTATCATTTGCAACGGCATGGATGTAACAGGGAGCATTATGCTAAGCGAAATAAGCCAGTCAGAGAAAGATAAATATCATATGATCTCACTCATGTGGAATATAATGAACAACATAAACTGATGAACAAAAACAGATCCAGAGACAGAGAAGCATCGATCAGACCATCAAACCTCAGAGGGAAGGTAGGGGAGGGTGGAGAAAAGGGGGAGAGATCAATCAAATGACTTGTATGCATGCATATAAGCCTAACCAATATACACAGACACCAGGGGGTGAGGGTATGAGTCGAGGGTGGGGGGAAATGAGGGGATGAGGACACATATGTAATACCTTAATCAATAAAAAAATAAAGTTATAATTTTTCAATTGAAACATTTAAAGTATGCTTGCAAAGAAATATAAGTAACAAAATAAACATGATGATGCTTCTCCTTCCTTCCTTCTATTCTCCTTTGATTCTTATTAATTTCTTTCCTCTCCAATTCCGGTATCTTCATGAATGTGAACTGATGATGAAGTAAAAGCTAATATAATAAAGAAGTTTGTAAGATATCTCTAGCCACAAAGTACTTTAGCAGAAACATGTGGCTGTTGGTCTATTACGACTCTTTTACAATGTTTATGAAATTGAAATGAAAGAACTAAATGCCCCTGATTGCATAATTAGAATACAATAATTAGAACAAGACAATGTTGACATGTTTGTGTTCAAAACCTTAAGATGAGTAGGCAAAAATGATTTTTGTTTTGTTTCATGTTATGCTGCAAAATAGCCTTCAGGGTGTGGGAGGTGACGGAGAAAGAAAAAGACAACACTTTCAACTATGAAAGTGTAAGAATACAACTGGCATAAGGACAACAGAAGAGAGTCTTCTCTATGAATAAACTCATTAATTTGATTGAAAAATATAACCTCCAGAGAGCAAAAGAGATTTACTGATATTTCTACAGAGACATACAGATAAGCAGAGCAAGTTCCATTGACTTTAGTGATAATTACGGTTAGGACATGCAGGGGGAAACTGAAACCTTTGTGATGGCAAAAGAAAAAAATGAAATCAAGTCAGTGAGGAGGCCAACTGAAGTTGTGTTCTGGTTTCTATCAGCAGGAGGAGAGATATAAATAGTGTCTTGGTAAAAATACAAGCTATCACATGGGAAATAATTGTGAATTACCATCAACACTTTGGAGAGAAGAATTTGTCCAACAAATCTGACTCATCTTTTTTTTTTTTTTAAAATGTCTGTTCCAATCTTGAAATGAGATAACATATGTGAGAATGATTAGAGCACAGTGAGGTACTGAACAAATGGGTGGGTTGTTTTGTCCTGGGGAAGTGACAAACATACTGCATATGTGAATATATGAATGAGTGGATGAACAAATGTATTAATTTCCTTAGGTTGTTCCTCAAATGAATTTGTCGAAATAAACATGTTAACAATATAATCTCAAACTCTTACTTTTGATTTTATATTACAGTTTAATTCATGTTTTAATTTTTCCAATAATGTTAAAAAGAGAATTTCTTGTAGATTAAGATGCTTCAAGGACCAGGAACAGCAACATCACCTGAGGACTTGTTTAAAATGCACAATCTTGGTCTTCACTCTTATCTACAGAATCAGAATCTGCAGTTTAACAAGAGTCCAGCTGATTGCTAAAAGCACATTAAAGTTTCAGAAGCACTGATATAATTGACATAATTATATTAAAATTATAAATCTATACTCCTTTGTAGAGCCCTATTTTCAATATCTTCTTTCTCTATTTTTCTATCCACTGAGATGGGCCAAACATTTTAACTGCTTTCTTAGAAGCTCCAAAGATGGTGCTAGTGATGTCTCATTCAGTCCTCAAATGTTGATGTAATCTCTCATGGGTGATTAATGGGATAGCAAGATTGTTATGCAAGAATATATAATAGAGACAAGAGGAGAGTACTGACAATTAATTACTGACCTAATAAGCAGTGCTTATTAACCTATAGAAATTTGATCAGGTTCAAATGGGTATGGTTGGCCATGACAATTTTTTTTTCTGTAAATATGCACTAAGTATGTGGGCACTCTGTTCCAATAATATAAAATATATGACTCATAGCTTAAATTATAAACAGAAAAGCCAAATTTCCATGATTCATAGAAATGAGAGTAGTAAGTAGCATTTCTTTTGGAACTGTGCCTTTTCACAAAGGTAAATAATGATAGTTACAAAATTAAGTTTAATAATGCATTCATCCTTCTAACAGTTCTTCTCTACTATGTTCCCAGTACTGTTTTAGATACCAGGAAAATATCGTGAACAGACTAACTCCCTCTGTTATTGAACTTGCATTCTGAGTCGGGCGTGGAGGGGAGACAGACATGTATATCATCAGATGACATTAAATGATAAAAAGGCAGGGAATAGATTTAGAAAAGCAAATGTGTGTGTTATTGTGTTTAGCAAAGGCCTCTCTGAAGGAGAGCCCTAAATGAAGAGAGCAAACAGCCATGCATATAGTTGTGGCAAGGGATAGCAAATACGAAGGTCCTGAGGTGGGAAAGATCCAAACACTGCTACTTCCATGTTTGAGAAACAGTGTGACCAATCTGACAAGAGGTAAGATAATGACATTTGAATTTATGACTAAAAAATGATTCAAATAAAATTAATAGGCTGGTTTAACGGGAGCATATTTAATAAAAGTTGACGTTTTTATAATCTTAATTCTGATATTTCTGACTGGGAAAATGGTTGCATTTTTTACTATGTCTTCCTATGTTTGATGGATAATTAAGTGATGCCATTTATTCATTCAAGAAATATTTACCATGTTTGAGTCTAGTACAGGGGTGGGTAAACTTTTTGACTCAAGAGCCACAGTGGGTTCTTAAACTGGACCAGAGGGCCGGAACAAAAGCATGGATGGAGTGTTTGTGTGAACTAATATAAATTCAAAGTAAACATCATTACATAAAAGGGTACGGTCTTTTTTTTTTTTTTTTTTAGTTTTATTCATTTCAAACGGGCCGGATCCGGCCTGCGGGCTGTAGTTTGCCCACGGCTGGTCTAGTATGTGCCAGAAACTGTGCCAGAGGTCATATAATGACATAATGAAATTGAGAGTGAGCTTTTATTGCCATATGAATGAATATACATTTCAGAGTGTCAACAGTCCGTATTCATACTAGAAACAATTTAAACAGTCTTCCAATCACTATATTTAATAGTTGTCCTTGGTTTGTGATGACCTCTGTGAGTTTCTTTATCTGCTTTGTAAGTATTTAATCAGAAAGACTGAATTGAGGGTTAACATAATGTATTGAATCTTTTGCATCCAGCTATGCAGCTTTTTTATTATGTTACTACTAGAGGCCCGGTGCATGAAATATGTGCATGGGGGGGCATCCCTCAGCCTGGCCTGCACCCTCTTGCAATCTAGGACCTCTTGGGGGATGTCTGACTGCTGGTTTAGGCCCAATCCCACTTAAACCGGCAGTCTAACATCCCTCTCGAAATCCAGGACTGCTGTCTCCTAACCCCTCACCTGCCTGCCTGCCTGCCTGATCACCCCTAACCACTCTGCCTGCCTGCCTGATTGCCCCTAACCACCTCTGCCTGCCTTCCTGATCACCCCTAACCACTCTGCCTGCCTGCCTGATCGCCCCTAACCACCTCTGCCTGCCTGCCTGATCACCCCTAACCACTCACCTGCCTGCGTGATTGCCCCTAACCACTCACCTGCCTGCTTGATTGCCCTTAGCTGCTCGCCTGCCTGCCTGATCGCCCCTATCCACCTCAGCCTCAGCCCCCGCTGCCACAGCTTTGTCAGGAAGGACGTCTGGAAGGTCATTCAGCTGTCCAGTCTAATTAGCACATTATGCTTTTATTATTATAGATTACTATTTTGAATTTATACTTTCAAAATTCAAATGATTTTGTTTGCATTTTTAACTTTAATCTTTTGCTGGATAGTTGAAGAATGTCATAATTAAATTGTTGTTGAGCTGCATGGATGGAAGGATAAAATAAATCAGGGTTTTGAAAACAATGGCATATATTTATTTCACAGAAACCTTTTTCATCACAATTATATTTCTCATGTTCCATTCAGTGGACAAATAAACATTAATAGACATTTAATTTTGAGGGAAGGTTGAAAATTGCCTTTCATTTCTAGTTGTTGGAAGGGGAACTTTGCAGGTCAGTTCTTTCTAAAGTATTCGTTATGAGGTTGTGGACTAAAATGGGGCTTCGAAGACCAGGTTACCGGGTGTAATATAATGGTATCAGAATCAGTGGGAACTTTTGAAAAATGAACATTACCTGTTGTCTTTGGTTTCACCCCTGGCCCAAGATATCAGTATACCAATTGGTGGGAGTGGATCATGCTGTAGAGAAGAGGATGGATACTTTCATTTTAAGGGGAAAAACTTTAAAATTTGTTTTTAATTTATAGAGGCTGTTTATTAAAGTTGGGGACAGTGAAACAAGGAAAGGCCTAGTATAGAAGAAGCAATG
Source organism: Myotis daubentonii (assembly GCF_963259705.1). Taxonomy (NCBI): domain Eukaryota; kingdom Metazoa; phylum Chordata; class Mammalia; order Chiroptera; family Vespertilionidae; genus Myotis; species Myotis daubentonii. Next base: position 116,045,826 of record NC_081861.1, read on the forward strand.
GGAGAGAGACTAGGCAGGGAAATGAGCCTAGGCTGGGCTGCTTTGGCTCACTAAGAAGTCAGAGAAAAAGAGGCCTTGGAGACAGGTTCAGGGAGTTAGCCTGAGATGAGCTGCTTCTGCCCATTGCTCCCTGATTGCAAGCATTGTGCGGTCTTCTAGAGTTTAGGACAGGGGTGGGCAACCTTTTTGTGAGTGCGCGCCAAAACCAGCAAAATCTCTTACTCAAAATTCTTCTGCGTGCCAACCCTAATTTTTTGAGAACATGTTATGCCTACTTGATATCTCTTAAGGTGTACGTATGTGAAGAACCTTGAAGAAATAATAAAATTCATTCGAGCGACGAGAACACAGTATATGATGATGAAAACTACATTTATTTTTTAATGTATACATGTACACTGATAGTCCGACAGAAAACTTTATGACTTCGTTTGATATTATCAGTGGGACTTTTGCTGCTGCATCACTGATGACAGAGATTTTACACCAGGTTTATATTTTGTGACCTTCAGAGATATGCACGAGCTACTACTTTCATCCGTCAGGCTACTCCTATTACGAGACTTAACAAAATTCATCACTGAGAACAAAGATTCACAAGCGTGTGTGGATGAAACCAAAACACTGGTCGGATCTAAGAAGGCAGGGAGAGTTAAGGCAGAGGCATAGAAATTGTTCCTCCTCTCGTCAATCCATGTCTATGGTCTTTAAGATAACTTGTTATGTAAAGTTATTATCTAAGATTCACCTACACTGAATTTATCTGAAAAATAAAAAAGTTGATACTAAGAAAAAAATTGTAAATGGAAGATTATAAGAGAGGGTTTTGCATACCAGCAAAAGTTACTGGCATGCCATGTTTGGCAGGCGTGCCAGGGGCTGCCCACCCCTGGTTTAGGAGATGCATGCCTTTGGGGAAAGAAGAGGGGAGGGAGAGGTATGGGAGTGCTCTTCTGTGGGAGAGCACATTCTGGGACCTTTGTTAGAGGGGTTTTAAAAGGTGAGAGTTTTGGGGAGGTTTTGGGGGAGGATCTCAATAGAATATTCATGTTTTATGCTGATGTGCTAAAATGAGATTTATTCCCTTAACTTCACCTGTCCTCGGGTGTGGTTTGCACAAATGTCACTAATTGGAATTCTATTCTCTACTGGAATCTCCCTGAGTAGGGTGATTTAAGGTATTTATTCTCTGGTTGGGGCGAAGTATGAACCATTTGTTCTTAAGTATGCTTAGTTATCAAAGATAGGATTTTATAATTTACTAGATGGCTGTAAACTTCTTGGCCATTTAACTGTCTGTCTCAGTTTCCCTATTCCACTTGTCCTGGCTTATTCCCCCTCTGAGACTTCCATTCCTGACATTATTTAGGGGTGATGAGGAAGGATGTTCTGTCTTCAGTAACTGCTTCCTGCTGACAAGGGTCATGGTCCCTGCCTGCATAATGTCTCGCCCTGTCTGATCAAAGGGAGACAAGGGAATGGAATTTGAGACTGGAACAGAGAGGCTGTTAGCTAATTTTTCCAAAGTAGGGATGGGCCAGAATTCCTGAAGTATCATCATCTTGATATGGAATTGTTGTATCCTAGAGGTGACAAATTTGACAAGAAGGTTAAAAAGGCATGGCATAAAAATGTGGAGAATTATAATAACTAAAGGTCTGAGGAAAGATAAGAACCATGTGATAGAGGGTGGGACAGACTTTATAGTGCCCCAGATTAAGTTGGTGGAGGGGCTTCTCTGGATGAAGGTGTGTCACCTGCCTGAAGCACTTTGTTTACTTAATTCAAATTAGGCTAAGGGATACATTCTAAGATCTCCCTTCTGAAGCAGCTTCTTTCCACCTGAATCTCTTGGGCAGGAAAGAGGAAGCAGTTTCAAAGTGGCAGAACCTTGGTCCCTTTAATCTCTCCTTTTAAATAATAAAGGTTGACATTCTGGAAGCAGAGCTGATAGATTGCTTCATATTTCATTGACTCAATTAAGTAATCATGAAAATAAGTCAGTTCAGTTAAATTATTGAGTCTCACTTCAGGAGCCAGTGATGCAGATGGGCTTCCAGAGTGAGACCTATATTGTATATGCAAAGCAATTAGGTAAATAAGGTGCATGTCTATGAGAACAGAGAAACCCCAGAAAGGTTAATGAACACAGAAAATTATAAACTATTTTTTGAGTTTGTAAAACTGTCAGTTTAGGAGACTTTCAGATGCAAGTATTTTGCTGGAATAAAATCAAGTAGTGATAATCTGATAAATTCTCTTTGTCTTGAGTTTAAGTATCTCTGGTGATGTCATTGGCTGCTCAAGTAAATTCTCTATAGATTATAGTCCATCAGTAGTTCTCAATAATTCAAATCAAAGGATGGTAGAAAAATGAAACTTTCGTTTGGAAGAAAATTAGAAAAATCAGGATCCAATTCAGTTTATAGGTGAAAAATAAAAATATGAAGAGTTAACTGAATTAGAGCCTAATATCCATAACTATGTATTATAGATTCTATCAAAACACAATTTTTCCCTAAAATCATCCTTATTTTTTTTTAATTCTCACTCAAGTATATTTTTTCCATTGATTTTTAGAGAGAGGGAGGGGGAGAAAAAGAGAGAGCAAAAAACATTGATGTGAGAGACATCAATTAGTTGCCTCCTGTATGCATGTCCTGACCTGGGCCGGGGAACGAATCTTCAACCTAGACATGTGTCCTTGCCCTGGAATGGAACCTGTAACCCTTTGGTGCACAGACTGATACACTGACCACTGAGTACAACCAGCCAGAGCTAACACCTCATTTTTATCAAAGATCGCCAAATCAAGACTATTTACTGCATTAAGTCCAGTTTCAATTTGGCCACAACAAGAATGGTAATTGATTATATAGGCTTTTCAAAATCTGCTTTGCTGGAATCTCATAAGGAATCTCCAGATTGAGTTTAATAGCCCACAGGGTGAAGAAGCCAAGCCACACAGTTGCCACCAGACTTTTCCTGCAATACCTATATATTTGGGTGGATTCCTTAAGTTTGAGGTTCCCAAAATGTCTTGAGGTTCTTTCTTTGCCACCTCCCAGGAAACCATACTTTATTCTTTTTCTGGAAAGACTGCCAGAACCATATGAATAAGCCAGATACTAGGCTGTTTCCCCAAGGGGCTCTTATTGTATTTAAAATAAAGCTTTTTGGTGGCATTCAAAGTCTAGGCATGTGTCTCTCCATCATGATATTCCAGCCAAAGTCTTGGTTAATAAAACCACAATTGGAAACTTGTTTTATGTGTCCTCCTTATCAGCATTATAAGATCAGTGTTCAGTATACTATGGTTTCCAAAAATGCTTTAAATGTGCCTTCATACAGAATATTTACCTTAAAAATAGATATTAATACTTCTCATTTGAGTCTCAAATTTGTGTTGAATTAATGGATTAAATAACCTCAATGTTAATTTTCATCCTTACCATGAAGTAGCCAGATATTATCCTATGTCCCTGATGCTGAATTCTAATAGAGAAGGTGTAAGAACTTGGTTCTAGGGCACATAATCAGGCTGCAAACCCAAGCCTTTGGACTTTAAATTCATTACCCAGCCCATTGTTATGTACATCTTTGAGAAAACATTATTTAACTTATCTATTTATACATAATATATGATTCCCAAACTTAGTTGCTGAACACATAATTTATCATTACATCATGATTTTGTAGATGATTAATATGGGCCGGGTTGTTGTTCTGTGATTTCATATGGCTGGGGTCACTCATTTGACTGTACTCAGCAGAAAGCTCAACTTGTAAGATAGCAGTTTAATCTTCCTGAGTCACTTTCAGCATGGACTCTCCTCATTCAGTAGTTGAGGCTGGCCTTCCTCACATCATGGCAGCTGGGTTCTGAGAGAGAGAGAGAGTCTAAATGCTGCCTGCTATCTTATAGCCTACAGATACAACTGGTGCATTGTCATATTCTATTGGTTAAAACAAATCGCTAGGGCAGTTCATATTCACAAGGATGGGAAATAGACTCCATCTCTTGATGGGAAGAGTGACAAAGAATCTGTGGCTATCTTGAATCACCCCACATATTAAAATAATGGAAATATAAACAAATGAATACCAAGATACGTTTACTAGCTCAATTTCCAAAGATGGCTCTCACTTCACTTAGCCATGTTCATGTTGAGTTAGCTATATAAAACTTTCTAAAAATTGGGATGTGTGAACTGCAATAAATCAGAGACAGAATAACATCACAGATGGTTGATTGTGGACTCTACTTACCTTCTTAATGTCCAAAACATGCCAAACAATGTGAATACACCATAAAGTATTAATGTCAACACTGTTACCTAGTTATGAATTTAATAATAGTAAGTAAAGTTGATTTTATAGAGATAATAATAATAAACATCTTTCAAATTTTCAGTTTACATAAAGTTCTAATGGATCTTCAGAATCAGCAACTAAAAGAGTTAAATGATTGGCTTACAAAAACAGAAGAGAGAACAAGGAAAATGGAGACAGAGCCTCTTGGACCTGATCTTGAGGACCTAAAACGCCAAGTACAACAACATAAGGTTAGCATATGTTATGCTATTTACTTTCTACTGGAAAAGTAACTCTTTATGTATAGGTATATCAGATACACATGTATATACATTGTTTTTTACAGATAGGAAAGAATTAAAACTTCAATCAAGAAGAGTTTTAAAATAATTTGTGCCTAATATTTTTGGAAATATTTATTTTTCAAATACAATAGAACTTGTTTTTTCATATGTGAGAAGAAAATTAAAGCATATTCCTGGAAGAGAACTATGTGTGTATATTATTTCCTGGCAGAGAGTCTCTGAAGGGATTACCTGCAATGCAAATTTAAGTAATAAGACGTGTTTTTTGTTGTTGTTGTTTTTTTTTTTTAACATTTTTCCCCTTTAATTTATAATTTCTTGGAGCAGGCCAAGTTTGATGAAAAAGTCAACATTTATAACATTGCTTTCCTATAAAACACAACATCTAATATTTCTTGCTTATCTTTCTTCAGTTTGTTTGTAGATTTTCAACTGTGCTCCCTGCTTGCCAAAAATAACTTATTGTTTCTGTGATTAGGATTTCTATAAGAATGTTTATGATCTGAAATTTTAAGGGGGCTTCTTCTATAATCATTAACTCTGGGCCTTGTCCAGTCTATCAGGACACACACATACAGAAAAACCTTCATGACTGGCCCAGGATTTGGTTTATAAAGTTTAGCAAAAAAGATATGAGAAAGTGTGGTTACATTTGAATTTCAGACAAACAATAAAGATGTTTTTAATTATGTATGTGTCAAATTATTCTTTATTTAAAATTCAAAATTTACTGGGCATCCTGAATTTTATCTGACTTTACTCGTGATCTGTGTTTCTTAGATTTATGGCTTTTAAGGGAAATATCTTCTATTTCAACTCAAACCTCCTAAGTCTGCATTTCACCCAACTTCATTCTCTCCTTTTATAACACTGTCAGAACTAGCTTCACAGTTCTTCTGTGCAGATAAAAGATACCTTTCTTTCCACGTCCCACACTCTTTTCTAATGAACTTTGGGTTTCAATGACACATGAGACAGGCCCTTACTAATACTGCCCCCAAAGCTGTTTATTGCCACAGAGGTTTAAGAGCAATCAGTTTAAGGAGACCTATAGCTCTGGTGATCCCCATCTATTACTCTAACAGGAAGAAAAGTATCAACTGTATTTTAATTTTTATTAAAATGGTGCTAGGAGAAGTTAACTTGTCACATAAATTTAAATTGAACATCTGATAAAGCAGTTAGATACAGTGCTAGATCTTGAATTGGGCCTCTTCTCCTGAGTGGACCCTGCATTCCTTTGGTAGACTCTGAGCCTGTAGTTTTCCCTTTAGGCTTCACTGGCAGTTGCATGCAGACAATTTCTGTATACACCAGTGGCTTCTCTGAGGGCACTTGCTGGCTGTGGGAGAGTCTCAGCCAGTTTGAGGCTGGGCAGGAAATGGAATTAGTGTTTTCAGAGCTGCTGTTAACAACAAGAGATGGGAGATGATGGATAAACACCTCAGAATCATTGCCAAAGTCCCTTTCAGTTCCCACAATCCCTCAGAAATATCCCAGCAAGACTGGACCCCAGATGTTTATGGGGTAACATGTCTCACATTCCCAACCTTTCATATTGTCTCCTGAGATCACTTCCTGAATAAACTATTTGCACCTTAAGTCCTTGACTCAGCACCTATTTAGGGAGGAACCTATGACAGTCTTCCCATTCTGGAAGCCATTATACTATCCCAGCCTTACCACTAACTAAAAGTGTGCTGTTTAGAAATGACTTAATCTCTCAGGCTCTCCATCTCTTCACTTTGGAAATAAAAGTGAGACAGTTGGTTTCTAGTGTTTCTTCCAGTCACAATTTTAATGTTTCCATTAGTTTGGGACTGTGAGGCATTTCAGGAAAAGGCCAGACGAAGGGCAGTATCATTGAATACCAGGGGGAAGGATATTGGCACTGGATGCCTGGAGTCTAAGAATGAAACTAGTAAGAAAGACCCCAAAAGAGTCATGGCAGAAGAATGGCATGACTTAGGGCAACTATGGGGGAAAGTCTTAGCTTGAAACTGAACAGACTCTATTAAGGTTAGGCCACCCAGGTTCTTCAAATCTGACAATTACTTGAAATGATTTGTACTTTCCTCTGGAAGATATAAAATGAATGGAATGGACAATATTTGGCTAATACTGTCATAAAATTGGAATAGTTTATATTTGAAAATTTGCCATTTCTGATTAGTATGAAATCGCTTTGAAGAGAATAATTTGAAACAATGATATGCAAGTTCTTTGTATAATCTTGTACATCCAGGACTTATTCATTTAAGAGCATAAAAGGAAGCAGAAGGAATGGGTTTGCTGGTTCAGAAAGTGGGGCCAACTTTCACCTTTAACTATTTAAACCCACTTCGGGATTATTTTTCATAAAATTAAGACAAGGAAAAGACACAGTCAAGAGAAAGCCTGCCAATTGATAATACTCTTTGTGTTACTTGAATTAATTATAATGAGAAGAAAATGATTTAGCTATTTCAAACAATTTATAAAGGAATTAAATGTATTTAAATGTGAAATGTGTATAGTTTCTTAAAGTTCACACTATAAGTAGTGAACTTTTTGTTAGTCTTGCCATGATTTATAAAACAAGATAAATTTTCTTTCTTTAGGTAACTGAGTTTAATATACAGCCTTATTAAAATAGATATTGATCCACTTTGCAGCTTTTATTCCCAAGAATTTTAAGTGAATAAAAATAAGAAAATGTCTCCTTCTGTCAACAAAATGAATCAGTAACTTTGGAGTAGTCAAAAAAGCCACCCCACTCTGCTGCATGACCACACTTCTCACTTAATATAGCAGTTAGGGTGTTTTTATAGCTTTGTGTAGTTTGATATTAATCCTTGCATCATCCCCATTTTTTCCCTACAAGATGATTACAGATGACAAAAATAAAGAAAAAATACAAGTTTTGTTGCTGGAAAAAAATTAAATTCTGCTCAGATAAGAGGGTTCACATGGGTGTGTTTCTCTTTCTTTCTCTCTCTCTCTCTCTCTCTCTCTCTCTCTCTCTCTCTCTCTCTCTCTCTCTCAATGTTTGCAAAGCTCAGAAGTATACCATGAATATTACAGATATGCTTCTCTATGTTTTGTGATAAGATCCTTTGCTATCTTAATATCAACAGCATTTTATTCTAAGGCAGGCTAGAAATTGAACCACTGGGAAATGCCATGAAGATAAATCACTTTTACTGAATTTGCCAATTAGGCAAGGTAAAGCAATCAATCCTATATTGGTAGTTACTATTAAATCTAGTCAAACTGATAACTCTGGGTAACTGGAAAAAGTTCCAATTTTCTGACAAATTTGCAAGAAACCATTCTTTCTTCATAGCTGTTGCTTTGGGGACAGAATGTAAAGCTTTACCTAGATATGAGTCACTCAAAAGTGATTCTCTGGAGAGTGAACAAATTGAGCCTCTTGTTCCCCTTGTGAAAGAACATGTCAGAAATAATTGGTTGGTTATTTCTGTCTTAAAAGACAGACTTTATTAGTTATGTTGATAAGAAATGAAAGTATTTCCCTTGAAGTGACAATATTATTGAGCAAAAGTCTATTGTGGGCTTGAACATTCATTAATGAAAATGAAGTTTGCTATTTTGGAGGGTATTTTAATAAAAAAATATTTGACAGAGGAATCGTTTGTCTCATATCACAGTCTGACTGAATTGATGTTTAAAGCTTAGTTTACTAGCTATGTTTCCAGTTCTTTTGAGAGAAGTAGATTTTTTAATTAGCTCCATTAGCTTAATAACAGCATCAGCAAAGTCCTTACCATATAGGCTATTAGAATTTTCAGATATAAATGAACATGTGCACTATATTCTGACTTCAGTTGATGGTCTATGTTAAATACTGATTAATACAAAGTAAATTACTTCATAGACGTTCAGTCACCTATCCTTGCCTTGAAGTTTAGTTAATCTCAAAGATTTGGGTTGCTAAGACTAAAATATCCTCTTCTGCTGACTTTTAAAATGATCTAGATTTTCGTGTAATGGGGAGAGTTTAGATGTAATCCTGCTAAAAGATTTGACATTTCATTTAAATCCATGGCATTCTATTCTACATCACTGAACAAATTATTATAAAAAACACAATGGGGCTTTGAAGAATACAGAGTTCTACCATATATGGAATCTTCTTCAAGAAGCTCAGATTGTAAGGCATTCAATAAAGACACAAAACACAAGTGATCATTATACAATGCAGAATGTAGTAAATGGCTTGAGAATGTGTTGAAAGTAATGATTTCTTTGGACAAAGGAAATGAGGTGAGGAAATGTTGTTATATCATTTGCCTAAGTCGTGTGTTGCACTATGCTTAGTGATAGAGGTCCACAGCCTCATCATGGAGGGTCTTGAACTCAGGATTCATGCATTTGGAGTTACTCTGTAATAGGGGCCCATTACCGGTAAGAAATTAAATTGAAGAGAGTGGCGATTTGGGAAAATTTATCTTAATCTTTAGGAAGATATATCTTGTAAAATAAATAAGAACACAGATGAACAGGAGGCCAGAAGACATGTTAGGAAGATATCATAAAAAGTACGTAGATCCTGAATGAAGGCAGTGTTACTGAAAATTGTTGATGAGTATAAGGCACATCCAGCAGAACCAACAGGACTAGATTTAGAGCATGAACAAAGAGCTCAAAGTAGTAGACTCTGACACTGGGCAATTGGGAGGCTAAAGTTGGGTTTTAAAAATATAGGCAAAACTCATATATGACAAATCCATAGCTTACATCATACTGAATAGAGTAAAACTAAAATAATTTCTCTTAAGATCAGGAATAAGACAGGGATGTCCACTTTCACCATTCTTTCAACAGTTCTAGAAATCTTAGCCACAGCAATCATACAAGAAGAAATAAAAGGCATCCAACTTGAAAAGGAAGAAATAAAACTCATTATTTGCAAATGACATGATACCATATATAGAGAACCCAAATATTCCACAAAAAAACTACTAGAACTAATAAATTCAGTAAAATAGCAGTATACAAAATAAATATCCAAAAATTGGTTGCATTTTTATACACCAATAATGCAGTATCAGAAAGGGAAAATAAGAAAACAATCCCATTTACAATTGCATTACAAAATACCTAGGAATAATTTAACCAAGGAAGTAAAAGGCATGTACTCAGAAAATTATAAGAAACTGAGGAAAGAAATTGAAAAAGATACAAATAAATAGAAGCATATATCATGCTCATGGATAGGAAGAATTAAGATTGTTAAAATGTCCATATTACCCAAAGCAATCTATAGATTCAATGTAATTGATATAAAAATACCAATGATATATTTCACAGAACTAGAAATTTTAAGTCAATAATTTTAATAATTACAATCATCATTTTAATAATTATAGTAATACAAAAATATATATGTAACAACAAAAGACCCTGAAGAGCCATAGAAATCTTGAGAAAGAAGGGCAAAGTTGAAGGAATCACACCACCTGATATCAATACAAGGCCATAATAATCAAAACAGCATGGTACTAGCATAAAAACAAACAGAATAGAGAGCCCAGAAATAAACCCACACCTATATGGACAATTAATGTTTGATAAAGGAGGCAAGAACATAACAGTGGAGTAAAGGCAGTCTCTTCAGTAAATGGTGTTCAGAAAACTTGGACAGATATATCCAAAAAAATGAAACTAGATCACCAACTTACACCATATATAAGAATAAACTCAACATGGATTAAAGCCTTAAATGTAAGACTTAAAACCATAAAACTCCTAGAAGAAAGTATAGGCAGCAATATATATATATATATATATATATATATATATATATATATATATATATATATATAGAGAGAGAGAGAGAGAGAGAGAGAGAGAGAGAGAGAGAGAGAGTTTTTATATATCTCCTAGGGCAAGGGATACAAAAGAAAAAAATAAACAAATGGCTCTACATCAAAGTAAAAAGTTTATTTTTTATACTTAATTATTTCTGTAATGCTTCTTAGAATTTTCTGGCCTCCCGGAAGGGTAAAGTGTAAGACAAAGGATCCTCTCTCACTTATTGAGTTAGTAGCATGTAAAGTATTTATATTTTCTTGAACCAATAGCAATTAGTTTTGTTTCCTTGAACAGATAATGCATTAATAATGAAAATGAATTATATAAGTAGATAAACATATTTGAATGAATTTTAGGGGAAAATTCTTCACAAGAAAGTTACAACAGATATGATAATGTGAATTTCAAGATAATTATTTTTCTTAAAAAATACATTCATATGTCTTATATAACAAAATATATGGCTATACATCCAATCTCATGTTAAAAGTAAGGGTTAATATGGCACTGTGTCTCTTTCTAAAGGATATAACATTGTGAACTATAGTATGCTATTATTTTATGTTTAATATTTCTGTTGTGAACAGAATGATTTCTAATGATAAAATTTGAAGTACTCTCTTATTTAACATAACTAGATTTTTAAGAGATAATTTATACATATTAACATTTTATATTCCATTAACAATTAAAGATCTAGGTCATAGCTACCGAGAATGGGAAAACTACTAAATCAGGCATTTTTACATGATATTCTATAGTTTCTGCACACTAAGAATATTTAGTAATTAAAAGATATGTAATATGATTATCAAAGGTATTGGGAATAAATACTGATTCCCAGAGGGGCTATTTCCATGGATCCCAGTGTAGGAATGGAATGATAATTTGATGCTGTCAGAAATGGAAGAAAATAAGCATTTCCCATCATCTACCTACCAACTCTCCTAAACACTGTGTTGGCTGATTCTAAAACATTATTTCATTTAACTCCAATACTGAACCTGTCTTGTAGGGATTTTAATCCCTAATTTTTCAGATAAATAAATAAGTTCAGAGACGTTAAGGAGTTGCCCAAAGTGACTTGAACATTATTGATAGACCTGGGCTTTGAACCCAGATTCTTTCCCTCTATTTACAGATTCCAGTGAAGCTTGCCTCTAGCAGAGATACTAGAGGCTGGAGCAGATGTAGAGAGTAGCAAAGAGACTAGGAAAATGTTGCACTTGGTTCCCCAGACTTGGGAATATCTAAATAGATGGGACAGAGAGACAGAATATATTTAAGTCTTCAAACTCAGAGTCAGCATTGGGGAAAGAGAGCACACAGATGGTGGCTGTGTATGAAATGCTCAGAATCAAAATTCTTAAGGGAATTATTTTTCAACATTTATCCTGTAGCTCTTTCTTTAAAATTAGGGGAAAAGGGGGACTAGAGAGGGAACATAGAAGAAAATAGGCTTATGATGGGAAGGGCGATAATGTTTGAGCAGGAGAATAATCAGTAGGCTTGACTCTCACATCTTTATACTATTAGCCAATTACTGCATATGACTTTCTGTGCTGTACCTGAAACCCTCACCGCAACCCTCTCTCCCAGTAAGCCTGTTCTCTTCTTTTTCAGCAAGTATTATCAGGCTAAAGGAATTTTGTAATTATTTATTAGATTTTCTTGGTGTTCACTGTTAACTTCTGATTTCAATGGTGTAGCTATACATGGAATGCATGGATGTATGCATTCATGGAGTGTAGAGGGAAGAGGAAAGGCAGAATTGAGGTCTATTATTTAGTGACTAGGGGCCCAGTGCAGTAATTCCTGCACCTTTGATAGGCACAGGGGCGGGTCTCCACCCATCCTCCACACCCCCACCTGGCTCCTCCCATAGTAGCCCCTGGTCCCCTCTCTGCCAGCAGCCCTGCTCCCACCACCACCACTCCCACTCACTGATGGCACCAGCCCAGCTCTCATTCCTTTGCTGTACTTATGCTGATTAGAGGATAGTGGTTAGTATGAATTAGATGAGGGTAAATTAGATGAATATTGGATTCTTGCAATATGGTTTAAAGTGTTTGTTCTGAATGTGCCTCAATATGAGTTCTTAGAACTTACTAGCTGTTAATATTCATTGAGGTCATACTGTGTGCCAGGTAAAGTGCTAACCAGTTGTAGCATATTCAGTCTTCCTAACCACCTGAAGAGATAGGTACCTTTACTATCACAGTTTTGAAAATTAGGAAGCTGAGGCTTGGTGTAGTTGAAAACCTCCTCAAGGTCACAGAGCTGGTTAGCAATGCACCCAGGAATCAAATCCAGGGAATCTGATTTCAGATCCCACATATTTATGCATGAATATATTTTTGTCAGTCTACCATCCATACTCTGCCCTTTCTATTTATATTCTGAAAGGTGTAGGGGTACATTGTCCACTCTGTTCTAAAATAATTTTTCATTTTTATTAAGCCCATTTTCTGTGATTGGGAAGCATTAGGTGCTTTTAAAATCTTTCAAATGTCTTCATTGAAATGAACTTTAGGTCCCCCCACCTTTGGTAGTTCAGGAGTTAGCAGAAAAATAAACATTTATTTATTTTTAATTAAGAACAGTTTATTAATTAACTGCCTAATTGATGAATGGACTAACATAAAATAAATAAATTAATAATTAGATAAAAAAGAAGCAAAGAAGCACAAGCACACAAAACAGGAAAATAACTACAAATATGTATAAAATTAAAATAATTATAATTTTTAAAATTTTGAGCTCTATGTTAATAAATATTTTAAAATGTAAACATTTATTTATGACAGAAAGATTAAAAAATGGGTCCTGATATTAAGCCCAATATAACTTTGGATCATATTGAAGTAAGTGGGTCTGAAAATAAAAGCTCCTCTAGGAGAGCCTGTTGAGAAAGCTTATTTAAAATATTCAGCAAATTTACAACAAAATTACATACTATAATTAGACTCTCATGGGGAACTAGACAATATTGTGACCAGCAAGGCTTAGCAAAGTGAATATTGGACTTACAATCAAATGGATAATCATTTTCAGATCATTTCATTCAGGGAAGCAGCGGGTAGAGAGCCTAACCTGTGCAGAGGTGCTGGAAAGAAGGAAGTAAGAATGTCTGTAAGAGCAGAGGTGAAGCAAAGAATACATTGCCTACCTTCCCATCATTGCCTAAGAAATTGTAAAACTTTCTGATTTGGCCAGGACACTTTTATATGAAAACTAGAGGCCCAGTGCACAAAATCGCATGAGACCCAGACCCGCTGTGCCAGCAGGACCCCAGACCCACCATGTGTGAGTAGCTTGCCACTGTGCTGCGAGCCCTGCCTCACCACGAGAGCCGCAAGCCCCGCACAAGCCCCTTGGCACTGTGTGAGCCACGAGCCCCGCCACGCCACATGAGCCATGATCCCCGCCCCACCCCACTGCCGTGAGTGGCTTGCGGGCCAGGGGGAGGGATCAAGAGGTGCTCCATGCACCTCCTGGTGACCAGTCGTTTGGTCATTACGGCATTACGGCATTACGGCCACTGACCTTTTATAATATAGACTAGAGGCCCATTGCAGGAAGATTCCTGAAAGAATAGGGCTTCCTTGGGCCGATCATGCTGCCAAGCCCTGCCGCCCAGGGCTGTACATGGGGGCCCGGATGGCAGCTCGCACTGGCCCACCCTGCCTGCAGTATGGAAATTAGCCACCATCTTTGTTGGCGGTTAATTTGCATATCACTCTGATTGGCTGATGGATGTAATGAGGGTATGGTCAATTAGCATATTTGTCTTTTATTAGATAGGATACAATTAGTTAATATCCAGATGTATTGAATAGCTAATTGTTCATAAGTAGGGATTTTTTTTTTGTCCTGAGGTGGATTTTCAAAGATATTACTTTCCCAGATGTTGGACTTAGCCCATGTTCCCAGAAACTCTTCTGTTTTTTTAAAATAATTTGCAAATTTTATATTATATCCAACTTTTGTTCTCATTAGTCTTTCCTTTTGTGCACATTTATTTGACTAAGCTAAAAAATGACAAATTACTTAAACTTAACATTTTATTAAACACCTTTGTAATTATATTAATTGAAAGTAATATATGGGAGGCAGTAGATGGTTTTGGCATCCATGCAGAACCCATGATTTGTGTTGTTTCTAGGTTGTGTGTGTGTGTGTGTGTGTGTGTGTGTGTGTGTGTACGTAGGACCTGCAAGTGTTGGTAATTTACTGTTGGTTAATCATTAAAGTTCAAGGAATAATAAAATAAACTATGCACTTAGGCAACCACTGCCCTTTCCTGATCCATGTTGCTGAGCATATACTATGGCAAGAGGAATATTGTATGCTATCCTATGTAGCTTACAGGAGACCCAACCTTGTTGGTGTTTTATTGTTGTTGTTAATCCTCACCCGAGGATATTTTTCCATTGATTTTTAGAGAGAGTGGGAGGGAGAGGGAGAGACAGAGAGAGAGAAACATTGATGTGAGAGAGACACATTGATTGGTTGCCTCCCCCACATGAGCCAAACCAGCTAGGGCTTGTTTGTGTGTTTTTTTTACTCCACCTTTCGATTAATTGTTGCTCTTCACCTCCTTTAAGCATTAAATTCAATAATTCCATAGACTTGCATATTTTTATGCCTTTATTTTCGAGGCATTATTTCACAGTATAATAGCATAAGTCTGAAGTAAACACTGAAATGACTCTCTCTCCAATGGTTGTCTTAAGCCAGTTTTTTAAAAACCAACTTGACATGGGTCAGAGCAAGAAGATTTCATTTCCACTGATGTTGAAAGGAAATAGAAGAAAAGTAATTTTTAAATCATAAAATTGTGATTATGAACTAAGAGAACAGCAAATTTGGTCAGGTACTTTCACTAGAGGATAATTTATAAGAAATATAATTATTTACAGAGGTATAACAAAATCTAAGTTTTCATATCTAAGCATTTTTAATGTTAACTTTCACAATGCCCTTTTTTCTTATCATAAGGAAAAAAGATCATTAGTTAACATTAGAAAACAAACATTGCTGACATTTGTATCTAATATTGCTATAGAAATTTAATTAAGAGCATGATAGATATTTTAAAAATCTGATAAGTGTAGTAAATGCATTACTTTAATAAAAATAATGGCAAGAAATACATAATAAAATACCTAGTATGTGTATATGTGTGTGTAAATAATTAATATACTTTTAATAAAGAAAACATACTTTAACAATATTACAACATTTAACTTGAGTGCATTATCTTATGATAGGCAAAAATTTTAGTGTACTTCTCTGGGGGTACATCTGTATTTGGCTCATATTTCAGGTTTAATTGGCAAATCAACTGTAAATCTCCATTGTATACAACTAGCTAAGAGAATTTAAAATCCATAAGAAGTAAATATTTAAATTTAATTTTAAAATGGCTTTATACAACTTTAATGTAATTTAAAAATTAGTAGTCTTGAGAATCCATGTTTTCTCAAAGAAGGAAACAGGAGGGTATACTTTACCCGCAGTTCTCAACCTGTGGGTCACGAACAATGAAAATGCATCCTGCATATCAGATATTTACATTATGATTCATAACATTATACCAATGATCATGACCCTTATTCGTGGATACATAGGTTGGCAGAAAAATTTAACTTTCTAGACCCACCTTTTTATGTGTGGCATTTTTGCTGCTTTATTTAAAAAATAATGAACTGTGGACATTGACTATTTTATAGTGTTTTATCTTTTGTTGATATGGGGGTTAGCTAATACTGTGATATTCATTAATATTTATTTTCAGAGTTAGGGTCTGGGAAAAAGGAAATGATTATAACGTTGTAGTAGCTTCTGTCTTGCAGCTGTTGAGTGTGCTCAGAAAGGCCAGTTTAACCTTTTTTATTCTAATCCTTGATTAGGAGCAAAAGAAGGAATACAATTTAAATAAGTGGAAGAGAAAAGAGATACTGGAAATAACTTAAAATAGAGTTTATGCTAATCTACCCTGGAGCTATGCACTCTTTATGGTTTTCAGCCACTATGGGGAGCCTTTCCTGTTCTTGGGTTTTGTTTGTTTCCCCCCCCCCCCCACATTTCCCTCTACTCAATATAACTCCAGATAGTCCTTATGGATTTTAAAACTATCAGCTCACAACTAGCTTTAGTGGTTATTTTGCACTGCTGTAAAAGCATAAAATGTAAACCCTTGATCATTAGGGCAAGAATGCAATATCTGATTATAAAACAAATAGATAAGCAAAACAAAATCAGAAATCCAAGTACTGGAGAAAATATATAATAAATTTAATCACATATGCTTTAAAATGACTCAATCTGAGTTTGACAATAAGCAATACATGGATCAAACAATACTTAAATGTCTTTACTAAAATACATTAAAACAGTAAAAATAACAATTTACATGTACAAATTGAACAGTATTGCATTATTTTCTGGTTGATTTTAATGTATGTAATTATATGTACTCTCATACTTAAGTGATAGGAAAAAAAGAATTGGCCAAATTAAATACACCAACTTATGCTATATTGGCTACCAAAATATCATTGTAATTATTATTATTTTTAAAATTCCTGGCTATCACATTTGAAATGTTCCTGATCCTGTCTTATATAATTCAGAAAACCTCAGACTCCACATGACTTTCAAGGACAACTCTGAATGTTAATGTTTCCATTTTTGTCCTCAGAGCAGAGTTTTATTAACCAGTGTAAGCTGTGGAATGTCAAAGGCTTGATCGACAGTATACACTCCGCACACAAAATAGATGCATAGTCATTTTATTCTAAATTGCTTCACTTGAAAATGTAGCATGAAAATCTAGAGAGAGGGAGTAAAAGTAAGTGATTTTATACTGCTTTAAATTGTTCAGACCTGAAGAACAAAAGTCCTAGGATAAAAATGGTCATGTATTTGAGTTAGTGTTAAGCCAAACCTAATAACTTTCCTTATACCTGCCATAGGGTTTGAATAAGTAAGCTAGTATGATAGATGCCAGGCATCATTGTTCATGAGTAGGGGCTGCAGGTTTTCCAGAAAGTAACAGGCCTTATGCCAAATTTGCTTCTCCATTTTTGTGTCATATATATATATATATATATATATATATATATATATATATATATATATATATTCTAAGAAGCAAAATGGATGACTAGAAGTTTTGCATATTCTCTGGGATTTTCCAGTAATAATCAGTCTATCATGATAAGGTCTTGGGGAAACTGGACCTCCCAGGCAGGATGTCTAGGTTCTAGAGCAACCTTCTCTGTTTACTTCTCCTCTGTTTACTGTTTATTTATCCCTCTGATTATCTCTGTTTATCTTTATAAAAAATCATACACTATGATTTCTATTTAAAACTTTTTCCTTTTAATCCAGTTTATTGAGGTGATACTGGTTAACAAATTTATATAGCTTTCAGGTGCACAATTCTACAGTACATCATCTGTTCACTATATTGTATGTTCAGCACCCCAGGTCAATTCTCCTTCTGTCACATATATCCCCCCTTTACCCTCTGCCACCTCCCCTCACCAACCTCCCCCTGGCAATCACTACACTGTTGTTGGTGTCTATGAGTTTTTTTTTCTATTTTTTACACTATGATTTTTTAAAGATAATAATACTGTTTTGTAGTTACCTGTCCTCATTAGTGATTATACTTTTTAAAAAGGTAAACCAGCCTATTGCTTTGTAATCCTTATTTAGTCAGGAAAGGACAAACTTATCTGTGCATATTGCCCTCACCAACATTTATCGATCTTTAGTTGCTTGGAATATGTAGTGATAGAGTAATTAGACACAAGCAACAAATGACTAAACTAATACATAAGGAAATATTGAGTAGTGAAAATGTTATGTTAAAAAATGATAGAAAAAGAGTAAGTAAGGAGCAGATTTAGATAGCATCTCCATGAAAAGCATCTCTAGGCAGGTGACACAAACTGTGGGATTAAACAAAGGAAAAAAAAAAACACCTCATAAAGAAGGGTGGGGGTAAGGGGAGAGATCAACCAAAGGACTTATATGCAAGCATATAGGCCTAACCAGTGGACACAGAAAACAGGGGTGAGGGCATGAGTGGGGGGGGATGGGGGTAACATGGGGATAAGGACACATCCTATCTAGTAATAGACAAACATGGTAATTGACCATACCTTCGCTGTGCCTCCCATTGGCTAATCAGCACAATATGCAAATGAACCACCAACAAAGACGGTGGCTAATTTGCATACTGCAGGCAGGGCGGGACAGTGGGAGCTGCCAGCGTGAGCTGCCATGCAGGCCCCCGTGCGCGACCCCAGAAGCCGCCTGCCTGCTGCCTGTGATCGGATCTGATCTTGGGCCAATAACCGGCCCCAGAAGCCACCTGCCGCCCGTGATCGGATCTGATCCCAGGACGCTGGCTGACCCCAGAAGCCCCAGAAGCCACCTGATATGGTAGTAACTCTATCAGTAAGCACTCTGAAAGTCAGTGGCATAAATGCACCAATTAAAAGACAGATTATGAGGGTGAATCAAAAACAAAACCCACTTTAAATATAAAGACACATATAGATTAAAAGTAAATGAATTAAGCTGCAGCCTGTTTTGCTCAGTGGATAGAGCATTAGCCCGTGGACTGAAGGGTCCCAGGTTTGATTCCAGTCAAGGGCATGTACCTCAGTTGCTGGCTTGATCCCCAGCCCCTATCAGAGCATGTGCAGGAGGCAACCAATCAATGTGTCTCTCCCTTTCCCTTCACTCTCTCTAAAATTCAATGGAAAAATATCCTTGGGTGAAGATTAACAAAAACAAAGTAAATGGATTAAGTAACATTAAAGAGATTATAAGAAAAATATATTCCAAATTTTTTTAATTGTATAATGGTTATGTTTAAATTATTAACACCTAAGAAATGGCGTGAAGGGTACATATAATATGCTGTAATATTTTATAGTCTTTTTAGATGTATGAGATTATTTCAAATGAAAATATTAAAAATTTTTAAAAATGTATAAAATATTAATTGAAATGTATCTGCATTACATGAAAAATCTCCTAATTGCTTCTAGCATAATTTATGAAATTGTGCTAAAATTTACAAGGGTTCAATTAAAAATATCTTAATTCTAAATGATATAATATAAAATATATAATAATAGTGCAGTTATAAGTACTTATCTGAAAATAAAAATTTAAAGAAGTGAATTTAAAGAAGGGATTGGCCAAAGAAAATATATGCACAACCCATGGACACAGACAACAGTATGGTGATGGCCAGAGAGAAGTGGGGGGCAAGAGCTGGGTAGAGGGGGCAAAAGGGGGGAAATAGGGACATCCTATATAATAATAATAAAAGGCTAATATGCACATTGACTGAACGGCATAATGACCGGTTTCTATGATGTGCACTGGCCACCAGGGGGCAGACGCTCAATGCAGGAGCTGCCCCCTGGTGGTCAGTGCACTTCTATATGGGGAGTGCCACTCAGCCAGAAGCTGGCTCATGGCTGGCCAGCGCAGAGGTGGTGGCAGGAGCCTCTCCCACCTCCGTGGCAGCACTAAGAATGTCCAACTAACGGTTTAGACCCGATCCCGTGGGGGGCTAAGCCTTTAGTTGGACATCCCCCGAGGGCTCCCTAGCTGCCAGAAGGATGTCTGACTGCAAGCTTAGGCCTGATCCCCCGGGGAGTGGGCCTAAGTCAACAGGTGGACATCCCCCAAGGGGTCCTGGACTGCAAATGGGCGCAGACCGGGCTGAGGGACCCCCCCCCCCCGCGAGTGCACAAAGTTTTGTGCATCGGTCCTCTAGTATGTAATAACTTAATCAATAAAGAAATTAAAAAAAAAACACCTCATAGACACACACAATAGTATGGTGGTTACCAGAGAGAAAGGGGGCTGGGGGGAAGTAGAAGAGGGTAAAGGGGGCATAAATGGTGATGGAAGGAGACTTGACTTGATGTGGTGAACACAAAAATTAAATTAAATAAACTGAGTCCTGAATGAGAAGGAGGAATTATAAAGAAAGGGAGGAAGAACAATTCAGGCAAGAAAATAGCTTGACACATTTGTGAAACAAAGAGAGGTCACTGAAACAGTATCAGTGGGCAGGAATGATGTGCAGTGTTAGGAGAGGTAGGCAGGTGCTAGATCATGAAAAAATTTCAGGTGAAGAATTTGGATTTTCCTTTTTAGCATGATGGCAATCCATTGGTTTTAGACAGAGGGGTGACATCTGATTTATAGTTGAGCAGAGGAGAAAGAACAAGCAAATAAGCTAGAAAACAGCAATAAGTGAGGTGGGAGGATAATCAAAGTTCAGGAGAGGAGGATGACAGCAATGAATGAGTGGTTAATTAGGTTAGTAATTGAAATGTCAGGTAAGATGATTTAAAAAATGGCTGTTCAAGTTGGGAACCTGGAGGTTGATGGCAAACTTTATAGAGATGTTTTAATGGGATAGTTGGCAAAGAGAATAGTTGGGTAAGGAAGTGGAAAGAGCAACTATAAAAAAAAACACAAAATATTTTTCAGTGAAGAGGAACACATAGGAGCAGCAGGAGGGTTAGTTGGGTAAGAAGAGTATGTTTGTTTGGGTTGATAATGGAGAACTACGGTAGAGATGGAGACATTGAAGATGCCAGAGGCAGCAGGTAATTTTAGGTGAAAAGTCCTTGAAAAGTGAGAGGAGGTGGGATAAGGGGCAGAACATCCTACTACACCTTTCTGAACAGATGCTCTCTTTATACTTTTAAGGTCAATTGATGATAGAAATGTGCGAATTTTGCTGAGTATCATGGCTGGTTCTAGATTAATAATAAAAAAAAGTATATTACCCAAAAACATGGCAGAAAGAAATCATTCATTTGGGAAGAAATTTTAATTTACTTTAAAAAATTATCTTTCAGGTGCTTCAAGAAGATCTAGAACAGGAACAAGTCAGGGTCAATTCTCTCACTCACATGGTGGTAGTAGTCGACGAATCTAGTGGGGATCGTGCAACCACTGCTTTGGAAGAACAACTTAAGGTGAGATGATTTTCTTTAATACACTCAATATGAAATGTAAAATAATGAATTGTTATTTAGAAAATAATTTGAAAGTTTATAACATAATTTGTATATTACCAATATTTAGAGTAATATATATAGATATAGATATAGATAGATATATATAGATATGCTCATTTGCATATATTGGCTATCCCTGATTCAAATATATATATATATTTTTTAAACTAATTTAGATTATATCCCATTTGAACATAATTACCTTTCATCAACTATATACTGTTTGCTCACATTAGCTTCCTGGCCTTTGGTGAAATATATAAATGTAGATTCATTTTTTTATTATAGTTGAATAACATGTATTAGATAATTGATCAAGGGATTATTTATGCCGCTTTAAAGATACAGTCTAAGAGAGGACAAAGGTAAAAAACATAAAAAGCATTACATTAAATCAGATAACATAAATTAAATACCTTCAGTGTATTTTTTCCTGGAAGTCTTCAGTTGTAGTCTTGATGAGGGCATAGCAGCATGTTTAAGTTATGAGAGTTTTGTTGGAGCAGATACTTAGCCTTTTAAGCCCTCACTCACCTGAGTCATAGTAACTGTGTGCTTGGAAACATGACCAGCACATATAAACACAATATAATGTGGATATTGTCATATTTTTCTCTTCTCTTCCTAATAGGGAATAATAAGGTTTTACTGTAAAAAATTAAAACAATTTCAACAAAGCCAAAATCCATACACAGAAGCATCAGTAATATGGGAAAAATACAATTTATTATTCTCAATGTGACATGTACATTCACATATATGTACAATTACAGATTGTATTTGAGGTATTCTTTGTACCCACCAAATTCCTGCTTTTCCTTTGTGGTAGTTCAGAGCCAGTAGTCTGACACATCTAAGGATTTAATCAGCGTTGGTTTAAATAGCTTTATCAGCTCAAGGTTGTACTAAACATAGTTTCTCTTACTAAACTTATAACAGCATTTCTTAAAGCCTTATCTCTGTTTGTTCTCTTTTCATGTGAGTTGTGTGTTGTTTTTTTAGCCCAGGGAAATGTCATTTCCTCAGGTTACTGCTTTAGATTGCCAATCTACGATGTTATCTTACTTGCCATTATTAAACAACAAAGAGAAAACTCTTGAACTGCTACAACTGAGCATTTAATTTATACTAGTTACTCATGTTAATTGCTTATGTTTCAATGAAACTGTAGGGATTGCAGATCTAAAAAGGCTTAGCAGTGCTGATATTATAATGTATCATTGAATATATGATCAAATATCACACACACACACACACACACACACACACACACACACACACACACTTATGGCCACCTAAAGGACTAGTGAAAGGCCACTGTTTTACCTATTTTAAGGAATTCTGTTGTTCTGATACAATAGTGTTGTGACTATTTAAGGATGGTAAAATTCTAATACTGTGTTTCTCAGAAATTTTCAAAAAGATAAAAGAAGGCTAGAAGAGAGTGACTGATTAAAAAAATTAAGGCAAAAGTTTTTCTAAGTCATAGAGTATTTCCAGTTAAAATAACTACTGAAAAAAAACATTTTGGCATCACCAGACCTAGTACTACTATCTACTAATTATTCCAAGGTGATGCCTATGAGACGAGGCCACCTGTAAAAACAGTCCATAGAACTGACAAATGTTCACTGGGTTAGAGCTTAGGTAAGGATAAATTAAGACTGGTGGTCCTAAGGTTTTCTATATTTTTATCCTACTTGCTTTCATTTTTATCTTGTTTTCTGTGTTTCACCCAGAGACATCTACCCAAATAGCTTTGCATATATTGGCTATCCCTGATTCACATAAATTCAATCTCCCTTTATCCATGATTGTCTCCCCCCTTAATTTGTGTTGACTACTACTTCCCAACCTCCTTTCCCTCAACTTCCTTTCCCCTTTTGATACCCTCCTTTTCATCTACATACCTTCTTACCATCACCTTACTTTTAGATAATCTAGACTAGTGTATATGTATAAGTGGGCAGAGTTAGAAGGAATTAAGTGGTGAGAAATCCCCTGCTTGAGTATTTCTTTCTTCTCATTCCATCAGATTCCTCAGTCCCTGAGGAATTCACGCTGCAGTTCTATGCCTTATTTAACCATTGGTTTGAATTGCCCTGGAATGCTGGGCTCTCATTTGCCTTTGAAATTCTGATGACTCTTTCTTAGGTTCTTTGCAAATAGACCTAATCTTGTCTTACCTAGTTTAATTTTTAAAAGGAAAGGGAGGAGGAAGAGAAGTTGGTAGAGAGGAGGAAAAGAGAAGAAATAATAAAGGATAAGAAGTCAGATAAATACCTACATTGGGAGGAGCCTCTTGAACAGCAACACAAGTATCCTTTGCAATGTGATAAAAATTCCATGTGTGCATCTGTAAGGTCCCAAGACCCCCGGTGAGTCCGACGGAGGGGGCGACGACCCCAAGTCAAACGCAGAGACCGTAACTTGATGCAAAAGCAAGAGGTTCTTTATTACAAGCGCAGCGCAGGGGCTCTCAGACAGACAGACAGCAACACAAGGGAAGTGCTGGCTGACTGGAGCCCTGAGCAATTGCAGGACATGAGTTTATAAAGGCAAAAACCACACGCAGGTGGCCGGTAAAACAGGGAACTAGGTTAACAGTTAACAGTTGACTCATCTCCTAGGGGGCAGACCTGTGTTAGTAGTTGACTCCTTTCCTAAGGGGCAGGGTGGTCTGTCTTTACACATACCGATCCCAAGAAGAGATAAGATAGCTATGCTATGACCAGACCAGGGCACCAGAGCTTACTGGAAAGGTCAGTTAAAACACAGGAGGAGG
The DNA here is from genome assembly GCF_963259705.1 of Myotis daubentonii. Taxonomy (NCBI): domain Eukaryota; kingdom Metazoa; phylum Chordata; class Mammalia; order Chiroptera; family Vespertilionidae; genus Myotis; species Myotis daubentonii. The sequence goes on from NC_081861.1 coordinate 116,070,122, forward strand.
GGGGGTTTTCTCTTTGTTCTTACAATAACCAGGGCTTACTGGAAAAGTTAGTTAAGAGGGGGAAGGGAGGTTTCAGCGGCCTTACATTCCCCCCTTTTCTTTGAACTTCCATCTCAATCATGAGATGGACTGCACTTTTATTTCACCGTCGCTAGGGGCCCATAGTGAGCACACAGAACTATCAATTGAACTATTTTATACACTCAACAAATGGTCTGGTGGAAGGGAAAGAAACCATTTTAGCTTTAACAACTTATATTGAAATAGGATTTTCTTCTTAAAATTCCTCCATGGCTATTAAAAAGCCAAATCAAGATAAATTTATTTACTGTCCTGATGTTTGCATAAACACAACAAGAATGGTAACTGACTACCTTTGCTGGAATTTCATGGTTGAACCTTAATGTGCCCCGTAGGGCCAGGAAGCCAAGCCATCCAGCTGCCATCAAGCCTGCCTGCAGTATCTGCTGAGTTAGGTGAATCCCTCACCTGTAGCAACTCTACCTGAGCCCATGCTCCAGGCTTTAAGGCCCATCTCAGTAGCCCTCCTACTCGTTGCGGCCCAGAGTGTCTGGGGGTTTCGCAGGGATGCAGAGGCATCCTTATTGCTCCCCTTTTACTCTTACCAACCGCCAGTGATGGTAGGGCATGGGCCTGACGCTCCAGCGCCAGCCATCTTCAGGGCTCCCAAGCAGGATACCAGGCTTTCTTCGTGGCATTCTTAGTGGCTTCAAGTCTTTAGAGCTCAGGCAGGGCTCTTTAAAACATGATACTCCAGTCAAAGTTTTCCGTTAATAAAACCATTATTAGGAATCAGTCTTATTGGATCTATGCAAAGCCTCATGTTTGCCATGACTTATTTAGCATTGCCAGATTTCGGAGGAATTACATAAGGAGAAAAACATACTGATCTGCTCTAAGATTTTCTGACTTTCCTTGCTAATTCCTTTTCATGGGTTTAAAACAAAACAGTAACTGTTGGCATAAAACCTTCTTTCTATGCATAACCATGCCTCAGACCTTCTATTCTAAACAGGCTTTTTCTAGCTTTACTACCCCTGACATGGCATGGTGACTCAGGCCTGCAAGACAGTATTACAGGCTGTCAACTGTTAGCTGTCTCTCAACAGAGACCAAAACCTGATGGGCACCCTTCCCTGCCCAGTTGGGCACCTGCCCCCTTGGCAGCTAGGCACCCTTTACTTTTGGGGGTCACCCCACACAGCTCCCTTCCAGGACAGCCAACATACATTCAAACCTGCAAAAGAATCAAAGGTTAATATAACATAAACATAATATTGGCATCATGCCGCTTCAGGTAGCCAAATCTACCACTAAACATGTGATTCTATAAATGGTCCTTGTCTCTTTGGAGCCATGTCCATGAAGATGCAGGCATTATCTAAGTGTATTATACAGTATTGTGGGGGGTCCTGGTGACAGGAGCGATCGCGAGTCATGTTACCGGCATCAGGCAGGTCAAGCACGCCGTAGCTTGAGCTTGAGCAGGTTGGGTTGATTTCGATCGATTGATGCTCCATTTGGTGATGAAGTCTTTCCGGATGGACCCAGGTTGTGATGCCGCCTACCTTGAGAGCGGTGGGGGTCGTCAGCCCCACAATGTAGGGATCCTTCCAATGTGCCTCTAGGTTCTCCCGGCAGTGCCTTCTGATGTCGACCCAATCTCCTGGTCTGTGCTGATGAGGAGTTGGGGTTGGGCTGGTCTCATAGATGGCGCGGAGGCGTGGCCAAATGTCCTCGTGCGCCCTCTGGAGCCCTCTCAAGGAAAGAGATAGTTAAAGAAAAAGCGACCCAGTCCTCGCCAGTCTCTGAGTCAGATTCCTCCTCTCTTGGAGAACTTCAAAGTCCTGATGGCTTCTAGGTAACCCTGTTTATCAGTTACAGCGCTCTGCTTTCTTGCCTTTCTCTCAGTTCCCTTTGTGGCAGAGCAGCAACCAGGCCTCTTTCAAGGGAGTGCGCTAGTAGGGGTACCAGCCCCTCCTTTGCTAGCAGCAACAGGTACCAAACCCTTTCAGTACATTTGACCAGCTTCATTCCTGCCCACCGTTACAGATTCTAAGGCCCATTGTCTTCCTTTAACCAGCAAGCTAAATGACACTGGCCTGTATTATGTAATTCAGCACAGGCAGGGGGAAGGGCCCATGGAATCCCTGCCCTGAGGAACTGTGAGCCCCACCCTTAAATGTCCCAATCAGACTAGAAAAGCCACAAATACCTTTTAAATCTACCCCAGAATTCCAAAATCCCAACCTAGCATAGAATATACTTCCACATTTACATGAACAAATAATTATACCCAAGTAGACATACAAACATTAAATAAACATTTATACTTACATCCTTTCAGTGAACAAATACTTTTACAGTCTTGGGATCTTGAGCAGACAGGAACAGATGGGGAGGGCTCCCTTTCTCACATCCACCATTAGTGACCAGTCCCAGCTCACTGGTATATTATTCATTTAATATTTTTTTTTCTTTTATTATATCAAGGCCATGCTTTTCAGGTAGCTAGAACTTTTAGCCTTAATTCTTAGGTGATTAGCAATACATTTTAAGAGACACAGAAAAAAGAAAAATCTTTCTTGGGTAACCTAGGTAAAACTTAGGAAAACATTTTCAACACTTAAAAACAGTTCTCAACATAATAGGATTTAGTCTTGACCATGGAATCAATTACTTTTAATTTGTTTATGATATTATGTATAACTGTGGTTCTACTGCTATCATACCACTGAAATTATATTAAGACCGTGATTGCTAATTTATTAAGTATTAAATAAATCCATGAGGCTAGCACACTTTTTGCCCCATCAGCATTTCCGCAGTAAAACTCCGCCTTAAAACTCCACCTCTGAAATTCTATCCTCCCTTAGTAAGCAGACACTCTTTTTGTGATTGGCTAAGTCAGAGGGTGGGCGGGGCCTTTGCTGTTTCAAGATGGCGGCCCCCAGGGGAGCGGCAGGCCATGCGGCCAACATGGCGGCTGCCAAGTCAGGCAGCTCAAAGTGGCGGCTGCCAAGTCAGGCAGCTCAAAGTGGCGGCTGTCTACACTGTTCTTTGACAGAGCAAACCAAAACCCCTAAAAGATAGATGACCAACATTATATTTTAGACAAACAGAAATCTCATTAGCTGTTTATACCTTTTATAATTATCTTAAAGCATATCAATCAAATTTAAACTGGTTTTTGTATTAAAAAAATTTTCCGTTGAGATCATAAAATTAATCCTCCTTTTTAAATCAGACCAATGAGTAACATATTTTGAATTCCTAATCATTTAAGAGAAAACACATTTTTTTTTTCAAAAACAAGTTATACATTAGATATTTAATTAATTTCTCCCGATTCAATTTGCACTTTAAACTTTCAGAGCTTACAAGTCAAATATTAGCAGTTCTTTGATTAACTACACTTTTATATTTTTAAGAATAAATTTTAAAATCTAATAATTAACTTTAAACCATGTTTTTTCTGCACGGGGAAACTGAGAAGCGAACTTGTAGGTATTAACAAAATGACTACTGGCGGAAAGCTGATTTCAAAGGAGCCACCTTTTGGCCGCTTGACCTTTTCTGGGAAGGTCTCTAGCAAAAGGTGTAGCCATTGAAATGCAAATTAACATTCCTAAAGATGGCTGCTGGCAGGAATTGGATTACCTACATGCTAGGGGAAGGGCGTGTCTACCCCTCCTTCCATTAAAAAAAATATGTAGCTTTAAACTTTTTCAATGGCAAGAAAAGAGACTTTTACATTTAAGGATACATTTCAAATAAAATATAAGGCATTTTCAATTAATAGATTAACTTCTATCATCTAGACTTCATACTAGGCATACTCAGATCAACATTTCAGCATTATAAATTTCAATACTTTATATTATTTGAACTTAAAAGTTTTAAGTTTCCAGCCAATAAGCCTGGCATAACTGCTAAATTTCAAAATGGTCACAATTTTCCTGCTGGGGAAGTCAAGAAATTTCAAAAGAGCTACTTTAGATTGCCTTGGGAAACCAGCCTGTATTTCTTTCTCAGGTTCATCTTTGCCATTTTTAAGACCAAAACAGTCTCGGGTTTTTATTCTGTACACAGCAAAAAGTCAAGTCCAGCTCAAATCTATGCGCACTCGTTTTTAAACTGGCCTTTTCCCTTTACATGTGCACAGAAATCCCGGATGCATTTATAAATTTGTAAATGCTTTTCAATTACAAGAAGGATTTTAATTTTAGAATACTTGGGGAGGGGGTGACCTGTTTCCACAGACCCTCACTCAGGCGGCCGCCCGACCGCCACACAAAGGAGGGGTGAGAGCAGTCCCCCTCCCTTCACATTTATATACTTTCACCAGATATTCATTCAGAGTTTAAACAATCCCTTCAACTCTTAACAACTTCCCCATTCCTGAGGGAGCTCTAAAGCCTCCCCCAATCTCCTTGAAATTATTAATTCAGCAAGTCCACAAAATAAGACGGAAACACAAACAACTAAAGGGCCCAAAGAAATACAGCCTTCCAACTCCATGGAAGCAAAAACAAAGACAAAAAACAAAACAAACCGAAAGCCAGACGTTGGCTGCGCGCCAACCAGCAGGAGCGACCCGCCTTTTCTCAGATTGAGGGGTTAAGAGAAAGAGGGGTGCTGCTTCCTTGGCCCATGTTACCTGGATGGGAGAAGAGGAGTAAAAGACAAAAACAAAGAACAAACAACGATGCGACAAGACACCGGATCCACAAGAATTTACCCAGATACAGAATGCCCGCTGAGGGATGATATCCCTCCCTGATGCTAGTCCGGCCGGACACGCGAGTGCCCGTTGCCGGACAGCCCGAACCAGAAGTGACCAAGACCTCCTCTTGGTCACCACCCGTCCCTGGGGCGTCCCCCAGGGTGACAGTTTTTCTGGCTGAAGTCCCTTTGACCAGAGGAGCCGACTCCTTACGGAGCCGACAACCTGTCTTCCCGAAAAACCAAAACTGAGAACGAACAAAAGACAAGACAAACACTGAACGACTCCGGAGTCTGCTTACCTCCAAGACCGATGTCGGCGCTTGAGGGGTGGTCGCCCCAAATCCCGGACGAGCCCCCAAATGTAAGGTCCCAAGACCCCCGGTGAGTCCGACGGAGGGGGCGACGACCCCAAGTCAAACGCAGAGACCGTAACTTGATGCAAAAGCAAGAGGTTCTTTATTACAAGCGCAGCGCAGGGGCTCTCAGACAGACAGACAGCAACACAAGGGAAGTGCTGGCTGACTGGAGCCCTGAGCAATTGCAGGACATGAGTTTATAAAGGCAAAAACCACACGCAGGTGGCCGGTAAAACAGGGAACTAGGTTAACAGTTAACAGTTGACTCATCTCCTAGGGGGCAGACCTGTGTTAGTAGTTGACTCCTTTCCTAAGGGGCAGGGTGGTCTGTCTTTACACATACCGATCCCAAGAAGAGATAAGATAGCTATGCTATGACCAGACCAGGGCACCAGAGCTTACTGGAAAGGTCAGTTAAAACACAGGAGGAGGGGGGGTTTTCTCTTTGTTCTTACAATAACCAGGGCTTACTGGAAAAGTTAGTTAAGAGGGGGAAGGGAGGTTTCAGCGGCCTTACACATCAGAGATTGTGGACTGTCATTTCCCAGAATAATTCTGTTATAAGTAATAGGAAGAGTGTTAGGAAAGGGAAACAGGTATATGAACTTCATACAAGGGGGAAAAACTGGTAGGGACCTGATAGGAATCTTTGAAGGCTTTTATTAAAACAAGGTCTGGTCATCCATAGCTATTCCCCAAGGTCTAATAGTGTTGAATGCTCACTTACAACTTCTTTCTCTGCCATGATGTCCCATGTCACCACGATGCCTTAATCCATTTGGTTAAAGTAAGCTGAAGTACCATCCAGAGCCTCAAAATTAATACACAGTGGTCTTTAGTTAAGAAATGCAGATGGGAAAAATCAGGAGTCCTTGATTTAGTACCATAAGGGAGAAATGTGCCCTTTATTATCTTTTAAAAAATACTCACTCAAGGATATGATTGCATTGATTTTTAGAGAGAGAGGAAGGGAGGGGGGAGGAAGGAAAAGAGGTAGGGAGGGAGGGAGAGGGAGAGGGAGAGAGGGACAGGGAGAAGAGAAGAGAGAAACATCAGCCTCGACCAGGGATTGAACCCTTTTTGGTATAAGAGAAGACACTCCAAACAACTGAGACACCCGGCTGGGGCTGTACTTATAATCTTGAGTTAAAACTCTAAAAATAACTCCTCATAGAACATCTTTACATGTGTTGACTTATTTCTATGAACTGTAAGTTACATTTTCTCTAACTTTGAAAGACTTTTAGAAGTCTTCATTTTAAAAGGTTTGAAGAAAAACAAAGTTAGATTAGAGCACATGCTTAGGGATTCTGAAACATGGCATGGCTTATGAAGGATAATATTCTGAAAGAGCAGTCTGTTGTAAATTAATTTGATTCTCTCATCGGTTCAGCTTGTCCCTCAGCAATGTCACCACCGGTCAGAAACTTGTCCTTAACTTTGAGGCTTGTAGGATGTCAGTAGACAGAAATTCTGATTTATAAACAATGATGCCAATAAATAATTTTATTGAGAAATAGCTTGGCTAAATAACTGAGGTTGTAATTTATGTAGAGTCCCCAGTCCTGGAGGACATTACCATATCTCTTCATAATATTCTGCATTCCATTTTTCATTTTTCCAATGAGTACTTATTATGCTCTTTCTGTGTCCAGGGATTGTGCTGGGTAACAGGTAAAACAGTGAGCAAAAAGAAAATTTGTCACTTCCTTCCTAGGTCAGGAATGAGTAATTTATGAGCTGACTGCTTTCCTTGGAACTCTGAAAGAATGGCAGCCATTTCCCAGCTCCTTCTTAGAAATCAAATGCTGATGCCTTCTCATCTGTGGTGGGCTTGGTGACTGCTCTCTTGATACCTGCAGTCTAGCAGAAGACATAGTCCTTAATCAGATATTTACAAAAATGAGCCAATATTTAGGAATAGAGGCATTTTTTTCTATGAAGGAAAGGAACAAGGCTTTGTAGCAAAAAAATTAATCTTACTTAAATTGGAATTTGAAGGCATGAAATGATTCCCTAGAAAAGTGATGTTTAAGCTAGGATCTAAAGGATATGTTGGAGGGAGCTGTACAAAGTGTGTGCAAAGACGATTAGTGGAGATGGGTACAATTTCCAGGAAGGAGAAATAGTATATCAAATGAGCATGTTACCCTCAAGGAACTGAAAAAGGGCCAATTTAGCTACAATTGAGTTCAGAACAGTGCTGCTAGAGTAGGCTTGGCAAGTAGACAGGAGCTTACCTAAGAATTGAAATTTGTGTGTGATACTAAACTCCACAGTAATTCATTCAGTCAAAAACCATGTATTGAATAGCAGCTCTCTGCCAGGATGACAGCTGGGATGACTGTGATGATGAGGAGCTGAGGCAACAGTTACAGAACCTGCCCTTCGGACCTGCACTAACCAAATGCAACCAAAAGTAAAATTATGGCCATAAGTTCAATGTGCCAAAAATATAAATTGCTAGATGACCTAGCTTACTCTAGAAGGTCAGGGAAATAGAATTAATTAGGCAATGCTAAAGGGGAAGAAAGTATTCTGGACAGAAGAACAGCATTTATTTATTCATTTAACAAAAATATATTGAATGCTTACTTGGTGCTAGCCGAAAATCTAAGCTTTGAGGTTAAGGATGGATACAATATAAATCATTCCCCTATAAAGCTTACATTCTAAGCATGCATCATAATAAGCACATTTTATTCTATGAAAAAATGTGATAAGAACAATAAGGAAAAATAGACAGGGGAAGGGAGTAGTGGTTAAAGGAAACTACATTGAGAAGATAGCATTAGAAGAAAGTAAGGGAGGTGTTTTGGAGGTGCGCAGGTCCTATGGGGCCTTTTACCTTTGAGAAATGACAATAAATGGAGCATAGAGACAGCCCTTTGTTCTAAGGAGATAGCTGCTTCCAGTAAAAAAGAATAAGAAACATGGTGAGGCTCATAGATTACAGGAAATGCTCTAATGAAAACATCTTCCAGAGAAAAGGCAGTGCTGTTAAAGTCCCATTATTAGATATGTTCTTCTATACAAGTTAATACTTGAGAGGCCAACTAGATGTATTAAAGGTGTCTGAGGCCACACACCCAGGAGTGTTTCTGGCACATAAAAGGTATTTGGATCATTTTGTTAGATGACTTTAATCCTAAAGTCATCTAGCTGTCTACCATTTTGGATCATTAAAGGTATATAAAAAAGGATTAATGCAGACAAGCATCGTCTTTTGAAGAATAACCTGGAAAATAAATTTTAGAGCAGATTATTAAACTTGAAATTGTGCACACATATTTGGTTTCTTGCTTATCTGATGAAGTCAATAAACTTGGAATATTTTTTAGGAATAGTTTTTGAAGATTAGAAAGTCCTCTAAGCACTAAGATACTAAAATCAAGACATGTGAACCAACTTTATATCAGATGACATTAAACTATTTGTTCAAAGGTTATGTGGTATTAAGACAGATTCTTTTGTGAATTTATTAAGTTGATGCAATGGAATGGGCATATAAAGAGTTTTATTTCCTTAAAGTATTTTGCAAAACCTCCCATAATATGTTTGCGGATAAGGTGAGCCTTTCACTGCATGAGTTGGTGGAGAACATCTGTGTTTTAATATATTTATTTCTGATATCTGATTTATGTGCCAGAGAATATGACTGAAAATAACCTGCAGTGTCAGAAAATTGAGGGAAAGAAGCCATTGGAAGATATAGCCAATGAATTGGGTAAATTTTGCTTGAGCAGGAGTGGTTAATGGATGATTTCCTCTCCCACATGACTTTAGATTATCACTCAGGGGTCCTCAAACTACGGCCCGTGGGCCACATGCGCCCGCCAAAAACATTTATCTGGCCCGCTGGGTATTTTTGCCGCCACTGCCTGTCCTGCTTAGCAGCCGACTCATCCCGGGCCCGCAGTGCGCATGTGTGGAATGTCTGAGGGACAGTGAACTGGCCCCCTGTTTAAAAAGTTTGAGTACCTCTGCAGGAGTGGTTAATGGATGATTTCCTCTGCCATAAGACTTTAGATTATCACATACAAGTGTCATATACTGGGAAAAGTATGTTTATTGTTTGAAATGTTGCTGTTTATAAAAAGCAATATATTTAAATAAATTGAGTAAGTTTTTGATAAGAAGGTCTGACTTTCCATCCATACATGTGAATATAAATATATATATGCTAGAGGCCTGGTGCACAGATTTGTGCACCAGTGAGGTCCCTCAGCGTGGCCTGTGGAGATTGGGCCAACATTGGTAGTCCAATGCCGCCTGCCATTCCTGCTCATCCCAGCCCTGCTGTGCCTTCTGTGGGCTCACTCCCAGTCAGTCCCCATCAGGAGAGGCTCCCGCCAACACAGCAGCACTTGCCAGCCATAAACCCTGCATCTGGCATCCATCAGTCAGCTGAGCGGAGCAGCACTCCCGCTGTGGGAGCGCACTGACCACTGGGGGGCAGATCCTGCATTGAGTGTCTGCCCCCAGGTGGTCAGTGCATGTCATAGCAACCAGTCGACCAGTGAGTCAGTCACTTAGGCTTTTATGTATATAGATAGGTGTGTGTGTGTATAACCATATACAAATGGGTATATGGTTTTATATATAAATATTCATATATATATTTATTTATGCACTTATATTTATATATATTTATGTTGTCTCTATATGTATGGATATATATGTGTGTCTACACACACAGATAGGTAGGTAGGTAGGTAGATAGATAGATAGATAGATAGATTGATTGATTGATTGATTGATAGAGACAGGCAGATGTCAGCCAGTACTTGGGCACAAGGTTAATATTAAAGCAAGTTAAAATAGATTATTAGTAAATTGATGCAATCCTGGACATGCTATAGTATCTAGATTACAAGGACTAATATTTCCGTTTGGTGCTGGTTTGAATACACTTTATAATTTTATTATTCCTGCTGCATTTTTCTAGGATGGTTGCTTCCTCTAAAGCAGTGGTTCTCAACCTTCTGGCCCTTTAAATTCAGTTCCTCATGTTGTGACCCAACCATAAAATTATTTTCGTTGCTACTTCATAACTGTAATGTTGCTACTGTTATGAATCCCAATGTAAATATCTGATATGCAGGATGGTCTTAGGCGACCCCTGTGAAAGGGTCCTTCGACTGCCAAAGGGGTCGCGACCCACAGGTTGAGAACTGCTGTGTCTAAAGAATGTTTATTGAACCAGGATTATTTAATTTTAAGAAAAAACTAAGCAGAGATAAGGGACACATGAGCAATATTGTCTTTTAAAACAGGAAAGCATTTTTTTTCCTCTATGTTACTTCAGAAAATTGTGCTATGAAAAATAGGCAGAATTTGATAGGCTTGGTATGTCTTCTGCTCAAATTTCTTTTCTGTGCCCAATTTCATTTACCCAACAGACTTCTGGATATGTCCACCTTGAAGTCTAAAAAGCACCTCATGCTCAACAGGTTGAAACTTACCTAATTGTGCCCTACTTTCCTGTGAACTTGCTTCCTTTACTGACTTCTCCATCTTTTGTCTTTGCACCACTATTCACCATGACACCTCTACCAAAAACCTGGCCTCATTCCAAACTCATCCCTTTCTTTCCCTATGAGCTCTCTGCATGGAACCAGTCACAATAAGTGCCTCATATTTATTATTTTATCTTTGTTCCTGTCACCGTTTCCCAAAATAAAACCCATAATATCAACTCCTGGAAGTCCTTGCCTGCATTCTTACCTCTCTTCAATCTAATTTCCACACTAAAGTCAGTGTGGGCTGTCAAAAGCTTATTTAATATAGTTTCTCCTCTGCTTAAAATCTTAGTCATTTTCCATCTTCTATAGAGTCTGATTACTTAGGCCTACAATTATTTTTTTATTACCTGACCCCTACCTGTCTCTCAGTACTTATCTCCTTAACCTACATTCTATTTCTGTAAGCCATTTCTGATACTCTGTAGGCCATTATCTTTGTACATGCTAGTCCCATTACTCAGAATACTCATGTTTCTCATGTCTGCTTTGAAAACACCTATTTTATGGAGAAAACTCAGTTCAAATTTTCCTCCATGAAGCTGGATTTTGTCCATAGTGATGACCACTTCCTTTTATGTGTCATCTCTGTACCATACCGATGCCTCTGGTGTCTGGAAGGAAAAGAGTCTATTAAAAGGCAGTTTTCAGAAAGACTATAACATCCCCTTTTCCATCATGGCTTAAAATGGAGTATGTAATTAAAAGTGTTTATAGTACATAACTTTGGGATAATTTGGGCAGAAAATGTCTATGAAATGTTAAAAATTATAAAATTAATTGTAAACTTACAGATATTATTTATGAAGAAGAATATGGATGAAAATACTTTTGATGTTTCTCTTTAGTTTCTAATTTTATACTTGGTGAATAAAAACATGTATAAAAATAAAAAAATAGCTCTAACCAGTTTGGCTCAGTGGATAGAGCTTCGGCCTACGGACTGAAGGGTCCCGGGTTCAATTCTGGTCAAAGGCATATACTTTGGTTGCTGGCACATCCCCAGTAGGGGGTGTGCAGGAGGCAGTTGATGGATGTTTCGAACTTTTTATCCCTCTCTCTTCCTTTCTATAAAAAAATCATTAAAACGTATTTAAAAATAAAACAAAATAAAAAAATAATTTAAAATATGATGGAAATAATTTCACTAAGCCAAGTGTCAATAATTGTTGCACATGAATCAATTATTATAATTATTAATAGTTTTATGTGCTTATTATTTTTCGAAATTTTGCATACTGTATATGTAATGCTCTCTGTATTTCACAAATTAAAAAGCCAATACATAATGAAGTTAAATCCAAGTTCATGTAGCTTGCAAGTGGCAGAGCTGGGACTGCTATCCATATCTGTGTGATACCTCCTAATCTAACAATTTCATATGAGAAAATTAAATTACTATATGGCCATGAGAAAATTATTGCAAGGGAAAAATGTAAGTATGTTGGAATGATAATATACTTTATGAATATAAATGCTAATTCTAATGTAATCTAAAGAGAATTCTGACCTTTTTGGTCTCTGAAAAAATCTAAACTTTACACTGTGGCCAATGGTTTTTGAAAAAAAATTTGTCGGTTTATCCAGAAAAGGACAGAGAACTTAATTATAGCTGGAAAATGTTACAAAGGTAGCATATCCATAATTCCACGCTCAAATACACAGATAGTATGTTATCAGCAATCAAGAACCCCCCAACAATCCCTATCATAGTCATAAACTTTTCTCACCTCCTCAAAGATAACCTCTATCCTGATGTATAATACCTCAGATTAGTTTTATTTTTAACTTAATGGAAATGGGATTGTATAATATAGTTTTGTAACTGACTTTTTTCACTCAATAGTATGTTTGTGAGATTCATCTAAGTTGCATATGGCATTAGTTCATTAATTTTCATGGCTGGGTAGTATTCCTTTATTGTACACATACCACAATTTAATTATACAGAAAATGTGGATTATTTCCAGTTTGGGACCATTTATGAATAATGCTGCTATGAAAATAATTGTACATACAAAAGCATACATATACATGATTGGAATTCTATATAGCTTTATAGATATTAACAAAGAGTTTTCCAAAGTTGATGTATAAATTTATATTCTCATCACTAGTGAATAAAGGTACAAATTGTTTTGCATCCTTTTCAATATTTGGTATTTCAGATTTTAATTTGAGCCTTTACTGTGGCCTTATAATGTCCATCCCTTGTTTGTATTTGCATGTATTGATGACTAATGAGATTAAACCCTATTACTATTATATACTGGCTATTTGAAAGGCCTCTGTTGAAATTTCTGTTTTTCTATTGGATTATATGTATTTCTCTTAGTGACCTGTTGTATTTTAAGATATCTATTCTAGATTTTAATCCTTTGTTGATTATCTTTATTATAAAGGTGCCTTGCCTTTTTAAAAAATATATTTTATTGATTTTGTTTACAGAGAGGAGGGGAGAGGGATAGAGAGTTAGAAACATCAATGAGAGAGAAACATCGATCAGCTGCCTCCTGCACACCCCCTACTGGGGATGTGCCTGCAACCAGGGTACATGCCCTTGACTGGAATCGAACCTGGGACACTTCAGTCTGCAGGCCAATGCTCTATCCACTGAGCCAAACCGGTTAGGGCAAGATGCCTTGCCTTTTAACTCCTTAATGATATGTGTGTGTGCGTGTGTGCGTGTGTGTGTGTGTGTTTAATAAACAGAAGTTTAAAATTCAGTATATCTATCCTTTTCTGTTATGGTTAGAGTGTATTTTTGTCCTGAGATTAAAAATAAAATTTCCTACTCTAAGACTCAGAAGATAGTCTCCTGGATTGTCTTATCAGCACCTTTTTTCCCCATTTAGATTCAATTGAAATAGTATGATTTATTGCAAAGACCATTCTTTTCTCAATGTTCTACATTGTCACCATTAACCACATGCCTATACATGCTTGGGTTACTTTATAGTCTCTAATTAAAGTTTTGTCTGTAAATATGCCTGCACTTAGGTCAATGCCACATTGTTTTAATACTATAGCTTTATGACAGATTTTGATATTTGGTAGTATTGTGAAAGAAAAATTGAACTAGGTGGTAAAAAAGATGAGGAAGAATTTATTCGAGACTATTACAATAGAGCAGAGACTGAACTCAATTCCACTGAAGAAAAGGCCGGAGAGGTTGTAAGTGCTGGAATGAGCTAGGATAAGAGCACTGGAGGACATTATAGGATTGGATAGTTAATGTGATTATGCCTTCTGTGTTTGTTAACTATCCCTTATCAGAGTTAAGCTCCTACCCCCCTTTGGAGTCTGGGAAACAGAGGCCCTATCTTTCTTTCTTTTTTAAATTTAGCTTTATTGTTGAAAGTATTACAAATGCCTCCCCTTTTTTATTCCTATTGATCCTCTCCACCCTGCACCTGCACCTTCCAGGCCTTCAAAACACTATTGTCTATGTCCATGTTCTATGCATATAAGTTCCCCAGTTAATCTCTCCCAACACACCACCCACCCCCGCATACCCTCTTGAGATTCCTCAGTCTAGTATATGCTTCTGTGTCTATGGATCTATTTTGTTCATTAAATTTCACCTATGACTGAGATCAGGTGATACTTATGTTTCTCTGACTGTCTTATTTCACTTAGCATAATACTCTCCAGGTTGCTCCATGCTGTCTCAAGGGTTAAGAGATCCTTCCTTTTCATGGCTGCATAGTATTCAATGGTGTAAATGTACCACAGTTTTTTTTTATCCACTCATATACTGATGGGCACTTGAATTGGTGATTTCTTACAGATGGAACATTCCAATGCTAATAGTTAGAATGATGCATAGAGGGATATATGTTTTGCACTCACTTGATTACAAATAAGACACATATTGGAGCCTTCTCCTGGTTTAAAAATATAAAAGTCTAAGATTTTCAACTCTTGTACAAAACATAAGTCTTAGTAGATTATAGGTAACATATGAATACCTAGTAATTTTGGTATTATCCTTAAATTTTTATTGTATTTTGTATTAAAATTATATTGGGCTCTAGATTTATTACATCTGGACACAAAATCTTAGTTTCTGAATCCTTAACAATTTCAAGCATCTCCATAATTCATTGCAATTTTCAGAGCATTTTCACATTTGTTGACCTCTGTCTGACCCTACTAGCAGTGACCTAGCTTGGCGGGTACCAGAGAAAGTATCATCTCCATTTCACCAGTGGGAAAACTAAATAATAGCAAGATCTGAGAGTCTTCTGACAGATATTACCAAGTTGTGCAACAGTAAATCTGGGATAAGAATTCAGGAAATCTGTACTTTAAGCATAGTGGTGTGTATAGCATGTGAGAAGATTCATAGATTCCACTATATGGCAATGCCTATTATGATTAAAGATCTAGACTTTGAGGTAGGGAAGACAGGATTTCACGTGACTTTCACGTCCTTTGGGTCATCAAGTTCACCATAAATAGTTCTGCTGTTACATAAACACTGGTAGGCAGTTATTTAATAAGGAAGAAAGAAGAAAATGTTTCTAAGACAATTCTTTGGAGAAAGGCCCATATTTATAGCTACAGTGGTGGTATTCAGCTTTGAGACATTTATACACTATGTGAAATTAATGTATTACTCAACAAGACATGAAGCACAAAGGTCCCCCTCAAGAAGCTGAGAAGTGGGAGGCATGAAACAATAAGGGACAGTATACCCTCATGCCACCGAAGAATGCCTGGGAATGTGCTGAATGCTGGGAAGAATGCTGTCATTCTGGAATACTCGTTAGGATTTTTGTTCTTTATTTTCTGGTATCCCAGTTGAATAGACCAGTGGGAGCTGGAGAGTACAAAGTTTATTAAGCTGCCACAGAACATTAAATATTAGTCCTCAAATAATAACAGCAACAACAACAACACAGCCTTCCAGATTTATTCATTAGCACTTTATGAACTCATAAAAATAAATAATATATGGAACCGACTGTAACAACACAGAAAAATATGCTTCAAGTTAAAAATTTCACTGTATTTTTAGCATAATCACCAAGGCAGAATTTCATTAGTGTGTCAGACAGTCATATTTACCTTTAAAAAATAAGTTCTTACAAAGAGCAAATCTTCTTGATCTGAAAGTGTATTTTCTGATTTGTGTTTAATATTTCAAACAAATATAGACTTCTAATGTCAAAATGTTTTAAGATCAAATTATAACATTAGGCTTCAAATCCTTGCCAAGTCGGTTAGATAAAATATTTTTGTTAAATCTAGTCAAACTTTTGCTAAAATTAAATTTAAAAAGACTCAGAAAGGATTCAGCAGCTGTAAACCTCACTGTAAGTTTTATAGCAGAAATTACAAGGTATATTATCTTGTGTGCTCTACTGAGTGAATGGCATCATGAAAGATTATAGGGCTTATAGCCAGGTGGATCTGAGGGCAAATACCAGGTACTCAATCTTGTGACCTCTGTGTTCTTAGACAAGCTGCCCAACCCAACAAAATGTCACTTTTCTCATCTGTAAACTGCACCTTTAAAAGTCACAGTCATGAATTCCTTGAGGTCAATCAGGACTTATTACAGGATCTTTAAACAGCAGTAAGAATGATCTTTTCAGATAAACCTCCAATAAGTGTTTCCTAGTACATTTAGAACAGGATTTTCCTAGTAGATTTAGAACATGTCTACCGTAGATTTAGAACATGTCTACCATATGGTAGACAGTGAAGATATAAGGCAGGCCATTGTGTGGTATGATGCTTCAGTTAACAGCTTGTGAAAACATGCAAAATTGAGAAGAGAATCATAGACTTGGCTAAACATTAGTCACTCATACTCTGCCCCGATTCTAGCCTCATAATGGGTGTTATTTTACTTCTTCCAATGAGTTAATTGATTTTGTTTCTAGTTCACTGTTGGTAAGATGAAGTTGCAGATCCTTTTTTAACTGTATAGTTGTTTATAAAGTAAGAAAGAAAAATTGAGAAATAAGTTATGTTTGGAAGCCTCATTACAGATAAAAATCATTTAGCTGGGAAGCATATTCCAGGGACTTAAACTGCAATAAAATGAGATGGGCTGCTTGCTGCCTCCCTCGCTTATAAATCCCATTTGCTGCAACTTTGTGTGGTCCATGGCACATAATTGCTTCTTCCTTAGTGGACATACCCCTGGGGACACTTTCTCTCTTAATGCCATTCTTGATGGACACAGATTAGCTATCACATTCCAACACTGGCTTCAATAAATTCAAGGGTCAAGGTGCTTAAGTTGTACCTCCCAGGTTTGTCAAATTTTCTCCATTGCCTTTATCCAAATGTTCTTCTGATAGCCATTTTTTTGCATGTGCTTTGAAAAACCAACTCAGCCAAACAAAGGAACTCAGATGAGAAATGTCCTTGGCATGTATAACAATATGAAATGTGAATGAAGTGGGAGAGAAAAATCCTCCCCATCGCAAATCTGAGCATAGATGATAATGGAGTTGTGATTTAGTCCATGAAAATATGTTAGAGTAAGTGAACTGACCTTTAGCATCGTTTACTGCTGAAACAAAATGAGGACAGAAATAAAAATTAATTTCTTCTTATCACTTTATGAGCTGTTACATTTTGATTTGTGTTGTTGCTTACCTAGCTTTAAAAGTATGCATTCTTTTTAAATGTTCAAGGGATTAATATACTTAAATAGAAACTCAAGGAAATACTGATATTTCACTCTAAGGAAGAGGTTTCTAATCCTCATGTAGTGATTCTTTTAAAAAGTCTTTAGCTTCCTCACAATCCCATTCAATTCAATACCTTATACTTATGTAACAGTTTGGTTGCATCCTTCCAATTGCTTAGCTCCATCCTTTGTAATTCAAATTAGGGCCT
Source organism: Myotis daubentonii (assembly GCF_963259705.1). Taxonomy (NCBI): domain Eukaryota; kingdom Metazoa; phylum Chordata; class Mammalia; order Chiroptera; family Vespertilionidae; genus Myotis; species Myotis daubentonii. Next base: position 116,087,610 of record NC_081861.1, read on the forward strand.
GTATTTCTTTTTTTTTTTTAAATATATTTTATTGATTTTTTACAGAGAGGAAGGGAGAGAGATAGTTAGAAACATCAATGAGAGAGAAACACCGACCAGCTGCCTCCTGCACATCTCCCACTGGGGATGTGCCTGCAACCCTGGCACATGCCCTTGACTGGAATCAAACCTGGGACCCTTCAGTCCGCAGGCCGGCGCTCTATCCACTGAGCCAAACCGGTTTCGGCAGGGCCTATATTTCTAAATAATAAATCAATCCATTAACTTCAAGCACTATGCACACCTATTTATACTGCATATGACATTACAAAAATCTACCTGTAGGTAGACATGTACACCTTGTAAGCAAGCAATTTCTGATTCACTTATCTAATCTTACTGAGATTAGTAAAAAGCACCATGGCCACATTGTAACAGAAGTGACTTAGATTCGGTTAATTGAGAGTTTTATGAGAGGAAGATAGGTTTAAGCAGTGGAATGAGTTACTAAAAGATGTATGTTCTCGGGTGTTGGAAATCTTTAAAGGAGAATATACTTTAGGTTTAAATATCTATTTGTAAAGATTTAATAAGTACATTTATAGAATAAAATATATGACCTTTGGTATTTCTTGAAAGATTTTGACATAAATACTATAATCAAGCAAAATGTAAATAACCACCAACATCTATATAAGTCCGTTCAAATTAAAACTGCTTTCTAATATAATCTTACGTAATATTTGTAGCGACTTTTATAGGCTAGTATGTTTATTTTCTTTGAGAAAGAATAAATAATTTAGCCATAACTTTCCTGAAAAAATTCACTTGATTTCACTGGGATATTTGTGGATAATAATTTCAGTCCCTCAAAGAATTGCCAGAATTATTATAAGGAAAGCATGTATTTAAAATATGCTTGTAATTTATTTTTTATTTTTTTATTTTAATTAAATCTTTATTGTTCAGATTATTACATTTGTTCCTCTTTTTTCCCCCCATACCTCCCCTCCTCCCAGTTCCCGCCCCACCCTCCGCCCTCACTCCCCACCCACTGTCCTCATCCAAAGTGCACGATTTTTGTCCAGTCTCTTCCCGCATCTCCCACACCCCTTTTCCCCCCAAGAATAGTCAGTCCATTCCCTTTCTATGTCCCTGATTCTATTATGATCACAAGATTATTTATTCACTTGATTCTTAGATTCACTTGTTGATAGATGCATGTTTGTTGTTCATAATTTGTATCTTTACCTTTTTCTTCTTCTTCCTCTTCTTAAAGGATACCTTTCAGCATTTCATATAATACTGGCTTTGTGGTGATGAACTCCTTTAGCTTTTCCTTATCTGTGAAGCTCTTTATCTGACCTTCAGTTCTGAATGATAGCTTTGCTGGATAAAGTAATCTTGGTTGTAGGTTCTTGGTATTCATCACTTTGAATATTTCTTGCCATTCCCTTCTGGCCTGAAAAGTTTCTGTTGAGAAATCAGCTGACAGTCATATGGGTATTCCCCTGTAGGTAACTGAGTTTCTTTCTCTTGCTGCTTTTAAGATTCTCTCTTTGTCTTTTGCTCTTGGCATTTTAATTATGATGTGTCTTGGTGTGGTCCTGTTTGGATTCCTTTTGTTTGGGGTTCTCTGCACTTCCTGGACCTGTAAGTCTATTTCTTTCACCAGGTGGGGGAAGTTTTCTGTCATTATTTCTTCAAATAGGTTTTCAATATCTTGCTCTCTCTCATCTTCTGGCACCCCTATAATTCTGATGTTGGTACGCTTGAAGCTGTCCCAGAGGCTCCTTACACTATCTTCGTATTTTCGGATTCTTTTTTCATTTTGCTTTTCTGGTTGGGTGTTTTTTGCTTCTTCGCATTTCAAATCTGTGCCTTGATTCTTGCGCTCCTCTGGTCTGCTGTTGGGAGTCTGTATAGTATTCGTTATTTCAGTCCGTGTATGCTTAATTTCTAGTTGGTTCTTTATCATAACATCGAGGGTCTCATTAGATTCCTTGAGGATCTCACTACATTTATCGGCGGCTTCTAGACAGTTCTTAAGAGACCTTAAAAGTGTGGTTCTGAACTCAATATCCTCCATTGAGTGTTTTGTCCTGTTTCTTTGTCTCCGCATTTTTTATGCTTTCTTGGTTCACCCCCTCGTGGTCTTTGTGCGCAGTCTTGTTGTAGTTAAGCCTTGATTGTTGTCGGCAATACTGGGGGTGATTTGACCTCCAGGCTAACTGGCTATGACAGTCCGCTGTGTCTGCAGTGGGAGAGCTTCTGTGCTGGATCTCAGGGCGGTGCTAATCTAGCATTTGCCTGAGGCTATCTGGCAAATGGCTCTGTGCAGGGCTTGGGCGGGGCGGGTCCCCGGGGATCTACAGGGTGGTCCGGAGCGAGCAGTTATGGCTGCTATCAGTTCTGTCCCTAGGGGCTCTGCCTCACATAGTCCCAGCAACCGCTGCAAACCTTGGAGAGAAAGCTGCCTTCGAGTTCCGACCGAAGCCAGACAGTCCCGCTTCTCCCGTTTGAGTCTGGGTCCCTAGAGACTCGCCCGGATCTAGAGCTCAGAGTCTGAAAATCCCTCCTGATTGAAAACGACATCTGCACCCTCCGCCTCCAGCCCGCTCTGCAGGCACTCTGCACCTTAGTATTTCACTTCATCACTACGCCTCCTCTGAGTCTGGGTATGATATTCTCTTTCCTCCTAGTTGTAGAATTTCCACTCAGCCAGCCTTCCTGTGGTTCTGGATGATGTCCGTTCCGTCTTTTAGTTGTTTTCTGAAGTGGTTGTTCGAGGCAGCAATCTCCGGCGTTAACCTATGCTGCCATCTTGGTTTCCTCCCTCTGCTTGTAATTTCTAAAGACATAAGCATATTAGTAATTTCAGCAATTGCCCAATCTAAGACTTGAATCAAAGTTGTCTGGCTCTAGACATTTTTATCTTCCCTACATAAAATGATATTGTAAGTGATAATGTATTTGTATTTGGGAAGTTAAGTAACGTTAAATCACAATTAAGATGAAGAAACTACTCTATTTTAACAAATTCAATTAATTTTACTCTGATAATTTTACTCTGATAATTTTATTCCCTAAAATTTCCCCACTGTAACTGTATCTTTACTTATAACAGTTTTAGTTAGGTCAGATATTTTGTAATGCCATGAAATCAGCCTCTCTTAAATATGTATTTTGTATTTAGTCATTCAAAATACCACACCAAAATACCAAAGATTGGTGGCTTAGACAACAGAATTTATTTTTCCACAGTTCTGGAGGCTACAAGTCCAAGTTCAAGGTACCAGTAGGTTTGGTTTCTTCTGAGGCCTCTCTCCTTAGCTCGCAGATCGCTATCTTCTTGCTGTTCCCTCATCTGGTCTCTACTCTGTGCAAACACATCCCCATGGTCTTTCTGCGTATCCAAATTCCTTCTTCTTATAAGGATACCTCTTAGGTTAGATTAGAGTCCACCCTAACAGTCTCATTTTATCTTTTTAAAACATAATTATTAAATTGAATGCGGTGACATTGGTCAACATGAACAAATAGGTTTCAGGTGTGGGTTTTTACGTTACCAGATCTGTATATTGCACTGTGTACCCACCAACCAAAGTCAAATCTTCTCCTGTCACCTTATATTAGGGCCCCCTTCTCCCCCAAACCCCTTTGCTCTGGCAATAACCATTCTGCTGTTTGTGCTAATGAGTTTCAGTTTGTATCCCACATACGAGTGAAATAATATAGTTCTTAGCTTTTTCTGATTGACTTATTTTACTTAGCATAATGTTCTCAAGGTCCATCCATATTGTTGCAAATGCTGCTATTTCATCCTTTCTTTTTTAAAAAAAATATATTTTATTGATTTTTTTACAGAGAGGAAAGGAGAAGGATAGAGAGTTAGAAACATTGATGAGAGAGAAACATCGATCAGCTGCCTCCTGCACACCCCCTCCTGGGTATGTGCCCACAACCAAGGTACATGCCCTTGACCAGAATTGAACCTGGGACCTTTCATTCCGCAGGCCGACGCTTTATCCACTGAGCCAAACCAGTTAGGGCAATATTTCATTCTTTCTTATGGCTGAGTAGTATTCCATAGTGGATATATATCACATCTTCTTTATTCAGTCCTCTATTGTTGGACATTTGGTTGTTTCCATATCTTGGCCACTGTGAATATTGCTTCAGTGAAAATTGGGGCACATATGTCTTTGAGAATACATGATTTTGAGTTTTTCAGGTATATACCCACGAGAGGGATTGCTGGGTCTTATGGTAGCTCTATTCTGATATTTTTGAGGCATCATCAGACTACTTCCCATAATGGTTATAACAGTTTACATTCTCACCAGAAGCGGATGAGGGTTCCTTTTTTTCCATCACCTCTCCAACTCCTTTCCTTGCTTGTATTATTGATAACAGCCACTCTAATAGGTGTGAGATGGTATCTCATTATAGTTTTGATTAGCATTTCCCTAATTGTCAGTAGGTGGAATATCTATTCATATGTCTGTTCATATGTCTACTTGAAAGAGGTGTATTTTCAGGTCCTCTGCCCACTTTTTGATTGGGTTGTTTGTTTGCTTGTTTGTTGTTGAGTTTTATGAGTTCTTGATATATTTTGGAAATTAAACCTTTGTCAGAGCTACTATTTGCAAATATCGTCTCCCAACTGGTTGGCTGCCTTTTTGCTTTGTTGTCAGTTTATTTTTCTCTGCACAATCTTTTTACTTTGATGTAGTGCCATTCATTTATTTTTGCCGTTACTTCACTTACCTTTGGGGTCAAGTTCATAAAATGTTCTCTATAACCAAGGTACATAAGTTTGGTACCTATATTTTCTTCTATGTAACCTGTTGTTTTGGGTCTTATATTTAGGTCTTTTATCCATTTTGAATTAATTTTTGTACATGGGGACAAACGGTAATCCAGTTTCATTCATTGCATGTGGCTTTCCAGTTTTCCCAGCACCATTGTTGAAGGAACTGTCTGTACTCCGTTGTGTGTTTCTGGGTCCTGTGAGAGCAACCAAAGGACCTGTATGCATGCATATTAGCATAACCAATGGACACAGACACTGGGGCGGTAGGGGCTTGCCCAGGGTGGGAATGGCTGGGAGAGGTGTCAATTGGGGTAAAAGAAGACATATGTAAAACTTTAGACAATTAAAAAAATTAATGTGGAAAAAAAAGAAAAACAAACAAAAAATTTATCTGTCCGTATTCATGTGATTTTATAGCTGGGCTCTCTATTCTGTTCTATTTATCAATGTGTCTGTTTCTCTGCCAATGCCATGCTGTTTCGATTATCATAGCTCTGTAGTATAATTTGAAGTCAGGTAGTGTGATATCTGTAGCTTAGTTCTTTTTTGTCAGGATTGCTTTGGCTATTCAGGATCTTTTGTGGTTCCATACAGATCTGATGATCTCTCATTCTATTTCTTAAAAAAAATGACATTGGGATTGTTATGGGATTTGAATTAAATCTGTATATTGCTTTGGGTAATATGGCCATTTTAACTATGTTGATTCTTCCAATCCATGAGCATGGGATATTTTTCCATTTTGTTGTGTCTTGCCAATCTCTTTTAATAATGCTTTCTAATTTTCAGTATATAGGGCTTTCATATTATTTGTTTTGGCCTTTTTTTTATCATCTCTGCTACTCTATGCTTCTTTATTGGTGATTTCAGACTGTTTATATTTAGAGTAATTATTGATGTATGAGGATTTCCTATAGCCATTTTATCTTTTATTTTCTGTTCTGTCTGTGCCTCCGTTGGTTCTTTTCCTTTATGTTTCTGTCCATTGTTTTGTTTGGTGTTATTCCATACTTCTTTCCTATTTTTTAAGCTATGTGTCCTGGTTTGGGGATTTTTGTGTGTGGTTTCCATTAGGTTTATAAAAAATGAAGTTGTATATATACTCTTTTTAAATTTAATTTATTTTTTTTCTTTATTGATTAAGGTATTACATATGTGTCCTTATCCCCCCATTGCCCCTCCACCCCGCCCCACTCATGCCCTCACCCCCTGGTGTCTGTGTCCATTGGTTAGGCTTATATGCATGTGTACAAGTCTTTTGGTTGATCTCTCTCCCTTACCCCCACCCTCCCCTAGCTTCCCTCTGAGGTTTGATGGTCTGATCAATGCTTCTCTCTCTGGATCTGTTTTTGTTCATCAGTTTATGTTGTTCATTATATTCCACAAATGAGTGAGATCATGTGATATTTATCTTTCTCTGACTGGCTTATTTTGCTTAGCATAATGCTCTCTGGTTCCATCCATGCTGTTGCAAATGGTAAGAATTCCTTCTTTTTTACCACAGCATAGTTGACTTTTTTTTTCTTTTGTGTACATCTGATCTTCATCTTTCTTTGTCAGTTCAGACCTATCCCCTTTTCTCTTTTATGTTTTTGTTGACACAAATTTTCCCTGTTTGTGCTGTAAGATTTTTTTGTGATTTTACTCATAGTGTTGTGACCTTATGTTCTTTGCTTTGTTTTAGGTAGAATAACTATCTTGAGTATTTTCTGCAATGGATATTTTCTAGTGATAAACCCCCTCAGCTTCTGTATGTCTGGGAACTTCTTTATTTCTCCTTCATATTTAAATGATAATTTTGCTGGATATATTATTTGAGGCTGGTAATTTCTCTTTTCCAGACGTTTGGATATTTGGTTCCACTCTGTTTTGGCTTGTAGAGTTTCTGTTGAGAAGTTGGATGAAATCCTGGTAGATTTTCCTTTGTAGATCATTTCCTTCTTTTCCATGGCTACTTGGAGAATTTTTTCTTAGACATTAATTTTTGACAGCTTTAATACCTAGTGCCTTGGAGAGGGCCTCTTTGGATTGAGGTAACTAGATGTTCAGTTTACTTCTTGGATTTGAAGATCTAGTTCTTTCCATAGATTTGGAAAATTCACACCAAATATTTGTTTGAATAGACTCACCATTCCATGCTCCTTCTCTTCCTCCTCCACAATGCCCATGATTCTAATATTGCTTTTTCTGATGCAATCAGATAGGTCTCATAGTGTTTTTTCACTTCTATTTATGTTCCAGTCTCTCTCTCTCCTTCCCTCTACATCACTTCTTCATTACTATCTTCAATGTCACTAGTTCTTTCCTTTATCTGGTTGGTTCTCATTTCCAGGATTTCGGATTGGTTCTTTTTTAAAGTTTTAGTCGTTTTGGTAAGGTACTCATTTTATTCATTGATTTGTTTTCTGATTGTACTTGATTGCCTGTTGTTATTTTCTTCCATCTCATTGAATATTTTCATGAAATCTCTGTCATTTATATCACATATTTCCATTTGTTCCAACTAGCTTTCTTGTGATTTTTTTTATTTTCTTTCTGTCATCCTTGTTACGGTGCTTAGTGGTATTTGCTGTCTTCCTTTGGTTTCTCATTTATCTCTGAGTAACCAGAGATAAATAGTTCTTTCTACTATTTTCCAGTAGTTGGTGAAGAATTGCAAGATTTGTTACCTCTGTGGACTCCCATTCTGGAACCTTTGAGTCTTCCAAAAGACAATACAGCTGTGCTGCTTGGAGGTGGGGTTTGTTTAGCCATCACAGTAATGGTAACCCCTGACCTCCACGAAGTCCTACTCTACGGATCCCTCCTGGGGATAAGTCACAGAGGGAAACAGCAGTTCTACTGCAACAGCTCTTGGTTTACAGATAATATGTTCCTGGACCCGACTCCAAGGGCAACAGGAGGTGAATCCAAGTAGCAGTATGGCTTTGTGGTTCTTTTTCTTTGTCTGAGCACCACCACTCAGACCAACAGTAGAAAGCCACAGAGCAGAATCCCATGCTCTGTCAGATGTCTTCTGACTCAGTCACTGTTTGCTCCATTCTGCTCACCCTGCTAGACTGTCCCCCAAAGATCTCTGTTCCTCCTGGCTGAAGGAAGCACCTGCTACTGCTGGATTTCTCCCCTCTTCTGGCCAGCGGAGCCATGAACTCTTGGCTATAGAACTGTGTTTACAGGCTGTCTGTGCTTTCCTCCCTTCTTATCGTCCTATTTATTCCTGGTTGCCCACCTTTAGATATTTCAGTGTGCAGGTCTCTCAGGTTGTGTCTGTGTTGAGGAGAGATTTCTTTGTTGAATTATAGTTGGTTAACTTGTTGAAATTTCAGGGGGAGAAGAAAAGGTGTGCCATTCTTCTGAAGTCACTCTCCCCTCATTTTATCGTAAAAAAGCTATATTTAAAGGCCGTATTTCCCAAAAGAGTTGCATTTTGGATTATAGGGGACAGTGCTTCAACATATGAATTTTAGGGGGACATGCAGTTCGGTCTATTACATTTCTATTTTGTTAAATTGGGGCATATAGTATGTGTTCAGTTAATATTTGTTGTTAAAATAAAATCATGATTGACAAATAAATGAGGTAGAGGCTATCATTTACTGTAACTTAAATTAAATACTGACTGAATAATATACCTGCTTAATGAATTATTAAAATTATCTATTATAATTATTTGAAGACAAAGGGTATTTAATAAGATTCTTAAAATAGTTGTCTAAACTATATTAACTATGTAACTAAAAGAATATTTATTATTAGTTTTGTGTGACCCAATCATATAGTGAAAAAAACCATAATGTAAAATATATCATATTAATACATTTTGGAATTTCTACAAATTTAATATTCTTTTAAAAATATTTTTTATTGATTTCAGAGAGAGAAAGGGAAAGTGAGAGAGAGGAACATCAATGATGAGAGAAATTCATTGATCAGCTGCCTTCTGCATGCCCTCTACTGGGGACTGATCCTATAACCCAGCATGTGCCCTGACTGGGAATGGAACTGGTGACCTCTTGGTTCCTGGGTCGATGCACAACCACTGAGTTTAGATGGACTAAATTTAATATTCTTGAGCAATTTAGTATATGGATGTTATTTTGGGATTTGTTTTATAGGATATTCTCCACAAATAAATAATTGTAAGCATCCATTTATAAGATTACAAACCTAAGATGCTATTTAAGTGGATACTGCATTTGTGTGTCTTATAGTATGAGAAAATGGCTGCTATATCTACTTGGAAGTGTCAGTTCATTTTCTTTCATTGATACTACAGTTTGAGTTTATTCCTTTCCCCTTTAACTCCCACCTCCACTGAGATTGTGAAGGGCTGCAATTTTCCCTTTTATATTACATCTCAAATAAGATAGATGGCATACTTCATGGCTAAGGAGTAAGATTTTCTCTATTTGAAGTTAATTTTTTCACAAGTAATCCATTAATAGATATATTAAATGCCATTTTACCTGATACATACTGACATGACCACTAGGAGTTCACTAAAAGAACTTCTAATACATTTTAGAAAAAAAAATCCCAACTACCAGCTTGTAATAATTAAATGGCTAATATTGCCGAATTGATTGATTTATGATAGTGCATTTGCTGTGGATATCTTGCATCACTATTTCAGTGCTATGGCTTCTTTCATAAACTAATATCTTTGAAAAAGAGTAGAGTAGAGAGTGAAATTATAAAAAATATAAAAATCAGTTACATTATGCTGAAAGCAATAACATTTTCATATTCCTGAAAAAAACAAAACACCTGGAAACTCACTGTGAATGAACTGCATGAGTACATGATCATTTTATGATGTAGTAAAATGTCCATTACGTACTCTTTACTCATGTGCAGAACTCCCTTTTTGAAAAGATGGTAGATTAGCCATAGTGATCAGACAAGAAGAAGAAATAAAAGGCATCCAAATGGGAAAAGAAATAAAACTGTCATTATTTGCAGATGACATTATATTGTACATAGAAAACCCTAAAGACCCCATCAAAAAGCTACTGGACTTAATAAGTGAATTCGGCAATGTAGCAGGATACAAAATTAACATCCAAACATCCATGGCTTTTTATATACCAATAATGAACTCACAGAAAGAGAAACTAAAAAACCAATCCCGTTTACCATTGCAACAAAAAAAATTAAGGTACCTAGGAATAAACTTAACTAAGGAGGTAAAAGACCTGTACTTGGAAAACAGCGAAAAAAGAGAAAGAGGAAGACATAGACAAATGGAAGAATATACCGTGTTCATGGATTGGTAGAATCAACATCATTAAAATGCCCATACTACCCAAAGCAATGTATAGATTCAATTCAATCCCCATTAAAATACCAACAGCATATTTCACAGACCGAGAGCAATCTCTCCAAAAATTCATATTGAAAAAAAAAGACCCCGTGTAGCCACAGTGATCCTGAGAAAGAAGAACAAAATTGGAGGGATCACAATACCAGATATCAAGCTATATTACAAAGCCACTGTTCTCAAAGCCTCCTGGTACTAGCACAAAAACAGACATATAGACCAATGGAACCGAACATAGAACCCAGAAATCAACCCAAGCGATTATGCTCAATTAATATTTAACAAAGGAGGCAAGAATGTACAATGAAGTCAAGACGGTCTCTTCAATAAATGGTGTTGGGAAAATTGGACAGATACATACAAAAAAAATAAATAAACTAGACCACCAACTTACACCATACACAAAGATAAAGTAAAAATGGTTAAAGGACTTAAACGTAAGACGAAACCATAAAAATCTTATGAGAATTCATAGACAGCAAAATATCAGACATGTGTCGTAGCAATATCTTTACCAATACAGCTCCTAGGGCAGTGGAAACTAAGGAGAAAATAAATGAGACTACTTCAAAATAAAAAGTTTCTGCACAGAAAAAGAAGCCATTAACAAAACAACAAGAAAGCCCACTGCATGGGATAACATATTTGCCAATGTTATATCTTATAAGGGTCTAATCTCCAAAATTTATAGGGAACTCATACATCTTAACAAAAGGAAGATAACCAATTCAATAAAAAATGGGCAAATGTCCTAATTAGACACTTCAAAAATGGACATACAGAAGGCCAAGTGACATGAAAACATGCTCAAAGTCACTAATCATCCCAGAGATGCAAATCAAAATGACAATGAGGTACCATCTCACACCTGTCAGAATGGCTATCATCAACATATGAACAAATGACAAGTGCTGGTGAGGATGTGCAGAAAAAGGAACCCTCGTGCACTGCTGGTGGGAATACAGACTGGTGCAGCCACTGTGGAAAACAGTATGAAGTTTCCTCAAAAAATTAAAAATGGAACTTCCATTTGACCCAGTAATCCCACTTCTAGGAATATATCCCAAGAAATCAGAAACACCAATCAGAAAGGATATATGCATCCCCATATTCATAGCAGCACAGTTTACCATAGAGAAGATCTGGAAACAGCCTAAGTGCCCACCAGCAGATGAGTGGATTACAAAACAGTGGTGCATCTACAACAGGGGTCCTCAAACTTTTTAAACATGGGGCCAGTTCACTGTCCCTCAGACCGTTGGAGGGCCAGACTATAGTTTAAAAAACAAACAAACTATGAACAAATTCCTATGCACACTGCACATATCTTATTTTGAAGTAAAAAAACAAAATGGGAACAAATACAATATTTGTATTTGCATGTGGCCCGCGGGCCGTAGTTTGAGGACCCCTGATCTACACAATGGAATACTATGCTGCTTTAAAAAAGAAAGAACTCTTACCATTCCCACCAGCATGGATGGACATGGAGAGCATTATGCTAAGCAAAATAAGCCAGTCAGAGAAAGATAAATATCACATGATCTCACTCATTTGTGGAATATAATGAATAACAGATACTGACGAACAAAAATAGATCCAGAGACAAGGAAGCATTGAACCAACTGTCAATCCTCAGAGGGAGGGTTGGGGAGGGTGGGGGTCAGGTTAGAGATCAACCAAAGGACTTGTATGCATGCATATAAGCATAACCAGTGGATACATACACTGGTGGGGGTGTGAGAGCATGTGCTGGAGGGGTGGTAATGGCTGGGGAGAGGTCCATAGGGGAAAAAGGAGATATATGTAATACTTAAAAAAAGGTGGTAGATTAAACAAATATTTGAAAAATTAGGGGTTTCAAAGCCACCTAGGAATAGATGGATTTTGTCCTGATGCTAATTATATTGTATTATTTGAATAATATATTAATATCTTCTAGGTGAATCAGTCCAAACATGGGGCATCAAGTAATGTAGAAATTATGATGAGGCTTATCTTAGAAGCCAAATATATTTGTAAAAATGTATAAGTAACAAATGTTTTTCTTCTAGCTCTAATTCTATATAAAATAAAACCTGTCCATATTTTGAGATACTTAATTTTTTTATTGTATAAAGACATTTAATTTTATTATTTTTATTAAGGTAGGATTGGTATATGCCATTATATTAGTTTTAGTTATACAACATAATAATCTGATCTTTGCATACACTACGAAATGATCACTGTATTACATCTAATTACGATCAGTCTAGTTTTAAAGATCCAATAGGTATTTGAAAATAATTCTGTTATTTATGAAGAAAGTCAAAAGAGTTGAAATTTTAGTCTCTAAAGTGCATCATAATAGAGTTGAAATAAATGATACATTTTTTTGGTCATAAAACACTTCCTTTGTGCAGAAAGCATTACAATATATTTAATTATGTAAAAACCATTGGTACTTGGTTTTTGTTACATATTAAAATAGAGTGCACGAAGACATTTGTGACATGCTAAAGACGGGCAGTTATTACTCAGACAATATTACAATTTTATCACTAGACTTGTTTGGAGATATAGTCATTTTTAATAGTTTATAACAATAATCCAGAGTTTAAAAAATGCACGTGTGCATAAAATTTGTTACTGATGATTTTATTCTCCAATCAATATATATATAACACTAATTATACAGGATCACTTCAAATAAGGGTATTCTTAGGAATCCATTAAATAGAGTAATAGAGTTTTATTCTTTGGGGTATATTTTCTGACCTAAGAAAATAACACATTGTCATACTATCAATGCAAAATGCACTTTACTTCTATATTTATGACTTTGCTGTCATACATTTACTGTGAAGAGACTTCAAACAGTGGTATGATAATGGCTTCAGATTTCTTGTAAGTATCTTTGCTTTTCAATGTAAGGTGAAAGAGTGAAATAATCAAAGACAAGCTAAAGGAGCAGTGTTTATTGATCATAAGCAGAAGCAGGGAGGGTGTTCTTTGCAACTCCTAGTATATACTGGTATTGGAGGCTCAAAATTAGATATTTAAATCATTAGGCCATTTTGAATGGAATTCAGTTAACAGTTAATTGTTTGATGACATTGTGGTGGGTTGTCTTTTCCCAGGTACTGGGAGATCGATGGGCAAACATCTGTAGGTGGACAGAAGATCGCTGGGTTCTTTTACAAGACATACTTCTAAAATGGCAGCGTTTTACTGAAGAACAGGTGAGTCATGTGGGAAAATGTATCAGTGAAAGACATGGAAAAATGTTAAATGAATAAATGAAAAAAATGTGATAATCTACTTTAATAATGATTTGTTTTCTTTTTGGGAATTATTTAATTTCCTTCAGTGCCTTTTTAGTACATGGCTTTCAGAAAAAGAAGATGCAGTGAGCAAGCTTCACACAAGTGGCTTTAAGGATCAAAGTGAAAAGTTATCAAGTCTTCAAAAGCTGGCCGTATGTATTTTTTATCTTTCAGTCATGTTTTTAAAAATCCCAGGGGTTTATATGAACACCATTATTTCATCCTTCCATTCTTCCTATCCTAAACCAAATGTTCATTGTTCTTGCTTAGATCAGTCTGTTTAACTATATCATATAGTTACTTTTCTTAATTAAAATAGGAAAAGCTAACAAAATATCATAGACTGGGTGGCTTAGACAACAGATATTTATATTGCATAGTTCTGGAAGCTGGGAAATACAAGATCAAGGTTCTCGCCTCTTGTTGAGGCCCTTTTTCTGGCTTCCAGACAGCACCTTTTTGCTGTATCCTCACCTGGTAGAAATGGAGGTGTCTCTTCCCTTTTTAAAAGGGTACTAATCCCATCATGGGGGCTCTACTCTCAAGACCTCAACTAAGCCTAATTACCTCCCAAAAGCCCACCTCCTAATATTGTCATATTGGGGAGTTAGGCCTTCAACATATGAATTTTGTAGGTATATAAACATTAATTCCATAAGATATAGGTAGATTTTCAACCTTGTTTTCTAAAACAAAATTACACTCTTGAAAAAATATAGCACATCTGAAATAAGACTTTAGTTAGAGGGTTATCCCAATATGCCAAGTTGGTGGGTTTGATCCCCAGTCAGGGCATATACAAGAGTCAACCAATGAATGCATAAATAAGTAGAACAATCAGTCAATCTCTCTCTCTCTCTCTATCTCTCTCCCTCTCTCTCTCTCTCTCTCTCTCTCCCCTTCCCGCTCTCCCTCCCTCTCTTTCTTTCTCTCTCTCCCTAATTTTCTCTTTTTTAATATATCTTTATTGATTTCAGAAAGGAAAGGAAGGGAGAGGGAAAGAGAGACAGAAACATCAATGATTAGAGAGAATCATTGATTGGCTGCCTCCTGCACGTCCCCTACTGGGGACTAAGCCCACAACCTAGGCATGTGCCCTTGACCAGAATCAAACCTGGGACCCTTCAGTCCACAGGCTGATGCTCTATTCACTGAGCAAAACTAGCCAGGGCTCCCTAATTTTCTTTAAAATTAAAAAAAAGTAACCTAAAAGGTACTCAGAATATGTCTAAAGTAATACACTTCAGTAGTTCTCTGGGAAATATCAGAAGTGTAAGAGATGATTATCCTCACATATAAAAAGCTTTTACCCTAGTTTGGGAAGCAAGGAAAAAATATTAAAACAAACCAATGTCATTGATTATAAGTGCCTATGCTTTGATAACTAAGGGAACTTTGGCAGAGCAAATACCATTAGGGAAGTCTTCATTAAGATTTTTCAGTGAGATGAATTTTACAGGATTTAAAAAACATCTCTAAAACTTCTCTTTCACTATTAATCCTACTATTTTCTAGTAAAGAAGAGGCCACTTCTAGGAATATATCCTAAGAAACCAGAAACACCAATCAGAAAGGATATATGCACCCCTATGTTCATAGCAGCACAATTCACCATAGCTAAGATCTGGAAACAGCCTAAGTGCCCATCAGTAGATGAATGGATTAGAAAACTGTGGTACATCTACACGATGGAATACTATGCTGCTCTAAAAAGGAAGGAACTCTTACCATTTGCAACGGCATGGATGGAACTGGAGAGCATTATGCTAAGTGAAATAAGCCAGTCAATAAAGGAAAAATACCACATGATCTCACTCATTCATGGACAATAGAGACCATTCTAAACTTTTGAACAATAATAGATACAGAGGCTGAGCTGCCTCAAACAGATTGTCAAACTGCAGCAGGAAGGTCGGGGAGGGTTGGGGGGCAGGAGGTAGGGGGGTAAGAGATCAACTAAAGGGCTTGTATGCATGCATATAAGCATAACCAATGGACATAAGACACTGGGGGATAGGGGAGGCTAGGGGGACTGTCTAGGGCGGGGGGATAAAATGGACACATATGTAATACCCTTTGTAATACTTTAAGCAATAAAAAAAAGGAAAAAAAAAAAAGAAGAGGCCAGTCTAATAGTAAACTTTATTTTTAAAGTAAAATATTGCATAATTAGGATTTATTTTTGATTTTTTATAGATCAGTTCTATTAAGTGCTAACATGATGTCAACTCTAATATAAAACAAAAGTCTATTATAAATAATTAGAGGCCTGGTGCATGAAATTCGTGCATGGGGAGGGTGTTTGTGTGTGTCCCTCAGCCCAACCTGCACCCTCTCCAATTTGGGACCCCTCGAGGAATGTGCCTCTCACAATCCAGGACTGCTGGCTCCCAACTGCTCACCTGCCAACCTGCCTGATTGCCCCTAACCGCTTCTGCCTGCCAGCTTGATCACCCCTAACCACTCCCCTGCCAGCCTGATCAATGCCTAACTGCTCCCCTGCTAACCCGAATTTCCTAACAGTCCTCCCTTGCTGGCCTGGTCCCCCCCAACTGCCCTCCCCTGCAGGCCTGGTCCCCCCTAACTGTGGTGGCCATCTTGTGTCCACACGGAAGTGACCATCTTTGACCGCATGAAGGGGCCATCTTGTGTGTTGGAGTGATGGTCAATTAGCATATTACCTCTTTATTATGTAGGATTATTATGTAGGACTAGAGGCCTGGCACACAAAATTCATGTGCAGTTATGGTCCCTAGGCCTGGCCTGCGATCAGGGCCATCTTACCCAGCTGCCTGTAGCCACCCCGCCCCCTGCTGCCACCCACCCTTGGTTCCCTGTTCGCCATCAGGTTATCGGTGCCTGACAGCTGGGGGAAGGGACCAAGTGGTCAGCTGTTCCCTCCCACTCTCTGGCCCCGCCCCTGCCATGGGTAGCCATCAGGTGATCGAAGCCTGCTGGCCAGAGAAAGAGTCCAAGAGGTGATCAGTGCGCCTCATAGTGACTGGTCCAGCGGTTGTTCTGGTCGTTCTGCTGTTAGGGTCAATTTGTATATTACCATTCTATTATATAGGATGTTTCGTAATTTTATCTAAATTAATCTGTCTCTGTATTGATATTCTTTATTACACTTCACAGTAATTAAATCATTTACTTTAAAAGCTGTTCTTCAAGAAATTTTCCTTGTTAAATTTGTATCATTTTAAATATATTTACTTGTATCCATACATTTTTTTGCATAATTACTAATCTTTAGGCTTTTAATTTAAAATAGATTCACTATTTTATTACTGATTATTACAGGCCAGCTTGTTATTGATATGAAATCATTCCTCAAAGAATATATGTTTTCTTGAGTGATTATATGACAAAAGAAAGGTTTCAACAGAATTCAAAAATATCAGTGATATATTTGCAGTTTTGTTCTGCAGCTGATGGGAAGCCATTGAGAGTTTGATAACAATTATATTTGCATTTTTGTAATACTCGGTAGTAGTAAGACTTTTGGTAGTAAGGAGACCAGTTAGAAGAGCTAATCTAAAGTAGCATTGGGTGTGAAGAGGAGGAGAGAGACAAGTTTATTTCAGAAAAGGAAATTAAGGCCCAGGAAAAAACGCATGGCATTTATATAAGGCATCATAGAACATTAGTAGCAGAGTTAAAATGAGCACTAAGACATCAATACTCAAGTACAGGCTTTCTAAACCATTTCAAAACTTGTCATATCATTTGATTCCTTGACAAAAACTAACAGTAATCAAGAAATGTCATTTTGAACAATCATATGTCACTATATTGACATTTTTGTGTATAAAAGACTTATTTGCCTTAGGGCCATGAAAATGCTCTATTAGCAAAGTCTCAATAGTTTTCCAGTATGATTAAAATTCAAATTATGTCATCTTACTTGTGAGAAAAGTGAAAATATGTTATGGATAATTCTTACATTTGATAGTTTAAGCCAATTAACAAAACCTGACAGCTGGTATAGACTTTGAGGTAAAATTCCCCTGCTGACTCAGGCAGTGAATAAGAATTTAATGTTCATTAAAATATGTCACAATCTGAGACCCAAAACAGGTGCCATCTGCCACTAGTTCCTACTACATACCTAAGTATAGATACCATGTACTAAAAAATCTCTTTTATTTACAATCAATGTAATTAGTTTTGAAATATTATCACTATTAACCCATGGGATTTTATCCTACTTTTTATTTGAGGTGGGGGGTGAGGAGACAAGTATTTCATTTCCTATAGATCTATAGTTTTATCCAAGTTGCTTAGGTATATTTTATTATGGTAAAACTTGAAGTTTTATTTGCTGTAAAGGGTAAAAAGAAAAGGAGAGAAGAAACTGTACCCTTTACGAGGGGAATTCTAAGCTGATAGAAAAATGTAGGCTATCATGGGGAGGCCCAAACATGCAAGAGAGATATTCCTGGGGATGTGTACAAGATGCTGGGAAGGACCGGTCATGGTTGCCAGGGAAGGTCAACTCTGGGAAGCTTGATCGAACAGAGTATGATGAGCAGGGGCTACAGGAATCCTGTGGAATTAGGACACTCTCAGGTGCCTATGGGATCAAATGGCACAGAAGGGATGCTTTTGGGAGCCCAGCAATCCCCACTGATGGTGCTATTTTACCAGGGCTTGCTACCTTGACCTTAGTTTCTGTTCTCATCCTCAAAGAATTCATCCGAAAGACTCATTGGTTCTCAATGTGGTCCCCACACTAGCTACTTCAGTAACACCTGAGAACTTGGTAGAAATGCGAATTCTTAGGCCCCAACTCAGTTCTACTGACTCAGAAACTCTGGAAATAGTACTGAGCAATCTGCATTGTAACAAGCCCTCCAGGAGATTCTGATGTTCCCTCAAGTTGAGAATCTCCACAATGGATCAATCTACCTAAGTATAACAATAGGTGCTTTGAATCAATTGAGTGCTTCTCATATATAGATAAGTAACTGCACATAAAATAGGTTTAGAAGTCAATTTTGTTATGTAAGAGAAATTGTCTTAGCATTACTCTTCTGATGAGAATAGGTTGAAGACTTCCTGGGCCTTTTGTAAGTGTACATTTTTTTTTTTCACTTCAAATCATCTAACCTTGACCGGATAGAACAGTGATGGCGAACCTATGACACGCGTGTCAGAGGTGACACGCGAACTCATTTTTTGGTTGATTTTTCTTTGTTAAATGGCATTTAAATATATAAAATAAATATCAAAAATATAAGTCTTTGTTTTACTATGGTTGCAAATATCAAAAAAATTTCTATATGTGACACAGCACCAGAGTTAAGTTAGGGTTTTTCAAAATGCTGACACGCCAAGCTCAAAAGGTTTGCCATCACTGGGATAGAACTTTTCTATTTGATCTTCTTGAGCAGCTTAGCTATCTCTTGCCATCTCTACTTTGCCTGATCTGATTTATTGACTGTACCTTCCTACCTACCTTGGAGGTAGGTACAGGTGCTTGGCTTCTGTGAAAATGAAATATTTTCCTTCTTTTAAGATCCTTTCTGACCACGTACAAATTTTCTGGAACTTCCTTATGCCTCCCGAGTTTTGTAGAACTCTGTTTTTCTTTGGTACTCAACGTCCTATTATCAGGCTTTGATAAGCAGACTCTTTTTTTTTTTTTACTCAAATAATTAATAACAATTAAATCATAGATATTTAACATGGGCACATAAAATCCATGCTGAAAAGAATGTATATCCAAGGATAGATCAGAGAAGGCAATTGATTACTATAATCCAGTGTATCTGAAACCACCATGGACTTCCTGTCTTCTGCCTCTTTTGGTCATGGTAGGACACCCCTTCAGGAACTGAGCGATGAGAGAGAGAGAGAGAGAGAGAGAGAGAGAGAGAGAGAGAGAGAGAGGAGAGGGGGGGGGAGAAGATATCTAAAGTAAAGAGAGGAAACAAATTGAGGCATAACAACTAACCTGTCATCGCCATTTAATATAAAAACACACACAGTTCTAGATAGAAGCTTTTGTTAGTACAGGAATTTTATTATATAGATTTAGATAACTATATTGATTCGATAGTTCCACAGTTGCATAATAATGCTCTTTTTACTTTACCATGAGTGTATTTTTCCGAATTCTATTTAATGGTGACTTTCCCCTTTATTATTGTAATGTTCGCCAAATGCTTCTTTATTTGGTTTAATGTGTTAGCACAGGAGGCTTAGTTTCATTTGTCACTAAATCTCTTTGGGTATCCAATTAGTTTTATAGATCATCTATGAAAACCTGTTTAGGTAACATGAGGTTACCCATAAATTTCCAGTGCAAATTATTTCCTGT
The DNA here is from genome assembly GCF_963259705.1 of Myotis daubentonii. Classification (NCBI taxonomy): domain Eukaryota; kingdom Metazoa; phylum Chordata; class Mammalia; order Chiroptera; family Vespertilionidae; genus Myotis; species Myotis daubentonii. The sequence continues at coordinate 116,107,355 of NC_081861.1, forward strand.
TCTTTAAACATAACTCAAACTCTTGCCTGAAATGTTTCCAACTCATTACATATTTAGTTTAAATAATGGATGCACCTCTTAGCCTTACACATATGGTTATTTAAAATCATTCCTTAAACCTTGAGAAGGCCAAAGAAGATTGTATTTACATCTTTCTATTTTTAAATGTATGTCTATTTCTATCACGCTTTTTCCAAAAACAACTCGAGATGGCTTACAATAAAGTAATTGCATGCTGCCCAGCTGTAGTGGCTCAGGTGGTTAGAGCATCATTTTGTGCACATAAAGGTTGTGGGTTTGATTCCCAGTCAAGGCACATGCATGACTTGCCCTTTAAGCCCTGGTTGGGGTAAGGGATCGATGTTTCTCTTCTCTCTCTCCTTCCTCCTACCTCCCTCCTTTCTTCCCTCTGTCTCTCCTTCCTCCTACCTCCCTCCTTTCTTCCCTCCCTTTCTCCCTGCCTCTCTCCCTTCCTCTCTCTAAGCACATCCTACTCTAATGAGGATAAATCTATCTTCTATATATATAAAAGCCTAAGCGATCGTGGGCCAGCCGACTGGCCAGTAGCTAGGATGTGCACTGACCACCAGGGGGTAGATGCTCAACACAGGAACTGCTGAGCAACAACAACTTTGCAGAGTACCCTTTTACACTCTGAGATCCCTCGGGGAATATTGGACAGCTGGTTTTGGCCAGTTGCCCGCAGGCCAGGCCGAGGGACCCCACCGGTGCACGAATCCGTACACAAGGCCTCTAGTAAATAAATAAATGCTAAAAGTTAATAAAAGGAAAATGAGACACCATAGAGAATTGAAAGACTCTACACTAAAATTTGCATTTGGGCCTCAGTTCTAGGCAGGTAGCATAAATTGTTGGTTTAATACTAGTCCAAGTATGCACTTAAATTTAATGGAAGGAAAGCTAACATCATTTAAACAAAATCAAGGTATAAATATTACTACTTCAGTTTATGAGTAATTAACTGGTGCATCTGTTTCATGACAATCACTTTACCGTATGTAATGTTCATTCTTAAATAAATTTGTGTTTGTTTTAAAATGACAGGTCTCACAGCTTAGTTTATTTATGTTCATTGTTCTTGCTACCACCAACAAGAGGGGATTGTAAAAGGTCCATAAAATATTTTTTCTCTTTCTTTCCTGTACTTCTGTGTTTACAAGTTTTATCAAGGACTACTATTTGGCTGGAAATTAGATTTTCCAAAGTGACAGGAAAAGTGAAGGAATAAACTGATTTCACACACACCACTTTGTTTATTAATTACATATTAACCACAGGAAGTGAGTTTGGAAATAAGAATGGTATATAATTATTTCATAAAATACATATGTATTTTGAAAACATGCAAAGTCATTCCGAAGGATTTTGTGGCATATTCAGTTACTTAATGAACTCTAAAGTTAGTTTTAGAAGGTAATTGTACTCAATGAACCAAAATTAATTGAATAGCATGCTAAAATATTTGTCAGTAAACTTCATAACAAAGGTTTTATATTCAAATAATGAAAAATGTAAAAATTGCAGAAATAAGTAATATTGCAAATTTATCCAAATAATTATAGCATTTCAGAATGGGAAGACTTTTAGCCATGCTCATCTTCTCTTTGGTACTCCTGGCATGTGGTATTTCACTTGAATTCGACTAGAAATTAAAAGTAAATTCACTATATTCAAGAGGCATGCCATTGACTATTTTGTTAAATGTAAAAAGTAATTTCCACATTTTGAGCGCTCTTTTGCCTTTTGAAGAAAGGATACTTTTTTTTTACTTGTCAGTTCTTCAAATATTTTAAGGTAGCTTTTAAGTTCCTATATTGTTTTTTCTACATCTGACTTTTATTTTTTTAACTTCAAGTTTCTTGGGAAGATTATTGGGATTTTAATTTTCTACTTTGGTCCTTTGAGGCACAATTACAATCTTTTCTTTGCAAATCAGAAAATACATGTAAAAACAAGGTAAACTGGGGTGTTTTGTAAAATGTAGCCTAGGCTTATTCTGTGTTCTTCCTTTTTTTAAAAGGTTTTGAAAACAGATGTAGAAAATAAAAAGGAAAACATGAACAAACTCCGCTCACTTAACCGAGATCTTCTTGCAACACTGAAAAATACATCAGTAACACAAAAAATGGAAGCACGACTGGACAACTTTGCTCAGCGCTGGGATAATTTAGTTCAACAACTTGAAAAGAGTTCAGCACAGGTTAGTGCTTCTAATTATCCTAAGATAAATGTTCCTTGCTATTTTTGAAATCTAATGCATTAAGAGAACAACATTATAACCCTACAAAGGATGCCATTGGGTTAATCCTTGCCAAGTATTCAGTTGAATAAAAACATGGCTCTCATCGATGTTTTGATATTGGAGAATGTGAGAAGGGAGAGTGATAATTGACTGAACTAATTATCGCCTTAGAGTATAAAGCTCCCACTTCAGCAGGAATGGGGTTCTGAGTGACTTAGAGCAGTTATACAAAATGCTAGGGAACTGTTTCTTCAAACTAACCCCAAACCATAGATTCACAGAACCATGAGGAAATAAATTAATTGTCCAAGGAAAGTTTGTGATACGTGTAGCCTAGGCCACAAATCCTTTGATTTCACTAAAGACCTCTTTGTACTAGTGCAAGTGAGAATCTAATCATTGGACTTTTTGCCAGAGATAGTTGATTAATAAAATCATTCATCATGTGGCTTAGTTACATTTAATAAAGATTGGCTTTAGATTAGGAAAATATCTAAGTTACACTTGTAGTGTTATAATTGGACTTTACACTGAGTGGCTACATTATTATGACCACCCCCATCAGTACTTCGTTGGGCCACCTTTTGCCTTCAATACTGAGGCGATTCTTCTTGGCATTGACTCCACGAGATGTTGAAAGGTGATGCAAGGAATCTGACACCATGCCTGATGAATAGCACTGTCCAGTTCTGTGAGATCTGATGGTTGTGGAACCAGCTGCCTAATGGCTCTTTTAACTTGGTTCCACAAATGCTCATTTGGATTGAGATCTGGTGATTGTGGGGGCCACCTAAGCAAGGTAAAGTCTCCCTCATGTTCTTGAAACCTCTCCTGCACAATACGAGCACCATGGCATGGCACATTGTCTTGTTGGAAGAAGCCATCTCCATTGGGATACACCATCAACATGATAAGATGAACTTGATCAGCAATGATACTTAGGTATGTTGTGCTATTCAGACGTTGTTCCACATGAATTAAAGGGCCCAAATCATGCCAGGAAAACATGCCCCAAAGCATAACACTGCCCCCACCAGCTTGAAGGGTTGTACTCATGCATGTGGGGTGCATTCTTTCGTGCTGTTTCCACCAAATTCTCACTCTGCTATCTTCATGATGCAACTGGAAACGTGATTAATCGGACCACATGACTTTTTTCCAATGCTATACTGTCCAATCCTTGTGTTCCTGTGCGAATTGGAGACGTTTTATCTTGGTAACTGCAGACAGCAAAGGTGTTCAAGCAGGCCTTCAGCTTCCATATCCCATATGATGCAGTGTATGGCTAATTTGCCTACAACGTCAGGTGGTCATAATAATCTGGCCACTCACATTCAAATATATCCCATGTTCAAAGGCTGTTAAATCGCGTTGTTTACCCATATCTTCAGAAAAAAATCACTTCTGTCGTGGTAAACAACCTGCTTCCCTATTTATAATGGTCTGGCCCTCTAGCAACTTCAGGGTGAAATTATAGCTAATTTGCCTACAAACGTCAGGTGGTCATAATAATCTGGCCACTCAGTGTATAGTTAAAAGTTGAGACTTTAAAAGTTTTGGTAGTTTATATAAGAAAACGAGGTATTTTAAAAGTGGAAACTTACTATCTGATGTTGTCAGACGGTGGGATCATGGGTAGTTTTCAAAATATTAACATTATGTATAATAGTATTTAACATATTTTGCCATACTGTTCTACATTATAGAGACCACCTTTTATTAATTGGTCACAATTCATAGCTCAGTACACCATGCATGCATCTCTATTACAGCAGTGACCACATTCAGTAGCTTTTGAGGCATGTATCTCCTCTGTTGTGAGACAGGGCAGAGAATTTGTTTTCTTGAGATTTGACATGTGGTATGTTGCACTTATGAAATGTTCATGGAAAGATTAAATGAAGGTTGAAATATGGCTTCTAGACATACAAGTTAAGAAAATAAGATCAGGAAAAAATACATGATTTTCAATCACAGTTCAGCTTCCTTTTAAAATCAAATTCATATTCAAATTTTGAAAGAATATAAATTACAATTACTTCCTGTGCAATTATTGGGCAATAATAAAAATTCCATTTCTTTTCCATTGGCTATTTTATCAGTAACTTGATCTAATAGTGATTTTACTACCAGAATATGATCCTTCTTATTATATGTGATCTGGCCATGGCTACTTTGCAATGCCATTGGCATCTATGTAATAAGTATGTGAGGCATTAGAACATTTGATACTTTTATCTTATATTTTAATTTACTGAATTTATTGGAGTGACATTGGTTAATAAAATTATATGTTTCAGATGTACAATTCTGTAATACATTATCCGTATATTGTACTGTGTGTTCACCACACCAAGTCAAGTCTCCTCACATCACCACTTATCTCCCCTTTACCCCCTTTTACCTCCCTCAACCCCCTTTCCCTTCTGGTATGTATCCATTGGTTCCATACATTATTGCTGCTGGAAAATGAATAATTACTATGTTATGAGAAAATGGCATTATTTGATAAAGAAAGTTGTTTTGAAATACATCCCTTTAAAGGAATATGTTTATGAAGATGTAAATTAACAATAGGTCATGCACTCCTTCACTTGCAGTAGTTTTTATTTTATCTCTAAATGTCTTTTTAATTAATTTCAGAGAGGAAGGGAGAGAGAGATAGAAACATCAATGATGAGAGAGAATCATTGATCGACTCTCTCCTGCATGTCCCACATGGGACCGAGCCCACAACTGGGGCATGTGGCCTGGCTGGGGATCAAACCATGACCTCCTGGTTCATAGGTTGATGCTCAACCACTGAGCCACACTGCTAGGCACAATAATTTTTAAACTTGAGTCTACATAATAATCACCTGGGAAATTGATTAAAATGTATAGTCCTAGACTATATGCTGAGAAAATCTCGTTCAGCAGGCCAGTAATCTGTGTGTAGTCTTTCATATAGTGTACTGGCCATATTTTTAAAAAACATTGAATTAGCAAGATAATGAAATATGGGCCAATTCCCACATCCTGGTTTTACACAATGCTGTCTGAAATAGGGAGAATGGAGACTTTCCTAGCAATATCGTAGTGAATTATGCTCATTTCCTTGGAATGCCACTACTTTCTGAAGAGGTTGGAGAACTCATCAAAATGTTATGAATTTATTATGTTAGTTAGTAAAAAACAAATTAGAAGCCTTATTTTTAACTAGAGGCCTGGTGCATGAAAAATGTGCACTGGGTGGAGGATCCCTCGGCCCAGCCTGCCCCCTCTCATAGCCCAGGAGCCCTCAGGGGATGTACTACTGACGGCTTAGGCCCGCTCCCACAGTCTGGCCTCCCTCTGCGGGAGGCTACCAGGCTGATCAGGGGAAGGTGCCACCCCATCACCCCACTGCTATTGTCACTGCTGGCCACCATGGCTGCCAGCCCTTGGCCTCGCTTCTTAGTTCTGGCCCCACCCCCTGCCCACGGGCAATCTGGGGCCATGTCGGCTCAGGGCGAGTTTGTGGGAGGTTGAGGCACAGCAGGTCGCACCCCGTCCAGCCTCTGCGGAGGCGTGGCACTGGGACTGGGCCCGCGCTGCTGCCCCTGTGACTGCCTCTGCGGAAGTGGCAGCACTGGGACCAGACCACGCAGCACCCTCTCCCTCTGACTCTGTGAAAGGGGCCTCGGCGCTGGACCAGCCCGCTCTGCAGCCTCTCTCTAGCCACCTATCCTGTGGCCTCTGCAAAAGGGGCCACAGTGCTGGACCAGCCCATGCCGAGGCCTCTCCTGCACCGCCTCTGCGAAAGGGGCTGCTGTGCTGTACTGGCCCGCACCGAGGCCTCTTCTGCAGCAGCGGTGGCGGCAGCAGTGGCAGTGGCCTCTCTCGTGGCCTCTGCGAAAGTGGCCATGATGCTGGACCAGCCCGCACTGCTGCCTCTCCCATGCCACGGGCCCTCGCAGCAGCTGTGGCTTTTGTCCGGAAGGATGTCTGGAAGACGTCCAGTCTAATTAGTGTATTACCCTTTTATTAGTATAGATTAGCGGTTCTCAACCTGTGGGTCGCGACCCCTTTGAGGGTTGAACGACCCTTTCACAGGGGTCGCCTAAGACCATTGGAAAACACATATGTAATTACATATTGTTTTTGTGATTAATCACTATGCTTTAATTATGTTCAATTTGTAACAATGAGAATACGCCCTGCATATCAGATATTTACATTATGATTCATAACAGTAGCAAAATTACAGTTATGAAGTAACAACGAAAATAATTTTATGGTTGGGGGTCACCACAACATGAGGAACTGTATTAAAGGGTCACGGCATTAGGAAGGTTGAGAACCACTGGTATAGATGGTCTAGAAGTTAGGAAATCACAACCCAGGGCAACTTATTTAACCTCTTACTTTTGAACTTTTCACAATCTGTAATAACACAGTACTAGCTCTGGTTTGTTTAGTTCTTTATAAAGTCATGTCCAACATACATTACAACATGTATCTGATGAGGATAAATTAAAGCAATAGACATGAAAGCATTTGGAGGGGAATAAAGGTGCTCTGGATATGCAAGGCATACTGTTTAGTGAGTCTGGAGGGCATATTATGGTTCACTATGATTATGTTAATTTTCAAACAGTTGTATACTTCTATACCAGATCAGAAGCAGATAAATGGATTTATTAGGCAAGTTGCTTCCTAGAACACTAACCTTGAATTCTTAAGCTCATTTCAGTTTTTGCTCATTGGCTTTTATAAAAAATGTAGTATCATAGCCCCAATCCAAATTCTAGCTGGGGGTCTTGAGGCTCTTAGGACGAAAAAATGTAGTTAACCAGGGAAAGAGGAATTAGAAGGAGATAGAGTGAGCAAAGAAATATTATCTTATAACTAAAAAAGATATCAATTTTCTTTCCTGAATGTCAGATTTAACAAGATCAAAATTATTACATGAGAAAAATTCCAAGAATTTTGAGGGTAAGGTCGTAACTTTGGAGAACAAAGCTTACTTGTATGCATATTTTCCAGCATGTTCATGGGGGAAAAATATACTCAGTCTTTAAAAAATCCTTTTAAATAATTGGTGCTACAAAGAAGGAGCAAAATTCTAGTAATGGTTAAAATTCAGTAGGATATAGGAACTGTGACTGAGATGACAAAGCAACTGATTGTGCTCATATAAAGAACATTGTGTGCCCAAAATTTTGACTGCTATTCAGGTCAAAGCTTTGAGGGATTTTGACCTTCTAAAACAGTAGCATGGCCAGAGATCAAAATGTGATAAAAAATCAACTGTGAGAGCTGCTGTCTTGCATTTCTAAGTCAGGTCTGTCTTGAATAATATCTGGACACAAGCAGAGGATGCTTAAGTTGATGTGAAAGCAACCTAAGAAAGTAGAGATACTTTCTTTTAAAAAAAGCGAATTTATTTTTCAGTGACAGTTAACATACAATATTATATACTAGTAGGTCTCAGGTGTGCAACATAGTTATTAGATATTTATATAATTTATTTTTTGTTTCTAAAAGTTAGAAAGAATAATAGTCCTTGCTATGTGGATACTTAAAATAAGAAAAGGGAGCAAATGAAATATATCCTGGATTAACTTACTTAAGTTTTCAGATGACCCTGTTTCCTCTCAATATTTTATAAATATGCTTGTTGAAATTCAAACTGTTTCTTTCCTAAATGATGTGATCCTGAGGCACATATTTTTATCTTGATTATAATTAGGTAATATGATAGTCAAAAATTCATTATAGTTACTACTTTAAAGTTAAATGTATTTTAAGTGATTTGAAATATTTTCCCCATTTAACTGAAATCATATCTACTATGGAAAGTCATACTGTTTAGTGAATCTATAAACCACATTATTCATATGGTTTATAACTTATTGTGGTAATTTATATTAAATTTGACATCAGATATTTAGTTGTAACAATGTATCTATCTAGATAAGTACAGAAGTTCCATAATTTTGTGATTTTTTAGCAGAGTAAATTATCTTCTTTGCCAGGAATAAGAAACATTCTATGACTCACCTAAGACCACAGACTTTATTCCCATTTCATGAATATTTTGCTGTACTATTAATGAACATTTTTGCAATGTTCTGAACTATGAGCACAAATATCTCAAAGATAAAATTAACATGCTCAGAATTCCCCATCCTTGAACATAAGCGTATGCAACATATGTCTGTCTATATTCATAGATGCCCAAATAAAGTGGTCATTGTGTCTGTATCTATTCTATATCATCTATGTTCTTATGAGAGTTTTAAAACTCTTCCTAGACATGTGGATAGTGTAAAACACAGTTGAAGATAATAAGCCATTTTTTTTTCATAATACCAGATATACAAATAGAGTGATGCAAAATTATTAAGATGAAAATTTCTTTATTTGCCTTTCTTTTCTGAGTTTTTTTTCTCATTTTCTAGAGATCCTGTTTTTACTTCCCATAAAATATTTTCCGTGCATCTTCTGACTGCACCTATTCTCAAAGCATTATTTTGTAGCATATTGATACTTGAAATGTAGTTACAATTGGTTTCTCTATTTTCTTTTTGTTGATTATATTAATTAAAAATATTATAATGTCTTTCAGTTGCCAACCCTTTATGTAGCTTCCTGAAAGCTTTCCAAGCCTAATCAACCCACTGCCAATTAAAAAAAATTAAATGGTTTTATAAAACCTCAAATTAAAATAAAATTCCTTTACTTATTTGAGGTTTCTGTCTTATTTAAATTTATGGACTAACCATCTTGAATTTTAGAACATCTGATTATTGCTTAGATTAAAGGTTTTATTAGAAAAACTTGAAGTTATATTTTAAATAACTTGGGAAATTAACTATATCCTTTTGCAACCTCCAACTAAAATAGGTGTTTGGGATTTGGCCTTAAGTATCAGTACACTTGATTTTATGTTTTAAATTCATTATCAACAACAACATGAAATGTTGTAGGCACTGAAAATTTAAGAGATGAGAGCTGAATTAGCTGTTGGAATTTCTCATTCCTTATTTATAAAATGAGAAGTTTGGACAGGAAAGATCTCTATAGTGTCTTCCTATTCCAAATGTCCATGATATGTTTCTCTTTTCTTGAAATTTTATATAAAACTCTGGAGTGATTAGTGAAGAGATTCCAATTATCTCTGCTATGTAAGTCTCAGAGTTGGCTGGAAGATGATAATGAAAATAAAATTATCTTCCTATTCAAAAAGACTGACATCTGAAATGTTTACATTTCACTCATCATGAAAATGTAATTAAAATACCATAAAGATAAAAATACTCAGCATCTATGTGATACATCTGTTATCTACTGACAATAAATGAAATAACACATAAAGAAAGATACAAGTTCTTTTCCTAAATGCATGCTTGATAATCTGCATTTCTAGTTACAGAATATATTTTACTACTTAAAATCAGATGGTGTGTAGAGGAAGGTCATGTGGATCAGAAAAAATAAATCTCGTTGCTTCTTAAATTTCTTAAGATTCAGTTAATTCAGATAGTTGTTCAAATTCTGTGTTTAATATGAATTCTGAATCCCACATATATCTCCTCTTTCTGTCAATTTGTATGAAAGCTAATTTGAAATGAGGGACAAAATATGTACATAAAATCGAACAGTTTTGTAGAATAAGCCTTCTGTATTATCATACAATATTTTATTTCAGATAGGAGGAAGACTTCCTTTATTATGTCTTAGGAATATTGACTCTAATTGTGGTCATGATCCCAATGTCACTGTCTATTCAAGAAATTACATAGCCTTATTTCCAGTACCAAACAGGGTAACAGTTAAATATTAAAATCTTGTCACCAAGCCATTGCCATGAACTTTAGCTAGCACTTCTTGTACACTTAGCTTTGGCAATTTCTCTGTACTCTTTCATGAGATAGAGCATTTTATAGAGTGTTGATTGATAAATCAGCTCCCTTTGTGAACACCTGATCTTTAACCCAGGTTTATCATAATGTACAGCATATAAGTTACTTCACTGCCTTGTGCTGCCATTCCTACAGTGATAGTTTTCAGCCTGGCTACCAATTCTCAGCTAAAGCAGTTACTGAGCTTATGCAGTATGTTTTAAGCTCTAGAAGTACAATGCCTCTATCTATTAAAAATCAGTGATCACCCCAAGGTTATGTACATACAAAAAACACAGGAGTAAAAAGGGACATATGTAAAACTTTCAATACTAAAGAATTTTAGAAAATGATCTACATAATGAAGGGCATATGGGGGTGAGTGGAAATTGAGCCTAAATGACCAACAAAATAAAACATATTCAAGTTAAAGCTCAAAAACAAACAAACAAAAAACCCACACACAGGGAAAATGTTGATCCACAGTTGTCAACCTCATCATATTTTTAAATAAATCAGGTGCATTGCGTTTGATTGATTTTGTACAGATTTAATTATAATTTGTGAAGAGCTCAAAGCAATAAAAATAGTCACCACGTGCATTTTCATTCTTCTGACATTATATGTGTATATCTGTGCATAGGAGCACACTCACCCAGCTACATTACTTAAAGGAAAATTGCCATTCAGAAACCTGAACAGGTGTTGCAGCAAGTGAGCATATCTACTAAGAGCTGGCTGAAGGAAATATCAGACTTGGGTTTATAGCTCTGCTCAGCCACTGGCAAGCTGTATCTACATCAAATTTTACCTGCCATCTATTAAATGGGAATAATATTAATATGTATTCTTAGGGCCCTTGTAAGGTAATGACAGCTACCACTTGTTAAGCCTTTATCTCAGATACTATTCTAATTATTTTAAATAAGATAATGAATGCAAAGTAGTTAGCGTAATTCCTGGGACATTTAAAGAGCCTCAGAATTGGTAGCTATTATTATAAGTATTAGTATTTTAATAATAAGATAAATTAAATAACTAATCCTTAATAACTTGAATCTCTTTTTTATTTTTCAATTATTGAATCTCTTTTTGTAAGTTTCTTTAAATGTTGAAATAGTGGAATATCTTGCAAGGCAAGAAAAAGAAATCTTTAACCCCAAGGAACTTAGAAGGGCAAGAATATTTAAATAATTAAATGGAAAATTAAAAGATGCAACTAAGAATATAGGCCAAAAATAAGAGAAAAATATCAGCACCAAAAAGTTAATTTAAAAAGTAAGAATAAGGCTTGGCCTGTGTGCTAAGTGGTCAAGTGTTGGCCCAAGAACCAGGAGGTCAGAGTTTGATTCCTGGTCAGGGCACTTGCCCAGGTTACTGGCTCAATCCCCAATAGGGGGCGAGCAGGAGGCAGCTGATTGATGTGATCTTTCAATATCTTTCTCTCTTCCTCTCTAAAAGCAATAAAAACATATTTTTTTAAAAAAGAGAATACGTTGTAAATATAACTACTTGCCCTTGAGAAACTGCAGACAGTAGTGCTAAAGCAGTGGTTCTCAACCTTCGGGCCCTTTAAATACAGTTCCTCATGTTGTGACCCAACAATAAAATTATTTTCGTTGCTACTTCATAACTGTTTTGTTGCTACTGTTAGGTATCGTAATGTAAATATCTGATATGCATTATGGTCTTAGGCGACCCCTGTGAAAGGGTCATTCGACCACCAAAGGGGTCGCGACCCACAGGTTGAGAACCACTATAAGAAATGTTATATAAAACTCTGGAGTAATTAGTGAAGAGATTCCAACTATCTCTGCTATGTCAGTCTCAGAGTCAGTCATTGTATGACTTTTTATATCCTTAATGGGGGGATGAGGACACATTTGTAATACCTTAACCAATAAAGAAATTAAAGATAAAATAAAATAAAATAAAATAAAATAAAATAAAATAAAATAAAAATTATTTTTTATTTTATTTTTTTCTGATTTCTGCATTTTATTCAGATTATTTTACATATGTCTCCTTTTTTTCCCCCTTGACCTTCCCTCGGCCTCCTCTACCCCCCCCCCCCCAGTGTCTTGTGTCCATTGGTTATGCTTATATGCATGCATATAAGTCTTTCGGTTGATCTCTTACCAACCCCAAACCCTCCCCAGCCTTCCCGCTGTAGTTTGACAGTCTTTAAATGTATATGTATTTCCTCTCCAAAATATGCATTTTAAACAAATGGAAGAGAATATAGTAAGAAAGAATTTTACTTTTTGAGAGCAGTTTCCCACAGTACTATAATGTAAAACTTTCCAATGGCATTTAAAAATATTTTAAGTGTGTATAATGTTTTATCCTTTATCACATGCATGTAGTATAAATTATTTAAACCAAGGGTGGGGAACCACTTTTCTGCCCAGGGCCATTTGGATATTTAAAACATCATTTTCAGGCCATACAAAATTATCAACTTAAAAATTAGCCTGCTATATTTGGTCAAACATTTAATTCACTCACCCTTAATACCTTGGCAGGGCCAGAACAAATGATTTTGTAAGCTTTATGCACCCTGTGGGCCCGACGTTCCTCTACCCTGAAAACCATCACTTACAGACTTTAGGATATTTCCAGCATTTTACTCTTATAAATGACCCTATGAACTGGAATAAATGTTATATGCAGCCTTCAGCATCAAAATAAATGTAAAGGTTAAGATACTATCTAAGGAAAATTTCTTTTTTAATTTTAAAAGAAATTCCTTGCTTACTATGTATTTAGTGCATGTGATTATTTTGCATGTTTACATTTTTCAGGTGACACTCACCCTATCTCACAATTATTTGTGTGGTTGTCACCTTCACTACTGTGCTGTACGATCCCCCCAAATAGAGATTTCATTTTATTCATTTCTGAATGCCCTGTTCAATGCATGTTGTAATTTAATTGAAACCTTGTGATTCAGCAGCTGAGTAACTCAGACAGTTTTAGATATCTTTCTCTGTCTATGGTGTCCAAAGCAGGGAATCTAGGTTTTCAACCACCAATCAGATTAAATCTAATTCTAAAAAATAACTAGTATTTATTATAGAGCTTAGAAATGAGACTTACCAGAGTCATGATAATCAAGCTTCAGATCTTTAAGACAATTAGGCAGAAACAATACTCAACTTATCCTGTGTTGGCCCAGGTTCAAAATAAATTTTTAATGAGTGAAGTCATAGTAAGGCAGGCTTCCACTAGGTGTGTTGATCTCTGCCAATGGGAAAATTTGATGCAATATATTTTTAATGATTCCAATATATAATTGTTTATGGTCAATATAAGCATGGGGAAATTGAATACATGACCAAATGTTTTTTATTCTTATACTAGAGGCCCAATGCAAGAAACTCGTGTAAGGGGCTTGGCCCCCTCTGTGGTGGCAGCTGCCTCGGCCCCTGCCTGCTGCCGCGACCACTGGCCTCTGCCTTGGCCCTTGCCACTGCGGTGGCCACCTCGGCCCTTGCAGCCCTGGCTTGGTCCAGAAGGTCATCTGGAAGGACATTCAGTCTAATGAGCATATTATGCTTTTATTATTATAGGTGGAGTAGGTATTGAAAGTAGTTACTGATTTATTATACATAAGAAACAGTTGTTTTCTTATTTCTTTACCCCAAAGGAAATGAAGTGCTATTTTCAATTATAGTATAGTAATGAATATAATATAGAAAAATTACAGATCCATATCCTGCTATTCTTTAAAAATAATTATTTTTCTTTCTTATAAGGTTTGCTATATTCTTAAAGATAATTTTGTAATATGTCATGTTACTACTAGAGGCCCGGTGCATGAAATTCATGCATGAGTGGTGTCCCTCAGCCCAGCCTGTACCCTCTCTAATCCGGGAACCCTCAGGGGATATCTGACTGCCGGTTTAAGCCTGATGCCTGCAGGATCAGGCCTAAACCAGCAGTTGAACATCCCTCTTGCAATCCAGGACTGCTGGCTCCTAACCGCTCACCTTCTGCTTGCCTGATCACCCCTAACCACTCTGCCTGCCTGCCTGATGACCCTAACTGCTCCCCTGCCTGCCTGATTACCCCTAACCACCTCTGCCTGCCTGCCTGATCACCTATAATCTCTCTGTCTGCCTGTCTGATCGCCCTAACTGCTTTCCACTGCCGACCTGATCCCCCAAACTGCTCTCCCCTGCCAGCCTGATCGCCCCTAACTGCCTCTGCCTTGGCCCTGCCACCTTGGCTTTGTCTGGAAGGATGTCCGGAAGGTCGCCCAGATGATGTCCAGTCTAATTAGCATATGGCCCTTTTATTAGTATAGATTTCCTTTACCCTCCATGAACACATCTATCCAATTTTATAATAGGCATCAATAAGAAAATATAAAATTATAGAAATTAATTCCTTAACCAAATATTCAATAGCACATATGTTCCATAACATTATATATAACTGTGAAAAATAGCATTGTGTTTTCAGAATCTGCATTCTGGTGAATGCAGTTATAAAATTAGAAATTCTGAACAATATTCTTTTCAGCCCATCATTGTATGCAAAAATGTTTACTCATGGTTAAAAAATGAAATGCTCTTGCCCTGACCAGTTTGGCTCAGTGGATAGAGCATCGGCCTGTGTACTCAAGGGTCCCAGGTTCAATTCCAGTCAAGGGCATGTACGTTGGTTGTGGGCATATCCCCAGTGGGAGGTATGCAGGAGGCAACTAATTGATGTTTCTCTCTCATCAATGTTTCTAACTCTCTATCCCTCTCCCTTCCTCTCTGTAAAAAATATCAATAAAATGTATTTTTTTTAAATGAAATGCTCTTGGAACCCTTAAAAACTACATTTTCTTTTTTATTAAAGGTAAACTTAATTTGACCATGTAATGGTAATTTTGTGTTGAGTGCAATTAAATTTGAGGTTATATTTTCAGCACTTAAAAAAAAACACTCTTGTTACTTTCTACTTGCATTTGGCATAACTTGTCAATGGACTGTATAATTATTGTTTGAAGTGAAGTAATTGATTCTGAATAATGAATCTATGGACATCTTAGAGATGATAAAACTTGTACTATACACATGTAGAAACTCAGTACGTCATAATATCCTCTTTAAAAAAACTAGACTCCCAAAATGCAAGTTCCTGAGGCCTTGACATATGTACAAATGTGGCTTGCACAAAGTGTAGCACTTTTAAAATGTGTTTGTTAAAAGCAATTTTTACACAAGACATCATGACAAAGGATTTAATTATTTTCAGTTGCCTATTTAGAAGCTGAAATACGAAGATCCTGAGGCTTCCTTGATTTCCTCTCACTGAAGGAATCAGTTATAGGATAGGAGGCAGGGAGGTCACCACAAACCCTTTTCGTATCGCTTGGCAAGTTCAGGAAATCAATAAAACTAATTTTGGCCTCAACCAGATCCTATAAGTACCTATAAGTGGATCCAGTATAGGTGTGTTTTGGTCTCCTTGGAAACTGGTCTTCCGAATAATTTGTATTTCTAGAAGGGTAATGATTAACATCCCAAGAAGGAATTTTTCAGTCCTCATAGCAGGAGGACTCAAGAGAATTGGTGGTTCAGGAAGAAAGGTACTTCACTATTATGACTTGTCTGTCTTGCAGTGCCCATGAACTGAGGTAGTGGCCTGTCATGACTTGAGTCACAAGCCATATTGTTCCAAAAAATAATGATCTGTGCATAAAATTTTTAACAGGTCTGAACAGAATGTCAGTGTGTTTTTATTTTTTAAATATATATTTTTATTGATTTCAGAGATGAGTGGAAGGAGAGAGATAGAGATAGAAATATCGATGATGAGAAAGAATCATTGATTGGTTGCCTCCTGCATGCCCTACATGGAGGATCGAGTCAGCAACCTGGGCATGTACCCTGATCAGGAATAGAACCGTGATCTCCTGGTTCATAGGTCGATGCTCAACCACTGAGCCATGCCAGCTGGGCAGTAATTGTGTTTTTAAGCTAATAAGACTCTTTAATGCTAACTTTGGAAACTAATTTTTTAAATATTTTAACATATTTACTAATTTAAAACAAACAAGATTAGTGTGCTTTTTAACATTTGAATAACATTAAGTTCAAATGTATTTCTGGACTAACAGGCACTTTATGTTAACCTTTTATTGTAATTTTAAAGGACATTTCATTTATTTGCATAAAAAGTTATTTATTATGAAGTTCATATAATTTTGTTTTATATATATAAAATAAATAATTATTATATACGATAAACAAAGATGCATTCAATAAACTATTTAGCAAACATCTACAATGTGCCAGGCCATGGGATTGGTGCTGGGATATATTAGCAAAATTTAATTAATGTTGTAAACACTTTAAACAGTATGTCTAATTAAATGTCAGAATATCACTCAGCGTTTCTCCTTTGCCCCCCTTATTTCCCATAGCTTGACTAATAACTGGAGGAGACACTAAGTATACTTCTGGTTTTGAGATTACTTTCATTTGCAATTTCAGTCAACGTAAGTTAGATAAAACAATTTGATTTGGGTTCATGTTGGTGCTATTTTGATCTGAAGGGCAATTTACCAACAAGCAGGAACAGTTTCATTATTTTCCTTCACCATTCCAAGCAGTCTTTACTGAAGTCTTTCAAGCAATGTGTGACCTCTATTTCAATACTTCTCGCAGATTTCACAGACTGTCACCACCACTCAGCCATCACTAACACAGACAACTGTAATGGAAACTGTAACTATGGTGACCACGAGAGAACAAATCCTGGTAAAGCATGCCCAAGAGGAACTCCCACCGCCACCTCCCCAAAAGAAGAGACAGATTCTTGTGGATTCCGAAATTAGGAAAAGGTGAGAGGATTTTACTCCTGTTTTTTTCTTCAAGCAAAGAGTAACTGTTTAGCAGGAAAACTCATTTTCATCTATAGTGATGGCAGTGTTTTTACTTAAACAATATTTCTAGAAGCCTCAGGTGCCTGTAATGTCAGTTAAGCTAGTGAAAAGAATTATGAAGTGAATTTTGAAATTTGCCCAAGCAATCACTATCCCAACAAAAACTGAATCTTTATTGGAAATACTGTTTTCTGGATTGAAAGAAGAAACTATGTGTGATGAACTACCATGGATGCATTTTAATCCTGAAAATTTCTATTTTTTTTTCTTTTAAAAAGCTTGCTGGTTCAATGCCTGTTTTAGTATTAAATACTGCTCCCCCCGCCCAGTAATGGAAAGTACATTTTCATGAAGGAAAACACCTATAATAGACAAGATCCATTCTGCCAATTTATGAGAACATAATGTCTCAATCTGCACAGCCTAAATCAGGAGTCATTAATTACAGAACAGATTTCCTCTTCTTTGATATTTATAAAGTCTTATCATGAACGTGTTAGAATTTTTAACTGGTATTTTTGTGGATATTCTCAACTAGACATTGTAGATAAGTTAGGTATTATGTAACTCAGTGGATATATTACAATGATGGGAATAAAATTTCATAAGTGCAAAACCAGCATGAGAAGAATAAAAATGGTACAATTTCATTCCAATCATAGTTCTAAGATTGAAGAAGAACATTAAAATTTGCCTTATGTTTCTAGGCAACATATATTTAAGAATGCATGGAACACTTGACATTAGAATTTGTATATACAAGGGTATAGAAATAGGAGAAGAAGAACACGTACCTAAAAATAGTGAGTCAGATATTCTAGGCAAAGGAAAAAGAAAACATTAAAGAAGCTACTCACATTATTTGGGACTTTCAATATTTCTCTATTCATCCGTGACTTATACTTTCATAATTCCACAATAAACCATTAGGCATTTCTACCTAATTGTATCTGGTTGGCTGAGTGAATCCTCTTGTCCAGAGGTCAGCAAACTTAAGCCTATAGGCTAAATCCAGTTCACTGTTAGGTTTTATATAGCTCATGAGCTAAGAATTGTTTTTATATTTTTAAATGGTTGAAAACTAAAAAAAAAAAGTATATTTCATGATGCGAAAGTTTGATGACATTCCAATGTTAGTGTCCATAAATAAGGTCTTAGAGAAACATAGCTACACTCATTGATTTATGTATCATAAGTGGTTGCTTTTATATTACAGCTAGAGACCCAGTGCACAAAATTTGTGCACTCGGGCGGGGGTCCCTCAGTCTGGCCTGCACCCTCTTGCAATCCAGGAGCCCTCAGGGGATGTCTGACTGATGGCTTAGACCCACTCATCAGTCGGACATCCTTAGCGCTACTGTGGAGGTGGGAGAGGCTTCTGGCTGAGCAGCACTCCCCCTGTGGGAGTGCACTGACTACCAGGGGACAGCTCCTGTGTTGAGCGAGATCAGGACAAAACCGGCTCTCTAACATCCCTCGAGGGGTCCTGGATTGCAAGAGGCTGCAGGCCAGGCCGAGGGACCCCACTGGTGCATAATCAGGGCTGGGGAGGGACACGGGAAGTTGGCCAGCTGGGGAGGGACTGTGAGAGGGCTCCAGGGCATGTCTGGCCCATCTTACTCAGTCCTGATCAGCCGGACCCCAGCAGCAAGCTAACCTATTGGTCGAAGCGACTGCCTGCTGGTGGCCAGTACATGTCATAGTGACTGATCGACTGGTTGAATGTCTGCCCCCTGGTGGTCAGTGCAAGTCATAATGAGCGGTTGAGCAGCCTTAGCATATCATTAGCATATTACGCTTTGATTGGTTGAACAGACGATCGGGCACTTAGCATATTAGGCTTTTATTATATAGGATGACAGTGTTATTGTCAAAGAGACTATATGGCCCACAAAGCCTAAAATATTTACCATCTGGCCCCTCATAGGAAAAGTTTGCTGACCCTTGTTCCAGTGAAATGGTTCTCAAGTCTTTGAATATTAGTGTTCTATTTGGGACAACAACTTCTAAGGACTCTACTCATGCTAGTAGTTGAATTTGTAACATTCATTGATAGAGAAAGAACATAATGGCAAAAATAAATCAGTAAAGCTCTTAATGAATTTGCTTTTCATTAATCATAGTAGCATGGAAACTAATTTAATGTCATGTTTAATATGTGTCTAAATGCTTAGTGGGCACATGGATTTATGGATCCTTTGCAACAACCCAATAGCACTTCAAGAATTTTCTAACCAGAGCAATATAGGAACCTAATTGCCTTCCCCTCCCTATGTGTTCAGCAATCTCCGAATACAGAAATTGACAGGGCAAGTTGACTCATGTCAATCTCTGTCTTCAAAAGCTTATTCTTGCCTTCTGTTTGGGAAATGTGTTTGGTTAGGAAAAAAATGTGGTGTGATTCCTTTTTGTATTCAGGAAAGTGTGGCTAGTGGTGAAATATTTTGTCTCCTAAATTCTGTTTGTATCATATGCGCTCAGCAGTTTTCATAAGTGCCTGGAATGAGATGTGCAAGTGGGAACAAAAAGAATGCATTACTTAAATAATAGCTAACAGTTATTGAGGGTTTTATTATGTGCTCAGCACTACATTAAATGCTTTATCTGCATAGCTCATTTATTCTTCCCAGTAACCCTACAAAATAGGTACAGCTATTATTACTGTTACACACGGCTACAGACTAACTAAGCCAGGATTTCAACTGAGGTAGACTGACTGCAGGATGTGGATTGTGTAGTAAAGTGTTTCTTCAGTAGTTATATAACTAAGGTGATCTTATGTCTTGTTTTGCCTGAATCCATTCTGATTATACCTTTTGTCCCAGCATAATAGTATGTAGCATCAACTTTCACTCTCAAATGAGTCCTGATTTGGACCGTACAACATGCACACTCTATATAAGACTAGACTGCTAAATTTAGACTGAACAAAAAAGAGCAATTGAGCAAATATTTAGGAGCAATTAAACCTTATAGGTAGTAATTGCCTACTGGATAGAATCTGGTCAAAATATTATAGTCCTTCAGGAGGTATCAAGCATACATGACGTAAAGGTTGATAGTGGATAGGGACCTTCTCTTGTTCACTTAATTGTCGAGACTACAGTTGACATGCTGATCTTTTGAAACTCTTTTAAAAATGATCTCCTTTTTCAACTTCTCTGACACACTACTGGCTTTGCTCCTACACTCTTTATCTGACTTGTTTTCCTCCTTTTGCTGAATTCCTATGATAGTGTCTCATAAATCGATCTTTTTGCCCTTCTGACTCCTTTACCTGAATTGTCTCCTCTCATTGATTCAAGTATGGATGTCAGTGAATTACTCCCAAATCTTATAGCTCCATATCTGACTCCCTTCCTCAAATTTCACTTATACATCTTTAGAGCAATGATCTGGGTATTTCTACTTGTGCATACAGCCAGTGGTTCAATTTTGTTTTTATCAAATGCAAACATTTGTTGCCACTAACAAACCAAACCTAGTTACTCATACATTGCACACATATTTTACTTATTATAATTCATTGCCTTTGTGTCTAAAAGAGTAGCAGATATTGGAAAAAGCATGGACTTTGAAAACAGAATTATTCAGGTTTGAAGCCTGCCTGTTTTAATTACTAGCTTAAGATCCCAGGCAAATTTCTGAATATCTGTGCCTCAGATTCCCTATCCTAACATTATTAAATACTAACTGTAAGGATTAAGTAAGAATCATTTAATACAGTGTCTGGAAGGTAATAAGAATTCAGTACATGCAATAGCTCTTATTCTTGTTGTTTGATTATGGTGAATGTTGTAGAGGTAGAGGTGGTGGTGGAGGTTGTGGAGGTGATGGAGGTGTTAGAGATGGTGCTGATGGTATTAGGGTCAGTGGTAGTAGAAGTGGCAGTAGTCATTAAAGGTAGTGATGGAGGTGGAGGTGGAGATGGTGGTCATGTACTATTGGTGAAAAAAATCCCATAAGAAACTTCATCTCAAAGTTAATGAATACAATAATAAATGACTTCATTTTCCTCTTTAAAACACCACCTGACTTCTCCATTTCTTCTCTGACCTTGCTTCTTATTTACTTATTTATTTCTTTTGATTAATTACATTATATTATTTGATAAGTGAAGTCATTTTAGTCATTTCCTAATCATTCTAACTGCCAACTCCACAACCTAAGCTATATACCTCACTGTGGTGAGACTTGCTCCTCTTTCTGATTAATCTGCCTCAAATCAATGTGTCTAAAATGTCACTTTTATGCTAACTCTTCTGATGTGAGATCCTTATAACTCCAGTTGTCCCAAAATAAAACACAAGCCTCTTATTATGCTATTTGATATTATTTTTTCACCAAGTTTCTGTACAGCTTCCCCAAACTCTTTGCGCTTTAGTCAATTACATTACATACATTCTTTTTGCTATGTGCCTTAATGTCACCCACATAAATTTTTCTCATCACCAATCACAACAAAGGAATCCTATTACTGTACTCGTTTGTACTTTGCTTAGATTCCATATATGGTGTCATGTATATAATAAATAATCAAATATTTATGGAAAGAGTGAATAATACAGCCCAACTAATTATGATAACTAAAATTTTATATTATAGTAGCATTTAAGAATTCTACCTAGCTCTTCATGGAATTGTTTTTAATAATAAACAAATGAACATTCTAATAATCTTTAGTAATTCTGATTTTATCAATTAAGATATCATTGTTTACTCAAAACCATTAAGGGATTTAAAATTCTGCTTTGTACCACACTATAGTTTCTTAATTACCTAAGGTACAGTTAATTGGTTTCTTAATAATTACATGGTTTCTGCATTTGTCATATTTACTGCATAAATTGTCCTCCTTTCACTAAGATATACAAAAGTGTTTGATGATCTTAGGTCACAAGGTAATTATTTCTAACAGTAAATTATCCCTGAAATTCAGTGACATGATTTTGCATATAGGTAATTATCAGAGTATGGAACTCAGTCAGATTAAACCTAGATCTATTATTTAGTTAATTGGAATTTATCGAGAGACTCATTTCTAATCATGTAGCAGTTATTTTAAGATAACTTTTTACAAAAGCTTTTATTTACATTTTTGTATCAACCAGGTGAAACTGATGGCAAATTGAATATTTTTAAAGTAAATGCCATTTCAGTGAAGATAATTTCCTCAAGTATAGTATTAACAAATGAATATCTTTTACCTCCAGAGATATACAGAGGCATTTATAAATACCTAAATTCACCTAGTCTCTTTATCTTCTCCTAGGTATGCAGAGTATAAAGTTTGTTTTCTATGACAATTTCCCCAGTATTTACTAAATGATACAATACAGTGCCTAGACAATTACAGACCTGCAGTATTATTTAATTTTATATTTTTAGCTTAATTTTTTGTTTTGTTTTTATGTCTACTGACTCAAAGATGTGAATTAATGCCACATCCTTGGATAAGACATCTCTGCAATTTTATGAGATTAATGCCTAAACAATTCTGGTGTTAGATATTTATTTTAACTTGGATTACCAAATTGTAA
The DNA here is from genome assembly GCF_963259705.1 of Myotis daubentonii. Taxonomy (NCBI): domain Eukaryota; kingdom Metazoa; phylum Chordata; class Mammalia; order Chiroptera; family Vespertilionidae; genus Myotis; species Myotis daubentonii. The sequence continues at coordinate 116,129,909 of NC_081861.1, forward strand.
TCTGGAAGTTGTAAACTAGACCATTTTAACTTTACTTACAGAATGTAATTACATGATTAATGTGTGTAACAACTAAGTTTTAATTTTCTATATGATAAATTGATCCTGAAATACTTGAGTTGTTGTTCTCAGTAATAAAATTTTTGCCTCTTTTACAGTCTAGAAAAATAAAAGCTTGCTTCTTATATCTAAGGAGACTAGACTCTAGACCAGGGGTGGGCAAACTTTTTGAACTCGAGGGCCACAATGGGTTCTTAAACTGGACCGGAGGGCCGGAACAAAAGCATGGATGGAGTGTTTGTGTGAACTAATATAAATTCAAAGTAAACATCATTACATAAAAGGGTACGGTCTATTTTTTTTTTTTAGTTTTATTCATTTCAAATGGGCCAGATCCGGCCTTCGGGCCATAGTTTGCCCACGGCTGCTCTAGACTTTTCCATGGTTACACATTAATTGAGGTCCAGAAAGGTTAAATAAGTTGCTTTCAGTTGCAAAATAAGGACTAGTGCTTAGTTTCCTAATTTGAAGTTTTGTTATAGTTTCAACGTTCTGCTTCTTTTTATGTATTAGAGTCAAATGACCTTGGCCATCAACTCCAATTTTAATTTAGAAATTATTTTTTTGGTGAAGAATAGAAACCTACAAACCATCCTCAGATATCCCAAAAACATAACCATCCATTTAAAGTTCTTAAAATTATTTTGCCATATAAGTCAAGAATTAGTCAAGAAATATGTTTTGAAGAATATAGAAATGTGGATTCTGGAGGCCTAATACTAGGAAGTGACCAGAGAACAGTTAGAGCAGCAACACTCATAGTGCAGTGCATGAAGCAGGAGTATCACTTGGAGCTTATTGGAAATGCAGATTTAGGGTACTGGAAATATTGAGGGGAACACTATGTAAAGTATATGATTGTACACCTGAAACTAATACACAATATAATTGAAAGAAAAAATGAAATGCAGATTTGGGAGCTCTCCTCAAACTAGCTGAATCAGAAACTCTTCAGGTGGGCCCTGACATCTTTTACAAGCTCTCTATGTCATTCTGATAAACCTTACATTCTGAGAACTCTTGCACAAGAACAATGGTTCTCATATATTAGCATGTATTTGAATCATCTGGAGGGCTTGATAAAAGACAGATTCCTGGTCCCCATCAGAGTTTCTGACTCAGTAGGTTTGGGGTGATGCCTGAAAAAGCTTAATTTTTAACAAGTTCCAAGGTGATGCTGATACTGTTGGTTTAGGGCCCATGTCTTAGAAATCAGTGCACTGGAACATCATCTCAGGTATAACCCAACTCTTGTTCATCTTTCCCCCAACCAGCTGCAATAAGAGGAATCATCTACTCCAGGTTAGGCTAAATGATGCTACTGTTCCATCTTGTGACACCTCTCTTGCTTCATGTTGACATGATCTATTAATATGCCTATTTTACCCACTAGACCAGGGGTGGGCAAACTTTTTGACTCGAGGGCCACAATGGGTTCTTAAACTGGACCAGAGGGCCAGAACAAAAGCATGGATGGAGTGTTTGTGTGAACTAATATAAATTCAAAGTAAACATCATTACATAAAAGGGTACTTTTTTTTTTTTTTAGTTTTATTCATTTCAAACGGGCCGGATCCGGCCCTTGGGCCGTAGTTTGCCCGCGGCTGCACTAGACAAAGCTTCCCTGGACCATGGTCCATATCTTACTCCTGACCTGGAATGGGGTCTTCTATATGGTAGATGCCCAATACATGTTTTGACTGTAATGCACTATAATGGCAACTGACCCTGTAAGATCCTACACATTGCTCTGGATGTCTAGCTACAGCAGTTGTAGGAAAAATAACTCTTCCAGAATGCAAGGCATAGAGGAATGCCAGCAGGGAGAATGATTAGGCCATGTTTCCAGAACCATGACCTACATTTTTGTCTGTTCCTTGAGTGAAGAACATTTTGGTCACATTTATTCATCTAAAGGACACGTCGTTGAATGCAAAGATAAGTTGATTTTTACTGAGATCTAAAATACCTCTATTCTCTTACTTCTGCTTCTTTTTCTACCTCCTCATACTCTACATCAAGCACTGAAACTGCTCTCAGCAAGGTCACCAGAGAGCTCCTTAACTGCTAGCTCCAAAGTTCACTCTGCAGTTCTTATCCTTCTTGACCTTTGTGCTATGCTTGACGGTGATGATTAGTCCCTTCTTGAAACTTTCCTCTCAGTTTCTGGAACATTGCTCTCTCCTGTTTCTTTCCTCCTCTTGGCTTTCTCACCATGTCTTCTCAGCCGCCTCTTCTTATCCCTTTATTTGTCAGTCTCCACGAGATCAAACTTTGATTTCATTTTCTCTTTCTCAGGGCACTGTCATTTATAATATTGTCTTTATCAACCATCTATGTGTGATGATTTCCCAATTACTATATCCAGCTCATCCTGCCTCCTGATGTTTATACCTGTGTCATGCAAAGGTTTGTGGGGCCTGTAAATAGACCTGGACTTCTTACTGAAATCTCAATTGTGGTTCTGAAGTGTAGACTACACAACATTAGAGAGTATCATTCACAGCATAGTTTCTAAGAACAGTACCTTCTGGACTTAGTCAGTGAACAACTTGTGCAGCCATTCATAGTGGTCTCATATCGGCCACATCACTAAATCTCTCCAAGTAGGTCTATTAAATTCTCTGTAATTTAATTCTTTACATTCAGCCCTTCCCCCAGTTCGGTGTCTGATGACTTTCTGCAAGAAGTTCTCAACTGATTTCTCTGCTTTTTCTGTCACCTTTTTTTATTGATTCCAGAGAAAGGAAAGGAGGGAGGGAGGCAGGGAGCGAGGGAGGGAGGGAAGGAGGGAGGGAGGGAGGAATGAGATGTAAAAGAGAAACATCGACTAATTGTCTCTTGCATGTGTCCTGAATGGGGATCAAACCTGCAACTTGGGTATGTGCCCTGAATGGGAATTGAACTCCCCACCTTTTGGTATACAGGGCACTTTGTTCTTTATTAACCATACTCTCCACAGCCTCCTGAAGGATATCTGAAAATGCACTTTTAATTAGATCATTCCTCTGCCCATAATTCTTCAGATGCACAGCACAAAAATTTCTTTGTGATCTTTAGCTGCCTAACTCTCCAGCTTCACTACCTTCTACCCAGCCCATTAAAAAAAAAAAATCATGCCAGTGCTAGTCAACACAGTCTGCAAACTGTTTATTAGCAGGACACAATAAAATAAGGTTCTTGAGCCAGAATATAAATCAGTGCACTGCTTCCTTTGTCAAGAAAGTTTTGCAATTAAAAAGAAATCAGATAAAATAGCGACTTAGTTGATTTATACTCTGGTGACTTCTGTTGTCACAGTCTACTAACAAATAGTTCATAGAATGGCCACAAACTGCATATTTAGTGACACTGCCCTTCAATTGAGCTTTAATTAACTGCTGTCTGATCTCTACAAGCTCTATGCTTCCTCAAGTTTCCATTTCTTTGCATCTACTCTTCTCTCTACTTAAGATTCCCTTCTCATTACATTCCCTTTGCCCACTCCCACAGTTTTTTTCCCCCCAATTAACTGCCTTTTCTCTCTGTGAGCCTAATTTCCCAGACATTTTTCATCCTCACTAGTAAACCAATTAGAACACTTACATAATTTTACTGTAATAATTTTGAGTTTGTATATGCATATCTCCAGTTAACTCCTGAGAGCAGGAGCCATATCTTTTCAGTTCTAGAACTACAGTGCTTAACTCAGATGTTCGCAGATAGTAGTATCCAGTAATATTCTTCGTATATGAAATGAGGATTTGTCAGTGTCTTGTCAGGAAATTAGAAACCACTCTAGGTGTTTCATAAAGAGGAAACATTGCCCTAACCGGTTTGGCTCAGTGGATAGAGCGTCGGCCTGCGGACTGAAAGGTCCCAGGTTCGATTCTGGTCAAGGACGTGTACCTGGGTTGCGGGCATATCCCCAGTAGGAGATGTGCAGGAGGCAGCTGATCGATGTTTCTCTCTCATCGATGTTTCTAACTATCTCTCTCCCTTCTTCTCTGTAAAAAATCAATAAAATATATTTTTTTTAAAAAAGAAAGAGGAAACAATACAAGGAATTGGTTAAACAGGTGGTGGGAAACTGGGAAGCAGGGCAGGGGTTAGTGAGGCAACTCCAAAACACTAGTAACATCAGGAAGCTATGACGATGCCTAGAACTTGAGGAACAATGCAGGGAGGGGATGGTTCCAGAACCCCAAAGCTGGCACCTGCTAGCAGGGACTAACACAGTCAGGACTACCAAGCAGGAGCTTGGACCTATGGAGGGAGGGGCCATCCAGAGAAAACTGAAGCCACAGTGGAGGTTTATAACTGCCCTAGAAATGCCAGCAAAAGTGGTGTATGAAGGAAAAATACCTTGGTTTATCTCTTCCTTCTGCCCTCAAGTGTACTCTAATGCTTCCAATTTAGACAGATCCAAGTGGAAGCCAGAAGGCAAGCAGTGGTGGAAATGTACATCCCTCTGACACAGAGATGACAAGAGAAATGTGGAGAATGGATCTGAGAGTAGATGGGTCTATAACTGCACATATGAGTTCTGGCCTTGGATCTTCCACTTATAAGCTAAGGAACTAAAGCTAATCACTTAACCTTACTAGTATTCACAGAATCTATTTCTTCATCTCTGAATAGAATTTATATGACTTTCCTTGATTGTCCTCACACTATGGAAATTTTATTATACACATGTTTCTCTTTTTTACTTGTAATTTATTGTTCAATAGATAAATCATTGGCATTTCCCCTATTTTATTTTTTAAATTTATTAGGTGCTGGGAGCCGGTCCATCCTTGCTGTTTCAAGGGACCTGGCATATATGGCATACGGTTCTTAATATGTTTGCTCACCTTCTTGGCGCTGTGTTTTAACCAAAATCACCTCTCCGAGAAAGGTTGAATCCCCAGGTAGGGATTTTCCCCTGAAGTTAGGGAGGGAATAAAACCCCTCAACTAAGTGCCAGGCAGGTAATTAATCCCTTTAACTACGAACAATCATGCTTAAACTACATAATCTTTTCTCCCTGGAATGGAGATAAGAAACGCCCTAACCTTTGTAATAGAGATTGATAGGATTAAATCAACTGGTATAAATACAGTTGTAACAAGACAGAAAGACTCAGAACTCAGAACAGAATCAAGAAGACAGAACCTACACGGAGCCTAGAGACAGAAGAACTTCGCTGGAGAGAGCATGCCGGAGGATCCTGGAGAGGGACTGGCCTCGGAGCCTAGAGACAGAGCCTAGCGGGAGAACATGGCAAGGGATCCTGGACTGAACCTGACTACAGAGATTGGCAGGAGAACCTGACTGGAACCTGGACACTGAACCTGACTGGAGAGCCTGGACAGAACCTGGCTGGAGAACCTAGCGAGGGAACATGGCTACAGAACCTCGCTGGAGATCCGAAGCAGAACCTCTCTGGAGATCCGGGCTAGAGATCCTGGCTAGGCTGCTGATCAACTGAACCCTGTCTCCGTGTCATTCCTTCTTCGCCGACTCCGTCCACGCCTTTGGGGACCCCTGGACCCGCTGGGGCTGGACCCCGGCATCTGGCGCCCGAACAGAACAGGATTCCCCTAGGTAAGCCCCTCTCCCCCATTGAGAACCCCCACACTCGGGACGGATCAGACTCCACCGTAGGAAGAGGGTGGATAGTCTTCGCCGAATCCGTCCACACCTTTGGGAACCCCTGGAACAGGATTCCCTTAGGTAAGCCCCCCACATTGAGAACCCCACACTCGGGACGGATAGGACTCCACCAGGGTGCTACAGACCCCCCTATAGAGGATAAGTAGGGTAAGAAGGTGGATAGTACAGAACTTAGATTGAGAAGATGTGCCATACTGAGTCCAAAGAAAGAAGACTCTGTATTGATTCTTAGATTGAGAAGATGTGCCATACTGAGTCCAAAGAAAGAAGACTCTGTATTGATCTTTAGATTAAGAAGATGTGCGATACTGAGTCTAAAGAAAAAAGACTCCGTATTGATCTTTTAACATATATGCTTATTAGCAGAGGAATTAAGGTTACTCCCAGTCAGACAGAACATTTTATACAAGAAATACGTCCATGCTTTTCTGAGGAAGGAAAGGTGCCGGAAAGGTAAATGTAGAGGCATGGGAGAAGGTAGGCCCAAGGAGCCTTATCCTTAACCCCACTGCAGCCTTTCCACCCCGGGAAAGTGCAGGATTGGCAAGCTCTCCCTGGGGTGATAGATCAGGACTCAGGTAATAGCAGAAAGCGCCAATCCTACTCTTAAAATGGATACAAGAGAGCGTTTCAGGTTTTTCTTTTTAATGCTTGCTTTTAAAAAATAAAAAAGGGGGAATTTGCTGGGAGCCGGTCCATCCTTGCTGTTTCAAGGGACCTGGCATATATGGCATACGGTTCTTAATATGTTTGCTCACCTTCTTGGCGCTGTGTTTTAACCAAAATCACCTCTCCGAGAAAGGTTGAATCCCCAGGTAGGGATTTTCCCCTGAAGTTAGGGAGGGAATAAAACCCCTCAACTAAGTGCCAGGCAGGTAATTAATCCCTTTAACTACGAACAATCATGCTTAAACTACATAATCTTTTCTCCCTGGAATGGAGATAAGAAACGCCCTAACCTTTGTAATAGAGATTGATAGGATTAAATCAACTGGTATAAATACAGTTGTAACAAGACAGAAAGACTCAGAACTCAGAACAGAATCAAGAAGACAGAACCTACACGGAGCCTAGAGACAGAAGAACTTCGCTGGAGAGAGCATGCCGGAGGATCCTGGAGAGGGACTGGCCTCGGAGCCTAGAGACAGAGCCTAGCGGGAGAACATGGCAAGGGATCCTGGACTGAACCTGACTATAGAGATTGGCAGGAGAACCTGACTGGAACCTGGACACTGAACCTGACTGGAGAGCCTGGACAGAACCTGGCTGGAGAACCTAGCGAGGGAACATGGCTACAGAACCTCGCTGGAGATCCGAAGCAGAACCTCTCTGGAGATCCGGGCTAGAGATCCTGGCTAGGCTGCTGATCAACTGAACCCTGTCTCCGTGTCATTCCTTCTTCGCCGACTCCGTCCACGCCTTTGGGGACCCCTGGACCCGCTGGGGCTGGACCCCGGCAATTAGGGTGACATTGGTTAATAAAATTATATAGATTTCAAGTATACAGTTTGATGATACGTTATCTATATATGTTTCTTTGTTAGTACATGCAGACCCTGAGACTGAAAGTCTACCTCTGTAAGTGGAGGGTGGGGAGAGACTGAAGAAGGTCATTCCAGTCTAGAAAATAACAGAGTTTATTAAGGGAAACTTATATACGAGGAGCATCTTGAGGAGCTTCAAGACAAAGTGGATATCCTCTGTGCTGCTGTGCAAGTGTCAAAGAACTGTACAGGGTAAAAAGGGAGGGAATAATTACAGGTACTAGCACATGAATGCTACCAGGCATGGGAAATTATATACTTGACCAGGTTGGGACAAGGGCCTGTTCCAGGAACGAGTGCATACCAAGGGGCAGGGGAAGGGTGCTGATTCATGTCAGAATGAACATCAATTGCAATCAGACAGTCTCTCAGGGTGGGTTTGTGGTAAGTAGTATCTGGATTCAGTTCACAGGCCAGATAGTGATCTCAGCATGGAACAGTCTCAGCTCCACACTCTTGGTGATTGTTTAGGTAGAAATATACATCCTTGCCCCAGGAAAAAATTGAGTTTCTAGTTACTAATTTAGAAAAGATTTTACCAATTACCACATTTGTGTTATAATAGAAAATATTATTATTCTGACAGCTTCTGAGAATATTCTTTTTCTGATATCTTCCCTTGGGACAGCTAGGCCTCCAGGACTCTTCTGGAAAAAGTCCTAGTGGCAGTCATGACTTTTCCAGAAAAGCCTGTGTTGAAATTTTGGTCTTTTAACTTCTCGGTTTGTGCTCTCTGGGAATTTGACAAACCACTCTGAACCTGTTTGTTTTCACCAAGAAAATGGGAATAATTATAAGTCTGTTGCCAGAATTAAATTAAGAGAATATCTGTTATAATACCAGAAAATGGTGCTTAATAGTTATACTGTCTATTGAATTACCTACAAATTACCTAAAACAATGGGAGAACAATTCTTTGCTTATGGCAGATTGAATAAGTATTTGTTATGAGAACTGTCTACTGGTTAAAATGCCTTAGAAATAAAAATGAACATCTCAAGAATCCAAAAGAAAAAAAAAGGAAATAAAAAGAAAACTGTACCCCTGTAAATCAACACACATGATCACATTATCCTACCACACACAAATGAAATGATGCCTGGCTCCTATGGACTGAATTATGTCCCCCCAACATTCATATCTTGAAGCCTTAACCCCAATTGATGGTATTTGGAAATGGGGCATTTGGGCAATAATTAGGTTTAGATGAGGTCTTGAGTATGCTGCCTTCATGATGAGATTAGTGTCCTTAAAAAAGTGCCATCAGAGAGCTTGCTCTCTGTCTTTCTCCCTTCTGCGTGAGGACACAGTGACAAGTTGGCAGGGTGACAAGCCAGGAAGAGAGCTCTCACCAGAGCCTGACCATACGGGCACCTTGAGGATCTTCTGGCTACCAGAACTCTGAGAAAATAAATTTCTGTTGTTTAAGCCACTCAGTCTATAGTAGTTTGTCACATCAGCCTCAGCTGACTAACATTCTAGCTTTGTAGACTAGTGAGTATTGCTTTGTGTTTTAACTAAATTTTGTAGAGGTGCTCACTAAAGGCAGTGGGTGGATTGAAATAATCCATGATGTTGATGAAGTGGCAGTGGGGCAGTAAGTACACATCAGATCTAAATGGATTTCCACATTGCGCTAGATAGTTTCTGAACCTTGACTGGAACTTACTTAAACTTTAAAGACCCTCAACACAAAACTGAACTTTCACACTGGGAGTATGTAAAGTTTAAATTGCCTCCACAGGGTCCAAGGAACCTTCCAATGTGTGGAGGGGTTCTTTGAAACTCCTGTAGTCAGTATAAATCCACACTGTTTCAACAATGTAGTGACAGAAACCTTCATTTTCTGGCTAATTTTAATATTCATTCAACTAGTGTCTAATGGATTGATATTTTTCATAAAGCACTCTAATTGCTGTAACTGTGGGCCATAGTTACTCCTTCCCACGGGAAGCTTGCACTCTAGTATAAACTGTATTATGAAGAAATATTTATAAAATGTTAGAAATGTTGTAAAGAAGAAAAACTCATTTTCTGCTTGAGAGTTGAGCATGGAAAGCTCATGGAGAAATTAGCATCTGAATGGACAGTTAAAGTTAGGGTCATATTGGACTCCAGGTCAGTACCGCCTGCATACCAGGGCTAGTAAGGGATGAGGTTGAAAACGTAGGTTGGTTCATTTAAAAAAAAATGGTACTCAATGCCAGACTAAAGAATGTAGAATTTAATCTGGTCATGGGGAGCCAATCCATATTTTTGAGAGAGAGCAAAGCAATATGGCATCTGAGTGTTGGGCAAGATAGGTCATCTCAACTTTATTCTATAGAGCAGTGAGAGTCAACAAATTTTTCTCTCAAGGGCTAGACAGTCAAAATTTTATGCTTTGTGCACCATGTAGTTTCTTTTGCAGCTACTCTACTCTGATGCTATAGTGTGAAATCAACTATAAAATATGTAAATGAATGACTGTCTGTATTCAATAAAACTTTATTTACAAAAACAGGTGGCAGGCCAGATTTGTTCCATGGGCCATAGTTTGCCTATTACTGCAGCAAACGGTAAAATAGATGAGATTATTGTGCTGTTGATTTTAGTTGATTTGTCTTTTTGTCTTTCTTATGGCTTTCTTTGTAGTTTTTATTACAACAATGGCTTTTATCTTCCAGTCCTTAACAAAACTCTCAAACAGATATTTCTGCCCTCAAATGAGAAAGTGAGAAGGGGCACAGGGCTGGCCTAAACCAAATAAGAAAGAGTCAAGAAAGGCAAAAATCACAGTAGCTAAAATGTAAATGGCTCCTACCATGTGTCAAGCATTCTTCTAAGTATTTAATATATATAACATATTTAACTAATGAGACAGTATTGTAAAGTATTTTTAAATTATTTTCCTCCTTTGCAAATGGGAAAGCGCAGTATTGAACGGTTAGGTGATTTCTCATGTTTACTAAGTTTACAGGAAGAAATGTAGTCGGGATTTGATCCCAGACATCTAGCACAGGATGCTGCATTCTTGAACTGTATATTCCATTCTGTTTTATGAGAATTTAAAGTTTACTTCATCATCTTATTTAGCTGAAATTAAAAGCTTATCTGATATTATTTAAGCATGTCGAGGTGTGTCTATGGAAACTGCAACTATCCTAGATCTTGGCTCTTCTACATTCTGAAGTCTTATAGACTCTAGGGTGGCATTGAAGCACTTGCCTATCTTTAAATACAGATATCTTTTTCTGTGAAAAAAAATTCTTTCAAAGTTAGGTTTTTAAATATCAACATATAAGTGGGAGTCCCATATAACTGAACTATTTTTCCAAGTGCAAGACTTCTAGTGCTAACCACTGTCTTAACCCTATTATATGTCATAAGTAACACCCCTGGTCATCTATGCTTAATATCAGTTCTGAAGTCAGAAAATGCATCAATAGATTGGAGATTTGGAGATTTTAGGAAATTAAGAAAGATAATAAAGTAAAAATAAACTAGAAAAATAACTTTTATAATGCCATGAGGGAATCAATTATGCAACTAAGGGTCATAGTTTAGCTAAATGAAAATGTTCAGAATTAATGCGCTAGTGTTAAAGACTCCAGTCAAGCTCTGGCACAATCCAAAATACCACCAGAAACTATGGTATAGCAGCAAACTGGAAATTCATTTTGACTTTTTCTTAATGTGTGTGTGTGTTTTTTTTAAAAAGGATTTCCCTTTCATTTGGTACAAAGGAAAGTAAGTATAGTGTAGTGGAAATCTTTAGATTCAGACAGACCTGGTTTTGAATCTTAACTCCATGCTTCACTATGTATTGAAAACAAAGCAGCTTCCCAAATCTCTCTGTTCATGACCTATCTATAAACATGAAGATTATAACAACCTACATAGTTATGGAAGATGAATTAATTCTTTATGAAAGCATGTAACATTAACATGATATTTAAAATGATATTTTCATTTGAATTTGTTTTTAAAATAAATGTTTAAAAACCTTAGTCTAGATCAGGGGTGGGCAAACTTTTTGACTCGAGGGCCACAATGGGTTCTTAAACTGGACTGGAGGGCCGGAACAAAAGTATGGATGGAGTGTTTGTGTGAACTAATATAAATTCAAAGTAAACATCATTACATAAAAGGGTATGGTCTTTTTTTTTTTCATTTCAAACGGGCCGGATCTGGCCCGCGGGCCGTAGTTTGCCCACGGCTGGTCTAGATAGTACAGGGATATAATTCTATACAGATATATAGAGCATGAGTGTCTACAGATAAACAAAAATTAGGTAAAATTAATGAGCTGGGGGAAAACTACTGGGTTACAAAGTCCAGAAGATGCTAAAATATTATTTGGATTGAGCATGTCTCCCCAATTGAAGACATTTTTTCAAGGGAATCTTTATATTATAACTTCAAGATACTTTTGTGTGTTTTACAATGGCAGAAGGTATTTTAACTGCATCTGAGAGTGTCTTACTAACAAGTTCCTTTTGCACCATTTTATCTATATCTTTGGACATTTTATGTTTCTCTGTAAGAGAATTCCCATGAGAAATCCATTTGTCACCATGTTATCTTTATGTAGATAAGAAAATAAGAGAAGCTAAATTGAGGACCAGAAGAGCTGTGAAAGGGAATGCGCGCCCTCTAGTGACCCACATTTATTTCTCACAAGGGCATATACAGCTTTTCTTTTTGGTTTCATTTTAAATAAACATCAAATTTGATTTTAAAATAAATGGCTTAAGATTTTCAACTTGAGCATATTACATTGTGTAGTCATATATTTGTTACTATGGCAAGATTTCATCTATCACTTAACAGAATATTCTATTAACCCATGTTAGGGTGATTTTCTTGCACAGAACTATGTTTCAAAGGGACTTTCAATTTACTGAAAATGAAAAATAAGTTCTAAGCATCTGAGGCTTAGAAACATTGTGTTGCCAGTCCTCTGGGTGCTACATGTTCTTTCACACTCATTGGCTCTATAACTAATTCCTGTAATATTGCTGGTTCTGACATCTTAGATTTTTGGGGATTTCCTTAGCTTTTAAAGTGTGTTCCCTGGAAAGTTAGATTAACAGAAGATATAAAAATGACTTCTTTTTAACCACACCACAATTTAGAAATAAATATTACCAATATATTTTTAATGGTGAAGATTTGTTCCCAAATTAAGGTAAACTATTATTTTAAAGTTGTTTTTACCTTCCAGATGTTAAAATAGTTTAGTTAATATTTACTTTTTGGAGAGAAGTAACATTTTTGTTGTTTTATTCTGTTTAGTGAAATCAGTTATCCTGAAAGTACAAAGATTAATACCAATGCCAGATAACTCATGGATTTTTCTGGCATTTATATCGGAAAAATATTAGATCACTGTGTTTGTGTCCAAGGACATGCATTTGTAAAAGTCACTATTGTTATAGACAATAAACATATTATTGTTTTTGTATAATTAACAATGAAGAAGATGCACAATTTTAAGGACACGTTTTTAAAAAAATGTATTGATTTTTTACAGAGAGGAAGGGAGAGGGATAGAGAGTTAGAAACATCGATGAGAGAGAAATATCGATCCGCTGCCTCCTGCACACCTCCTACTTGGGATGTGCCTGCAACTAAGGTACATACTCTTGACCGGAATTGAACCTGGGACCTTTCAGTCCACAGGCCAACATACTATCAACTGAGCCAAACCAGTTAGGGCAGTGATGGCGAACCTATGACATGCGTGTCAGTGGTGACATGCGAACTCATTTTTTTGGTTGATTTTTCTTTGTTAAATGGCATTTAAATATATAAAATAAATATCAAAAATATAAGTATTTGTTTTACTATGGTTGCAAATATCAAAAAAATTCTATATGTGACACAACACCAGGGTTAAGTTAGGGTTTTTCAAAATGCTGATACGCCGAGCTCAAAAGGTTCGCCATCCCTGGGTTAGGGCTTAAGGACACATTTTATGTTTTAGACAAGAAATCATATTTTGAAACATGTTAAAGGGACAAGGTAAACTACACAGAAATTGATTTTTTAGTATCATTTAAAGATGCATTTCAGTGTGATCTGGAATCATTAAATTTAACTGTACTAAAATGTATTATTTTATGATTGATGTTCTTAAACATATATATGTGTAAAACTAGAAATACATTTAAGCTTGTAAGGAAAATCATGCAACATAAGGAAAATGGAATGTTTGATAGAACTGTTAATGCAGCCAGTTTATATTAACTGAGGACACGGTCCTGTCTCATTTGTCATATTTTGTTTCAGGTGTTATGTAAAGTGTTGAAAAGAATATATAGGGTTTTTATTATAACTGGGAATTTTAATATCTTTTGCTATAATTTTATTTGATTGCTAGATGAACATACTAATGTAATTGGAATATCAAAGCTGCCAGGTAAGCAAAGTTCACCTGAGCTTTGTATCTCTGGTCAAAATCGCTTTAATCAATGAGGTAAATAAATACATTTAAGAGTAATTTTTAAAGAGATTTTTTAGTTTATATTTTAAGACTAGTTTGATGGTGGCTTTTTAGTTTTTGCAATTTAAAGGAATATCAGAGAAGTTAAGTCATTTGCCTGAGGAAATACAATAAAGATTAAATGGTTGCTTTAATGGGTAAATAGGTGGAGTCCACGCAGTCAGCCCATAGGATTCAACTCAGCTGGCATAAGCTGTGAAACCTTTTAAGAAAGATTAAATGGTTGATGAAAACCTGTGATACCTGATTTTCAGTTCAGTGTTTTCCCATTGTACCATATTTAGTTTACATTTACAGCACAAACATACACACACATAAAACTATAAGGCAGTCATGTGGCCCTTCCCCTTCCTACCAAGGAAAACACACCCATACTGCACACACACACACACACACACACACACACACACACACACACACCTGTGAGTGTATACATAAACTGTGTTGATTTGGGAGAGGTATTTATATAAATTTGACTTGTTTTCTCCTTGCTAAATAGGATTTTCCCCTTCAATAATGTTTTATGATTATAATCCTAGAGTTCTAAAAATACTATATTTTTAGCACAAATAAGGTTTATATGGAATTCTGCTTGATCTCTCTAGTTCAAATTTACATTTTGTTCTATTTACTCAAATTTTTTAAAAAATCCTCACCTAAGCCATCAGCCAGGCTATTTATTCAACTTTTATTTATGTTTTTTAATTTTCTTTATTGATTAAGGTATTACATATGTGTCCTTATCCCCCCATTACCCGCCATCCCCCCACTCATGTCCTCACCCGCCTGTTGTCTGTGTCCATTGGTTAGGCTTATATGCATGCATACACGTCCTTCAGTTGATCTCTCCCCCTTACCCTCACCCTCTCCTATGTCCCCTCTAAGGTTTGACGGTCTGATTGATGTTTTTCTGTCTCTGGATCTGTTTTTTGTTCATCAGTTTATGTTCATTATATTCTATAAATGAGTGAGATCATGTGATATTTATCTTTCTCTGACTGGCTTATTTCACTTAGCATAATGCTCTCCAGTTCTATCCATGCTGTTGCAAATAGTAAGAACTCCTTTTTTACCACAGTGTAGTGTATTCCATTGTGTAGATGTACCACAGTTTTTTTAATTCACTCATCTGCTAATGGGCACTTAGGCTGTTTCCAAATTTTAAAAAAACAAAAACCCCTTCATTGTTGAAAGTATTACATATGTTCCTTCTTACACCCCCATTGACCTCTTCTAGTCCCCCGCCCCCACCCCAGGCCTTCACCATCCTATTGTCTGTGTCCATGTGTCATGCATACATGCATACAAGTTCTTTGATTAATCTCTACCCATCCACCCACTCTCCCCACCTTTCCTCTGAGATTACAGTCTGTTCTATGCTTCTTTGTCTCTGGATCTATTTTGTTCATCAGTTTATTTTGTTCATTAGATTCCACATATGAAAGAGATCATGTGATATTTATCTTTTTCTGACTGGCTTATTTCACTTAGCATAATACTATTCAGGTCCATGCATGCTGTTGCAAATGGTCAGAGCTCTTTCTGTTTTACAGCTGTGTAGTAGTAGTATTCCATTGTGTAAGTGTACCACAGCTTTTATATACATTCATCTGCTTCTGGACACTTGGGTTGTTTCCAAATCTTAGCTATTGTAAATTGTGCTGCTATGAACATAGGGGTGCATATATTATTTCTGATTGGTGTTTCTGGTTTCTTAGAATATATTCCTAGAAGTGGAATCACTGGGTCAAATGGGAGTTTTATTTTTAATTTTTTGAGGAAACTCCATACTGTTTTCCTCCACTGGCTGCATCAGTCTGCATCCCAAGAGCAGTATTCAAGGGTTTCCTTTTCTCCATATCCTCACCAATACTTGTGGTTTGTTGATTTGTTGATGATAGACATTCTGACAGGTGTGAGTTAATACCTCATTGTCATTTTAATGTGCATCTCTGGGATGATTAGTGACTTTGAGCATATTTTCATATGTCTCATGGCCTTCTGTATGTCCACTTTCAAAAAGTATCTATTTAGGTCATTTGCCCATTTTTTAATTTGATTGTTTGTCTTCCTTTTGTTAAGTTGCATGAGTTCCTTATATATTTTGGAAATTAACCCTTTATCAGATATATCATTGGCAGACATGTTCTGCCATGCAGTTGGCTCTCTTTTCATTTAGTTAATGGTTTCTTTTGCTGTGCAGAAGCTTTTTATTTTGATAATAGAGGCCCGGTGCACGAGATTCATGCACTGGGTGGGGGGGTCCTCAGCCCGGCCTGTGCCCTCTCACAGTTCGGTAGCCCTCGGGGGTATGTCTGCAGGCCTAAGCCCATAGTTGAGCATCCTTAGCTCTGCTGCAGAGGCGAGAGGCTCCCGCCACTGTTGCTGTGCTCGCCAGCCATGAGCCAGCTTCTGGCTGAGTAGCACTCCCCCTGATGGAGTGCACTGACCACTTGGGAGCAGCTCCTGTGTTGAGTGTCTCCCTCCTGGTGGTCAGTGTGCATGATAGCGACTGGTCATTCTGCTGTTCAGTAGATTTCCATATTACCCGTTTATTATATAGGACTAGGGGTCCAGTGCATGAATTCCTGCACCTTGAAAGGAACTGTGGACTGCGAGGCTTCGGGGGGCACAGGGATGAGTCTTGGTTCATCCACCATGCCCCCGCCCAGCCCCTCACACCATGGCCCCCGGTCCCCTATCTGCTGGCAGCCCCGCTCCCGCCACCACCGCTGACAGTGCTGGCCCCGTTCACACCTGCTGATGGCCTGGAGCTATTGGGGCTGATACAAGTGGGCCAGCGCCTTCAGCTGGTGTGAGAAGCTGCTACTGCCCCAATCACCTCTCAGGATCAGAGGGAGATGGAGAAGCCCTCAGGGGCAATTGGGGCTGGCAGCCACGGGTCACACCCTCTGATGGTGCTGAGTGATGGAGACTGATGCTGGACACAGACAGTGGTGCAAGTGGTGGCTCTGGCACCGGCTGTGGGTGTGAGTGGGGCTGGCACTGGCAGCAGGTGTGAGCACCGGGTGGGATCGGGACATGAGGGAGCAAAGAATTTTCAGTAACCACCAGAGGCTCGCCTGGATGACAGTGATCAGCGCCCTGCATTGGTCTGGCGCCCCCCACTCACCTGCTCTAGCATCCCACTGTGGCCAATGCCCACCATGTTCCATGCTCTGCCACCTGCTGCCGATGCCTGCCATGTTCTGCACACACCCCATGGTGGTTAGCACATGTCATAGTGACAAGTTGTTTGGTTGTTACACCGTTCGGTCTATTTGCATATTCGGGTTATATATATATAAACTAGAGGCCCGGTGCACAAAAATTTGTGCACTTGGGGGGGAGAGGGTAGGTCCCTCAGTCTGGCCTGTGCCCTCTCGCAGCCTGGGACCCCTCAGGGGACAACCACCTGCTGGCTTAGGCCCGCTCCCCAGGGGATTGGGCCTAAGATGGCAGTCAGACATCCCTCTGGCAGCCCGGCAGCCCTCGGGGGATGTCCACTTGCCAGCGGGTAGCAGCCTAAACTGCAGTTGGACATCCTTAGCGCTGCTGAGGAGGCAGGAGAGGCTCCTACCACCACCACTGTACTGGCAGCCATCAGCCTGGCTTGTGGCTGAGCAGAGCTCCTCCTATGTGAGAGCTCCCTGACCACCAGAGGGCAGCTCCTGCATTGAGCATCTGCCCCCTGGTGGTCAGTGTGTGTCATAGTGACCAGTCATTCCCAGTCTTTCTGCTGTTAGGGTCAGTTTGCATATTACCCTTTTACTATATAGGATAGAGGCCTGGTGCATGGGTGGAGGCCTGCTGGTTTGCCCTGAAGGGTGTCCTGGATCAGGGTTTGGGTCCCGCTTGGGTGCCAGGCCAGCCTGGATGAGGGGATGATGGCTGTTTGCAGCTGGTCACACCCCCTTCAGGGTGGGGGTCCCCACTGGGGTGCCTGGCCAGCCTGGATGAGGGGATAATGGCTGTTTGCAGCTGGTTACACCCCCTTCAGGGTGGGGATCCCCACTGGGGTTCCTGGCCAGTCTGGGTGAGGGGCTGAGGGCCGTTTTCAGGCTGGTGGGTGACTGAAGCTCCCACCCTCTCCTTTTTTTCTTTTATTCTAGGATTTATTTACCTTCTATGGCTGTCACTGGAGCTGAGAGCCGGCTTTAGCTCTGAGGCCCGGCTGCAGCTCTGAGACCTCGGCTGCTGAAAGCAGGTCTCTGGGTTTGTTTGGGTTCTATAATTGTAACACTGTTGTGGTCCTGCTAGCTCCAGCTCTGATGGCTGAAAGCAGACCTCTGGAGCTTGTTTAACTTCTATAATTGCAACATAGTTTCTTAGAGTGCAATTTCAGAGGCTGGCAATGGCAGGCAGGGAACCTTGGCTTCCTCCATCACTGGAGCAAGCAAGCCTCCTGTTTGCTTCAGCTGTCTGGCTGCCGGCCACCATCTTGGTTGGCAGTTAATTTGCATATCTCGCTGATTAGCCAATGGGAAGGGTAGCGAAGTTACAGTTAATTACCATTTTTCTCTATTATTAGATAGGATAGTCACATTTGTGTTTTTTTTTTTCTCTCCTTAGTTTCCTTTGCCTTAGATGTATCAGCAAACATACTGCTATGAGAGATGTCTAGATTTTGCTGCCTATATCTTCTAAGATTTGTATGGTTTCTGGACTTACGTTTAGGTCTTATCCTTTTTGAGTTTATTCTTGTGTACAGTGTAAGTTGATGGTCTAGTTTCATTTTTTTTTTGCATGTACCTGTCCAATTTTCCTAACACCATTTATTGAAGAGACTATCTTTATTCCAATGTATGCTCTTGCCTCCTTTGTCAAGTATTAATAGAGTATAATAGCTTGAGTTGATTTCTGTTTTTTTTTTTTCTGTTCTGTTCCATTGATATTTTATGCCTGTTCTTGTGTCAGTACCTGGCTCTTTTGATTACAGTGACTTTGTAGTACCACTTGATATCTGGCATTGTGATCCCTCCATCTTTGTTCTTCTATCTCAAAATTATTGTGGCTATTTGGGGTCTTATTTTGTTCCAAATAAATTTTTGGAGTGTTTGTTCAATATCTGAATTATGCTGTTGGTATTTTAATAGGGATTGCATTGAATCTATAGATTGCTTTTGGTAGTATGGGTATTTTAATGATGTTGATTCTACCAATCCATGAACACAGTATATTCTTTCACTTGTTTATATCTACCTTTATCTCTTTTTCCAGAGTCCTGTAGTTTTCTGATTACAGGCCTTTTACATCCTTGGCTAAATTTATGCCTAAGTATCTTAATTTTGTTGTTGAAATTGTAAATGGGATTGTTTTTTTAATTTCTCTTTTTGAGAGCTCATTGTTGGTGTATAAAAATGCCATTGATTTCTGGGTATTATTTTTGTACCCTGCTATGTTGCCAAATTCATTTATTAAATCTAGTAGTTTAGTTTTTTTATGGATCTTTTCAGTTTTCTATGTACACTATCATGTCATCTGCGAATAATGACAATTTTACTCCCTCCTTTCCAATTTGGGTGACTTTTATTTTTTTCTTCTTTATTTATTCAATTTTTAGAAGCAAGTAATATGTGGAAACATACATGTAGGAGGGATTAGCTTCAGAAGGAAGGTTGAAAGAGAAGAGCAGGGGATAGTTGATCAAGAAAACTTTCACGAGAAATTATGTATCTTGAACTGTCTTGAAAGATGAGTGTCTGAGATCAGGAGAGTACCCATCTACCAATATGGAATTTAAATATCTTGTCAAATTCTCAAACTCAGAAGAACAAAGAGGATTATTAAAAATATAATAAATACAATTTTGAAATCTTATCTCACTGCCAAAAAGAAATCTTGCATAATTGTAATACAAATGAAAAAGTATTATAGTTTTATTTTTATTAATTTTTATTTCTTTGTTAATCCTGACCTGAGAATATTTTTCTATTGGTTTTTAGAGAAAGTGGAAAGGGGAGGGAGAGACAGAGAGAAACATAGATGTGAGAGAGACACTTCAATTGGTTGCCTCCTGCATGCACCATGACCAGGGCCAGGGAATGTGCAACTAAGGTACGTGCCCTTGACAGGAATTGAATCCGGGACCATTTAGTCCACGGGCCAATACTCTTATCTACTGAGCCAAACCAACTAGGGCTATAGTTTTATTTTAATTAACATAAAATTCATGTTTTAGCTAATCAAAATGTACAATAAAATTGGTTTGTTAAGTCACCTGGTCTAAGCCTAGAGCTCTGGGATCCTGTAAGAGTTAACATATTTCACAAGTGTCAACACTTTACTTTCAGTCTTCTAAAGATGAAGTGCATTACATTTTTATGAAATTATACGTGCGATGATGTTTAAAAATGTAAAATGGACATTCATAACCAGCTCACTAACCAAATTAGTTAAGTCTGAGAGCTTAAAGGATTTCTACTTTCAACATTTACCCATTTGGGAATGATGAGTTCCAAATGGTATATTGAAAGTGACTGAATTAAAGTTTATGTAAATGTGTCATCTTAGTTTAATACTTTATATAGCAGTCACTGTACAGAAAATTAACAGAACACAGTAAGTACCCATCAAGAGGCTCTTCTGGCGTAATTAGCACAGTTATAATATTGCACAAGTTCCATACTGTTGAGAATTCAAAATGGACAACTTCTTAAGCTGCAAATGTTTCTCGTTTTGTTTTTTGCGGTTTTTATTGTGTGTTTTTTTGGGGGGTGGTGGTGGTGGTGGTATTTTTCAGTGTTTTTCCTTTTAATTTACTTAAAATATTGACACATGCACATACACAGACCATATATCACTAAATTTTGACTATAAGAGAGTGTAATTTATTTAATTTGCATCCCTTTTATGGGAAATTCAACCAGATGAAATAGAGTAGATTTGTACAATAAGCATCATACTTTTTGATATTTTAAAAATTCCAGAAAATGAGAGATAGGACTTCTATAAAGCACAAAGAGTATAGGGTTAAGAGGTTTGTTCAAAGCAAGATCATACAGGACCATGTTGAAATTTTGGTCTTTATCCTAATAAAAATGAAAAGTTTTGAGTGGTTTTAAGAATAAGGGTAATATAGTGCATAGAATAGATGGGAAGATTCCAGAAATATTGCCCAGAGTCAGTTGGGAGGCTATTGCAGCAGTTTTTGTCACATTTAATGTCAAGATGAATGAGGAAGCCAGCTCTGTAGCTCATAAGAAGCAGACACATTAAGGAAAAACATAATATTTGATGGATTAGAATTTGCAATAGAATAAATATGGGAATGAAAGGAGAGGAGTGTATCAAAGATGATAGAAAGTGATGCCATTGACAGATCTGAGCAACACTGGGGGAGTAGTACTAGTTCAGGAGAGAAGGTCAAACATTAAATCTTGACATCTTCTCCTGAAAGAGTTCACAGCATATAAGTAGAGATACCCAATAGGCAGATGGTTGCATAGTTGTGGAGCTCAGATGAAATGCTTTAATTAGAGTCATTGATATATAGATTGTAATTAAATGTCATGATTATGAGCATGGATAAGTGCACTAGAGAGAGAATAATAGAGTAGATAGAAGATGATTGATAATGAACTAGACCTGGATGAACTCCAATATGTATAAGGAGGTGGAGGAGGATGAACCTGCAATGAAAAAAATTTACCAGTGGTTATAGAAATAGAAGAGAAAGTTGAGTAGAGTGGCATCTGGAGGGAATTTCGGAGGGGGGGGAGGAGACTGATCAAAAGTGTTATGTGTACTAGATAGAAAGAAAATAAAACTCTCAATTAGATTTATTGACATGGTTCCTTTATGAAACTGTTTTTGTTGAGAAAATACTGAGTGGATTAAAGAGTGCATAGGAGGTATGGAACTGACAGCAAACTGAACAAATTATATTTTTTTGTTTGGTCCTATTTTGTTTGTTCATTTATTTTGGTTTTTAGATTTCACATATAAGCAAAATCATATGGTATTTATCTTTGTCTGCTTTTATTTCACTTAGCATAATACCCTCTAGGTCTATCCATATTGTCGCAAATGACAACATTTCATTTTTTATGGCTGAGTAATATTCCATTGTATAGATGTACCACTTCTTTATCCATTTGTCTATTGATGGTCACTTAAGTTGTTTTCATTCCTTGGCTATTGTAAATAATACTGCAATGAACATAGGGGTGAATATGTCTTTTCAAATTAATGTTGTGAATTTCTTTGGATTTCTGGGTCATAAGATAGTTCTATTTTTAATTTTTTGAGGAAAAACTAAAAGGAATGCAGATGGGCTGCACCAGTTTGCATTCCCACCAACAGTGCATGAGGGTTTCCTTTTCTCCACATCCCTGCCAATACTGACTGTTTGTAGATTTATTGATGATAAACATTCTGACAGGTGTTAGGAGATATCTCATTGTGGTTTGAACTTGCATTTCCATGATGCTTAGTGATGTTGAATATCTTTTCATATGTTTATTGGCAATCTGCATGTCTTCTTTGGAAAAGTGTTGAGGTCCTCCACTCATTTTTTAATCATTGTTATTTTTGGTGTTAAGTTCTATACGTTTCTTGTATATTTAGCTATTAACCCCTTAGCAGATGTATCATTGGAAAATCTCTTCTCCCATTAAGTAGGTTGTCTTATTTAATAGATGGTTTATTTTTATTTTTTAAGATATATTTTATTGATTTTTCACAGAGAGGAAAAGAGAGGGATAGAGAGTTAGAAACATCGATGAGAGAGAAACATCAATCCGCTGCCTCCTGCACACCTCCTACTGGGGATGTGCCTGCAACCAAGGTACATGCCCTTGACTGGAACCGAACCTGGTTCCCTTCAGTCCACAGGCTGATGCTCTATACACTGAACCAAACCAGTCAGGGCTATGGTTTATTTTTTTAAAAATATAATTTCATTGACTTCAGAAAAGAAAGGAGAAGGAGAGAGAGAAACATCAATGATGAGAGGGAATCATGGATCGGCTGCCTCCTGCACTCCTCCTAACTGGGATCGAGCCCGCAACCCGGGCGCGTGCCCTTGACTAGAATCAAACCCGGGACCCTTCAGTCCACAGGCCAATGCTCTATCCACTAAGCCAAGTTGGCCAGGGTGATGGTTTCTTTTAATATACAAAAACTCTTTACTTTGATGTAGTTCCATTTGTCAACTTATTTCTTTTGTTTCCCTTGCCCTAGGAGACATAAAAAAAATTAAGAGTGATATTAAAGTGTTTACTGCCTTTGTTTTCTTCCAGGAGTTTTATGATTTGGGGTCTTACATTTAAGTCTTAAATTTGTTTTGAGTTTATTTTTGTATATGGTGTAAGAAAGTAATTCATAAACTGGACAAATCTTGCAAAACATTTGGCTCTGTAGAAGATATGTCCAGAAGGGAATATGGGGGTCAAGAGATGGTTGATTTAAAACAAAAAGTGAGTCATGAAAATGTTTAAATTAACATATGGAGAATTAAGGTGAGAGGAATGGGTTGAATTTATAGGAGCTAGATAACAAAAAATTGCCAGACACCTGAGAAGAAGTAAGGGAATAGTATAAATTTCAGATAGAGGAATGGACTTTTGAGAAAAGTCTCTCAAAAGTAAGAGAAGGGAATGAGAATGACACATGCAGGTAAGATTGAATATGAGAACATAGGAAGTGGAAGAAATTCTAGTCTGATAATTGCACTCTTCTCTGTAAAATAGAAAGCAATGCCATCTGTTGATAGCTGTAGAAATATGGGTCAGAGCTTTGGAAAAAGTTTTAAAAAGTTTCTGTGAATAGCCTGAGCTCAAGTTGAAAAACTAAATGTGGCAGGACGCTGGGTTCATTTGAGCCTATGGATCATTGCCTTAGTCTGGGTTTCCCCAAGGGTGGATTTGGAGACAAAAATTTATGTCCAAGTTTATTTGGGAAGTGATCCCAGAAAGCCAAGTGGGGAAGTGAGGTTAGGAGAAGGAGGCAGCCAAAATATAGGCTGATATCTGAGCAGGTTATTGCTGGAGACAACTGGGACTCAGTTCTTCTGGGAACCTTCCGAGGCACTGTGTGTAACATCCTTCATGATGGTTGCACACCAAAGGACAAGGGAGCTGGCATATTTATCCACCAACTCCCAGGTTCCACTAGTTAAGGGTCACTCCTGAGGTGTAAACATCAGAACTCCTGTCCTATCCCATGCACTGCCAAGTGGATGCCTGTAGGCAGAGAAACACGGGGATTTCTATATTATACCAAAATAAAAACAAAAATCCCTTAAGACATTTTGAAGGAAAAATGTACTAGATTTGGTAGATGGTTAAATGGCCACAGTTAAAGACTTAACATAAATGAGAGACATGGAGACATTTGTAGAAGCACACAGTAGGACTCTACAGTCACACATTGTTTTGTTGCACTTTGCTTTATTGCACTTAACAGATGTTGAGTTTTTTACAAATTGAAGGCAAGACCTTCTACCACTGAAAAGATTGGGATTCCTTTATTGCACTACTTATTGTATTGCGGTTGTCTAGAACGAAATCTGCAATATATCCGAGGTATGCCTGTATTTTTATACCAACATTATGAATGAAGAAATAGGAAACCCAGGGATGAAATTTATGGGAGAGCAAGATTAAGAAAGACAGCAATTGCCATGTATGTTAAAATAAAAAGTCATACATATTTATATTCCATATGCAAATGAAAATATTGACATTCAATGACATGGGATTTGGGGTAAAAAATGTCTGAAATTAGATTTCTGTTCCTTCAATTTCTAGTTGGATAGCTTTTACTCAGTCAATATTTATTACTGTGAACCAGGCCTTCTCTGAGGTGAAGGATATAATAGTGAACAAGATGAATTAAGTTCCTTTCCTATGGTTCTAATAGTCTGAGATAAATTAATTTTGCTGTGTCTCCATCTCCTTATATGAGCAGAGAGATTTATAATGCCTTACTATAGGCTTCTGGAAGTACACAAAAAGAGAATACTTTATTGGAAGTGTTTTATGTTCTGTGAGGCTCTATATCAGTTTAATTTTAAACTAATAACCTGCAACTAATATGGAAAGTTTTAACAGGTTTATATGATTTAAAACCCTGAAATTTTATTTCAGGAAATCAGTTTACAAGTTTGTGATAGTGAAGAACTGGCTTAATGATAATTTTTGTGAAAAATTCCTAGAAGTTTAACTCAATTTAACTTCCATGCGAGTTGAAAGTCTAATATGGAAATGAAAACATTGATTTAACTCGTAGGCTGCATCAGTGAAAGTGTTATAAACCAGGAAGATAATTATCTGTTTTTCCCTTATAATACTAAATACTACTGATATGATCCCTTTAGCAGCCAGATTTTAAGGAAACTATGGATTATCCATTGAAGTAACTAGGACTAGAACAGATATCTTCTAGTTTACTTAAAGAAATGACTTCAACTATTTGAGGATTGGATTGGAAAGAAGTTATAGCATAATAACTAAAGTACATAATTGGTGTCTCAATCTTGTATTAGTATTTTTGTTCTATTTCACAAATTTCCTATGGAAAATTGAATGTCATTTATTTTTTCTGGAGACTTTCATTTGGTTGTTTTGTTTAATAAACTATTGGATTAGATGATCTCTAAATTCCCTTTTCATAGATTCTTTACAGATGCTGATAAAATCTAGGGTTTCTTTCTTGAGAAAAAAACACACATTCAGAATTTTGCCCAGAATTTCAAGTGACTCATAGAGATCATTCACCCTTGCAACCCTTCCATGACTGCCCTAAAACCTGTGCTTTAACTAGACCTGTCATCTGATGATAGTGGATATTTACTCCCATTAGCTCCATAGATCTCTGCAATAAAAGAATGTTTGAGAATATCAGGGTAGATGATCAAATATATATTTCAGCATAACAACAACACCAAATTTAGTGTCTTAACATGCTTATTTATCATTTTTCACAATGCTGCAATGTAGGATCTTGGGGCAGTTCTGTGATTCTATGTGGTATCAGCTGTAACACTCATTTGGTTATATTCAGCTGGTATTTGAGATGGCCCAGAGGTCAGAGAAGGCTTTATTTTGATGCCTGGTCCCTTGTGCTGTTCCACATAGTCTCTCCAGCTGGCTAGGTTGAGGTTTCTTAAAGGATTGTTCGAATTCTTAACAGTTGCATTCTCTTAGTGTCTGCTCTCAGAGGACAAGATCTAAGGTGCAAGTACTTATGAAGCTCCTGCTTGTATTACACTTACTGATATCCCATTTGCCATAGTAAATCACATGACCACATCCAGAGTCAATACAGTTAGAAATTATACAAGAGCATAAATAGCAGAGGAATTGTTCAGCGGGGCCCCCAAAATGGAACGTTATGTTTGGTATAAATGGTTTCCAAAAAGAAGTAGGGTTATCTTGGGAAGTAGTAATTTTTCTACCAGTTCAAACATTCAAGCAGAGGCTGAGTAATGGCTTATAGGGGATTCAGTAGAGGTGGTGGCTACATTGAGATGAATGAAATGACCTCCTTGATCATAAGACTCTAGATCAAAACTGACTCCACATTTTGAGCCTACCTGAATAGGGAAATATTAGTGCTATTAATAATAACAGAGGCATAGAGCGGGAGTCTCAGATTAGTTGGAGAATGATAAATGTGGATAGATTACCTTTTTTCCATATAGAAGAAAGATATAATCAAGAAATAACGATCCTTATTTTTCCTGTCTTAGGTTGGATGTCGACATAACAGAACTTCACAGTTGGATCACTCGTTCTGAAGCTGTGTTACAGAGTCCTGAATTTGCCATCTATTGGAAAGATGGCAACTTCTCAGACCTTAAAGAGAAAGTCAATGTAGGTTACGCATTAATTCTCTTGTATTTTTCCAAAGTTTTGTTGCTTGTAAACTCTATGCTTTGTACTCTCTGATTCTATTAGAATTGAAAAGATTAAAGCAATATATCATGCGTTTAACTATATCTTTAAAGTGTATTTTAGATACCAATTAGAATCAAAGTTTAGCCTAGTAGAACCTTCCCTTGTTCTGCTGTGAATGACCAGGAATGTTTTCCATTAACCTTCTTCAATACCTTTTTTATTGTTTAGCTGTAAGTTAACAATTTTATAACATGAACTTATATTGATTTCCCTTCACATATTGTTCTGTCATTTCAAGGCTGGGATTTAGCAAGCTTATAGAATAAAATAGACATGTAAAAATACTATACTTAGGACTTTGTTGTTTATGATATTGCTATCATTAAAAAGGTATTCTTTATAGTCATTGATACTTTTCATAAATTATAGCAGTTTTGCTTTCTCTAGATATTTAATTATTACATTGTTATAACTAAAAAGTACAGGATTTTTCAATATTTATTTATGACATGAGATGGTGTGCTATTTTTATTCCCTACTGAGACATAATAATTTTGTTCTTCATAATAGGGATTTTTATTGATTTAATAAGAGTTGCTTCATCTTCAGGGACATTACCAGGGCTACGATTTCTCAACTTCAACAATTATAAAACATCCATTTTTGGGATGTAACTGGCAATACAGGAATACCTCATTTTATTGTTCTTCACTTTATTGTGCTTTATAGATGTTATGATTTTTACATATTGAAGAAGGTAAGACCCTCCTTGACCAGCAAAACGATTATGACTCACTTTAATTGTGGCTCCCTTTATTGCGGAGGCATGGAACCAAACTTGCAGTATCTCTGAGGTGTGCTTGTAGTTTGTAAGATTTCTAGCAGGCAGAGTAAATACTCTGCAGTGGACAGGTTAAAGAAAAAAATATCCTGAATGTCAAATAATTTGAACAATAGGAAGGTTACATGTGTGTGGATTAATTCTGACTATTCTTTCAAGCATTCTATTTCATGAATGACAAAATCTATTCTATGTTTAACACATACAATACAAACTCAGAAGCAAGTTAGTAATTGATGAGGAGTTAGAACCTTTGGAGAACACAGAAATCTTCTGGGAAAAAATAATCTGTTTCTTAGGTTGCTTAAGAATGAGAGATAATTTCATCAACATTTCTCAGAATTCACTACTTATAAATTAGAAGTTTATTATTAGCTTTATACAATAGTCTGTTATCTAATAATAATAAACTATTATAAGTACTTGCAAGAAATGGGAACTATGCTTATATTTGTTAATATCTTAGTTTGAAAATTAAACTCAAGAAAAATATATTTAGGAGAAAATTAGCAAAATGTCTTATTTCAAAGTATACTTAGGTGAAGGTATATTTTTTGTTAGGGTTTTTTAGGGTAATTTTATGGCTAAAAAATTACTTTGAGAAGATGCCCTCTAAATCCTTTCCAGGTTCATGTGACATATTTGACAACTGAAAGTAAGAATCTCTTGGGGCAGACATTTTATTAGCTAATTAAACATTTTTAGATATATTTGAATAATCTACTTATATGTTCGTCATCCTATTTCTGTATCTTAAAACAGCTTTGATCAAGCAGGAAAATTGAGTCCCAGCATTTAAGGAATGCAACTTTAAAAATTTCCTGTTATTGTATGGTTACCTAGAAGCAATTTGCATTTAATCAATAGTGTCAGCAATGACAGACTGAAAGTGCTAAAAAAAGTATACAATATTGTATGAGTGGTTTTCTAGTGCCTCGTGAGTCACCTTTATCAACTTCTACTCTCATTTTCTGAAATAACAACATCATTTTTAATTGCCTACTAAAATAGGACATAAAGTGATTTACCTAGACATTTCCTTCAGGCTAAATATAATGTATATGTATTAAAAATCCTTGAGAGAAATGCATAATGATGATGGATACACCGTTTTGATGTACATTAATTTTCTTACTTCTTCACCTGTCTGTTTATGTAGGTTAATTTGAACACATGGGAGACCTGTCTTATGAACTTGAGTGCTATTAATTCATTTTTAGGCATCCATTAAAAATGGCTAAATATTACCTTCTCTCTCTCTCTTTTTTTTTTACTTTATTCTTTCAATTTCAAGTGCTTTCATCCAATTAGAATGTCTTAGGACATTATCAGTTTAATTTTTTATACTTTTAAACTTAACTGTTTTCTTCTGTATTAACCATGTGTGTTATATATACAGTTAATGAAATACACTGACTTAAAACTTGAGTTCAAGGGGTTGTTTTTACTCAAAGTGTAGTCCCTGAACAACCAATATAGGCCTCATCTGTGAGCTTGTTAGAAGTGTAGGATTTCAGACCTAACGAATCAGTATTTGCATTTAAGCAAGACCCTCAGGTGATTCGTATGCACATAAAGTTTTGAGAATCAGACAAGACACAATCTGGGACTTTATCACTCTTACTTCAATGCTCCTTCCTTCACTCTGTGAATATCACCACAGTTCAGAATTTCTAGCTGAATAATAGATCTAGCTCAGGGGTGGGCAAACTTTTTGACTCGAGGGCCACAGTGGGTTCTTAAACTGGACTCAGAAGAAGGAGCTGCGGCCGTGTTTCCCAACGTTGCCATGCTAACACTGCTGCTGGTGAAGGAGGGGAGGGGAGAGCAAGAGAACCCTCCGCTCTTTCGGCTCCGCACGGCTGAATTCTAGCTACTCAACTTCTTGAATTGAGCACAGACATGGTAATGTATGTTAGTAGTTAAAACAACAAAACAACCTGTCTGACTAGAAGATAACATGATAAGGTGTCCAAGAATAGGGACCTGTACAATGTACTTAAAAACCTTCCTACCAGCTGTTAAGGTAAACAGGCCTTGGGCTCTTCTTGAGACCTCTGCTTATTTACACCCATAACAAATCAACTTTTAACCACGTTCTATCGGAACTCTCAAGCCAATTAATTCAACTTTCTCTTATCTCTGTTATCTGTGTTTACAACCCAGAATATCAGTACTTCTATTCATCTGTTCTTTCTTGTGTCTTAATCTCTATGTTCTTTCCTCTCTTTTCTCTGCCTCACTTTCTCTTTTTAGTGCCTTCCTGTGCTCTCATACTCTGCACTCTGAAACCCTTTTCCTAAGGCAGCTCAGTCCTGTATACTCTCTTCATACATGGAAACCACTTTTATCCTTCAGAAGGCTACTAAGGTTAATGACCCTTTTATGCATCCACTCCTTTAGAATTGCTAGTTTCCTTACTTCCCAGGGCCAATTCCAAAGGTACCACTCTCTATGTAAACAAACAAACAAACAAACAAAAAACACACACAAAAAAACAAAAAAACACACAACCCTTCCCTTGTGTTTCATGCCAAGTGACCATCTATCTACTGCTCATCATTTTACTATATTACTTTTTCATTGAAGACTTTGGCACCAGGTTCACAGTATTGCCCACCCAAATTGTGCCTCCATCCTTAATAACCTGAGCCCATGTGAATTGTACTGCTATCTACAAAATCTGCCATTTCCAAAATCTCCTTAATTCAGCCACGCATGTGCATAACTGTACTGTTTTAATAGCAGACATTATTCCATTTCTGAAATAGCACATTTTAACAGATTCACCAGTACTTATTCATGTTTTCCATGCCTCTATAGTAAAATTTCTCAGTTTCTCTCAATAATTATTTCAAGTTTTTAAGGCTCTCCTAAATTTTCCCCCACCATTTATAGTAGATGACTTTCCCCTTTTAATTTAATTAAAATAATATCTCACAGATTATATTTGTGTTCATATAGTCTCTTTCTTTTCCCTCTGCCTTGGTTGAAGAGATTGTCCTTTTTTGACTAGGTATGGCTAATCTATATGTGTATATTCTTAATATCTTCACTGTCCATATCCTAAGGAACCTGTTTCCATTTAGCCACACATCCATATCTTCAATCTCTCTGTTTTTAGGTCTTTACCATCAGCCTTTAAATAGGCTGTTTTTCTGTCTTTGAGAAAACCCTCCTCTCCTATAAACACATGTATGAATATTTTTGTGCCTTATTTTACTCAACTTTTATGCAGGACTAAACCCTATCAGCCTCCTTATCTTTTATGAAATTCTTTTCTTCCTTGGTTTATGGGATACCACTATCTACTGGTTACCTTTTTTACATTTTTGGTCATTTGTTTCATCTCAGTGTCCTTTAATATTGATATTCTCTACAGTTCTTCCTTTGTTTCTCTTCTCTGAATTATCCTCATTCCTTCACATTCAAACAGAATTTATTTTCTAATGACTTCCAGATGTGTACCTTTAGCTCATGTGTGTCCCTTAAAGCCCAAACCAGTATATCTAATTGCCTAATATACACCTTTAATTGAATGTTTGCCTGAAAACTTAAACCTCCTTTAATCTTTTTCTTTCCTTTCCCATTTCCAACAGCCTAATCCAGGAACCTAAAAGCTAACTGGGTCATCTGAATTTTTCTCTATCATTTACAAGCCCTTTAACAAGTTCAATTAATCTTACTCCCTTACCAGCCCTGAAACTAATTCTCTGTATTCCCATCACCACAGCCCTGATTAAAGTTTATATGGTGGCTCACCTCTGTTTAAGATGATAAACCATAGCTGGTCTTCCCTGCCACTAATGTTTTATTTTTTTAGAAGTTTTCAGATTGCTTCTGCCAAAACGAATTTAGTGAAACATAAATATTACCTGTTATGCCTCTGTTTATATGCATTTGAGAAAGAAAAAAAGGACGCCACTGATACACATGATCTGGCTTGGCACTTCAGTTAGGCCTTGGAGTTGCTACATGCTATGCTAGAGCTTGCAGCAAGTCTCAATACAGACAAAAATAATAATATTGTCTAAACCATCCAAAACAACCAAATGTCCCCATCCACGCTAATATGGCAGATTGTGCTTCTTTACTAATTGTAGCTTTATCCTGTCTGCATTATCCATGTCATCTAGATAATTATTTTCAAGATACCCAATCATAGAATTACCCCTACTTCCGTACAATATCCAATTAAAAGCAAAGTCCTGCTTCCTTTACCACCCCCTAACCTTACAGAAACTCAATACCTATAAACTCTTTTTAACATCCTCTTAGAGACATATCCCCATAGTTTCCTATTTCATGCAACAAATTAAATCAAGCTAACTTTATTAATCTGCAGGCCTGTTTCTGGTGGCCATTGGAAGGCACTTACAAAGTCATTTTCTCATGTTGCTTTCATAAAGACTACCATGATCAAAATCCTGTTTACTTATCCAAACTGATTTCTGGCCATTGTTACACTGATTATATTTAATCAATGTAATTAGATCCAGTCACCAATTTCTAGAAATTATAGAAATTGGAGACTGGATCTTAATTTCTTTCTCCTGTTTTTTTGTTTTGTTTTGTTTTTTTGTTTGTTTGTTTGTTTATCTTAGTTTGGTTGTTTTAGTATTCCAATACCTAACATAGCTCCTGGTACTTAGCACCACTGATGTTTGACTATATGAATAAGTGATTATTTTTCAATTCTGCAGGCTAATTTTAAGTCAAGGTCTGTTACTGATATGAAGGATTTAACAACTTCTAAATAAACATTTGAGTGAATAAATTACTTTTTCTGTCAAAGGGCAAAACTTCATTATAGAATGTTAAATGAATAGAAAATTAATTGCTACTAAAGTCAGAGTAGGACTCTGAGGAATCTGGAACTTACTTTCATATTAATTAGAGAAGATGTCATGAAAGGAAGAGGCTTTTAAGAGATGCCGATGAAGGAGGAAGAGAGGTCATAGTGTTTTTAACCAACTTATTTAAGAATTAGTAAATATCTCTTTCTGTATATTTTGCTCAAAGGTTATTTTAATTGTTTATTTTCTCTTTACATTATTATACAACTCAATTGCCATTTATTTTGCACTTAAAGTTATACAATTTAGAATTCATAATTTTTAATGATCTGTAAGAATTTTCATCAGTTCATAATGCATTTAAAAATTAACAGTACATTGGTGGTCGCAGAGGAGGAAAAGTAATAGTGAAGCTGGCCTCACAGTGCCTACAGCCTGTGGGCTAGTTTCAAACAGGGTTAAAAAAATAAATAAAAAATAAAAAAATAAAAATTAATAAAATTAACAGTACAATACTTATGGAATGGTTCACTGAAGCCTTTTTTAGCTGCTATATTCTTTACTTGAAATTATGTGCACTACATACTTCAGAATCTCAGCAGTAGGTTTTAAACATATGATCATATATTGAATCTATATTGAGTAAAGTATTAATATTCTCCATGTTAATAAAAATAAGTTCAAAAATATGTTCCATTATAAAATATTAGAGGCCCAGTGCACAAAATTTGTGGACGTGGAGAAGGGTCCCCTCAGCCCAGCCTGCACCCTCTCTAATCCGGGACTCCAAGGATCGTGCCTAAACGGGCAGTCGGACATCCCTCTCACAATCCTGGACCACTGGCTCCTAATCTCTCACCTGCCTGCCTGCCTGGTCGCCCCTAACTGCCCCGCCCCCGCCAGCCTGATCGCCCCTAACTGCCCCTGCTGCTGGCCATGTCGCCCCCAACTGCTCCCTCCCTGCCGGCCTGGTTGCCCCCCAACTGCCCCCCCCGGCCTAGTCACCCCTCACTGCCCCCCTGCCAGCCTAATTGCCCCCAACTGCCCTCCCCTGCTCGCCTGATCTTGCCCCCAACTGACCTCCCTGCCAGCTTGATTGCCCACAACTGCCCTCCCCTGCTGGCCTGGTTGCCAACTGCCCTCCCCTGCAGGCCTGTTCACCCCCAACTGCCCTCCCCTGCCGGCCATCTTGTGGTGACATCTTGTGGTGGCCATCATGTGGTGACCATCTTGTGACAATGTCACGTGATACCACCTAGGCTTTTGTTATATAGGATAATAAATGTTGTAAGTACTATGTTGTTTTTCCACATTCTTTTTCATTTCTCTTCCTCCACCAAAATAAGGTTTCATTAAGGTTGGCTTAATGAATTTTACATGATACTATTTGTTTACCATTTGGGTAATTGTTTATTACTGCTATCAGGGCATCATAAAAGTCCTGTTTGATGTGCCTAACTCCTAAACTAACCTGCAGTTTCTAAAAGACTGTTATTTAATCCAGCTTTACTTTACTGAGCTTACAGGACCCAACCCCATGAGCTGGTTCTGAGGTTATTATATGTATGTACAGCTGCCAAGTCTTGTCATATATCACAACTTCACAGAGCATTTTTACTGTTGGTGGGGTGGGAAAGAATATAATAGTGTATATGGAGGCATTATGCTACAATAGATCTCACCTTATTATGCATCTACTATGTACCAGGCACTGTTCTAGGCACTGGAGATAGTGTGAAGAAAGAAATACACAAGGATCCTGGACCTTATGCAGTTTATATTCCAGTGGGAAAGATAAATATTAATCAAGATTAATATATAAAACATATATAATATTATTGATAAATGCCAAAGACAAAAATAAAGGAGGAATGAAGGCTAGAAAGTGTGTATATAGAGTGGATATGGAAGGCCTAACTGATAAAGTGACATTTAAATAAAGATCTAAAGGCAGTGAAGGATTAATTATCTAAATATGGGAGGTAGGAGCATTCAGCCAGAGGGAAGCATAAATGCATAGTCCTGAGGAAGGAGCATGCCTGGCATGTTGAAGAACAACAGAGTGTGGCTGGAGCTGAGTAATCGAGGTGCTCAGTAGCAGGAGAAGATGTCAGAGAGGTTATGGAAGTTAAGTCCAGGCAGCGCTATGGTTACAACTTGGAATATTACTCAGAGTAAGAAGGGAGGTTATTGGAGAGTTGAGCTGGCCACTATTGTATCTAACTTCTTCTGTCTGCTGTGTTGAGCAAAGGTAAAAGTAGAAACACCATTTAGTGGGTTACTTTGAAACATCTAGACCCCTGAGAGATGAGGAAGTCTTTTGACTTGTGTGGTAGTAGTGAGCACAGTAATCATCACTTGCTGGATGTGTTTTGAGGTTTGAACCAATGGGCTTTTCTGATGGATTGAATGTGGTGTTGGTGAGAAAGAGGAGAGTGAGGAAGGATTCTAGGTTTTTGACCTGAACAAACGTAAATACATATCGATCTCTCTGACACTAAATGTAGAGGTCAGAGATAGAAGGAGGAACCAGCATAGCAGATGGAATAAAGACAGTTTTTGAGATAGGAGGAAAACTCTTTGCACTTCTAGTCTAGGAAGCCAAATTAAGAAATATTTCTAAGAAGTACCCTCTGAGTCAAAGTATGTTAAGTAAGCTGAGGCCTGAGAATCAGCCATTTAATGGAGTAGCATGGAGGCTAATGTGACATTAATAACAGTGGTTTTGATGGACCTGAGTAAGGGAATAGGTGTGAGGGGTCCTCTTTTCTCTTTTGTAATGGGGCCAGTTTTTTCTTTGCAAGACACACCTGTGGAAGGCCAATTTTTCTCCTTGGTGGCACAGAATTCTTTGGAGTAAGGGTTTTGCTATCCCTTTTCCAGAACCATATTTCTCTCCAGAATTAGCTTTTGATGATCAAGTTGTATAATTTTTATTTTACTTTTTCTGTAATTTTAGCAGATACTTCTTTGAGAAAATGAGAGAAGATAGAAGCATTAGGAACTATAAATCTAATCTTTTTTGGGGGGGTTGGTGTTAATCCTTACTTGAGATTTGTTTCCATTGATTTTTTAGAGAGAGACTGGAAGGGAGGAGAGAGGGGAGGGGTGAGAGAGAAAGAGAGGGAGAAAGTGAGGGAGGGGAGAGAGAGAGAGAGAGAGAGAGAGAGAGAGAGAGAGAGAAAGGGCAAGAGAGAGAGAGACATGGATGTGACAGAGGGTAGAAGACAGAGGCACATTGATTGGTTGCCTCCAGCATGCACCCTGCTCAAACCTGAAACCCAGGTACATGCCCTAGACCAGCCATGGGCAAACTACGGCCCGCGGGCCAGATCCAGCCTGTTTGAAATGAATAAAACTATTGAAAAAAAAAGACCGTACGCTTTTATGTAATGATGTTTACTTTTAATTTATATTAGTTCACACAAACACTCCATCCATGCTTTTGTTCCAGCCCTCTGGTCCAGTTTAAGAACCCATTGTGGCCCTCGAGTCAAAAAGTTTGCCCACCCCTGCCCTAGGCAGAGAATGGAAGCTGTGACCCTTGGGTGCATGGGCCAGTGATCCAATCACTGAGCCACACTGGCTAGGGCTAAATCTAACCTATTTTAAAACAGGAGTTCATGTATTTCATTTGAGAATAAATGCATGTATGTCCAGATCGAGGGAAAAAAGGGAGTTTCAGTGATATTTTTAAATCAACTTCTTCAACACTTTATATGTGGAAACTTCTCACACATTTCTGTGAGAAAGGTGTTCCAATTAACCTGGTACCAGTTTTTCCTAACCTTGTTTTGAAGATTATTGAGATTGCCTTTCGTAGAATGACCACAAGCGCTAGTTTGTCTGGGACATTCTCCATTTATGTCACTCTGTTTGTCACAACTCAGTTATTTCTAGCTTCCCATTTGCTATAAAAATTGTCCCAATTTGTGGAATAAATTATATGAAGAGCCTACTCTAATCCCCTCAGAATTCCTGGAGAGCAGGTATCTTTATTATTATTTTACATAGAATATATTAAGGCTCAGAAAGGCAGAATCACGTTCTGAATGCCAAACAGGTGGTAAGCAGTGAAGACAGAATTCAAACCAACTGAGAACAGCGTGACCCCAACACTTTTCTTTTCATTACCTTCCTGAATGTTTCCTTGCTTTCCTACATTTTCTCATTTGAAATCGACCATCTATAGCTGTGTCTGAAATGAAATGTTTTTTTGGACTCTTCACTGTCTTTAAAGTGATGTTACTCAACAGAACTCAGCTATCAAACATTGGCAACTATGTGGAGGGCAGTAACTGCTTCTTCCCTGGGCCTATTCTCTATTTATGCACCAGTTACTCAGTTTGCATATAATATACATCTGGCAATGGGGGATAGTAACTTAGCTGTACACAGAGATGTCAGTCAGCTTACTGTCAGTATCCATTCTAAGTGACCAAGCATTCCTTCTGATCTGATGCCCGTGATGCATTAATGATTATATATTTTTAATATTATCCCTGACTACATTCAAACTATCATGTCACCTTTGCTGTGAGTTGTAGTCAGATATGTTCAAATATGTTTGATTAATTTCCATTGAAATACTACTAGAAGCAGCAGAGTATGTTTGAAAGAGAGTTATACATAGATGATCAGGTTCTGATATTGTATCCAAAACTTGCTACTTCTTTTTTCTTTATTGATTGATTAAGGTATTATATATGTGTCCTTATTGCCCCACTGCCCCCCACACCCCCACTCACATTCATGCGTTCACCCCCCTGGTGTCTGCATCCATTGGTTATACTTATATGCATGCATACAAGTCCTTTGGTTGATCTCTCCCCCCTACCCCAACTCTCTCCTACTTTCCCTCTGAGGTTTGAGCATCTGATCAATGCTTCTCTGTCTTTAGATCTATTTTTGTTCATCGGTTTATGTTACTCATTATAATCCACAAATGAGTGAGATCATGTGATATTTATCTTTTTCTGACTGGCTTATTTTGCTTAGCATAATGCTCTCCAGCTCCATCCATGCTGTTGCAAATGGTAGGAGTCCCTTCCTTTTTACAGCAGCGTTTTCCGTTGTGTAGACGTACCGTTTTTTAATTACACTCATCTACTGATGGGCACATAGGCTATACTTCTAAGATCTTGGATACATGACATCTTATTGATGCTCAATTTTCTCTTGTATGAAATAGGGCAACATGATGTCGATTCCTTCTATCTGACAGAATTATTGTGACATACATATGGAAACTATACATAAACTGTAATTTGGTAGATAGTATA
This sequence comes from Myotis daubentonii, assembly GCF_963259705.1. NCBI lineage: Eukaryota > Metazoa > Chordata > Mammalia > Chiroptera > Vespertilionidae > Myotis > Myotis daubentonii. The sequence goes on from NC_081861.1 coordinate 116,167,398, forward strand.
AAAGGAAGCCCACTTTTATCTTGGTTATGTAACTTTTTTCAAATATCCACAAACTTCTGTTATCTCACTTTCTTCTTCATATATTATTGTTTTGTTGTGGTGGTAGTTATTGTTATTATTTACAGTAGAACTACTGGAATAATGTGGTTAACCAAACATGATATTTGAGCTCAAATATTACCCTGATATATTCAATTATAAATTTGTCCCTCTGTTAGTAGTATAGGTTGATTATTCCATTAGATGCTTAGAATAAAGAAATTATGATCATGACATTTAGAAGGTCATTAATAATTTCTTTTCATCATTTAAGAAGACAACATCATTTTCTGATTCTACTCTTTATATAATTTCATGTGGAAAAAACTCAGTGTAGATAAAATAGAAGCCACTCTGATAGGAAAGAATAAGTCTAAAATTGCTTACTTAAAAGAACAGCAGTTTTTGCCATTGTTCTTATTGTTTAGCTGTAGTGTATTCTTTTCTTTTTTCTCTTTTATTTATTTACTTATTTTTCATGATATAGTTCAAGCTTGGGACATCCAAATAGTGCTGTAACTCTTTATAGTTGTGAATATTATGTTTAGTTGGAATGTGCTTTTTTTTCTAAAGGACTCCAAGTCCTGTAGAAACAGAATTAACCTTTAATGGATAAAAAAATTAAAGTGTTGGAAAACACATGAGCCACTAAGCTGCTAAGGACAGGGGATTTTGAAGACAAAAGCTGAGAGTTGAGAAAATGTGAATTTTGTAGCTTCACCTAGGTTCTTACCTTTAATAAGTTGTTGTGGCTACTTCCTTCTCATTGATGTGTTAGTTCAACTATCAAGTTAGAACCTTCCAAGGTATCCACATGCTTATGTAAACAATTCAATAATTTCTGTGTGAAAATGACTTTCAAGATAAGCCAGAAGTTTCACCTGCTAATTGGTATGGGATGCAGGGTACATAAAATCCCCAAACACCACAATGTGTGTGCTTTGAAATTTTCAAGTAGAATACAAGTGAATCGGAGTTCTCATTTGCTGCCCTTGACAGCATAGTGTAAAATGTATATTTTCCATCTAATCTAAAAGTACTTTTAAAAAGACTGTCATTTTATAGTGTTTTATTTCACTGGTCATTTATTCTGCTGATTTTTAAGTAGTTTATTTATTGTATATTACATTTTTTCCTGATTAGATGTATAATATTATCTCTTGGCTCTTTTAGCTTTTTGCAATCTTGACTTTGAATCCAATAATCCTAGTTCAAAAAATTCTTTTAAAATTAGTTTTAAAAACCTATATTTAATTGTGTATATTCCTTAAAATGGAGAATCTTTTGAAATATTGAAAATATTTGCTGTTTCCCTGAAAGTATTCCTGATGTTTCCATATTATATATAATGACTATTTATCTTTAACTGTTTTCTTTCATATGGAGGACACTAGATGTGCACTGTAAAATTGACACTTGACACATATGGCTTTTAAAATTTAAAAAAAAATTAAATTTACAATTAATTTCATCACTCACACTTGCCATGTTGCGTGTGCTCAACATCCACATGTGGTTAGTGGCTACTGTATTGGACAGTGTATATATGGAATATTTTCATCATTGCAGGAAGTTCTACTGAGCAACCCTGTAGCGTATGCATGTATCTGTTATATGTTCTCCCTCCTATATGTAGTCCAATATTATACCTTGGAATATTTGTTTAAATGCCTATCAATCTAAATAAAGTTTTGAAGAAGTATGATGTAGAATAGACTCTTGCCACAAACTCAAGTGAAATCTTTGGATAATATTATTAATCATTGAGGTATTGCTTTTACTACATGTTAAATATATTATAGCTTGCTTTTTCTGCGGGTAGTTATGTTTTAGAACATATATGTTGTTATAGCCATATCTTTTTAGTGACTATAGTAAGGTAGCTGAATCATGGTTTAAAATTGAAGTCTATGTAGAGACATTATTAAACTCAACAGTATTGAATGCTAATTTTGGTTAATTGTAATGTGTTTTTGTAGTTCAAAAGTTAACTCTGGGAGATATGAACAAATAAATTTAGAAACCTTTTTGAAGCTGAAACTATTTTTCCTATAAGTGGGAGTACTTGACATGTTTAGAGGGAAAAATTAAACAGCAGTTTTGTATTTAGATAAATGTGGTTTTCCTAAATTAGCCATGCTACTTTACTTTTCACGCTTGTTATACACACTGGATTTTCTATTTGATTTTTATTACAGAATATATACTTTTGTTATGAGGAATAATTTCAGTGGTGTATATTTTTAAAAAGAGAAATCCCATTTTAATTATCTGACACTTTATCTTTTCAGTGTTATAATTTGCCTTCGTTGGTTCTTCTCCCCCTTTTTTGCAGCCTTTCATAACAATGCCTCAGAAACTATTATGTAAACAAGTTATGAGTAGACAGCTTATTAAAAATAGTAGTCATTCAGTGTGAAAATGGCATGTGCTTTCATTGCCATATCGATGCTTCTGGTGCCAAGAAACTTGAGAACAAATCTTTAGATTCGCATGATAAGCTGACAGAGTGAAATATCTTAAGGCTTGAAAGGGCAAGTAGAAGTTATAATTAGTGTGTAAGCTACGCAATCCTTGTACTGAAATCTTCACCTTTGCTGTCATGCTGCAGGCCATAGAACGAGAAAAAGCTGAGAAGTTCAGAAAACTACAAGATGCCAGCAGATCAGCTCAGGCCCTGGTGGAACAGATGGTGAATGGTAATTACATGGAGTTGATTTAGATAATCTTCTTAGGGATTTGATAAACATATAGGTTCATATTTATCAGCTGAATTATACCAGACAAGCACTCCCTGAATGCACATTTGAACTAAAGTGAGCTTTTTAAAGAAATTTATCTTTATTGTTGAAAGTATTACAGATGTCCCCATGATTTTCCCCCGTTGACCACCCCCCATACCCACCCCACACCCCTACCTCCAAGCCTTCACCACATTATTGTCTGTGTTCATGGGTTATGCATATATACATATAAATTCTTGGGTTAATCTCTCCCCACTTCCCCATTCCTGCCTTCCCTCTAAAATTCCTCAGGCTAAAGTAAGCTTTTGAGCTTTTTGTTATTTTTCTTAATATTAAGGAAATTATTAGAGGAAATTCAACTTTCAGTCCAATGAAAGACAATGGGATACGGTAGAATATTTTATAAATCTGTTACAAAGAAATTAATGTTAATGCGAATCCTGCTGGCATTTGTCAAATAATTTAAGAACAGAAGGTTTACAGAAAGAATGGAAAATATGTGTAATCACATAATATGTGCAAAGTGATTGTAACCTGATTTTAAATCATTCTAGCAATATGTTTTTCCATACTGACTTACATTATGTGGAACACTTCATCAGCATATTTGTTTGCTAATAATATATTTGACATTTGTTATGTTGCTTTTCCTTTTTATTTCAGTCATTTTAAAAATGTCTCCTAAGAGGAATTTTTTTTTCAGTTTTACCTTTTTTCAAGTGAGGTGAAACTTTGTTTTTCTTTTTAAGAATGGGATAAAATTAATCTGCTAACAGTATTCCAAAAGCTGCCCACACAAACATGTTATTGACATCAATTGTGAACAGATTTCTTTCAAATTGTCCTAATACTAGGTTCATTTCCAGGTATAAGTAATTTATGAAAATCAGGGATAATACTATTTCCAAATAATTTTTTTTCAGTAATCAAAGGATATGTTTACAAAACTATCATAACCACATGCAACAAGTGTTTTTGTCATGCATATCAGCATTTTCCAGAACCTGCCTACATTCTAGGGCAAGAATTCTGTGTATGAATTATTTTTTGCCTTAATTGCCGTGTTGGCATTAAAAAGTTCAGTGATCTGCCTAGGAAATCAATTCATTTTCTTTGCCTAATTAGTCCCAAGACTATATTTGGTAAAAAACAAAAACAAGCAAAATGACAGTTGAGGATTGGGTTAGAAGGTAATGCAAAGTATTAAAAGGTTGTCATTTAGGTGCATGTTGCTGAGTGGTTTAACTGATAAGTTTGACAGCAGCAAATTCATGTTAAATAAATTATATGGTCTGAGGTTTCTCTAAACCAGGCTTCCCCACAGTTAGCTTAGTAAAGCTCTCAAATTTACCAGCCCAGTGCCGGGGTCCAACCCCAGCAGGTCCAGGGGTTCCCAAAGGCGTAGACGGAGTCGGCGAAGAAGGAAGGACACGGAGACAGTGTTCAGTTGATCAGCAGCCTAGCCAGGATCTCCAGCCAGGATCTCCAGCCAAGTTCTGGTCTGGATCTCCAGAGAGGTTCTGCTTAGGATCTCCAGCAAAGTTCTGGTTAGGATCTCCAGCCAGGTTCTGTGGCCATGTTCCCTCGCTAGGTTCTCCAGCCAGGTTCTGTCCAGGTTCTCCAGGCAGGTTCAGTCACCAGGTTCTAGTCAGGTTCTCTTGCCAATTTCTGTAGTCAGGTTCAGTCCAGGATCTTTTGCCATGTTCTCTTGCTAAGTTCTGTCTCTAGGTTCTAAGGCCAGTTTCTGTCCAGGATCTTTTGCCATGTTCTCTCCAGCGAAGTTCTTCTGTCTCTAGAGAACGTTCTGTGTAGGTTCTGTGTTCTAAGTTCTGTCCTGTTACATCTGTATTTATACCAGTTGATTCCAATCCTATCAATCTCTATTCCAAAGGTTAGGGCGTTTCTTATCTCCATTCTAGGGAGTAAAGATTATGTAGCTTAAGCATGATTGTTCATAGTTAAAGTGATTAATTACCTGCCTGGCACTTAGTTAAGAGGTTTTATTCCCTCCCTAACTTCAGGGGAAAATCCCTACCTGGGGAAACAACCTTTCTCAGAGACCTTGGTTAAAACACATAGTGCCAAGAAGGTGAGCAAACATATTAAGAACAGTATGCCATATATGCCAGGTCCCTTGAAACAGCAAGCATGGACCGGCTCCCGGCAGCCCAGAATTTCCTTTCTCAAGTTTGGGCTATGGATTTATAATAAAACTCATAACCATAATAGATACTTATATTCTTGTCCTTTTATTAAGAAACATATATTTCTTTTAACCACATTGCATATACTTTTTTTAATTAAGATAAAGGAAATCAATATTGTACAATGTTATAATATTATGCATCTAATACAAATATATGTACCTTTTATGTATGTTTTAATGTGATAACATTTAACATATATTTATATTATAAAATATGTATGAAGAATACTTGCATAAGTGTACCTATTATATTCTTTAAAAAGTATTTTATAAACTATATTTTATATGTGTAAGTATATACATAGAAAACTAAATTTTCTACTGTAAGATTAGAGTACCTTTCTAAAATATCTACAATAATTTTGGAACTCTTGACCCCAAATGGTACATCAGACATAATTCCAGATAACTTTTGACCATTTCTAAACATTTACTGAAAGAATGAATTTTTAGCACCACTTAACAAATGTAGAAAACAAAATCTTTAGTTCCAAGGACAATTTCTTGAAAGAATTTAAGAAAGGTGCTGAGAAACAGGTGGTAGGATCTTAAGATAATTTAAAGTGCAGAGGTTACCATGATGCCAATGTAAAAGTAACTTTCATTTGATGTCGCAAGGTTTTGTTAAAAATCAGTTGTATATCTTGAAAACACTACTTCTAATAACACATGTTTAGTTTTGCACAATCACATAAAAGTTATGATCAATTTGAGGACAATTTTCTCTTTGCTGCACCTTATCAAATACAAAGAGTTATGTGTAGAATATTAAAATACAGTTAATATTCAATATGTGCACATTTTAAACTATTTTGTGAATTTTACGGTAGATTGATTTATATTGGAAAAAATATGCAGAGGTTCAGTAAGATATTTTTATTAATTTACTTGGAACTTTCTAAAAAGGAGGGTGCATAAATAATTTGCATACTTCAACCCTATACATGAACAATTTTTTTAAGGATGTCCCAGTTCTTTTAGAAGAGTGTAAGTAATCATAAAGATCTAAAGAGAGGCTATAATGCTGCTAACAGAGAGAGTGTTAAACTAAAACAATAGTTCCAGGGTTTTGACCGAGAATTTTGGTATAATTTTAAACTGATTTATCTATTTCTTAACTACATTTTCTGAACTAACATTAATTTGCTGTTCCTATGTCAACATTAATTGATTTGATAAGTATGGGGAGCAGCTTGACAGAATATTGGATGGTAAAGAGAACCTCTTCATATTAGAGAAACTTTTCACGGATATAATCTTTATGAACCTTATTGTCACATTATCAGATTGGCATACTAGTAATAGCTTTATTCTAAAGAAATTTTTCACTTCCTAGAACATTAATAAGAGTGTGAGACTAGATTGGGTACTATTAATCTAATTATGTTTCCTGTAGCTGTGTTATACTGAGAAGGGAAATTTCCAATATTTTTAAATTTTCATTTTTTAAAAAAGGATACATATTCCCTTCTTTAAGGTTGACTTTTATATTTATTTAAACACAAAATTGTGTAAAATAATTACTCAAATGTATTCTGAATTATTTTTATAAAATAATATCTCCTATCAGTTCAGGTATAACAACAACAACAAAAACTGGTTTAGATATTTTTTTTCCTTTATTAATATTGAAGTTACCAAAATATAATTCTACCAAAACATTTATTTTAGTCTGGCTGGTGTGGCTCAATGGTTGAGCTTCAACCTATAAACAAGGAGGTCATGGTCAGGGCATATGCCGGGGGTGCAGGCTTGATCTTTAGTGTGGGGCATGCAGGAGATGACCAATCAATGATTCTCTATCATCATTGATGTTTCTATCTCTCTCCCTCTCTCTCTGAAATCAAGAAAAACATATTTAAAAACATTCATTTTAAAACATATGCAAGCATAACTCAATTTCCCCTTCTTTTAAGCTGTAAAGTGGTTTCACTACAATTTCCAGAGGTACTATAATTATTTAATAGGGTTAGTGATGTTTTCTACATTAAATTGCACTTCACTTTCAATTTTTAATTGTAGTTTTCTATATGTTAAATAAGAGTATGAAGATATTTAAATACCATTGGCAATTATTAGTAAAAGAACATCTCAAAACCATCATCACCTGAGTGTTAGATTCTAGTGTTTAAGGTGATACCTAATAGTAAGTCTGCTAAGGCTCATAATTAAATAGCACAGACTGATAACACACAGTCAAGAGCTACTCCGATATATAATATGAACTACTTAACTGTGTTTTTCATATTTTTGTTTATAGATCATTGAATACTTTACAGGAATGATGTCATTTGAGTTTGGATAACAAAATTTTGTCAGATGGGCAAGGGCAGTGATTACAGTCAGTTTGGCTCACCTCAAAGCTAAAAACTCATTATCTTTTTTTCACGTTATTGTAAAGGATTTTAAGTGACAATTATATATTTTAATCAGAAGAGATTTTGCAATTGGTCTGTATATCAACAGGGCATGGAAATAATACTATTTGCAGTCTTTCACCCCCTCCATTGTGAATGAGTAGTTTCCGACAGTTGCATCCATTTCCTCTTCTCTTACTCTTTCCTCAGCTCCGGGCAATTTCGTTCATATCTTCTGTTTCTCCATGGGACACATGCAATAATGGCCTACATGGAGTTCACACTCTATAAATGTTAACTGACAGACACATTTATCTCCAAAGGAAGAGATTCTGTGCTCGTGTAGAGGGAGGACATTTTAGTAGTCATTGTTAAAGAAAATTAGTCATAAAAATAAATGTGTTGGAATCTTACTTTTCTCTTATAATTCAATAATGTTTAGAAATAGATAAACTGTAAAAAGTGATAGATTAACAAATATATGCTATATTTACTGAGGGTGTGAATTTTTCATAAACCTACTAATTTTTCATTATTGTATTATTTTAAAAAATTATTATTGAAAGTATTACATAAGTTCCCCTTTTTCCCCCATTGACCTCTTCTAGTCCATCCCCTGCCCCATCCCAAACTTACTAATTTTTAAAAGCTATTATTTAGAAATATATGAGGTAGCAGTTGTATAAAAGTTACTGTGGTCAAAGAAACCTCTGGAATTTAGTCCCTAATACTCAGATCTTATTTTCATGGACTCTGAATAAATTTCTATTACATTTCGGCTGTTATATTGAATTGCAAATGAACTTGTAATGACCCTCACTTAATATGCAATTAAAATCGGTGATTATTTATTAGCAACTTTATGTTAAGTTTTTATTCCAAATATTCTTCTAATTCAAGAGCTCTGAAAACAAAGGTTTGCATTATTTTACCCTGGCTACATGGCTAATGATGAATATACTTGATGAGGAATACTTCACTTTAAGTGGCAGTTCTGAAGTACTTGCATGGAAGGTGGTGCACAATTAAAATTATTCTAACAGTCTGTTATGCACTGTACACAAGTAATAAAATTAATGGGTGCACTTCAAGTAATGATCCATTTCCTCTGAGTGCAATATATTTATTCATAGACTATTTCAGGGGTTGTTTAGAATATGAGATGTGAATGGATTATGATCCATTATCCCTGAGATTTTAATGTGCTGCTACAAAATGGTTTCCATAAGTATTGTTCATAATGCCTGGTGAGTTAGTGTTTGTATTCCTAAGTAGCTAACAAAAATTTAGAAAAACAGATGCTCAAATAATTGATACTTAAACCTTTGTAGATATTTACACTTACAAATTGTCATAGAGCTTTAAATTTTCAGTTGAGTTAAGGAGCATAATTCTATGAAATACATGCAAAACAATTATATGTAATAGTAAAATAATTTGTCTGTGAGCATTTGAAACACTTAATACCCTCATTTATTCTACAAAAGTTTTAAGAGACTTTTGCATAATATCACCAGTAGCACTGGATAATAGACGGCCATTTTATTTATGAAGCTGAAGTAATGGCACTTTAAAATTTAGTTAAAGACATACTTATTAAGTAATGTGGCATGTGAGAGTGCTTTTTTTCTCTCCTCCAAGTTTTTTAAAGCAAACTTGAAGCAGGAGAAACTGCCTGTGTGTTTGTGTTTGGCTTTTAGCATCTGTGAATATTGCTCCCCTAATGTTTTTATTTATATGAAGTAAGCTATTGATTTGGTGTTGGATGAGTTGACAAGTACACTGTATTTATTCTGTACCTACTCTAAGCTGAGAACTCTATCAGATAGTGCCAGGTGAGACATTTTCATTAGAAGGATTTATAGCTTAGGAAAATTTATACTCGAGTTACACAGGAAGCAGATTAACACATGAATTAACACAAATCCTTCATAATAAGATGTCTGATTCTCTGGGATCCACATCATATCTGTGCCAGTGCCATCTAGAAATTTCTGGTTTTGATTTATGGCATAAATGTCCTTTATACTTTTATTTCAAATTGTTATGGATGTGTGACCAAATATCCCAAGATTCCCTAGTAATCTTATGAATTTGTCACTTATTAATAAATTCCTTTTAAAATTTATACATAAACTTTTATATCCCAATAGAGGCCCAGTGCATGACATTTGTGCATGGAGGGGGGGTGTCCCTCAGCCCTACCTGCACCCTCTCACAGTCTGGGGCCCCTCAGGGGATGTCCCCTGGGAGAGCAGGCCTAACCCAGGAGTCATACATCCCCGGAGCGGTCCTTACCACTGCTGCCGCGGAGGCAGGAGAGGCTCCCACCACTACCACTGTGCTCACCAGCCATGAACCTGGCTTCTGGTTGAGCAGTGCTCCCCCTGTGGGAGTGCACTGCATTGAGCGCCTGCCCCCGGTGGTCAGTGCATGTCATAGCTACTGGTGGTTCTGCAGTTTGGTCGATTTTCATATTAGGGTTTTATTACCAGTATATAGGCTATTAGTGCCATTCTATATAAAAGTAGCTCTAACTTAAAAAGTACTAAGCATTACTTTTTATAAATGACCATTTTCAGCCTTTAAAAGACCTTTCCCCCATTTCAGCATGTGAAAGATCTAGTCTCTTGTTTCCTACATGTTCTTTTTCAGTTCTTTATATTATCATTGACTAATATTTACTGTTTGCCTGGTATATGCCAGATTTTGTGTGACTACTTCACACATATTCATTTCATGGATGAGAAAAATGAGACCCAATGAGATTAAATAACTGAACCCAGTTTACCCATCTGGTAAAGAGGGTAACATTTGAACTCAGATCTCCCTAATACCAGAGCCCTTATTGTGAATTTCTATACCCTTCTGCCTGCCTTCATCATTTATCTTAATATGGAAATCCTTCTTTTATCTATTATTGTATTTCAATTGCCTTTAGTCAATTATAAAAATCAAGCTAATAAGTAGAGAGTATTGTATATTTCATAGTGGATTTGTATAAATTCACTTTTCTCATTTATTTTAATTCCTCTCACAGTGATGCTTAGGATCTGGACATTTTTTGGGGGATCACAACATATTGAGCTGGTCATTTGGGGTAATAATCAACAAAGACTCATTACATTTTATTCCTGGATCTTAATAGATACCACAGAAGCTATTGGTACTTCATTGTAGTTTCCTTGTTTTCAGTTTGTCAATTCATTATAGTTCAATTTATATTTTGCTGATGAAATTAACATGTATATTATTCATACTGAAAATTAACTAATACTTTTATTTTTCCAAATGCTAGCAGTTCTTTGCATGGTTGATCTCTGTCTGGTACAGTGAGATATTTCTCTCTGCATTCCCTTATCATTTAACATATGCTGAAAATATTTCTTCTAAACATGTGGTCATTTAGATTTGTTGCATAATTTTGATTCATTATCTAACATAATTTAAAATTTCTCCCCTGTGTATTTTTAAACTATATTATTTTTCAGCCATAATGTTAGCTCTTTATTCTAATTTTTCTTCTCAAAATGAGTGCCTATGTGAGTGGAGTTTTGGAATCTTCTTTTATACTTGGTAGTAAACATGATCTTTTTATAACTACAGATACTTTGTGGCATTCCCCAGAACATACCATTTTTGGTCACTGCTCAAAACCAAATAATAACAAACAGTATATCACATAACACCTCCAGATGTTTCGGTAAAACCCAAATTTTCCTTTAACTACTAGGAGGGTATTAGAAACATATTTAGCTCCTTGTAAATCATGGGCTGCCTCTTATAGCTGTATATATGGAGACATGCATATATTATGTTTTTACACTTTATTTTTTAAATTATTTTTCTTTGAAAATATATCAGCTGAAGAAGGAGGAAAAGATCATTGCCAATAATATTTGCAAAGTTTGTTCTCTCCAGTGTCATCTTTGGTAGTTTCAAACTTTGAAATTAGTGAAATTAAGAGTTGTGTTTCAAATGAGTTGAGAGATGTGGTTTGGCAGCATAACAATTACAACAAAGTGAAAATTAGAGTATTGGAACATAGGAAAGTAAAAGAAGATAAAATAATATAGTTGTTGAACTTAATTCCATATATTTAGTCATTAGAAAGCGTGAAGCACACATACAAATTAGCAAAACCACAGGCCTTGTTTGCTAGAGATGGTCTTCAGACTTCTTAATAACTTACTTGCCTATCAACTAACTTATATTTACTCCAGGAAGTGGAGTAAATGCCTATCCCTAAAGTAGATTCTCCTAGATGACTTGCTCTTCACTAAATAACTTTATCCCTTAGGTATTTTAATCTACAGGAAAAATGTTATAGTGATTTTATGATCCCTTTTGAGATGCCTACGGCTCTGTCTAGGAATAGGAAACTTCAGCATTTCAAAAATATAAGAAAGTTACCTGTGCTACATAGGTTTAATATTTATCATTATATAATGTAATTTATTAAAGACATTACTATTAAACACATATATGTGTGTGTTTGTGTGTAAGAACATCTAAATTTTGTGAACTGACTTTAGATAATGAATATTTTAACATGTAGGATTACATAATGTTGCTTTCATAGTATGTGTAGGATAATATATACTTGGATTGGCATTAACCATATATTACCTTATCAGAAAATTTAAATAAGGTGATATATATTAAAAGACAGCATATTTCCTAACACATAGTAGGGTCCCAAAAAGCTAAGTGTGATGATGTGTTTATGTTTTCAAAATTTTGCCCTTGATAGATTTTTTTTTTCCGCTTTGGTATTGCTATAGATGATTTTCAAACTTTCAGATCAACTTCCACATATGTAAATAATATGAAAACTTTTTTTCATATTAGAAAGATTATTTTTCTTAGTGCTTGTTTTACTTCTTTGTACCCATATAGACAATCTGCTTATTTTTGGCTTTCTGTAGCAGAAACAAAATTACTAATTTTTGTGTGCTTATTTAAATATATTGATTTGAGAGAAAGAGAGAGAGGGAGAGAAAGAGAAACATTGATTTGTTGTTCCACTTATTTCTGTGTTCATAGGTTGACTCTTGTATGTGCCTTGACTGGGAATTGAACCTGCAACCTTGACGTATCAGGATGTTGCTCTAACCACCTGAGCTACCCAGCTAGGACAAAATTACTGGTTTTTAATACTCACCTTTTCCCTTAAAAAAGCCAAATAACATTTCAACTAATTTCCAAACTGATTTTAAAATAAAAATGTAAGTTAGTGTTTGAAGGAACATTTTAATAATATACGTGATATCTAACATTTATTTGGAAACATCCAAAAGGTTACTTGTCCACAATCAATCTTCCACTCCCCATGAGAACTTTGGCCATATTTGTTTTTATTTAAATATAGTCTGCTTCTCTACATCTTATGCATCCTTATTTATTATTTTATTGCATTCATATTTTTATAAGATGCAAATCTAATAATTTGCATTCAATCAGAAATCATCTTAGTAATTTCACTTATTGATCAGTAAATAAGTGATTTGTTTGAAGTCATTCATCTGATCAATACTTTATAAACTTGAGACACATTGGTCTTCAGATAATGTCTTTCAATCTGTGGTTTCAGCGGGTAACTTTTAAAAATCTTTCTTTCTAGAGGGTGTCAATGCTGACAGCATCAAAAAAGCCTCAGAACAACTGAACAGCCGGTGGAATGAGTTCTGCCAATTGTTAAGTGAGAGACTTAACTGGCTGGATTATCAGAACAACATCATCACTTTCTATAATCAGCTACAGCAATTGGAGCACATGACAACTACTGCTGACAACTGGTTGAAAACCCAACCTATCACCATCTCAGAGCCCACAGTAATTAAAAGCCAGTTAAAAATCTGTAAGGTAAGATTCTTTCCTTCTATTTGGAACATAAGAAATAGGGATTTCTTATCAATTTCCAGAAGAATAGAAAAATATTTAATAAAGTTGTCCTATTAAGGATTTAGTTAAACATAGTAAAGATAAAAGTGCAAGCAAAAAAAATCATTTCAAATGCATATATTCACTTTTATTTTCATATTTTTATCTATTTTTTTTCAATGACAGATGTGCCAGTTGGGTACTATACTCATTGGGGGGGATCACTTTGTAAACTATATAAAGAAAATCGGTTTGAATAGATGATGCATGGTTGCCTGAATCTTTTAAAAAGTGTCTTTAGAGTGGTTGCACATGACTCATTGATTCTGTCAGTTTGTAAAATGGTCAGGCAGTTTTGGAGTATTGAACCACATATATCCAATAATACATACCCCATAATTTGGAGGTTTTCTTATGACAGCACATATACTCAGAGCAAAATCCAGTCATGTACCAAAAAAGTGGCAGAGGTCCACTGCTGGTGAAAGCTCTCCTCTTGCCTTGCAGACAGCTGCCTTTTTGCCATGCCATGCGGACTTTCCTCAGTGCATGTGCATAGAAGGAGAGAGACAAGTATTTTTCTCTTGTTCGTATAAAGCCACTAATCCCATCAGATAGGACACCACACTTATGACCTCATTTAAATGTCCTCTAAAAGCACTATTACCAAATAAAATCACATGTGGGTTAGAGCATCAACTTATAAATTTGGGAGGATATAACTCGGTCCATGGCATTCTGACCCTTCCCCCCTATTCATGTTCCTCTCACCTGCTGGGAGCCCCAAAGGTCCAAATGCCAGAACTTATTCCAGCATCACCTCTAACATCTAAGGTCCAAAGTCTCATCTAAATGTCATTTAAATCAGATGCGGGTGAGACTCAAGGTATGATTCATCCTGAGAGAAAATTATTTTCCTGTGAACCTATGAAACCAGAAAACTTATGTGCTTCCATAATGCTATGGTGGGGCAGGCAGAAGATAGACATTCCCTTTCCAAAAGGAGGAAAAATAGGGAAGAAGGAATGTTTGATAGGTCCTAAGAAAGTCTAAAAACTAGCAAGGCAGATCCCATTGGATTTGGAGGCTCAATAATAATCCTCTTTGGCCTATTCCTTCCCTTCCCGTCCTGCTGGGGCGTGGTTCTACCTTCAGGACCCACTGGGGCAGCAGTCAGTTAAGTTTTGGGAAAATTGGAGTGAGCATTCATTGATCCTGATTTCATGATGTTTACCTAAAGTAGGGGAAAGCTATATATATATGTATGCCTAAGTGACCGAACAACCCAACGACTGGTCACTATGACATGCATTGACCACCATGGGCAGATGCTCAATGCAGGAGCTGCCCCTAGTAGTCAGTGTACTTCCACAGCCAACCTCCCGGGGCCATGGGGAGGGCCTGGGCGAAACGGCTCTGATGGCCGGCCTGGCTGAGGGACCCCACCAGTGCACGAATTCTTGCACTGGAACTCTAGTGCCTTAAATAAAGGTACACAGTTCTGAGAGAATGTCTAACTGGGAAAACCTGACTTAGAGCAACCAAGGGCAGCTTCCTTGAGGCCAGTACATTTAAGTAAAGGCTTTAAGGACGAGTCAAAATTAAGTAAGGATAGCTGGGCAAGATGCTTCAGGCAGAAGAAACATGGTGGGAGGGAGCAATAAGGACCAAGGAACTGAAAGAAGATCTGTAGCATTCTGACATTTCTGGGCATGGAGGGGCAGGGGTATGAGATAAAAGGTGGAGGCAAAAACGAGGAGAGAGAGCAAGGACTCATAGGGCATGTTAGGACCTTGGTCTTTATCTGAAGAGCAAATGGTGATCATTAGAAGTTGTATATTTTACATATTCTCTGGAGGTTAGGGAAGTCATCCTAAGTGAAATCATTTCTTTTTCTAAATTCAGCCATAAAGTTTCTAATGACACAAGTCTATTCCTCTTCATCACCCCTTACTTGTCCACTCTGCCCCATTGATTTCTATTAATTTGATGAATCACCTTAGGTACAATATTTAGCAAGATAAGCTCAATGTCATTTACACAACAGTTAAAATTATACTGTTTGGCTGTGATTAATGATAGATAAATTGTTCCATCCTGTTTATCAATGTGTTCTGTTATTTGGGGATTTTTTTTAAAGGTTAGAGTGCAGATTTAGCTCAAAATCTAATACTTGCCAGAACTGGTTCTTAATATGTTACTGGTTAGAGAGCCCTTCGGGAACTGGAAGAAATCCATGGATCTTTTCCTGAGGAAAAAAAAAATTCCTCAGATAAACATACAATTTTAAAGGATAAACAGACTCTGGTTTGATGCCTTACTCTGGAGGACCAAGCACACTAAGGTCCTTTTATGGAAAAATGAGTAATTTGTTAACATCTTTTGAATGTTAACTACTTAAGGTCAGAATGAGCTCTCCTATGATTTACTCTTGGAACTTTAAGGCCTTAACTGAACATTTGCGCAAATGTTTAATTTGTTTCAAAGTCCTCTTTGTTTTTTAGAACACACTTTACTGTACTGTATGCTCCTTCTATAGCCCCCTAAATGGGAAGAATGACAGTCCTCCATCTGGCCAAATGTAAATCAGTTTCTTAAATGATTCACATCAGATGTCAGTGCTGCCACGTTCAAGTGCATGTCTGTAATTCTATACCACATTTTACTTCCTATTGTATTCTTCCTTTGTGGATATGCACCTACCTTCTAGGTTTTAACTAAGAGGTTTTATGTTTGAAAGGGAGAGATAGGCTCCTCATTTATCTAAATGTCTCTCATCTTCAGCTAACAAAAGTATTTCATTGTCAGAGATCATCCTACCTGAATCCAGACACCCTATCTAATAAAAGAGAAACATGGTAATTAGCATACGACCACTACCCTTCCCATTGGCTAATCAGGGCGATATGCAAATTAATTGCCAGCCAAGATGGCAGCCTGCAGCCAGGAAGCTTGAAACTAACATGAGGCCTGCTTGCTTCGGTGACGGAGGAAACAAACGTTCCCCGCCTACCTTGCCAGCCTCTGAGCCTACAGTTTGAAACATTGTAACAAATATAGAAGCTAAACAAAACCCCAGAAACCTGCTTTGAGCCAGTCGGGATCTCAGAGCTGGAGTTATACATTGTTTCAATTATAGAACCTAAACAAACCAGATACCTGCTTTCAGCAGCGGAGGCCTAAGAGCTGGAGCCTCAGAGCTAAAGCTGGCCCAGAATTAAAAAAAAAAAAGAATAAAAGGAGCAGTTGGGAGCTTTAGCCCTCAGCCCCTCACCCAGACTGGCCAGGCACCCCAGTGGGGACCCCCACCCTGAAGGGGGTGTGACCAGCTGCAAATAGCCATCATCCCCTCAGGCTGGCCAGGTGCCCCAGTGGGGGTCCCCACCCTGATCCAGGACACCCTTGAGGGCAAACCAGCCAGCCCCACCCATGCACCAGGCCTCTATCCTATATAGTAAAAGGGTAATATGCCTCCTGGCACCGGGATCAGCATGACAGGGGGCAGCGCCCAAACCCCCTGATCGCCCTGGGGCTCTGTGTGTGACAGGGGACGGAGCCACAACCTCCCTATCCGCCCTGCTCTGTTCTTGACAGGGAAAGGCGCCCCAACCTCCTGATCAGCTCTGCTCTGTGCCTGATACAGGGGAGCTCCCCAACCCCCTGATCGGCCCTGCTCTGTGTGTGACAGGGTGTGGTGCCCCAACCCGCCCCCCACAGGCCCTGCTCTGTGAGTGATGGGGTAGAGCCATAACCTCCCCATCGGCCCTGCCCTGATTGTGACAGTGGCGGCGCCCCAACCCCCTGATCGGCCCTGCTCTGTGGGTGATAGAGGGTGGCGCCACAACACCCCCCCCCCACAGGCCCTGCTCTGTGTGTGATGGGGTAGAGCCATAACCTCCCCATCGACCCTGCCCTGAGTGTGATAGTGGCGGCGCCCCAACCCCCTGATCCGCCCTGCTCTGTGTGACGTGGTGGTGCCCCAACTCCCCTATCGGCCCTACTCTGTGAGTGACAGGGGGGAGCTCCTCAACCCCCTGATGGGCCCTGCTCTATGCATGACAGGGGGGAGCTCCCCAACCCCCTGATCGACCCTGCTCCGTGCGTGACAGTGGGGAGCTCCCCAATCCTCTGATCAACCCTGCTCTGTGCGTGACAGGGGGCAGTGCCCCAACCCCTGGATTGACACTGCTCTGTGCATGACAGGGGGTGGCGCCGCAACCTCCCCATCGACCCTGCCTTGAGTGTGACAGGGGCGGTGCCCCAACCCCCCAATCGGCCCTACCCTGAGCGTGACTGAGGGTGGCATCGCAACCTCCCGATCCTCCCTGCTCTGTGCATGACGGGGGGCGGCGCCCCAACTCCCCAATTGGCCCTGCTCTGAGCCCGACCAGGGTCTCCACCTAGGGATTGGGCCTGCCCTCTGCTACCCGGGAGCAGGCCTAAGCCAGCAGGGCGTTATGTCCCGAGGGGTCCCAGACTGCGAGAGGGCACAGGCCAGGCTGAGGGACCCCCCCTCCCCCCCAAGTGCACAAATTTTTGTGCACCGGGCCTCTAGTTCTATATAATAAAAGCCTAATATGCTAAGTGTCCAGTCATTGGGTCGTCTGTTCAACCAGTCAAAGTGTAATATGCTAATGATATGCTAAGGCCGCTTAACCACTCGCTATGATGTGCACTAACCACCAGGGGACAGACACTCTGACTGGTAAAGTTAGCTTGCTGATGAGGTCTAGCAGATTGGGACTAAGTCAGATTGGCCATACACTCCCTGTATCCTCCTGCGGCCCCTCCCTGGCTGGCCAACCTCTCAAGTAGCCTCCCTGGCACCAATCATGCACCGGTGGGGTCCCTCGGCCTGGCCTGTGTCCTCTCACAATCCAGGACCCCTCAGGGGTTGTTATAGAGCCAGTTTTGGCCTGATCCTGCAGGCCAGCTCGAGGGACCCCACTGGTGCACAAATTTGTGTACCAGGCCTCTAGTACTGTTATAAACACATACCAACATTCCTCTGAAAGTTATCTTTATACTAGAGGCCTGGTGCAGAAATCCATGCACAGGTAGGGTTCCTAGACCTGGCCGGTGATTAGGGCCAATTGGGGCTTTCCAGCTGTCAGCCAGGGCCTTCCTTCCCTGGCTGCCAGCTGGGGCCTTCCTTTGTTGCATGCCGCCCCCTGGTGATCAATGCATGTCATAGTGAGCAATTGAACTCCTGGTCTCCCAGTGGAACTCCTGAGGAGACACTTTGCATATTAGCCTTTTATACATATAGATCTTCTGAAATTGGACCGTTGACATTGCCTATTAGGTAGTCTTGCTACATTGTTTGACAAATGTAGCTTATTTGTACCTAACACAAAAGTTATTCTCTCCAAAACACTACTAATGCATCCAGAAGTAACAACTTTTCTTTTTTCACTTTTCATTTTGATATCCAGGAAGCTCAGTGTTATATTTAGTTCATAATTACTGTAATACTTTCAATTTTCCTCTCCAACTAATTGGTTTCTGATCCAGTTTTTAATTTTTAATTATCCTGTCTTTTACAATTTAAATGGTAAAAAAATCCTGAAGTGCTTTTTACTAAAGGTAGCATAGGAATTAATTATATGTAAATGACCATGGTAATAGTACTTTTAAAAAGAATTTTAAAATTTGTTTGAGTTTAATTTATATATGTATCAGATACATATGAATTACTACTTCACTGAAAACAAAAGAGTGTGAAAACATTTATATCAACAACAGCACTCTTCAAAGGAAATATAATGCAAGTCATAAATTTGAGCCATATTGTAATTTCAAATGTTCTAGAAATGACATTCAAAAAGGAAAAAGAAACAGGTAAGTGAATTTCAATAATGCATTTTTTTAACCTGGTGTATAAAAATATTATCATTACATGATTTAATAATATTTAAAACTGTTTATGAGAGTTTGTATTTGTATATTTTTATTCCAAGTCTTCAAAATTATGTTTTACAATGACAGCACATCTCTATGTGGACTGAGCACAGTTCAGGTACTCAGTAACCACATGTGACTAGTGACTACACTATGTGACAGCAGAGCAGACTATCCAGATGATTTCATCTTTCACATCAGGGTACTCTTGAAAGTGAAAGGGCTGGTATTAATAACTATGCCAGGACTACAAGAGAAAAGCAGTCACCCTAAATAAAACAGCCATAACTGCCTGTTTATTCAGGAGAAGTAATGAGACCATACAGAGGATACATAATTATAGACTTGAATATGTGTGTATATATGTTAATATTGCATCAATTTGTAATAGCTGCAATATTGATATATAAGCATATCTTTGTAATTTAATACAGTATGCATGTATGTAAATATATGCAGATATGTATAAGTTATCTATACAAATGAATTTAAAGAAACAAATATTGTTCACGAAATGAACTTAGAGTTTGAAGCAAAGACACACAATTTTGAGATAAGAGGAACATGCATGTTTAATTTCTGGAAAGAGTATAAGGTCATTCATAGTACTTTTCACCTGTACACATTCATACCCATTAATGCTCTGATGTCATTTTACAATTTAATGGTACTTATATATGATAATATCTATTGAACGAAGAGCCCAGGTATTAAATTGATGACCTGTGCTAGAGGCTTGCCTAAGCCATCATGGATGTTTCTTATCAATTTTTTGATAAGGGTATTAAGCTAAGCTTGCATCAGTGCCTTTTAACACCTTCCTTTGCAAAATGTGATGCTTGCAAAGGCAAATATTATTTAATAATCTAAATTATTTTACAGGATGAAGTCAACCGGCTGTCAGCTCTTCAGCCTCAAATTGAGCGATTAAAAATCCAAAGCATAGCCCTGAAAGAGAAAGGACAAGGGCCAATGTTCCTGGATGCAGACTTTGTGGCCTTTACAAATCATTTTAACCAAGTCTTTGCTGATGTGCAGGCCAGAGAAAAAGAGCTACAGAAAAGTAAGTAAAAATACTTAACATGGCTAACTGGATATTTTACAAGTTAGTTGTTAATCTGGAAAATAAATGAACTAACATGAAAGAAGAATTTTGATCAAAAGAACCACCTTCCCTACAACCTGTAGTAACAAGTAATTAAGTACTGTTGTTGGAAAATATATGTATGTTTCAATTTCTCTCCCCCTCCCCCATAATAATTTAATGACTGTGAGGAATAAATAGCATTTGTTTTATAAAGGCATAACTTCTCCTTTACAGGTTGCAACTTTTACAATCAAACAAGTTTATTTTAACATTGAAAGAAATAAAAGATTATTTGAAGCCCTGTCAATGGGTTATCATTAAATCCATTTTGCTTTACATATAGGACTAGAGGCCCGATGCACGAAATTCATGCAAGAGTAGGCCTTTGAGCCCTGGCTGCCTCGGCCCTCACAGCCCTGGCTGCCTTGGCTGCCTCAGCCTGACTTCATCTGGAAGGTCATCCAGATGGTCGTTCCACTGTTCAGCCATTCAGTTGATTTTCATAATGCACTTTTATTATTATAGATATTTAGCTGAGCATCGTATTAGTACTTTTGTTGAATTATATGAAGAATAGAGGCCCGGTGCATGAAATTCGTGCATGAGGGGGGGATGTCCCTCAGCCCAGCCTGCACCCTCTCCAATCTGGGACCCCTTGGGGTATATCCAAATGCTGGCTCCTAACCACTTGCCTGCCTGCCAGCCTGATCACCCCCTAACTGCTCCCCTGCCAGCTGATTGCCCCCAACTGCCCTCCCCAGCTGGCCCGATCACCCCCAACTGCCCTCCCCTGCAGGCCTGGTCCCCCTCCCCCCCAACTGACATCCCCTGCAGGCTTTGTCGCCCCCAACTGCCCTCCCCTGTAGGATTATTATAGATGTAGCATACATGTGGCAACTGAAACTCAGCAAAGAACAAATCATTCTTTGGGCTGCATTTTACTATTGGTTTACTTTAACTATAAAATATCATTTTTCTCATTTAAAGATAAGATATAAGAATGAAATAGTTGTGCAAATGCCTACCATATGACTAGCAAATTTTTCAGGATATCTCTTTTGTCTCTTACCAATTTGCTCTTGTAATATTAATACATAGTGTCTGGTCCAAAATATCTATACTCATCAGCTTACTTTTTAAGGCAAAAATTCCTTTGACGGACTGGTTTATAAGCACTTTTAATGATTAGTGAGTTTTTGGTGCCCATACACATACATACATATGTATATGTACACAGATATAGGATTATAGAATAAAATTGGATTTTAAGGTATTACAATAAAATATTTTTAAAATGTCTTCCCTAAATATGTTATGACAAGTACAAGAACATATTTGTTTTCTACTAAAACTGTAATTAGTTAGAAAACACTTCTTAAAATTGCCTTTCATTGTAAATAACCAAAGAATTTACCACATAACATTTCTACAATCAGTACAGTGCTATATATGAAGCTTTCCCCATTGTGCTAGATTTTTATTTTTGTTTTTGATGAAATCGTGGGAAGAACTGAATGAAATGAAAGATAAATGCACAATTTTTTTTCTTTTATTTCAAAGTCCTTTTTGCTGAGGGTTTTATTTTTCTGATAGGGAAAGAGGTAATACAACTTGACAATAGTGTCAGCTCCCTCTGGTGGATTTCAATATACTTGTTGCTGAGCCTCTATAAAAGCAATTGGGGAAGATTGTGAGTGTTCTAAAGTTTTAAACATTGACCTATTTAGCAATCATGAATTTTTATTTTCATAAGTCCATAAACCTCCCTTAAATGGTTATGCTGTCACTGGTAAGAAAAAGAGGCTTATTCACTGAAATTATTTTATTTTACATGTACCTATTAATTATATTAAGGTTCAAAATTTTTTCTGTTTATTTTAAAGACTAGGGGCCCAGTACATGAATCTGTGCACCTTGAAAGGAACTACGGGCTGCGAGGCTGCAGTGGGCACAGGGGCGGGTCTCGGTCTATCCTCCATGTCCCCACCCGGCCCCTCCCACTGTAGCCCCTGGTCCCCTGTCTGCCTGCAGCTCTATTCCTGCTGACAGTGCTGGCCCTGCTCACACCCATTGATGGCCCTGAGCAATTGGGGCCAGCGCCACCAGCAGGTGCAAGCGGCAGCTGCTTCCCTGATTGCCCCTCAGGAGCAGGGGGAGGTGGAGAAGCCCTCAGCGGAGATTGGGGCCAGCAGCAGCCACTCGCACCTGCTGATGGGGCCAAGTGATTGGGACCGGTTGCAAGTGGTGGCTCCGGTGCCAGCAGTGGGTATAAGCCAGGCCAGTGCTGTCAGCAGGTGCAAGTACCAGGCAGGACCGCAGCATGCAGGAGCAAAGAATTTTCAGTAACCACTAGTGTCTCGCCCCGATGACAGTGACGGGCACCCTGCCTTGGTCTGGCACCCCTGCTCACCTGTTCCACCATCCCACCATTGCTGACACTCACCATGTTTCATGTGCGCCCCCTGGTGGTCAGTGCACATCATAGCGACTGGTTGTTTGGTTGTTCAGTTGTTCCACTGTTCATTCTATTTGCATATTAGTCTTTTATTGTATAGGATGTTCAGAATATTGATTTTTCATAACTGAAATTCAACTGATACTACAACATAAATATATAGGAGTATATACTCTTTATTCTCCCAGCAATTAATATACCCATCCATATTATTTTTTTTCTTTTTTAAAAAAATCTTTATTGAGAGTATTATAGATGCCCCCTCCCCTCGACTCCTCTCCTTCACTGGGGTCCCACTATGCCCCAGGCCTTTACTACCCTATTGTTTGTGTCCATAGGTAATGCATATATGTATGTAAGTCCTTTAGTTAATCTCTCCCCCTCCTCTGCTCTGAGATTTATCAGTCTACTCCGTGTTTCCATACCTCTGGTGTTATTTTATTCATCGGTTTATTTTGTTCATTAGATTTCTTGTTCATTTATTTTGATTTTTAGATTCAATTGTTGGTAGATATGTATTTATTACCATTTTATTGTTCATATTTTTGATATATATATTTTTTATTCTTCTTACTAACTGCTTTTCTCTTGCTTCCTTTAAGATTCTCTCTTTGTCTTTAACATTTGGCATTTTCATTATGATGTGTCTTGGGGTGGGCCTCTTTGAGCTCCTCTTGTTTGGGACTCTATGTGTTTCCTGGACTTGTAAGTCTATTTCTTTCACAAGGTAGGAAAAGTTTTCTTTCATTATTTCTTCAAATATGTTTTCAATATCTTATTCTTTCTCTTCCTTCTGGCACCCCTAAAATGTGAATGTTGGTATGCTTGAAGTTGTTCCAGAGGCTCCGTAAACTATTTTCATATTTTTGGATTCTTATTTCTTTTTGCTCTTCTGATTATGTGGGGTTTTTGTTGTTGTTGTTGTTGTTGTTTTTGCTTCATATTTCAAATCGATTTGGTTCTCAGAATTCTCTATTCTACTGTTGAATCGCTATAAATTATTCTTTGTTTTGGTTAGTGTATGCTTAATTTTTGACAGTCCTTCTTCATGTCTTTTATATTCTCACTAAAGTTCATGAAATTCTCACCAAGATCCTTGAAATTCTTACTAAATTCAACTGATAGGTTGAAGCCTGAAGCTTTCATTAAGATCCTTGAGCATCCTTATGACCATTGTTTTGAACTCTGTATCTAGTAGTTTGCTTGCTTCCATTTCATTTAGTTCTTTTTCTGGATATTTCTTCTGTTCTTTCATTTGCGACATGTTTCTACAGGGGAGGTCTTAGAATAGGAACAATGAACCCTATGAGCACCCTTGTCTGGTAGAAAGCTGCACATGACTTCTTGCTCTGATGCCAGATAATCCTGTTCCTCCCCATATGTCCCTGGATCCCCCCAAGCTGTTGCCCCAGCACTGGAGCTCAAAGGGATTGAGTCTGAGTAAGTTCATGCACCAGCCCTTAAGAGGAACTGCCTGGGTCTTAAGCAGCCTCCCTGTCACATAGCCACTATCCCTACTGGTTTTTACAACCTATTACAGGGTCTTCTCTTCCTGGCACTGGAAGACTGGGCTGAGTTGTCTGTTGTGGGGCTGGGCCCCTTGCTCCTCACGGGAGGCCTCCACAGCCAAGATATCCTTCCTTATTAAAAAAAATCTACATGTTGGTGTCGAACCAGCCCATACCATGCCTCTACCCCTCCTACCAGTCTTGGTGTGCTTTCTTCTTTAATTCTCTAGTAGTAGGACTTTCATTCAGTGAAATTTCAGGTGGTCCTGAATGATGGTTGTTCTGTATTTTAATTGTAATTTTGATGTGGTTGTGGGAGGCAGTGAGTACCAGTGTTTACCTACATTGCCATCTTTGTTCTCCTGTATTTCTTCTTTTTATCTTCCATACATATGGTTATTTATAAAAACATTCACATTTTTCTCCATTTATCTCTAAATAAAAATGTCTTCCCTTCTACTTTATTTACCAAAACATTGTTAATAATTTTACTCTTATAAAACTTGTCTTATATAATTAATAACCAATTAAATATGAATTACATGTGAATTACAAATTCTATACTTTATATATGTATATATAATTTACATTATGTGTTACATATTATTTAATTTCCTCTTTACTTTTTTTCTTTGCTGCTGTTCTCATAATAAAAGAAAACCTTGGGAGGAGGACTGGAGCAGGCTGAAAGAGGTTAATGGAGGAAAAGAAGGACCTATGTAATACTTTCAACAGTAGGGGTTTAATAAAATAGGTTTACAGTTGTAATATAAATAAATAAAACAATTATTAATAAGTAATAATATAAAAGTAAACTGTTTCATGTACTCACAACTATAAACCTACTTTTGCCCACCCTGTATATTCAAATATAAGAAGAATTTTAAAAAAGAAGGAGAAAGAAAACCCTTGACTTTTTAAGTATACTTTGAGTGGTTAAAATTGGTATTAGGAATTGATGGTAGATATCTGGCAAAAATGATATTGAGAAAATAATATTAAAAGATAAAATGCATCCTATATTCATAGTTATTTTTAGTCTACAAAGAAATTTTTAATAGATTATCTTTCTTGGTCTTTAGAGGGGATCCCTTTGAGAACATGTTTTATTATATTCCCATGTCACAAGTAAATGTACAGTAAGCATGTCAGACTCATGGCCGATGGGCCACATGCCTCGTTTGACATGTTTGATGTACAGGACTGGGCAAATGTAGGTTTACAGTTGTTGTATGGGAAATAACACAATAATTAATAAGTAATAAAATAGTAAACTCTGTTTTGCATCTCACAACTGTAAACCTATTTATTTCTACCTCTGTATATATGAGTGCTCGCTTCGGCAGCACATATACTACCTCTGTATATATGATAATATATACTGTAGCACAACTGCTTTTATTTATTTATTTTTTACCTCTTAACATAATCTCATGTATATCAGAAAATACAGCACTTAATTCCACATATGACTTTTTAAAAATTATTAAATGATTTTGCCTGTCTCTCCTTTGCTCTTCTTTTTCTCTTTTTTTTTTTCCTGAGGTCTCCCTCTCTTTTAAGTCAATTGGATAAACAGAGGAGATTTTTAAACAAAAGTCACAGATACTTTTTTTCATACTTCTCCACTACAATTTTAGATGTCAATTGACCATACTTTGTCATTTCCATCCTTTATATAGCTGTACTGAAGGGCTTCAAGTTAAACAGTAATGCACATGAATGGCCCTCAAAATCTGCTTTCCCAATAATTCACAACAATGCTTTCAAAACTACAGTCATTTACATTAAATTTAATTGTATAAAATGTATTTCACTAATCATAAACATTAAAAAGGAATCTATATTTTTAGGTCATGCTTTAGTAATAGAATAGTAAAATATTCATAAGAATATTTTGTGATGAATATCATCTATAATAATAAAAGCATAATATGGTAATTAGACTGGATATCCTTCCTTCTGGACAAAGCCACGGGGGGGGGGGGGGCGGCAGGTGGGGGCCAAGACAGAGGTGGCTGCTGCCGTGGCAGGGGCCAAGGCCCTTGCAGGAATTTCATGCATTGGACCTCTAGTATATTTATAATCAGTATATGGATAAATGTTGAATCCTCAGGCCACTTTTTTATGGACTGAGGATGGGCCAAATGGTATCAGTAGAACTCCTCTGATCTTTTAAGCTGGTAGGTTATTAAATTGGGTATGTTTATTGTCTTTCTACTGTCAGTAAAGGCAATATTATCAGTTGGATTATTAATCTTGATTTCTACATAAAATGAAGAAAATGAATTTCTTTAGATGGAGCAGGACTAGTTCTGCTCCTACATTAGGATCAAAGGGGTGCATCCACAAACATTTCATTGACTGGTAGGTAGAGTGGCTCATATTGAGTTTACTCTTTAGTGCATTTGGCTTCTGCACCAGACTTGTCTTTCTTTTTAATCTGAAACAGAATCGGAAGATCTTCATGAGTATTCTCAAGTATTTCTGATTTATTTATTACTTTTTAAACTTTATTTTATTGTTGACAGTATTACAGATGTCAGTATTAAATGAAATATTACAGTATTAAATAGATAAACTATGTGGTTTATAATCACTGTTCAGCTACTACAAGATAAATCATGTTGGCTAATGAATATTTTTTTTTATATCTAGAGGGGAAAATAGATGAGTAAATGTATCCTTCATTTGAATTGGAGATTATAAACAAGTATCATATATTTTATCTGCAGCCTAGACCTACCCTCTGAATTTATTTATTATTTTTGTTTGTTAATCCTCACCCAAGGATATTTTTTCCATTGATTTATAGAGTGGAAGGGAGGGAGGGAGGGAGGGAGGGAGGGAGGGAGGGAGGGAGAGAGAGAGAGAGAGAGAGAGAGAGAGAGAGAGAGAGAGAAAGAGAAAATATGATGCGAGAGAAACATATAGATTTGTTGCCTCATGAAGGTACCCGTGACAAGGAATTGAACCCATGACCCTCAGGTCTGAGGGCAGATGCTGTAACCATTGAGGACCAGGTCAGGGCTGGATTTATATGTCTACTTCCTTAATGTTTCTATTTTGATGTCTCAGGGTATCGCAAATCCATTACATCCCAGTAAACTTGTAGTGGGAAACTCCATAGCCAACAACCATTTCCTCATTGGCCCCTCCAATATCAGAGAAAAGAATCAACATCTATGGAGTTGCGTAATCAAGAACCTCAGAATCATCCTTGATATTCTGTCCATCGCCCACACTCTCTCCCATTTAATCACCAAGCCTATGCATTGTAAAAAATTCTTTATTGTTGAAAGTATTACATATGTCCCCTTTTTGCTCCATTGTCCTCTTCCAGCCTGACCCACAGCTTCTGCCTTCACCACCCTCCATTGTCTGTATCCATGTGCACTTGAGAAGAATGTATATTCTGTAGCTTTGGGGTGAAATGTTCTAAAAATGTCAATTAGTTCCATCTGATGTAGTGAGTCATTTAGGATTGCTGATTTTATTGTCTGGAAGATTTATCCAGTGATGTCAGTGGTGAATTAAAGTCCTTTCCCTACTATGATTGTATTAATGTCAATTTCTCCCTTGATATCTTCAAGACGTTTTTTTTTTTTCTTCTTTGTATTGGGTGTTCCTGTTCCTGCATATATGTTGACCAAAGTTATAGCCTCTTTTTGTATTCATTCCTTTAGTATTATGTAGTGGCCTTCCTTACCTTTTGCTATGGCCTTCACTTTGAGGTCTGTTTTATCAGATATAAGTCTTGCTACCCCAGCTTTTTTATTCACTTTCATCTGCCAGAAAAAATTTTTCTATCCTTTCACTTTCAATTTGTGTGAGTCCTATGTTCTGAGGTGAGTCTCTTGTAGATACCAGATATATGGGTCATGTTTTTTTTTAATGTATTTTATTGATTTTTTACAGAGAGGAAGGGAGAGGGATAGAGAGTTAGAAACATTGATAAGAGAGAAACATTGATTAGCTGCCTCTTGCACACCACCTACTGGGGATGTTCCCGCAACCAAGGTACATGCCCTTGACCGGAATCGTACCTGGGACCCTTGAGCCCACAGGCTGACGCTCTATCCACTGAGCAAAACCGGTTAGGGCTGGATCATGATTCCTTATCCATTCAGCCAACCTATGTCTTTTTATTAAAGCATTTAATCCATTTACATTTAAGGTTATTATAGACTAGAGGCCTAATGCACGAAGATTCCTGCAAAAATGGGCCTTTCTTCTGCTGGTTGCCAGCAGTGCCTTTGCTCTGGCCAGAGCCCCTTTCTGCCTTCGCTTGGAGTCGCCTTTCTGCATTCCCATACTGCTCAGAGGCCCAGAGCAGCTGGGGCGGTGCAGAAAGCCTGTGTCATCACCATGGCGAAGGCACAAGCGTACTGCCCTGTCCCTGGCTGCTTGGCACCTGGATATGCAAATTGATGCACCATCATTGTTGGGTTAATTTGCATACTCACTCTTGATTGGCTGGTGGGCTTCACGAAGGTACGGTCAATTTGCATATTTCTCTTTTATTAGTGTAGATAGGTACTTGTATGTTGCCATTTTTATTCTTTATGCCTGTGTTCCTTCTTCCTTTTCTATTTCTTCCTTTCACAACAGTCCCTTTTAGCATTTCTTGCATTGCTGGCTTGGTGGTAATAAACTCCTTTAGCCTTTTTTTGTGTGTGTAAAGCTCCTGATTTCCCCTTCACTTTTGAATGATAGCCCTGCTGGATAAAGTATTCTTGGATTCAGTCCCTTGCTTTGCAACACTTTGTATACTTCATTCCATTCCCTTTTGGCCTGATGTGTTTCTGTTGAAAAATCATTTCATAGTCTAATGGGAGATCCCTTGTAGGTAACTTTCTGTCTCTTGCAGTCCTTAAGATTTTTTCTTTGTTGTTAATGTTTGCCATTGTAATTACTACGCGTCTTTGTGTGGATCTTTTGGGTTCATCTTGTTTGGGACTCTCTGTGCTTGCATGACTCTTTCCCAAATTAGGGAAGTTTTCTGTCATTTCTTCAAATAGGTTTTCTATTACTTTCTCCGCTTCTTTTCCTTCTGGCACTCCTATTATGGGGCTATTGCTTCATTTCATGTTGTCCAAAATCTCCCTTAAATTCTCCTCTTGGTTTTTATTTTATTTTATTTTTTTACAATTGCTGTTCAGATTGGGTGTTTTCCTACCGTGTCTTGTAACTTGCCGATTTGGTCCTCCACTTTTTCTTGCCTACTGTTGAAACCTTCCATTGTGTTCTTTATTGCAGCTATGTCATTCTTCATTTCCTCTTGACTCTTACATATGTTGATGGATTTCTCCTTGAGATGGTTGAGCATGTTTATAACCATTACTCTGAATTTTTTTCTGACATATTGCTAGCCTCTATTTTATTTAGTTGCATTTCTGGTGATTTCTCCTTTTCTTTCCTTTGGGGATTATATCTTTGTCTCCCCATATTTGTTGCCTCTTTCTGGCCCTGGACACACTTCTTAGGGTCTGATAGGTTGAAGCCCTTAGCAGTCCATTGGTCTGGGACTCATCATCCCAGAGGTTGGGTCTGCCTTGAGTCTCACTCCTTTATTGCTTCTGTTGTACCCCCTTCTCCCACAAATCTAGTCCCTCCTTTGTCTGTTTCAGATGCTTGGTGTCCACAGGTGTGTGTGCACAGTTCCTCTGGTGTGCAACTCCCTGTGAGGGCCCGGAGCCCTCTGGCATGCATTGGCTGTGTGGCCCCAGCAGGGTGGTGCTCTAGGTCCCTCTGGAAGCACACTTGCAGCTCAGTACTGTGACCCATGGTTGGGCACACCAGGAGACACCTGCATCACAGTCCCAGGGCCCAGGACAGTACATGGGCTAGTGGCTCCAAGTTGCAATGGCAGCATTGTCCTTGGGCCCAGGGTGGGGCGCATGCTGGGTGGCTCTGGGTCTCCACAGAAGCAGGGTCCTGGGGCCCAGAGCAGGAATGGGGCATGGATTCCCCCTAGCTTGCATTTGCAGCATGGGATCCTGGAGTGCAGGATCCTGGGACACACTTTCCAGGCAGGTGGGAAAGAAGGCACAGCATGGGAGGTCTCTCTGGCATACTCTCACTGCAGATGTCTGAGAGCCTGTGGGAAGGTACCACACCACTCACTGTCAAGGCACAGTGGTGGTCCCATGTGGGTTATGGATTGTAAAAAACTCCCTGCACAAGTCTGGGATGGTGTCAAAGGCCACTCTGGGTGTTGGTGTGCCTGTGCTCCTGGCCATCATTGCTTCCCTCTACAAGATCAAGCCTATGCATTTTTATCCCCTAAATAGCTCTCACATCCAAACTTCTTTTCATATTCATTGCTGTCATAGTTGTCCAATCTACTGTGGTTTCTTGTCTGGATCACTAATTTGTCTCCTCACATCCATTCTTGACATGGAGCAATCTATTTTCTACATTTCAGCCATAACAATTTTTCTTAAAGGAAACCTAACCATGCCACCTTTTTTATGTGTAAAACATTTAATAATTTATTATTATTATTATTTAACCTTGATTTTGTTTCTTTTTTATTATTGTCTAAAGTTTTACTTATGTCTTCTTTTTCCCCAATTGACTTAAGTTAAATGTGCCTAAAAAGCCCTTCCTAATAATAGTATTGCTTACCTCCAGTTACAGCCTCGTTCAGGCTTGTTTTTTCTCTATATCATATTGACCTTTCATTTCCAGAAGATGACATGATATTCCCCACCTTAGAGCCTGTGTATGTTCTCTTCGAAGTCCTGAAATAACTAATTCTTATTGCTTCATATCTTTGCTCAAAAGTTAATCCTTATGAGTTCCCAGTCTATAGCTTATGCTCCTATTATGTCTTGTCGTAGCATTCTCTATTTCCCTTTTATAAAATTAATTCCAATTTGATAAAAACTATATTAGAATATTATCTGGCTCTATGAGTAAAGTGTGAAATCAATGAATTCAGGGATTCTGTTTTTTTATTATCACATCTCTGTCATAGAGGCTGAAATTTAATTAGCAATAAATAGTTGAAAATTTTAATTAATATATTAAATATATTTATTTATTTATTTCTCATCCTATCTAATAAAAGACAAAAAGGGTAATTGACCATACCTTCGCTACGCTTCCCATTGGCTAATCAGTTTGATATGCAAATTAAGCGCCAATAAAGATGGTGGCCCGCAGCCATGCAGCTGAAGAGAGCAGGAGGCTTGCTTGCTCCAGTGATGGAGGAAGCCAAGGTTCCCTGCCTGCCACAGCCTGGCTCTGAGCTCCGAAAGCAACGAAGTTTCAATTATAGGAGCTAAACAAACCCCAGATACCTGCTTTCAGCAGGCCGTGGCCTCAGAGCTGGAGCGAGCAAGAGCCAGCTTTCAGCTCCAGTGACGGCAACAAAGTTTCAATTATAGAAGGTAAATAAATCCCATAATTTAAAAAAAAAAAGAAAGAAAGGAGAGGCTGGGAGCTTCAGTTGCCAGCCAGCCTGAAAACGGCCCTCAGCCCCTCACCCAGACTGGCCAGGCACCCCAGTGGGGACCCCCACCCTGAAGGGGGTATGGCCAGTCTGAAAACAGCCATCAGCCCCTCATCCAGGCTGGCTAGGCACTCCAGTGGGAACCCCCACCCTGAAGGGGGTGTGACCAGCTGCAAACAGCCATCAGCCCCTCACCCAGGCTGGCCAGGCACCCAAGCGGGACCCCCACCCTGATCCGGGACACCCTTCAGGACAAAGCAGCCAGCCCCCACCTGTGCACCAGGCCTCTATCCCATATTGTAAAAGGGTAATATGCAAACTGACCCTATCAGCATAAAGACTGGGAATGACTGGTCAGTATGACACACGCTGACCACCAGGGGGCAGACGCTCAATGCAGGAGCTGCCCTCTGGTGGTCAGTGCACTCCCACATGGGGGAGCTATGCTAAGCCACAAGCCAGGCTGATGGCTGCCAGTACAGCGGTGGTGGTGGCAGCCTCTCCTGCATCCTCAGCAGCACTAAGGATGTCTGACTGCAGTTTAGGTCTGCTTCCCGCTGGCAAGTGGACATCCCCCGAGGGCTGCTGGGCTGCCAGAGGGATGTCATATTGCCAGCTTAGGCCCAATCCCCCAGGTAGCAGGCCTAAGCCTGCAGGTGGTCATCCCCCAAGGGGTCCCAGACTGCGAGAGGGCACAGGCTGGGCTGAGGGACACCCCCCCACACACCGAGTGCACAAATTTTTGTGCACTGGGCCTCTAGTATTCATATATATGTGTGTGTACACCCATACATGCACAGAGAAATTCAGAGAGCTTGGTAGAGAGAGATAGAGAGATGTGTATAAGCACAGTTTTCATGCAGTGCTGCTCATTTAACCATGGAAACATGAACTAACATCTGACATTCCCTTTTAGGATTTAATAAAGATTATTTATAAATGGTTCTAGTCCAAAATGATAGGATTTAGAACATGTGTTACAATAGTATAGATTTCTCAAAACTTTTTTTGAGAAAACCAAACATGTACACACATGTGCACATACATACACACATATCCTATTTACAATATGAGTTACAACATTTTGTTTTTACTATTTGTTAATTTTAATCAGACTGACATTTTAAATTTAGAAAGTAATTGTGCTAGACATAGAAATCATTCCAATTAAAGAAAGTCTACCTTGGCAGTCTGGAAACCAATGAAGTGAGAAATGAGAAGAGGGATAAATGGTTTTTCAGAAATCAATTTAAGCTATGCAGAGTTTTGCAAGTTACATGAGGATTAGAAATATTTTATAGATAGGATGAGAAGAGTGTTAAATTGTCTAGTTAAATTATTTTTCCACTTGTTCAGGGTCTAGGTTTTCCCAAACACTGGTTTCCTCCTATCCACAAGGCAAAGGCATGCTTTCTTTGTGCTCAAAGTTACACTTTCCAACCTACACTTATTCATTCAACAACTATTGATTCCTTGTATGGCACTGTACTTGTTATTGGGGATAGATCACTGAGCTGGAACCACACACTCCTTTCTTTTGCTACGTTTGTAATCTAGGGAAAGGCACAGCCACTTATAATGTAATCAAACTGGTATTTGTATAATTGTAATCTAAGATGACTGCTTGCATGGAAAAGGCTAGCTAGTTTATGTATCTGTCTACCTACCTGCCTACCTACTTACCTGCCATCTGTCTCCCTTCTTCCCTCCCTCTCTTGGTCTATACATAGATGGATGCTGAGTTTTGAGCAATCTATACTATTATAACACATACTTATGAGTTAAGTAACTTTTATACTTCTAGCATGTTCATACTACCTTATCACTTTATTGATAAGCTGGCAAATCTGAAAAATCTTTATTTCTTCTCATTCTATATTGCTACAATTTAATCTTTCCCCAAGATGCTACTAATGCCAAGATTATCCTCAAAACAATCTAAATGGTTTTCCAAATACATGGTTATATATTCTGTGCAATATGATAAAATATTATCTGATATTCAAAGTTTAAATCTGAAATTAAAACAATAAAAACCTTTAATCATTTTCTACCATTTCCCTTTATTATTAGTTGTAGTAGTAATAGCAGCAGTAGTAGTATTTAATTTTTTATCTGATCATGATTCTCTTTCCAGGATGAAGTGTTAACTAACTTTTAAATTCACTGTGTGCTTCAGCATATTAATGTGTGTGCATTGTGTGTGTTCACAGGTGGATTCATGTTTGTGCATGTGCGTGCATGTGTGAATGTTTGTAAATCAGTGTCTTGGTTTTGGCGATTGATCTCGTTCTCTAGAATGTCACATTAGCTCAGAGAAACCCACCAATCCCCTCGAATGAAAGAACATGAGTGTCTCTATTCAGCCTTGTTCTCTCCCTTGCAAGGACATTCCCCTTTTTGTTGAGTTAAAACTCTAACAATTTATACCTATTGCTGAATGCATCTCCTTCACTTTCCTGTTGTGTCATGGCTCTTCTCTAGCTAATAATAATAGCAAATATGGTACCAGTATATCCCCAGCAGTAGACATAGGAATTAGCAAATATAGAATAATTTAGAATAAAATCTAGCAACTTATTATGGTATGCAAAGTCCCTCAGGGTCATAGATCCCAATGACATTCTTGCCCTCATGTCCACCCACACTCAGCCTTGTCACACTTGCCTCTTTGCTGTGCTCCTACAATACTAGGAATGCTCCTGCCCCTGGCCTGTTACACTTGTTATTCCCCACCTAGAAAACTTTTCCTCTCAATAGTCACATGGTCACGTCTCCCTTTACTTCTTTTCATTCTTTTAAATAAATATATATAATTTCAGAGAGGAAGGGAGAGGGAGAGAGAGATAGAAAATATAGATAATAATATTTTTCCACAAAGGCAAATTGCTAAAACAGAAGGACCGTGGCCTTCAAAATGAAATATATATGGACTCTACCCATATTCTCCAAGATCTGTCTGTGCTACCTTTGGAAAATTGCTCACTTTCTTTGTTTCTCGGTTATCTCACCTTAAAAAATGAATTTAACAATTCAAAACTTGCAAGGCTAATATGAGGTTTCAATGTAATAGATGCATAGTTTCTGTCAAAATATCAGGCATGTAGAAGGAATATATCTTTAATATGAATATATCTTCCTATTCTAATCTGTATTTTTAGTTTTTCACATTTTGTTAATATTTGCAATTAGGATGATTGAATTTTCTGACAGTTTAGGAAAATGACAATGTTTAAATTGATTAAATGATTCTCTCCCCCCACCCCCTCTTTTGATAAAGTTTTTGACACTTTGCCACCCACGCGCTATCAGGAGACCATGACTACCATC
Organism: Myotis daubentonii; assembly: GCF_963259705.1. Lineage (NCBI taxonomy): Eukaryota > Metazoa > Chordata > Mammalia > Chiroptera > Vespertilionidae > Myotis > Myotis daubentonii. The sequence goes on from NC_081861.1 coordinate 116,202,367, forward strand.
CTGATGTGGATCCAACAGTCAGAAAGCAAACTCTCTATACCTCAGGTTACCGTCACTGAATATGAAATCATGGAGCAGAGAGTCGGGGAGTTACAGGTCTGTGAATATTTGATTGTCTTAAACAATACAGTGCAGATCTCATCTATCAAGCAATCACATTGGTATAATCTTATAATATTAGAATTAAAGTACTTGTGGCAAGTACAATAGTTTATCAGTTGGATAAATGAAGATAAAAGACGTAAATCGAAATATATTATGTATTTGTGCCTATAAGATAAAAATGCCATATTTAAAGACAGTGATATGGTCTAGTTATGAAGTATATTCTTTCTCATTTAGTATGTATTTTAGCCACATTTGGATTATTATAAAAGCTATGGTATTATTTTCTACCTTTGCCTGCTGACTTATTAACTCCTCTCATATTTCCAAACAGAAAGAGGTTAAATCACTGTAGTTATAAAATTAGTTTTAATTTAAACACCAGTTTTATGTAATATTGTGGTTACTTATTTGAGTTTTAACAGCTTTATTTTGGGAAATATTAAATACTTATTTGGGAAATAAAAGAAAATAATTTGTGAGATATTTTAGAATACTTTGCCTACTATCTAGGAACAACATGGGTTGTATATCCAATCACATTTTCTTTTTAAATATGTGAAAACATTCTCATTAGTTATATTTAGTAGCTGAAATAATCTATTTTGAGAATTACATTAAGAAAAACGGTTAAAATTTAACTTTGAATATTGAGTTATTTTTAAAGAATTAAACAATATTTCTTAAAATAGTAATTTTAAAAGTATTGTTCAAATACATTTCTGAAAACCATTTCTCAGTGTATATTGTTCTATTTAGAGCATTTCCTCTATTCTAAAAAAACCTATAACTGTTTAATCTTTTTTTCACTTTATGTCTGTTTTTTAATACTTGGGAATGATTCCAGAGTTTACCTTGGACAATATGTGACTTCATACAACTATAAACATTTTAAAAAAGAGTACAAAGGTATAGCAGCTAGGGGAGTAGATTAAGTACACAAGAAATGGTGCATAGATGAGTGGAAAAGTACATTTTTACTGAAAACACAGTGAAGATGAGAATGCTATTTATAAATATTGAGAAAATATATTAACTAACAAAATGAAGTTAAAACTTGGCATCATAAGTTATACCAAAACAAAATGCCGCATACATTAAAAAGTTAAAAAACATTTTAACCATACATTTTGTAGATTTTTTAAAATATATTTTATTGATTTTTTACAGAGAGGAAGGGAGAGGGATAGAGAGTTAGAAACGTAGATGAGAGAGAAACATCGATCAGCTGCCTCCTGCAACCAAGGTACATGCTCTTGGGGATGTGCCCGCAACCAAGGTACATGCCCTTGACCGGAATCGAACCTGGGACCCTTGAGTCCCCAGGCTGATGCTCTATCCACTGAGCCAAACCAGTTTGGGCTTGTAGATATTTTTAATGAAAGTCTTTAAAAATATGTGATGAGGGAGCACAAAAATCAATGGAAGCAATCACATAGACACTTTAAAAGAAAAATAAGACCAAAGAAAATATTTATCTGCATAAGGGAAAAAGAAATTAATAAGAAACTCAACAATAAGACACATAAATGACCATTAAACCTATGAAAAATTGTAACTCAAATTGTAAAGGATGAAGTACAAATGTACAAAATGAGATACCATTTTCCCCATACTAAGTTAAAAAAAATCTGAAAGAGATAAGTGGAGGTCTGTTAGCAATGAGGTACATTCTCACATACTAGTGGGAATGTAAATTGAATAACTGAGGGAAACTTTTCAATACCTCCTAATAACATAAAATAATTCATTTAGCTGTACAAATGAATGCTATTTCTGTGAAGTCTGTATCTTATGGAAATAACCAGAATGTACTCAGATATAGGCAGATGATAGACCATAAACATAATTTACAGCAGTGGAAAACAGAATTAATTTTTAGAGCTAATAAAGGGAAATGGTGAAATGAACTAGAGAAGCCATTAAAATTTATGTTTTTGAAAAATAATGACATGGGAAAAGGCTCACAGTAAAATGCCCAGCTTAAAATGTAGCTATTTGCATGTTAGATATTGTCTAAATAATCAATCAAGAGTAGCAGTTTAATAAAATAAAATCAAAGTAAATTAAAAAATTAAATTACCACAAAACCAGCATAAGATATTATGCAACCATAAAAGTTATGCATTTGCTATACTTGGGGGAATTTTATTAGTCACTATAAAAGGGGGAATAAATGTGTATGTGTTTATGATAAGATCAGATAGTCAGTATTTAGTTACACATAGAAAAACCTCAAAGTTTATATAAAATTATAATTGTTGCATATAATGTATATTTTCCCATTTTTAATCTTGAACCTTTATTACTTTATAACCAGAAAGTAACATTTAAATAAATATTGAGTAGAGGAAACCTAAAGATGGGCATCCTATTTATAAGGGATTGCATAGGTTATACATTATAAATATAAAACCAACATTATAAATTCTCCCCAAATTATTCTAGAATTTCCCTATAACACTACAAAACAGACCAATGTCTTTTGAAAAATATGAAACTTCAGTTAACTGGCTTTAATAGATTATCTATCTGGAAACATTCAGTTTTGATTTCCCATATATCAATATAGTTTAGTTATATTTTTACCTCAGGAGGTTAGAAGTTGTCTACTTAAAGACTCAATATAATTAAGTTAAACTCCATTAAGTGTATAATAAATGCAGTTATTAGTATACAGACATAATAGAATAAAATTAGGTGTGCTAAAACTCTGGTTCAGTAAGATATAATTTTGGATATATTTGACAGTGTTCATAAAATAGGCATAGATTTTCAAATAAAATATTACTGAATAATGTGTAAATTAATCTTATGATAAAAAGTAGAATTTAAATCATCACTAGTTATTTTATGACTGATACTACATCATCTATTTTTTAGATGTTTGAATCACCTAGCTTTCATTTTAAGCACATTTAACTTAACTGAAGGTTGTTAATGAAACTCATTATTTTTCATCAATTAGTAGACATGTACTTTCCGTTTTCAATTTGAAGGCTTTACAAAGTTCTCTGCAAGAGCAACAAAGTGGCCTAAACTATCTGAGCACCATTGTGAAAGAGATGTCAAAGAAAGCCCCCTCTGATATTAGCCAGAAATATCAATCAGAATTTGAAGACATCGAAGGCCGCTGGAAGAAGCTTTCCTCCCAGCTGGTTGATCATTGCCAAAAGCTAGAAGAGCATATGGCTAAACTCCGAAAAATTCAGGTAATTCAAGAGTTTACTTTTTTGCCTTGACCTGTGTAGCTCCATTGGTTGAGCATCATCTTATGTACCAAAAGGTCATCTGTTCAATTCGCAATCAGGGCACATGCTCAGGTTGTAGGTTCTGTCCCTCATTGAGGTGTAGTATGGGAGACAACTGATTGATGTTTCTCTCTCTCTCACTTTCCCTCTCCCTCTTTCAAATTAATAAAAAAGATTTTACTTTTTATATTCATTTTTTTACTTGTTTCTCTCCTTGTGATGCGTTATAAAATTTAAAGGCAAATAACCTCCATAGTAAATTCTAAGTCAGTGATAAGATCAAAAGATTCAAATCTTACTCAAAGAAAACAGTAATTGAGTTCTGCTTAGATTTTCTTTAATATTATTTTTTCCACCAATACTTTGTCATTTAGCGTATAAATAGAGGAAGAGTTATCTATCATGTAATATATTTCATCAGCATATATTACTTATATGTATAAGTTTGATCTCATCACATTTCACAAAACAGCCCCTACTGACTGCATTTATTTTAATAGTGCCACTATATTATAATTACCTAAGGTGAAAATAGTAAACCAATGATTACATTCTAGTCTAAAGTCTCTTATGTGCTGAACCATTGTGAAAGATGTCAATGCTGGGAAGGATCATTGAAGCATCATAGCATAATGAAAAAGCATTGGAACAAGAAGCACTTGGATTTATTTCCTTGTACAGCTAACTTAATTGTTTATTCTTACCTTTTACAAATCAAAAGACAGAGTTGTCCTAAAACATTCTGTAAAGTACAACATATTTTACATATGTACACATGTACATCTTTTGACATATAAACATGTTTGTACATGCATTTATACACATACATAAAATCACATTTTTTTGCCAGTGCCAGTGGTAAAAGAGGGTACAAATACATGGTCCTTGCCTTTATTAAGACCCATTCTAGTGAAGGAAAATGATAAGTGTATTTATTCCCTTTGCTACTGTAACATATTACCACAAGTTGAATGGCTTAAAGCCGTGGTCGGCAAACTGCGTCTCACAAGCCACACGCGGCTCTTTGGCCCCTTGAATGTGGCTCTTCCTAAGCCTTAGGAGTACCCTAATTAAGTTAATAACAATGTACCTACCTATATAGTTTAAGTTTAAAAAATTTGGCTCTCAAAATAAATTTCATTTGTTTTACTGTTGAAATTTGGCTCTGTTGACTAATGAGTTTGCTGACCACTTGCTTAAAACAACACAGATTTATTACTCTTCATTTCTGGAGGTCAAAAGTTCAAAACCATTTCAGTGGCTAAAGTCAAAGTATAGGCAGGAATCTGATCTTTCTGTGGGCGTTAGGAGAGAATCTATTTCCTTGTCATTTTTAGCTTTGGGAAACTACATGGATTCCTTGGCTCATGTCCCTACCCTGTCTTCAGGGCCAGCAATGTAGCACCTTCCAGTTTTTCTAACTCTTACACTCCTGTCTCCCCTTAATAAGGACCTTTGCGATTACTGTGTGCCCAGCAAGACAACCCAGGATAATCTCCCCCATCTCAAAATCTTTAACTTTATCTCAACTGCAAAGTCATTTTAGTTCTGTAAAGTAATATATTCACACATTCCGGGGAATAGGGTCTGAAGATATTGGGAAGTCATTATTTAGCCAACACAGGAAGTAAATTACACACTGTGGCTAATGTTGTGACAGTAAGGAGAAAAAAAAATCCAACATAAACTGGGAGAAGAGATTATGAAATATTCTTGGAACATGGGTTATATGGGCAATACATTGAACAAGTAGAATTTAGTCACTAATGAAGTGAGAGAAAGTTCCTGACAAAATGCAGCAGTATGTTCAATTGAGTGAAAATGGTTCAGTATTGGTGAGACAAAAATATGTTTGGAGATTGACAAAAGATATGATTGGAAAAATAATCTGGGAGTAGATAATGAATGGTCCCAAATGCCATGCTTTGAAATATGAATTATAACAGAATGGTAATAGGATTAACAAAATAATAATGTGGAACTGTTATTGGTATTTTAGAGGAGGGAAAATCTGATAATTGTGTATTTTAAGCATCATTATAATAAGAGGATGGAGGAGGAAAGAATGCTGTCTCCAAAATGCAGAATAGATTAAACTGGGTGAGATTGAGACAGATAACAAGAAAGCCAATAATAAGACCTGAACTAGGACAGTAGTGACAGGGAAGAAGTACAAAACCAGACTCAAGAAATATCAGCAAGATGTGCTGTTGAAATATTTGGATTTAGTCAAATGCTTTTAAAATTCATTATTATTAATCATATTGAAGGTGTAACTTCCAGTAAAGTACATATTTTCAAACCAGCACATCTGGACAGCATAGTTGAATTGTATAGAAATAAAAACGTATGGAAATCATACATTTGAAAAGTAGTCCAAAAAAGCAGTGTGTGTGGGGAGGGCATGCGGGGGAAGGCAATATGTGAAAGAATAAAGGAGAGTAGTGGTTTTTAATAATTTACAAAAAAAGTCATTTTGCCCAATTTTTACTTCAACCTGATAAGGCAAATAAGAAATTAGAAGCAAAAGTTTTCTTTTTAAAGATGACAAAATCTTGGTCTGAAAGTTCCCAAGTGGAGGAACTATTTAAACTGTCAACTACAAAAAGCAATTTGTGGAAGTTCTGGTTTAGGGAGGCTATAAAGACACCATTCCATTGAGTTTATTGTTCATAGTTTATTTTATGTACTGTAAGGACACATTGTTAGTATTATCATGAATTGTTTTGAAACTTAAAATTTCTCTAGAGGGGGATATGATTTAATGTTCTTGAGAGTTACATCAATTTTTTATTTCTAACAATTGCAGACTTCATACAATAGTGCTCATACAGTAGATCATAAAAATGCAGTATGAGTAAAAGTATTCTTTTCCTGAAGAGCTACTTAGAGACATCCTTCAAACATGGGGATTGTTCCTTGGCTTGTGTTCAGATATATCACTGTAATGAATCGAGTTGAGAGAAATCAGCACCCCAATAATATCTAAAAATGGGTCTCTGATTGCAGAATCACATACAAACTTTGAAGAAATGGATGGCTGAAGTTGATGTTTTCCTGAAAGAAGAATGGCCTGCCCTTGGAGATTCAGAAATTCTTAAAAAACAGCTGAAACAATGCAGGGTAAGATTTGCACATGACATTCTTCGTGTAGAGATGTTTACATGCAAATATTTTTGTTGTTGTTACAGCCGTGGTTCTCAACCAGGGGTGATTTTGCCCCTCCTGGAGAATATTTATCGATGTCTAGAGACATTTCATTTGTTACAACTTGGAGTGGGGTAGATGCTACTGGCAAATAGCTGGTGGAGGCCAGGGATGCTTCTAAACATCCTGCAATGTACAGAACCACCTCCACAACAAAGAACTATCCAATCTAAAATGACAGTAGTGCCAAGATTGAGAAACTGTTAAATCACTGAGAAACAGAAAAACATGACCTTTTACTCAACCCAAATTTTACAAGATTATTTTAATACTAGAGGCCCAGCGTACAAAATCGTGTGTGAGTAGGGTCTCTAGGCCTAGCCTGCGATCAGGGCCATCTTCCACCGGCTCGCCAGTCCCCAGTCCCGCCCCACTGTCACCCACCCAGGTTCCCCATGGTTCCCCATTCGCCATCCAGAGATCGGAGACTGTGGGCCAGGGGGAGGGACCAAGAAGTCTGCCTTCTGCCCACTTGCCAGTCCCTAGTACTGCCCCACCGCCACCCACCCCAATTCCTTCATGGTTCCCTGTTGGACATCCAGTGATCAAAGCCTGCAGGACGGGGGGAGGGACCGAGAGGTGTTCAGTGCACCTCAGTGACTGGTCGATCAGTTGTTCTGGTCGTTACGCCATTATGGTCACTGGCCTTTTATTATATAGGATAAAATTCAGTTTAATTTAAAGGTAAATAATCCTTTGAGCCATTAGTTATATCTTATTACAGATTATTATTCATATATAGCTTTTTCCATATGTACTTAACTGTACTATGCTATTAGACAATACATTTTTTCTGTTCCATTGATCTATATGTCTTTTCATGTCAGTACCAGGCTGTTTTGGTTACTATGGCCTTATAGTATAGTTTGAGATCAGTTAGTGTGATTCCTACAACTTTGTTCTTCTTTCTCAACATTGGAATCTTTTGTGGTTCCATATAAATTTTTGGGATATTTTTTCTAGTTCTGTGAAATAGGCCATTGATATCTTGATTAAAACTGCATTGAATCTGTAGATTGTTTTGAGTAGTTCGGACATTTCAATGATGTTAATTCCGCCTATCCATGAACACGGTATGTGCTTCCACTTACTTGTACCTTCTTCAGTTTCTTTCTTCAGTGTCTTATAATTTCCCTAATACATGTTTTTTACCTCCTTGGTTAAATTAATTTCTAGGTATTTTATTTTTTATGTAATTGTAAATGGGATTGTTTTCTTAGTTTCTATTCCTGATAGTTCATTACTGGTATAAAAATGCAACTGATTTCTGGATATTTATATTGTATCCTGCTACTTTACTAAATTCACTTACCAGTTCTAGTAGTTTTTTGGTGGAATCTTTAGGGTTCTCTATATACAGCATCATGCCATCTGCAAATAATGACAGTTTTTCTTCTTTCCAATTTGGATGCCTTTTATTTCCTCTTGTCTGATGGCTGTGGCTAGAACCTCCAGTATTATCTATATACATAAAAGCCTAATGTGCTAAGTGTCCGACCGAGCAGTCAACAGACTGTTCGCTATGACATGCACTGACCACCAGGGAGTAGATGATCAGACCGGTAGGTTAGCTTGCTGGTGGGGTCCGGCCAATCGAAACTGGGCAAGATGGGGCCGGACATGCCCTGGAGCCCTCCTGATGTCCCTCCCTGGCCACTTGCTCTGATCATCAGCCAGGCAGAGGGACGCCACCTGTGCATGCATTTCGTGCACTGAGCCTCTAGTGTTGAATAAGAACGGTGAAAGCGGACATCCTTGTCTTGTTCCTGATCTTAAGGGTAATGTTTTTAGTTTTTGCCCATTGAGTATGATATTGGCTGTGGGTTTATCATATACGGTCTTTAATATGTTTAGGTCTGTTCCTTTTATTCCCACTTTGATGAGAGTTTTTTAAAATCATAAATGGGTATTGGATTTTATCAAATGCTTTTTCTGCATCTGTTGATTTGTTCATGTGATTTTCATTCTTCATTTTTTTTATTAATTTGGGGATATTGTACCAACCTCGTATCCTTAGAATAAATCCTACTTGATCATAATCATGGTGTATGATCTTTTTAATATATTGCTGGATTGGGTTTGCTAATATTTTGTTGAGGATTTTAGCATTCTGTTCATCGGGGATGTTGACCTATAATTTTCTTTCTTTGTAATATCTTTATCTGGTTTTGGAATTAGGATAGTGCTTGCCTCATAAAATGAGCTTGGGAGTCTTCTCTCCTCTTGGATTTCTGAAACAGTATTCATTATACCATTATCATGCAGTGGGAAGAAAATAATCCAGCTCTTTATATATTTTTCTTTGCAAATTGAAGATAAAAATGGAATTCATGTGACACAAAACCTTGTCATACATCATGCTATACTGAATTGCTATAATATCCTGTGTTTGAAAAACAAAATTCTTTTAAAAAAACCATAAGGTGTAAAGTCCATGATTTTCACACATTTTAAAGCAATAAATATTAAATTTATTTCCTTTTATATCTAATTTAAGTAGTAATACATGTAATTCCCCACTTCATTCATACCGTAAGAACCTGTGAACATTTTTTGCAAGACATAATATATCTCAACCTTGTGCATGTTTACATTTATTTCAGATTTCAAAGGATAAATTTCATGGATAATGTCATGATTCTTAATTACATGTTTCCTATGTATGTTTTATTTCTAATATGTTGAGGTAATTTTTGAATTATTTCCTCAGCTTTTAGTCAATGATATTCAGACAATTCAGCCCAGTCTAACCAGTGTCAATGAAGGTGGACAGAAAATAAAGAATGAAGCAGAGCCACAATTTGCTTCCAGACTTGAAACAGAACTCAGAGATCTTAATGCTCAGTGGGATCACATTTGCCAACAGGTATGTAAAGTCTCTTTCACTGTGGATTGCCCTTATTTAATTAAGATTTCTTAATGTCTCCCATTATTGCTGCCCTTTGTAAAAGTGTAGTCTCTATGTTAATGCTTTAAAGTATGGCTAATTCAAACTAGTCTTTGTCTAGCATATATAATATTTACATATTAGATATTTTAAATACTTAGTATTAACCTTAATGGTGAATGACCTTCTTAAATATAACTGTCACATTAGGTATTATTTTGATTGAATGTTTTCTCCAGTATATGACTTTATAATAGTAATTGGGTTAAAAAGAAGACACTTTACACTTGTATGCTGGGTCCAAAAATAAAATGAGTAATAATTGTTACTTGTGATTGTTAAGATGGACAAGTTTGACTTCTTTTATTTCAATAAATGACCTAAGATTGGGAAATAGTTTGGAAAAGCTCAGTGGAAAAAATACAAAATAACTCTGCACTCACATCTAAGTTCCTCATATTTATACAGCAGAGTGTTTAATAGATATTTTAAATTAAATTATAGAAAAGTAAATATATACACAAGTCACATATATCCAATAATTCCTGTTCATAAGATAACATTTTGCCTAAGGCAGTGATTACTTTTCAACACCCAACCTTTTTTGAAATTAATCAGAGGTTTCATTTTATGTGTTTCAGAGTCAGTTAGTAATTCATTATTCTTAAGTAACTTTTCAGAGTTGAAAAGAAATCATGCCAAAAGGCAGAAACTAAATTTGAAAAAGAAGAGAATTTAGAAAAGTAAAAGTCAAGGCAAGTCACCCAGCTAATACCATCACTGACAAATGCTCAACAGTTCTATTAACTCAGAGATGAGATAGCCCTGGGTCAGTGAGCTTGCAGTCTTTTCCTGGAGTAAGACAGTTTGAGAAGGGATGTTGAGAAAAAATATTACTTTGATAATAGATGATGTTATTAGTGTTTTCCTGGAAGGTCAGTGTGAAAGGTATTTGTTTGTTTAATGTTTTAATGGATTAATACCAAGAACAAACCAATTTATTTAGATCAAGGGAGTAAACAAGAGCAAAAATGTATGAAGTCAAATGTTAGAGTACTGTACTTTTTAAAACATTTCGATATTATTAAAGTGTTCTTGATTAAGACCTCATGTCTATAATACATTTTATATGTACCAAGAATATGTTGTTCAAGACAAGTATTGTAAACATATCAGCCTGTTGCATAAAAAACTCCATAGATCCAAGCCATGCTCTCCTAGAATAAAGGCATAGGCAAAAGTAGGTTTATAGATGTGAGTATGTGAAACAGAGTTAATAAAGCTATTATAATAATCATAACCTGCATGTCTTTTTCCATATAAACAACTGTAAACCTACTTTTGCCCACCATGTATTTTATGTCTCTATTCTCCCTGTACTATACTACCCATGTTCTAACTTTATCGCCAAGTGACCTACATGTTGAAAGGAAGGATCCATGCAGTTCAGAAGAGAAGGAAGACAATGCTGTAAAAGGAGGAAAGCCAAGCCTGGGTGTTGGGACCTATTTAGGGGCCCAGAAAGGGGAATGGAAACAAAATGTAAATGTATGGTATATAGAAATGGCTAAACACAACATGAGGGTATGGTGTTCTTTCATGGGTTAATGGTAGCTCATTTGTTTTTAGATGCCGGAGTCTGAAAAAAACACAAATAATTAAGGACACAATTGTCCAAATGCATGACATCCTTAAACATACTTTGAGATCCCATGATCTGATTTTGCAGGTATAAAATAGTTGAGATTATTTTAAATTCAAAAAGATATATATATATATATATATATATATATATATATAGTTATATATATATGTATATATATAGTTATATATACATACATATATTAATATTCTAGCTACTTTTAGATTAAAGACAATCATTATTAAAATAACCTACAAATTAATGAACCAGACTCAAAAGAAAGAAGGGGGGGGAGGAATTTTATGCATACCTTTATATTATTACATTATGTATTTACTAGGGGCCCGGTGCACGAAATTCGTGCACTGGGTGTGTGTGTGGGGGGGGAGTGTCCCTCAGCCCAGCCTGCCCCCTCTCACATACTGGGAGCCCTCAGGCGTTGACCCCCATCACCCTCTAATCGCAGGATCGGCCCCTTGCCCAGGCCTGACGCCTCGGCCAGAGGTGTCAGGCTTGGATAGGGGACCCCCATCTCCCCCCGATCACTGGCTCTGGCCCCCGCCCAGGCCTGAGGCCTCTGGCCCAGGAATCATGCCTGGGCAGGGGACCCCCATCTCCCTCTGATTGCTTGCTCCACCCCCCGCCCAGGCCTGACGCCTCTGACCCAGGCTTCAGGCCTGGGCAAGGGGACCATCATATCCCCCCAATCCCCGGCTCAGCCCCCCGCCCAGGCCTGATGCCTCGGCCAGAGGAGTTGACCCTCATCACCCTCCGATCACCAATCACCGGATCGGCCCCTTGACCAGGCCTGAGGCCTCTGGCAGAGGTGTCAGGCCTGGGCAGGGGACCCCCAGCTCCCCGCAGTTGCAGGCTCCACCCCTGCCCAGGCCTAACGCCTCTGGCTGAGGCGTCCGGCCCAGGCAGCGGGGACCTGCAGCTGCAGCGGCCCCACGATCGTGTGCTCCGCTTTAGGCCCAGGCAAGGGACCCCTAGCTCCCGGGACTGCCAGCTTCGACCTTGCCCAGCTCCCATCGCTGGCTCCACCCCTACTTCCTGCTATCACTGGCCAGGGCGGAAAAGGCACCTGATTCTCCGATCATGGCTGGGGGGCAGGGCAAAGGCGGCCCCAGGGCCGCCTTTGCCCTGCCCCCCAGCTCTTAGCTCCCCCCTGGGTTTCCGATCACTGTCAGTGGCAGGGGGCTTCTTCCTGCTTTCCCTTTGGCCTCCCTGCATTGTGCCTACATATGCAAATTAACTGCCATCTTGTTGGCAGTTAACTGCCAATCATAGTTGGCAGTTAATTTGCGTATAGCCCTGATTAGCCAATGAAAAGGGTATAGTCGTACGCCAATTACCATTTTTCTCTTTTATTAGTGTAGATTAAAGAAATCATATACATGTAAATATATTATTTAGGGAAACATTTTTACTTTTTCTTTATTACTTATTAGAATATTTATTTATTGAAACATATAATTAAACATTTTTTATCAGCTATAAGTAGGGAATAAAAGAAACAGTATCTATCTTTATGGAGGGTATAGTTTAGTAGAGAAGATGGAAAGTAAATGAATCAGCACAATATCACATAATTTTATTGTTGAGCAATGCTCTGATGTAAGCAATCAGAATGCTATGAATGAGATTAATAGAAGCAGGGAGCCTACCTTTTATTGGGTAGCCAGTAAAGTTCCTGAAAAGATGGAATTAAAGCTAATGCCTAGTTAGTGAGAACAGCCTGATACTTTGATGCGTGGACTAGGGAAATTCTGGATGGAGAATGAATGAAAGGGATCAAACTCCTGAGACAGAAGAGGGGTGAGCAGATTTGGGAAGCTCAAGGACAACTACTGTAAGAGGAGTAGTGTGAGCCAAGAGAAAATAGGTGGGAAATAAGAATCATGAATTATCTTATAAGGGAAAATGAGGATTCAGTATGTTTGTTAGGTACATTGGGAAACGATTAGATTTTAGTCATAGATGTGGTACCGTCTCAAGTGATTGTTTAAAAATTTGCTGTTACATGAAGAATAGACTGAAAGGGGCAGAAGTGGAAGAATGTTGGAATTCTTCCTACACAATTGCAATTGTCTAGGTAGGAAATAACACTGGCAAAGACTAGGAGCATTACACCAAACTCTTTTACAGCCCCCTACATTCTACCTCAGCAATATAATTCTTCCTTCCACTGGACCATTTCCATGACAAGAAACATATGCTGTAATATCTCCCATCATTAAAAATGATCCTCCCTTTGCATCATGTTTCCTGCATACACCTCTCTCTATTTCTTTTTCTTTACAGAACCATTTTCTCTCCATTCCACACCTCCCATTCTCTCTTGAATGTCCCATAATGAAGCTTTTATCCTTGCAACTCCGCTGAAACAATTTTTGTCAGGGTCACCAATGAATTTACATCACTAAATCCAGTGTTTAGTCTTTATTCAATTGGCTTTCATATCATCACTCACTCTTAGTCTGCCTTCAATTTATGTGACCCCTCTCAATAGCCTTAGGTGGTTCCTCTGCCTTGACCTCTAAACTTTGAAGCATTCCAGGGTTCAGTCTTTGGCCTTCTTTTGTTCTTTGTCATCACTCCTTCCCTAGATAAACTGATCAGCCTCAAGGCTTCAAATGTTATCTGAAAGTTGTTATTTCCACAGTTTTTGTTATAATCTGTCAATTTCCCTAAATTCCAGATCTGAATAACCATCTGCCAACTTAACACCTCCACATGGGTGAAAAATAGACATATGAAATCGAACACCCACCCCCTAAATTTCTGACACATTGCCCAACCTGCTGTCCTAATAATCTCTCAAGTACAAGAAATAACAACTATATCCTTCCATTTATCCAAGTCAAAACCCTTGAGATCTCCCTGTCTCCTTTTACGTTTGTGGGAGCTGTGGAATACAGCTCCATATGCCAAGGGAATTTGGAGGAGTCTCACTCACCTATGAATCAAGTAATAGGCATATAGACTGCAGTACCAGGTATATATCCTACAGTGGCCTGTGAACCAACTTCACACTCAAACATGCTTCAAGAACCCCTGAAGAACACTGTCTTAGACAATCACCCATGGATGAGAGAGGCTTTGTGGAAGTCCAGAAGTCTAATAGAGAAGCTCCACTATATTGTTAGAACAACAAAAATCAAGACTGGATGTATTGGAGAGGGTAAGAGGAATGGGAGCTGTCACTACCTGGCCTGGTGCTCTGCAGGATTAAGAGAAGACATACAAGTTTAAGAATTTGACCACAAGAGGGATAAGAAATGTGGAACAGTCATATCTATAGTAGGTCTTGGAAAGCTTCAGAAACCCTTGCAGAGCTGAAAGTATTTCTCTCCTAAAGGCACTTATTAAAGACTGGAAGAAGTGACTGCTATTTCAAATGGGATGCCAATTCAAGACTTCGAGAAATGGTAAATCAAGGAATCATGACTACATGAGAGAATCATAATTTCCCAGTGCCTCACCTCAAAGACATGGAGACCTGTGATTTACCTGACAAAGATTTCAACATTGTTGTTTTAAGGATGCTCATTCAGCTACAAGAAAACAAAGACTATTGAATGAAATTAGGAAAAGAATATATGAACAAAATGAGAAGTATAACAAAGTAATAGACTTATGTAAACAAAAAATAGATCTGAAGAATATAACAAATGAAAAACATAATAAAAAGCAAAAATATGTTTGCAGCTGATATGACATTATATATAGAAAATCCTAGAGTGCCAAACAACTGTTAAAATACACAAATTCAGCAAAGTTTCAGGATAAAAAAAATCTATGCACAGACCTTACAGAAATAAGTTGTGATTTTGTATGCTAACAACAAACTATCTGAAAAAGAAATAAAGAAAATGATCCTATTTATAAGAGTATAAAAACAATGAAGGAGTAATAAGTTTAACCAAGAAAGTGAAAGATGTGTCCCCTGAAAACTAGAAGACTGATGAAAGGAATTGAAGAGACACATAAATGGAAAATATCCTGTGCTCATGGATCAGAAAATTTTGATATTGTTAAAATGTTCATATATCCAAAGTCATCTTTAGATTCAATGCAATCCTTATCAATATTCCAATTAAGTGTTTCATAGAAATAGGAAAAAAAATCCTAAAGTTTTCATGCATGACCAAAAGACCCCAAATAACCAAATGAAACCTGAGAAAGAAGAACAAAGTGAGATGTATTATATTTCTGATTTCAACCTATATTATAAAACTACTAGAGGCCTGGTGCATAAAATTTGTGCGGGGGTGGGGGGTGGTGGTCCCTCAGCCCGACCTGCACTGTCTCCAATCCGGGAGTCCAGAAGTTATGTCCTCATTTTTGGCATCTCTGGTAGGTAGGGCAAGGCTGGCATCTTCACAGATCCTAAAGCAGTTAAGGGGTGGAGGGGGGAGAATGGGTGAAACGAGAGAGAGAGAGAGAGAGAGAGAGAGAGAGAGAGAGAGAGAGAGAGAGAGAGAAAATAGTCATATATGTGTCAGAGAGAGAGAATGTATATGTGTCTATAGAGAAACAATAGTTGTGTATGTATCTATGAGAGAGAGAAACAGAATAGTTGTGTATGTGTCTAAGAGAGAGAGAGAGAGAGAGAGAGAGAGAGAGAGAGAGAGAGAGGGAGAGAGAGAGAGAGAGAGAGAGAGAGAGAGAGAGAGAGAGAGAGAGGGAGAGGGAGGATCTGAAAGATAGGGTTCTGGATGTGTTTCTGTGTAAGAAATGGGGAAAAAAGATTGAAAACAAAGGAGAAAAGGGGAGAGAGATGCCATATTCCTCTTAGGGGACCCCCTTCTCCTTGCCATGTAGTCAGCAACCCCAGCACTGAGTCAGCTAGGGTAGGGCAACCCCATTTGCCCTTCTCCATCTTGTGCTTCTCCTGTGTCTGGGGCTTGTTCTCTGGATGCCTTTGTCCTCTCATCAAGAGTCACCTCATGAGCCCCCACCCCTTGGCCTTGAGTGTTGAGATCAGTTGGAAGTGTCAGAATGAACGCTCCCTGGTCCTTCTGTTGGGGACATCACTGAGGATGGGGTCACAGCCTACTGCCAGCCGCAGTTTGCCCTCATTTCCCGAGGGCTGTCCATTTTAAACATAAGACCAGAAACCATGAAACTCTTAGAATAAAAGTTAGAAAAAAGTCTTTGACGTTGGTCTTGGGAACGGTTTTTTGGATATGACACCAAAACACAAGCAGAAAAAGGAAAATAGATAAATAATAAAACTACATCCAATTAAAAAGCTTCTGCACATCAAAAGATAACAATTGACAAAGTTGAAAATCATCATACACAATGGAAGAAATTCTTTGCAAACCATATTCATTGCATCGTAATTCTCAATAGCCAATATATGTAAACAACCTAAGTGTGCCGTAAATAAATGGATAAAGATGAGGACACACACACACACACACACACACACACACACACACACGCGCGCGCGCGCGCGCGCGCGCGCGCACACACATGGAGTATTATTCAGCCATGAGAAAGAAGGAGATCCTACATTTTGCAACAACCTGGATGGGCTTTGAGGGTGTTATGCTAAGTTAAATAAGTCAGACAGATAAAAAACTCATACTGTATAATCTCACTTATAAGTGGAATTTGAAAAAGCCAAACTCAGGAAGAGAACAGAGTTTGTTGGGGCTTGAGAGGTGGGGGAAATGGAGAGATGTTAGTCAAATGGTACAAACTTTCAGTTATACAATGAATAAATTCTCAATATCTAATTTTCAGCTTGACTGTAGTTGACAATATTATTTATAGGGTGGGACAAATGTAGGCTTATAGTTGTATGTGAAACACAGAGCTTATTCTTGTATTATTTATTAATTATTGTAAATAATTGTAAAATTATATTTGCCCTAGCCTGTAATTGACAATTGCTAAGAAAATAGATCTTAAATATTTGACCACAAAAAAAGGAAAATGGGCCCTAACCGGTTTGGCTCAGTGGATAGAGCTTCGGCCTGAGGACTGAAGGGTCCCAGGTTCGATTCTGGTCAAGGGCATGTACCTTGGTTGCCGGCACATCCCCAGTAGGGGGCGTGCAGGAGGTAGCTGATCGATGTTTCTCTCTCATTGATGTTTCTAACTCTCTATCCCTCCCTCTCCCTTCCTCTGTAAAAAAAAATCAATAAAATATATTTTAAAAAAGGAAAATGGTAATTATTTGAGGGTGATAGAGGGATTAACTAATCCTATTGTAATCATTTCACAATGTATATGTGTGTATTAAATTATCACATTGTCCACTTTAAACTTGCACAACGTTATGTCAATTATGTCTCAATAAAGCTGTGGTTGAGTGAGGGGAGTGCAGAAGAGGCTGTGCAGAATGTTAGATTTACAAATTCTAGAACAGGAAACATGAAGAACTTTCTATTATTTTCTCCACAAGATTGAGGCAATGTAATTTGCTGAAACTGGGGTAAATTGGGAAATTTAAGGCTAGAATGTTGGCATCACATATTAAAAAGCTGAGCTGTCATTTTAACTCAAAATTTTTCACAGCAATCCTCAAATACGAAACCACAAAAAAGACATCATCCTCTCTGATCAGTTGTAGTGTTGTGGAATGTTAAATTTTGAAGAAAAAAAAAAAGAACACAAAAAAACAACAACCTGAAAATCATCTGGTCCAACTGTTAGGTTAGTTACAAAGCTAAAATAAAGAGAAATGAATTAATATGTCCAGATTCACTTAGTTTGCTAATTATTGAATCCAGGTATCCTGATTTCAAAGCTGATGTTCTTTCCAATACACTTGTGCTGTCACTCAGCATAATTTCCTACCTTTCTTTCCTTAAAAAAATCATTCCTGAACTTTTCTTCTGGTTTAGTTTCATAGCATGCAATACTTATTTTTACTACAAGTCCTTGGCAAAGTTCCATTAGTCAGTCACTCTGGTATTATTGTTGCTTTGCCAACTACCTCAAAAGATTATAGCAGAGCATCTAAGTATAAATTTAACAGCATGTTTACTTAGGCTTATTATAAGGTTATTGACTATGCAAAATAATTTTATACTTTAATTAGTATAATTTTAGACAAAATGTTTTAGCTGTGTCAGAGTGAAACAGATTTATATTTCAATAGATAAGGTACTAACTACATTTACCTAGGAGACTAAATTAAAATAGTTATGATTTACCTAATGTAGGCTTAAGATGATTGTAAAGTATAGGGAAATGAATATGATGACGGTTTTGCACATATTTAGTATATGATAAAATACCATTATACTATACTAAAACTACGAGTTACATGTTAAGACTTTACAATTCTGTTACTTAGAACTCTAATACCAGAGAGAAGAATAACATCATTTGATGAGAATTACTTTTTTAAGGTGAAAGAGAAGCACTATCTATAACCATTCTAATACTAAATCGAGGTTTTCACTTGTTAAGGATATGTTGTAACACACCATTAGCAGGCATGATTTTACTTTAGATGTTTTAAGTTTTTCAGGTTAATAAGTAATAAATTATATTGTAAAATGTTAATATTTCAGAAACATATAAAGCTTTACAAAGTATAAGTCTATTACCACAATACTGTTTTGCAACCTGTTTTTTAAACTTAAAATTACATACTGAACAGCTATCACTTCAGTATAGATATATTGGTGTTACATGGTATTCCATTGTGTGTGTGTGTGTGTGTGTGTGTGTGTGTGTGTGTCATACTGTATTGAACTAATCCTCCTTGAAAGCACATTTAGGTTTCTTTTCAATATGGTGCTGTTGTCAAAACTGACTTTAAGCCCTAACCAGTTTGGCTCAGTGGATAGAGTGTCGGTCTGTGGACTGAAGGGTCCCAGGTTCGATTCTGGTCAAGGGCATGTACCTTGGTTGTGGGCACATACCCAGTAGGGGGTATGAAGGAGGCAGCTGATCGATGTTTCTCTCTCATCGATGTTTCTAACTCTCTATCCGTCTCCCTTCCTCTCTGTAAAAAATCAATAAAATATATTTTAAAAAAACTGACTTTAACAGTGTATTTGCAACTTTGTACACTTTGTTTTATATAAGTAACTAGTGGCCCGGTGCATGAAATTCATGCACATTAAAAGAGAATTAGAAGAAATATTTTAATATTGCTATTTGCCCTTTCTCTATAATAGAAGTGTCAGAGATGAAAGAAAATTAGCAAAATGTATATAAAATTTCCCTCCTATCAGAGTCTGGGGTGCACTGTGGGACCTAGAGTCAAGTCCCCACCCACCACCCTCATGCGCTTCAAAAACGCAGGAGACCCAGACCCAGCCGGCTCCATCCCCATTGAGTGAGACCTAGACCCAGGCGGCCCCACCCCTGTCAAGCCCCTCCTGTCGTGGGGGCACAGCCTCAGGTCCCCAAGCCTGGCACCAGGTAGAGGTGCAGCCTCAGGTCCCCCGGCCAGGTGCTGGGGCAGGGGTGTGGCCTGAGGTGCCCTGTCAAGCCCCACCAGGCAAGGGGCGTGCCCTGAGGTTCCTGTCAAGCCCTGCTGGGTGGGGGGTGCGGCCTGAAGCCCCCCGTCAAACCCCACTGGGCAAAGCGCACAGCCTGAGTTCCCCCCTCAAGACCCGCTGGGCAGGGGGCATGGCCTGAGGTCTCCTGGCCCAGTGCTGGGATGGAGGGTCACAGCCTGAGGTCTCCTGGCCAGGAGCCTGGTAGAGGGCGCGGCCTTAGGTCCCCTGTCAAGCCCCGCCAGGCGAGGGGCATGGCCTGAGGTCCCCCGTCAAGGCCCCCCCTCCCCGCAGCGTCATACCAGTGCTGAGCAGGGACTCAAGCAGGCAGCGTGACCTTAGCACTGGGGGCAGAAATTCCCGCCCCTGGCCCTGCCCACAGACTGGTTGTGACTGGGACACCATAATGGACAAATTAGCATATCCCCTCTTTATTATATAGATTCTTTAAAGTGGAAGAGTAGACTCAGATATACGAAACAACAATTTTAATATATTTGCCAATTTACTGTCTAAAAGGTTGTATTGTGTTGGATATTTCCCTCAACAGGTATGAAAACCTTTGCTTCCCCATACCCTTGGACAAACTGGACATTTTTGTTATTACTTTTATGCCACTCTTAATGTGAAAATACATTAATTCTTTTTCATTTGCAATCATTTAACTATAAATATTACTGAGCATCCTTTCACGTATATGGCCACATTTTACTTTTATTTCATTAAATCACTGTCTATGTACTACCAATTTTCTGGTTTTTTTCTTTCTGATTTTTGAGAGGTATAGGGATGTTAAGTTCCTATGATATTTGAAATTGTAAATCAGTATCAGAGAAAGCAAAGAATTATTACTTTTATGTATGCCAGTAAATTTGCATTTCCAATGGAAACATTACGAAAAAATATGTTTTTCTGTAATCTCTGTTTGTAGAGAAGCATTGCCTCACACAACAGCTAAATTATAGTCTTAGGGGAATCTGTTTATTTTATTAAGTATGCCAAGTAAATAGCTGTATCTTATTTTTAAGATTTATGTGAAATTAAGTGTATCCAATTACCATGATTTATTTTCCTCATTCATGTAAGCTTCTTACTTTTTCATCTTTTCTAGCTAAACATTTTATTATTTACAGACTGCTCAATAATAATATCATGCTAATGTTTTATGACTTTTAATATTCATGCGTTATTTGTTGGTTTGTTTTCTGGAAGGTCTATGCCAGAAAGGAAGCCTTAAAGGAAGGCTTGGATAAAACTGTAAGCCTTCAGAAAGATCTGTCAGAAATGCATGAATGGATGACGCAAGCTGAAGAAGAATACCTAGAGAGAGATTTTGAATATAAAACCCCCGATGAATTACAGAAAGCAGTTGAGGAGATGAAGGTAAAATAAACCAAATAAAACAGAGTAAAAAAAGAGAGAAAGATACAACATTGCTTGAAATTGTGATTTTTTACAATGTGCTCTTTTCATTGTTTGATAGTAGAGGTTGATTTTTAATGAATTTTGCTTTAAGGGTGATCTAGAGTATGTAGAATTTTAAAACTTTTTATTAATTTTAATAAATTGTGATAAAAATATAAATATTGACTATCACAATTTAGAACATTTCCCCTTGAAATTATATAGTATTTAGGGATGGAATCAGCTAATCACACTAGCTGTTTCTAGTTGATGCAAATTCAAATTGAGAATATATCGAAGTATCATAGAATGACAGTTGAAAATGTAGTCAGTAGGCTGTGTTAATTTGGTGGTTTAAAGGGCTTTCTTAGAACTTGAATGCACTAAATATTTTAATTTGTGACCTTTAATATGGATTAGAAGGACTGAGCTTACATGTACTTCTCTTGAAACAGTATGATAACAAAATAATAACATTGATTTAGTACCAAGGAAACTGATATGTAGCACATCATTGAATCTACACAATGGCATTTAAGTATGGCCTTGGGCAACACAATAGTCAGTGTAATCCTCTAGTTTATCATCTAAATCATCTTATTTCCTAACTTGAAAGTATGAACTGAGCATTGAAACTTACATGCAAGTAAATTGCCTAGCTCAGAGTGGGCACTCAATGATTTGTCACTATAATGAAAGTTATCTTTATGTACTAGCAGTAATATACAATCCAACCACCTTAGCCTATATGAAATATTGATAGATATGTGTG
Source organism: Myotis daubentonii (assembly GCF_963259705.1). NCBI lineage: Eukaryota > Metazoa > Chordata > Mammalia > Chiroptera > Vespertilionidae > Myotis > Myotis daubentonii. The sequence continues at coordinate 116,224,109 of NC_081861.1, forward strand.
TGCCTTGACGCCTCATGACAGAGCTAAATTCTTTTGGAATCAGATTCTTGGGTTTAAATGTGTTTTGGCTCTTTGTCAACTGTGTAACCGTGGGTGAGTTACATAAATCCAGTTTGTGATCTGGGTGTCAAAATAAGTGTTTTTTTGTTTGTTTGTTTGTTTGTTTTCAGAATTATTAGAAGGGTGAAACATGAAAGTCCTAATTCAGTGCCTGGCACAAAATAAATGGTAGAGCTAGATAATTATTAGTATTACCATTATTAATATCATTAATGCTGCATAATAAGAAATTAATTACATGTACTTTATTATATGATTTATATGATGACCCAATGCATACTTTTTATAATTAATAGCAGAAAGCACTCATGTGAAATCTCAGATACATAAATATAAAATGTATCGTGGCTTTAGTCACATGCAGAAAGTAAAATTAAGACATAAGTAAAACTATATTTGGATAAGCAGTGATAGTTTCTAGAGTATTAAAAATTGTAAAATCATCCTAATTGAATAAAACCATGTGTTACTCATTTATTCACCAACAAATATTTATTGTATACGGTGGGAACCATGCCAGAGACCCCAGATAGTTAAGGCCTTGTTGTTAGTATTCCAGAATTGCTAAGGCCACTCTGAACATGGGAATCTTAATCAGAATGTTCAAGGCTAAGATGCCATACACAGTTGCAAGGCCACAGCGATCTCACAGTACACTGTACCCTTCTCTAGCCAAAATGATTGATGTCACTGTTGGCAATTGGCCTTCTTTGTCTAAGTGGTATAATACATGTTATTGACCAGATAGTGTGCTGGGAAGAAGAGAGACTATATGAGGCTACAAACAGCTCACAAGAGAGGAGAGAGGGGAGAGGCCAGAGAAGCCGGAGAAGCTGCTAAGGCAGAGAGCTCAGATATCACGCTACAATGTGAGGTGGTAGGTAGAGGCAGCGTGTGGCTGCTCAGGTAATAGTGGTAGGCGCAGAAGCTAATGCTGCTGCTTTGTGGGAAAGATGTATCTATTCATCAGCTGGTATGTGGCTACCTGTATAGGACTGTTGTGAAGAACTGTTTTGTCTAATGACTTACGGCCACTGGCTCCTGCAATAAAGACTCATTCTTATACACCCACAACTTCTTATGGCTTCTCTAAGTCCCGGCATCCAAGAAGGTACAGCCCCTGGCAGAGGGGCTCTACCATAACAGTTAGTGCAGAAGTAGGTAGGGTTTGAGAAGGAACTTGCCCTGTGCTTGGTGTAGTCATTAGCGAAATTCAGAAGAGTATATGGACTCAGAGCAACTCAGAGCAACAGTGCTCTAACCATTTCTGATACATACTTACTATGTGCCAAACACCCTTCTAGATATTGAATATAGTGGTGAGCAAGATATACAAGCTACCTAGAAAATTGGAATTAACATTCCGGGGTGGGGGGCAGGCAATGAATGGAGAAATAAACAAACCTAGTTGAGATCATGATATTTTTGCCTCCAAAATGAATAAGAATTGTGAAATAAAGAATAGTTAGACTTCAGGTGGGACTTGGGGGTAGTGGAATGCTATTTTAGAGTGTTGACTTGTAGGGCATTTCTGAGGAAGTATATTTAATCTGAGATATGAATCATAAGAAAAAGCCAACTTTAAAATAACCTTATGGAAGGACATTCCCATAAGAGAGAAGAGCTCCTGTAAAGACCCTGAGGCTAATTGGGAAGAGAAAGAGGCCTACCTCCCTGAATAGAGTAAACTCTGATAATTGACCAGGAATGTTTTTGAGGGGATAGGCAGATATTTGTTATCATAGGAGTTTTGTAGGATATTGATTAGTTTTCGTTCTAAGTGAAATGGGAAAGCATAGGAAGATTTCAGCCAAGAAAATTATACTTATTTTATTTATTTATTTAAAATTTTATTATTTTTTAGAAACAGGGAGGGAGGAAAAGAGATAAAAACATCAATTTTTGTTGTCCCACTTATTTATGTATTCATTAATTGATTCTTATATGTTGTGCCCTGACTGGGAATTGAACCCACAGGCTTGGTGTATGGGGACAGTGCTCTAAACAACAGAACTATGCAGCCAGGGGTAATTACTTTAAAATTTACTGTGGGGAAGGTCACGATCTGAAAATTTATAGTTTCATAGGATATGAGAGCTAGAAGGTACATTGGAACCAAAATAGTTTGCACTTCTCTCCAGTGATCAGAAAATTAAAATCCCCAGATCGGCTGAATAATTTAGTCATAGTCACAGGTTTTATCTATGGTAGAACCAAAAGGATTTAATGCCAGTGGTCTTGATCCAGCATCTAGAAGGGTTCAGGAATCTGGAGAATGCACTGTACGTAAATTAAATAAGAGTCCAGAGACGAAACATAATTTTGAAAGGCATTTGGGGAGTCACAGAAGACTTAGCTAAAGGAACTAAGTTATCCTTGTCTCAGGACCCCTTGCTATTTATTAACACAATTTGTCCTAAGGCAAGGTAGATATACACACCAAAGGGTAGGATTAAGTATACAGAATACATTGTCAGATTGGGGAAAAACTGCCTACAGCTGTTCAGGTGTTTGGCCAGTAGGAGGCAATAACATGTAGATTGAAATGCCCTTAGCTGCCTGGCAGCAATCATTTTATGCATCCTTTTCAGGTTTGAGGAAACGCCCTCAGCCATTTCCAGATGATTCAGCCCTGCTGACATGCTGGAACTGGCTTCCAGCAATTTAATATATTCTGTCTCAACACAGTCATCCCATTCAGCCCAGCCCAGCCCAGCCCAAGCTGTGCTGTGCTGTGCTATGCTATTCTGTTCTGTTCTATTCTGTTCTATTCTATTCTATTCTATTCTATTCTATTCTATTCTATTCTATTCTATTCTATTCTATTCGATTCTACTCTATTCTACTCTACTCTACTCTACTCTACTCTACTCTACTCTACTCTATTCTATTCTATTCTATTCTATTCTATTCTATTCTATTCTATTCTATTCTATTCTATTCTATTCTATTCCATTCCATCCCATCCCATCCCATCCCATCCCATCCCATCCCATCCCATCCCATCCCATCCATCCCATTCTTTTTTACCCTCCCCTCTCCTGTCCTCCCTCACCTCTTTCAACCCTACCCTACCCTCTCTTCTCCTCTCCTCCCTTCTTCTTTCCTCCCCTCGCCTAGCCTAGCCTAGTCAATGAATCATGTACCACCCCTGTTGCCTTTCCCCTCACATCTCAATAACCGCCTGGCTATTCTCACCATCTCTTCCAATACTGTATAGCCATTCCCTCAGATTCCTAAGTAGATAATCAACAGTTAGCTTGTACTCAGCTGCTCTATTTCTCCTGCTTCCTTCCTTTGGCTCTGACCCTCTTCTGGCTCTTTTCCCTCTCTCCTTGCACAGTTGGCCTATCTGGCTAATAACCCAGTCAGATGATTATTTTTCTTTTCCAGTGATGGAGAGCAGACTGTCTCAAATTTTTAATTTTTGTAAACAGTCTTAGAAATGAGTGGCCCAACCAATTAGTCTACATAGGTTGTCATGTTTAAGTAACTACTCCAGCTACAAAATGGGTGCATTGGGGGGAATATTGAAAAGCAGAAAATCTCAGCCAGCCTCTGGCAATAGGAGCAAAGGCAATTGGCAAGAAGATCCTATTTCTTGTGTTTTGTGCCTGCCAATCAAGGTAACCTCTTTTAGGTCTGTTTCGCTATCTAGAGCGTATTGATAGCACCTTGTCCAGGCTACCACCTGTGCTCGCTCATATTAAGAGCAAAATTAACTTTATTGTCATAAGAGACTGACCTACTTTAATATCTCTCCCTGATTTAATCAGAGAAAAAGTAGACACTTCCTTCTGTTTCTTTACTTTGCTCTCCTGTGTTTTACTTGAAAAAGATAATGCTGTTTCGATCATTTCTTTCTTTCCCTGTAAACAGAACTGTTCAATTAAATATAAAGAGCCTACAGGAATGTTTCAGATGAAACATCTCACTTCAAAATTATTTTGGAAGTCGACTAGATACTGAAACTATACTAAACCCTTAAAAAAACTCTGGAATTTCAGTTTTAACTGTTTTCTTCTTTAAAAACAACACAGTATGGTAACTGTAGTCTCAGTGCTTGTCACCACTTACATAAGTGCATTTGCTGTTCTCATTTATGGGTGACAAGCAAGAGTACTGATTCTCACAAGTGAGTGAGCATCAGAATCAACTGGAGGACTTGTTAAAACACAGACCTCTGGGTCCTACCCCAGGATATCTGATTCAGTGAGTTTGGGGTAGGGCCTGAGATTTTTAATTTATGTTATGCCCAGATTTCAAGATCCCCCAAAGATCCACCAGTGAGCGCCAAGGCCGATGCAAAAGCATAGAGTCTTTATTCAAGCTGAGCTTGGTCCCTCTGCCTCCACCGGCGCAACAATAGGATGTGAGAGGGCCTGGAGTCCCAAGAGAACAAAGAATTTATAGGGCTTGGGGTCAGGGGGGTGGGGGCACACTCAGACCACTGATTTGGCCGATTCTGGTTGGTTGAGTGAGGGTCAGGGGCTAGTGACGCAAGGGCTGGGTGCAGCTAGGTTCTGGTTACACAAAGACAGGGTGGGTGGCTAGCATACTTTTGGCCTTGGGCTAGTTTCCCCTGCTTTCCCATTGGCCGAGATAAGGGCAGGCTGAGTAACTGATACATTCTGCGGCTTTTTCTTGGAAGAGGGGTTAGGGACACAGCTATCAGTCCTGTTCTGTCCTTCCAATTTCCAAAAGCTTTCCAAGTAATGCTAAGGAGTGTGTTCCAAAGAGGTTCCAAAGACCCATACTTTGAGAACCACTGATTTGACATACCAGCAGTGAAAGTTATCTGAGCATATGATGGTTAGATTCATGTATATAAAGTGAGTAAAAGCCACATTTCTGATGAGGATTATGTCTAAGCTATGAAGTCATTTGTTGTCTACCTTTCCTTATAGTGGAGAAATTCCTCATGATCTCCTTTCCTTTTGTATTATAATTTTTTAAAAATATAATTTACAGTAAATGTTATTTTATTAATTTCAGGATCTACCTTTGTTTTATCATCTCTGAACTTTTCCCAAATTCTAAGCCTATTTTTTAAAGTATTTTTTAAAAATATATTTTATTGATTTTTTTACAGAGAGAAAGGGAGAGGGACAGAGAGTCAGAAACATCGATGAGAGAGAAACACCGATTAGCTGCCTCCTGCACACCCCCTACTGGGGATGTGCCCGCAACCAAGGTCCATACCCTTGACCAGAATCAAACCTGGGACCCTTCAGTCCCCAGGCCGAGGCTCTATCCACTGAGCCAAACCGATCAGGGCATTCTAAGCCTATTTTTAAAACAATTTATGAAAACCTAAAAAACAAGGAAAGAATTATCATTCTGTATTTTTGGCAGTTGTATAGGCTGTTTGTAACTTGTATAAAATGTAATTTTATTTATTGGATCTACTGAAACATGCTTCTTCTTTATTGTATGAAGTATTTGAGATGGGCTTATGCTGGGGTTCATGTCCCAGCATCAAGAAGGGTTCAGGAATCTGGAAAAGGGGCTGTGCGCTGATGACATAGAAATCTAGAGACTAGTAAAGAGTCTGGAGATGAGATATAATTTTGAAAGGCATTGGGGGGTCAGAGGACCTTCAGCTAAAGGAACTGAAGACTCCCTCCTTGTCTAAGACCCTTGCTTTTATTAACACAATGTGTCCTAAGGCAAAGTGGAGATAATACACTTCAAAGGGTAAGGTTTCAAAGGGTACAGAAGCATTGTCAGTTTTGGGAATAGCCTATGGCTGTTCAGGTGTTTGGCCAGTAGGAGGCAATAACATGTAGATTAAGATGCCCTTTAACTGTCTGGCAGCCACTATCAGTTTCCTTTTCAGGTTTGGGGAGATGCCTTTAGCCATTTCCAACAGGTGACTACATGTGTGACTCAACCCTGTTGAGTCCCCAAGTCTCATCAACCTTTTGATGAAACTCTTAAAATTATGACATGCTGGAATTGGTCTACGGCAGGCTTAACAGAAATTATGATGAAGAAAAGAAAAACTCCCAGAATGATTAACGTAAACTCTCTGAATCTGTTTTCTGTTGTGTAATGTGTAAATAAGTAAACACATCTCGCAAGCTTTTGTTAAAGATCCAATAAGATAGCACATACAGCAGAACATACTAAATGATTAATGTTTGTGAAAGTTATTTGTAATGCTCAAATTACTAAAGCCAAATATGGTTTGTGTAGAAACAAATCCTAAGCTCAATGATGGCAAAACAAAAAACAACCCACACAGATTTAGTCAGAATATTTAATTAAAATTTTAAATCAATTAAATTAAAATTGACTATGAGGGCTCATAGTCAAAACAACTTTCATTTGCCATTATTTTATTCTTTTGTGGTATTATGGGATGAAATTCAAAGGCATACACTAATTGTGTTAAAATATATAGAGGCATTTTATAGCTGACCTTGTCCAGACCTTGTCCAATTCCTGCCCACATCACCTTACTCTTAATACTACACTGCGTGTAGGTCCAGCTTCCACCTGCCAGAACCTGCATTTCTTTACCTGAGGGCTTCCTGTGGCCACTGATTCCTACTTTTCCCACCAGTGTGCCTAGCTTCATGTTAACATTCCCCCAGCAGCCTTCAGCCAATGATGGTATATAAATACCCCAGTGTCCTCACCCCTGTGTGGGATAACCCTGAGGCATGCATTTCCCAGAGCTTCCCACCGGGATTAAACTCTAGTCACCAACAGTAATTGCTGGTTTTAGTAAATATACCCTATAATTTCCATTCACTTTCCTGCCTCCATTCTCCATTCCTCTACCCGTATTTCCTTCGCATCACACATAAACTACTTATGCTCATCTCAAGGTTGGCCTTCTGAGTAACCCAAATGAAAGATCAATTGTGTGTGTGCATGTGTGTCTGTATTTCTTTTTTTAAAATATATTTTTATTGATTTTTTACAGAGAGGAAGGGAGAGGGATAGAGAGTTAGAAACATCGATGAGAGAGAAACATCGATCAGCTGCCTCCTGCACACTCCCCACTGGGGATGTGCCTGCAACCAAGGTACATGCCCTTGATTGGAATCGAACCTGGGACCCCTCAGTCCGCAGGCCGATGCTCTATCCACTGAGCCAAACCGGTTAGGGCTGTATTTGTATTTCTAACATGTACACATTAGAAATTGAGTGTAAATACCCTCCCTTCAGCCAAAGACCAACAGTGATACCTCTGTAGTTGAACAAGTTGGGTTTATTACTTTTGGTAATGAGGGAGAATTCATGCCACTGGGAACCTGTGTACACAACATGGTGTTGTGTGAGTAAGAGAATATCAGAAAGAACCTATTGTAGGATTTGAGTTTGCATTAGATGATTTGAGGGAGGGTTAAAAGGCTTTCGTTTGGATTGCATGCTGTCAGTGAGTGGGAATACCTAACTCTATCATTAGGTATTTTTGTAATTTTTTCCTAGAAGGTGGGAAGACTACATTGAGGTGAAAAGTATAATTGATAAAGATGCAGAGGTAACTTATACTAGGCAGGATAGGTATGTGTTCGGTATTTTGTTGTTTGGACAATTTTTATCTTCTTGTCTATATTCAAATGTGATTATGGAGTGGTGTTGTCATGATGTGTGATGCTAACAAAGTAGCCTTGTCTGATGCTGGTATTCTGTGAAATAGTATCTTCAACAGGAGATGAACAAGGCATAGTTGTGAGTTGTAGGCCAGCCCTCTCATGTCAGTGGCTGCTATTTTCCTTCTCTTTCTCTTTTGTGTTTTCAGTTACTGAACAGAACTTTCTGTTATCAATATATGGTTCTATATATAGAATTAAGAGTTTTCTATATTAATTATATTTTTATTTAAATAATATACTGATTTCAGTATTATTCATCCATCTGAATAACTTATAAGTGATTTCAATTCTAGACCATGAGATATTTTTAAAATTGGTATTAAAATATTTGTTTCATGTAGATAAAGATAGAGAAATACAGATATCTACAAATATATACCCATGTACAAATTACTTTTCAAAGTATTCTGATGAAAGATGTATTATATTCTGATTATGATTATTTTCTTTCAAGTTCCCAGTTTTAACTAAACCTAAATGTATAGAAATGATTGGAATCAGTATTAGGTTTCTTTTTGTTTATCTCACTCTAGTAGAGGTGTTGTGAGGAAGGATAGATAGGAATGCATTTTGAAAGTAAAGTCCCGTCTTGCTATTAACAGAACATTCTTTATTTTTATTCTTTTCAGAGAGCTAAAGAAGAGGCCCAGCAAAAAGAAGCCAAAGTGAAACTCCTTACAGAGTCCGTGAATAGTGTCATAGCTCAAGCTCCACCTGTAGCACAAGAGGCCTTAAAAAAGGAACTTGACACTCTCACCACCAACTACCAGTGGCTCTGTACCAGGCTGAACGGGAAGTGCAAGACTTTGGAAGTCAGTTTCTTTTCCTGATTTTCTTGATTTATGTGTCAATTTATGGTCATATGTGAAGCATAGTGATTAAGCACATGGACTCTGGTATAAGAATACTTAGGCTTGAATTCTTCACTTAGGCAGTTATAATTTGGGACTTTGGCCAGTTGTTTAAGTTATATGTAAAATGAACATAAAAATAGTACCTATTTCATAGGATGTTGAACAAATTAAATGAGATATTCTGTTTAAAGAACTTAGCCTAGTGCTCAGTAAATCTGAGTAGCTATCATCCTAAGTGTTCTTATTATTACCATTATTATCATTGTTGTTATTATTATCTTTTCCAACCTCTCTGTGCACTTACCTTCTCTCTTTGTTTCTGCCACCTGAGAATTTTTCATTTTCGTTTCATAGATGAGCTATGCAATTAAAATGTTTTCCTTTATATTTCATTCAGCATATCCAAAGGCATACACTGATTGCATGGAATATTTGAGATGGGCTTAACAGAAACTATGGGGCAGGGCATTCCCACATCAGCGTCAGTTATCATTGGAATGAAAGTTTCCTTTTTTTGTTTGTACTCTCTTCAAAGTCAATTTCATTTCTGTGATTTCAAAGTAATTTTAAGTTCCAAACTGTTAAGCTTAACTGTTATTCTAAGTGGCTTTTAGCTCCAATTCTGGCTTCAGGAGTGTATTTTATTTTGCCAAGGTGACCTGTAAAGCTGGTACATTCAGCTTCTCCAGCTGTGTCCTTCAAAGGCATTGAGGACACAAGAGGCCATCTTTCCTGATGGTTAAATCAGCAAGGTAGTCCATTAGCTCAATCTGCACCAAAGTTAAAAAGACACATTACCAATTGCATCTTCAAAACTCTAACGTACCCTCGGGTATTTAAAGAGATATTTATATTTTCCTGTTGAGATTGTTGCCCAGAAGGAAGGCAGCCTGTAGTACAGCAGGAGCTGGAAATGACCCAGATTTAAGATTTCTATCATCTTTTAAAGCAAAATACTTAATTTCACTTTATGTGATAAACTATATGTAAAATACCAATTAAGTATTGGTAGGTTAGACTAACACTTTTCATCACTTGGAGAGGGACTGTCTTCTATCACTTGCAAGACTAGGAGCAAAGGTGAAAATATGGGGAAACTGATAGAATTTGATTTCTCCTTAAATAAAAATTTTTTCCTAGCCATTTTTGATAGAAGTTGGGGGGAGGTGTTGTAGCAGGTGGTGGGAATTGTGCTATTGCATTTTATAGGTTTTCTCAATACTTGTAATCTCAAAGCTCATGGAAAAATGACTATTTTAATATTCTTATCCTCCAGTACATCTTCCTGCTTTTATTGCTACGGACATAACCATAATCCAGAAATTGGCCTTTATTATTTCTTTGCATAAAATGCACCTATAAATCTAATATAATGTTGATGAATTATTTCTTTATTTAAAAAAGGTAAATCACTAAATCTTGAATTTATTCATGGAATAAAATATTTCCTTAATGATTTGTTTTTTTTTTCTTTTTTTAATATATTTTATTGATTTTTTACAGAGAGGAAGGGAGAGAGATCGAGAGTCAGAAACATCGATGAGAGAGAAACATTGATCAGCTGCCTCCTGCACATCTCCCACTGGGGATGTGCCCGCAAACCAGGTACATGCCCCCGACCAGAATCGAACCCGGGACCCTCCGGTCCACAGGCCGACGCTCTATCCACTGAGCCAAACTGGTTTCGGCCTTAATGATTTGTTATTATGGATGTATTAAGTGACCAAAATGACTAGTTGCATTTTCAGTTATCTACAACAATGCTATATTTTTAGAAGTTTTTTTTAAAAATGGAAGTGCTGGAGTCTCATAAGTATTTTTTTATTAAAATAGTTCATCTGGGATATTTCTTTTTTAGGAGGTTTGGGCATGTTGGCATGAGTTACTGTCCTACTTGGAGAAGGCAAACAAGTGGCTGAATGAAGTAGAATTGAAACTTAAAACCACTGAAAATATTCCTGGTGGAAGTGAGGAAATCTCCAAGGTGCTAGATGTAAGTTGTGAATTAATCTAAATGATGACACTTTGCATGCAGTATTGAAAGATATCAAATACCGAATAAAAAATAAATTCAAACAACACAGCACAGAGAGTCTAGTTGCCATCCCTCCTCCCGCACTGGGGTTTGGAAAAAGCCTTAGTTTTCTCTAAGAACCTTCCAATCTCAAGGTTTTAAAAAGAATTTAAATAACCTCTTGTAGAGGGCATTAGCCTTTTGCCATATCACTAAGTTATATGTTGACACTTTTCCTGCTTAAATCTGCTACAGACTTGCAAAGACAGTTTGAATGCATACTTTTGCTCCTTTGGAGTAGGGCTAAAGAGGATAATAATGCAAAATATTATTTTCCAGTTTAAAGGCTACATTTACTGAATTGGGAAGTTTTAAAAAATATTGAAAATCATAGATTCATACCATATGGAATGTTTTGAGGTACCAAGTGGGCATGTTTTGATATTAGAAATATGTCTTTAGCATGTTCATATGTTCTAGTACATTCCACATTTTAGTATATTTTAAAGTTTTATTTTGAAGACCTTTAAAAATAAAATGAAGGAGTTTACATGTGTCAATTTTGATTTATGTGAACTTATGATATTCAATCACTTATGTTGTATGCATTTTATTGTACTTTTGTTTATTCCTTTATATAAAATGAATATATATATCAGCATATGTATTGCATTTAGTGCCATCCTCTATATGAATATGCTAAAATAAGGTGCATAAATTAATCAAGATGTGAAGCACATGCAAAATGTTTCTTTAGTCAGAACAGAATTGGGATCTTAGAATGTCCCAGCGGAAACCAAGACATCTTTGTATCCAACTTTCTTATTTTCAAAAGAGAATTGTAAAACCTGAAGAGGTATCAAAAACAGTGGGAGAGATCTCACGAGGACTATAATTTTGGTCCTGTCCCACTTAGAGATGTTCATTGAACAAACATTCCTTGTGAATCAGCAATGTAGTACATCTTCCAAAGACGATGAAGCAAACATTCATAGCATCAGTAAAAGGATGGTGGCCAGATCAAAGAATGCTAAATGAAGTTAGTTATCCTATTGAATGATCAGATTGAAGGGACTCATTCTCATTTTTATTGCCTCCCAGTCCAAAGATGGCTGTTTTACCTCTAAGTCAGGGGTGGATAAACTTTTTGACTCGAGGGCCACAATGGGTTCTTAAACTGGACCAGAGGGCCGGAACAAAAGCATGGATGGAGTGTTTGTGTGAACTAATATAAATTCAAAGTAAACATCATTACATAAAAGGGTATGGTCTTTTTTTTTTTTTTTTTTAGTTTTATTCATTTCAAACGGGCCGGATCTGGCCCACGGGCTGTAGTTTGCCCACGACTGCTCTAAGTCCTAGAAGTATAAAATTGTGTAAAGGGCAGAAGGATTTCTTCTAAAGAGATTGTGCCATTTTTTAATTTGGGGAAGAGAACCTCTTAAAGTTCTCTCTACATATAATATCAGAATCATGTCACCTGGCCATCAGCTACAAGAGAAATTGAGTATTTTACCTTTCCAGGTTTTAGAGTAGAGGCCATCAAATAAGAAGGTTGCTGTGAATCATTTTTAGGTATCTCATTCCACAATCTTGCCATAAGCCCATGAAGATTTACATACAGCAACATCATACAGGTTGCAGCAAAAGTAGATTTACCATTCTGTGTACATGAAACAATACTTTATTCTTGTTTGTAAATTATTGTATTATTTTTATATGAACATCTGTAAACCTATTTTGCCCCACCCTGTACTTTTTTTGCAGTAATAACAATCTTTCATGTTTTATGATCCCCATTTAATATTGGTTTAAATTGCTTGTAACTTAAGTACATCAGAAGACATGAAGCATTTGTATTAATTCAATGTATTTAGAAAATGAAGAAAAATAATTTTTGCAAATGTGTTTCAGTCACTTGAAAATCTGATGCAACATTCAGAGGATAACCCAAATCAAATTCGCATATTGGCACAGACCCTGACAGATGGTGGAGTCATGGATGAACTGATCAATGAGGAGCTTGAGACATTTAATTCTCGTTGGAGAGAATTACATGAAGAGGTATGATGATAAAAGTGAAAAATCTCTTTAAACTAATTTGCATAAACATCTAGCAAATACATTTAGGGTTCTCAGGTAAAATGAGGAATATTTATTTTTTAAAATATTTTTATTGACTTCAGAGAGGAAGGGAGAGGGGGAGAAAGATACAAACATCAATAATGAGAGAGAATTATTGATCGGCTGCCTCCTGCAGGCCCCATACTGGGAATGGAGCCTACAACCTAGGCATGTACTCTGACCAGAATGGAACCTGGGACCCTTCAGTCTGCAGGCCAAAGCTCTAGGCACTGAGCCAAACCTGCTAGGGCAAAATGAGGAATATTTAAATATTAGCACAGCTTCCATGTTTTAGAAACTGCCACTTGTTAGACATGACTGAAATATTTATGTGTGTATTATATCATTTTATCTAAAAATGTTTTAGAGTATGTTTTTGTACAGGAAACCAAATATAGTATATTTTCAAAAAATGATATAATACACATATGGGTGCTTAAGGTGGGAATTTATCAGTATGTGCATCAGCTGGCCACCAGAGCTTAGACGAACTCAGAGGTTCTGAGGTTAGGGGGCTGTGTGGCAGGGCACCCACTGGGTCTGCTGTAGTACTTATGGAGCATCCAGGTGGGACTATTTCATAATCCAGTAAGAGAGAGATCCCCAGTCCTGAAGTTAGAGAGAATGATTAGGACTAGTTATACACATAGTGGATTTATCAGGTTACATGCTAGTCATGACTGTAGAGTTCATGAGATCACTCCAGGTAACCAAAAAGAAAAAAGAATCATGGACAGAATTTAGGAGTTATACCCCAAATCAAGTTTTAGGCAGAGTATACAGTGTCTACAAAGGAGATTAGAAGACATGCTCAAAAAGTTAGAGCCAACTCCAGTTAAAACCAGGGTGCTTAGGAGGTAGGAGTCATGAAAACAATGTCAACTACAATAGTAAGGCCAAGTAAGATGAGGGAATTAGGCATCAACCAGAGGGGAGTTGGGAGGCTGGGTGAAAAAGGTGAAGGGATTAAGTACAAATTGGCAGTCACAGAGATGTAAATTATAGCATATGTAATAGCCTATATAATAAAAGGTTAATATGCAAATCGACCAAACCTGGAATGACCAATCACTATGTCATGCACTGACCACCAGGGGCAGACGCTCAATGCAGGAGCTGCCCCCCTGGTGGTCAGTGTGCTCCCACAGGAGGAGTGCTGCTTAGTCAGAAACCGGGCTCACAGCTGGCGAGCGCAGCGGTGGTGGCTGGAGCCTCTCCTGCCTCCGCGGCAGCGCTAAGGATGTCCAACTGAGGACTCCCAGACTGCGAGAGGGTGCAGGCCAGGCTGAGTGACCTAACCCCCCCCCCCGAGTGCATGGATTTCGTGCACTAGGCCTCTAGTAGTCAATCATATCATAATAACTATGCATGGTGTCAGGTGGGTTCTTGAAACATGGGGAACCACTCTGTAAAGTACATGATTGTCTAACCACTATTCTGTATATCTGATTGAATGTGAACTGTAATTTAAAAATGAAAAAAATTAAAAAGCAAAAAAGAAAATGATGGAATTATGCAAAAAATACGTCACTTATAACCTTGACTTAGAACAGTTTAGTTAGATTTTCCTGGGATATAGAGAGACTCTGGTGACAGTGTTATAGAAGACATTAGAGAGGAAAAGGGAAAAAGCAAATATGTACTATCCTTGTGAGGAGTTAGCTATGAAGGGAAAGAAAGGTTCTAAGGGGACATGGTAGCCCAGGAGGTCTGCAGGAAACCTTTTGCTAATTAAGTGGGGGAGAGGTTTGATCATGTTTTACATTGGAAATAAAGAAGTCCTCAGTAGTACTTTGTCCAGTTCTGAAAAGAAGTAGGTGATGTTGGGGCACATCAATGTTTTGATATGGTATCAGTATGTGCTTTTTTACTTTATTGGAATGTTAGTGGCACAAAAAACAATTGTAGTTCAAGCAAAAAATCAGGACACATTATAACACTGACCTTGGCAAAGCTATGAAAAGACCTCAATTTTAATCTGTAGCGCTGTTCAGAATTTCTCTATTATGTGCTTAGGAATACACTACTTTCTAACCTGATCTTGGCATCAGCCTCATTTATGTATTACTCCTGCAAACCTTTAGAAACATAAACACTGCTTATGTGTTTATATTTTAAATGTCTTTGGTTTGCAATCTGGCATTTTCCCCAAATAAATAATAATTCTACTCAACAACAAACCTTGATTGCACACCTACTCGGTTATATCCAAACTGAGTTGTTAAAACATTAGATAACCAATCAGAAAAACTTGGGTTGGAACAGCCGCTTGTATTAGACAGGATCAGATGGGTCATAGGAACTATGCGGTAAGTTGCACAGGGAAAGTTTAATGTCAATAACTATTAACTATTTACTGGGAATTAATTTTTAAGAGAGAATAGATGAGAACTCAAAAGAATATCCAAGGCCTGAGGGATAATACCCAAGGAAAGAACTAATTTGGAAATCAAGGAGATCTACCCAAATCTGGTATTCGAACCTGTTTGGAAAGTGTCTCCAGCCCACAAGATGGCAAAAACATTCACCAGGTTGACCCAACCCAGAACTATTATATAGTCATGTGTGGATCCAGAGCCACAGGCCAAACCAGAGCCACAGGAGCAAGAAGTAAAAACACATTGGAACAGAGAAACCTTTACCTCCCCAGTGTCACTCCAGTGCCCTCTATAGACAAAGAGAGATTCCAGTATCATCAAGAGATCAGTGTTGAAAGACAATGAATTGATGACTGGCAATCCCCCTATACCTCCTTGGCTTTGTGACCCTGGGCAATATTTTCAAGCTCCCATTTCTTTATCTGTGATAACAGATCCTGTTTCATAGGGTTCTCCTGAGCAAAATAGAAAATACTGCATAGAAAGTGCTTACTACAATGCTAAGAACACCATACATATTAAAAAAATGATTATCACTTTTATTTTTGCCAGGCTCTATGCTATAGCACCTACCTTCAAAGCACACCCTCACTAAGAGCATGGGTAGACAAACACATATATTCTAATATTAAAAATGATGAAATGTACCCACTTTCATTATTTAAATAAAATGCAGAAAACTGACAAAAGTACTTCTTTCATCATTCTCTTAGTCTTAAAATTGAAAGGAGTTTTCCATTTCTACTTCAATAGTCAATTAAGCAGAATGCTGCAGTAACAATAAATAAACTTGAAATAAACTTGAAGCCATTATCTGTCCTGGCTGTCTTTATATATAATATCTAGCCACCTGAGAGTAATTTGGCAATGAAAATAAAGCACATTTGGTGCTTTAGAACTTTGATAAAAATCATGTCTGTTAGAGATAATAGCTTTCTCAAATTCTGTTGTGCTTGCCTCTAATAAGCTGATGTGACTTTAAAGATATGATGTTGAGTTGAAATGATGGGTAGTAACAGGGTTTTCCTATTTCTCAGGGTATAATCTCTGTGCTTTGATCAATACCAAACTGTTTAGGCTATTTAGGTAATAGAGACACACCTAATAATTTGTTAGCTAAATCAATCGTTTTGATGTTCCTATTGAGAATTTAGTTGAAAAGACTGGTGTTTTGATAGAATGTAGATGGAACCCCAGATAAATTATCTAAGGGGCTGGGAAAAATAATTACAGTAACAGATCTTTTAAATTGATTTATTTTTCAATAAGATCCATGTTGTATGTTAGATTGTTATAGTCAATGTCCTGAATTTGTTTTAAGCCATAATTTTCTTCTTTTTGTTGTTGGTTAAGGAGAAACAGTTTTTCATTAATAAACAAGGTGCTCTTTCACTTGAAGATGGGCCTTGGCCCATTTTCTTCTCAATTAAATGTCTATGCCAGAGGTTGGTGGGGTTTTTAATTGCCTACCCAATGTTTTTTATAGATGCAATTATGAAGAGCAAAGGTAACATTCAATTGCCTGCTAAATCAATCAAACAACCCGATATTTTATTGCCTATGAATATTTAACAGAAATACGCTAGATCCCTTTCCTAATTTCAGAGTGTGAGTTTGCATTCAAATAAGTAATAAATTAGTTCCATTCCTTGAAAAGGCATCATTTACTCTTCATAATCACATGGCACTATATTTTCTACTCACACTAATGATTTGAAAGATGGTTAACAAACCAGGAAGAGCTCCAAAAATCATACC
This sequence comes from Myotis daubentonii, assembly GCF_963259705.1. NCBI lineage: Eukaryota > Metazoa > Chordata > Mammalia > Chiroptera > Vespertilionidae > Myotis > Myotis daubentonii. Next base: position 116,240,907 of record NC_081861.1, read on the forward strand.
AAATCATCTATTTTTTACAACTTATTATGGAGTAAACAAGCTACAGAAGATGTGTTAGTGGTACAGCAAAATGCATAACAATAGAAACATAACTTTATAATGGTTACAAAGGCTCAGGCACTGCTCTAAGTGTCTGAAATGCATTTTCTCATTTGTTCTCACAATACTCTATGGTATAAGGTATTTTCCATGCCCATTTTCTAGATGTGTAAAAGGTATAAAAAGCCACAAAGATAGTAAGAGGCTACTGATCATTTAGACCCAGTTTCATTGTGCTTGAGCCTGAACACATGACCATATGACCACATTACCTTCTATCCAGTGATCCTTTCCTTATATTAAAAACAAAAGCTGCCTGATAAGGAGTGAATATTACAATTAACCAGTGACCAAATTTCTAAGGAAAGCTTACAGAATATGCTTAAAAGTATTAGTGATGACTAATTAAAAGAAAACATTGTAAAGTCTTAAATATTAAAATCACAAATTTCAAAGTCCAAAGCCTTTACCAGTTCTCTTGATCAGTGATTATTTAATATTTCTTGTATATTATTAACCCTTTGCAGTCGTATGTCTGCTCTCAGCCACCACAGCAAGGAACCGTACGAATCTTAACTCTATGCATTCATGTATCAGTTCATAATTTCTCTGAAAGCTCTTAAGTGTCTAAGTGACCTTGTCACGAACCAAAACATTGCCCCGACAAATCAGAGATATCGAAACTCAATATAAACAAACGCGGTTGTTCCACACTCGCCATGCAAAACACTGTGGCGAGTCAGTTGCCTTTTGAGAGTGAAGAAATCGACAAGCTTCGGAGATACTTCGCAGAATTTCAAATAAAGCTTTACAAATTATGTTTAACTGTAATTGGGCATTCTCTCTTGTTAAGATATTTCAAAATAATACTCCAAATTGGCAAAAAGAAAGTTACCGAAAGAAGTGTACTGCGAATCTGAAAGTAACGATGAAGAGTTTTATTTTGGCACCTTGAATACTGACTCTGATGTAGAAAGTGATAACGTTTGTAGTGATTCTACTAGTAGTGACGTAGTTCCAAAAAAGAATTAATAAATCTTGTTTATCCTTCATAATCTTGCATGTTATGTATCACTGCTCTTGCAATGGAAATTAATTCTGACCAGTACGACACCCATGTCCAAATTTAATTCGACCGCAAAGGGTTAATGCCCCATTTCTGTCTTTTTCATAGTCATCTATAAGATCTTTCACCTGACATTAAATAGTAGATAGAGTAAAATAGAAGAGGCAAAACCTAAATTGGTTAATTCTGCTTCATTTGCAATTTTAATTAATTGTTCCAGGTAATTATGACTTTGAATTAATTGCTCAGTCTCATATCTACCTTAGCACAGTTAAACCAGAATAGAAAAATATGGATTGAAGGAAAACTGTATCGTAATCCAGGAAAATATGTGATACTATATTGTCATGAGGTCAAAATTTTATCGGAGGAGAGAAAATGGCGGCCGAATAGGCAGACCTGTCATCCACCTCCTCCAAGGGCCAGACTGGAAATACAACTAAATTGGAGAACATTCACCTGAATTACCAAATGAGGTCCAGCTAAGCAGGAGACATATCAAGGAAGGAGAGAAAACACCTGGAGACCACACCTCCACAACTCACACGACTGACTAGTTGGGTATGAGCCACATAGCCAGTGAGCCTGAGAGGAGATTCCATCCACTAATGGAACAATAACATTCAATACCAACTACAGAAGAATGCGAATAACCCGAGCAAGAGACTTTCCTAGAGCACCTAGTTCAGGATATCTAAGACACTGCACCACTGGGTCCCAAGAAACACCTACTACATAAGACAACCTTACAAAATCTGGGAAGTATAGCAGTGTGATCTAATATATAGAAACAAATACAAAGTGACAGTAAGAATAGGGAGAACCCCCAAATGAAATAAAAGTAGGAATGGCCAGAAAAGGAACTAAATGAAATGGAGGTGAGCAATTTGTCAGATAAAGAATTCAGAGTGATGGTAATATGGGTGCTCAAATAATTCAGTGCAAACTACAAGCAACCTAATGAGAATTATAAGGAACTTAAGGAGAATTATAAGGGACTTAATAAGAATTACAGCGACATGAAAAGAGAAGTTGAAACAATGACTAAGAATCAACTGGAAATGAGAGAAGACATACCTGAAATAGAGAATGCCCTGGAAGGATACAACAGTAGACTAGAACAATCTGAGGAACAAATCAGTGAATTAGGAGACAATGAAAGTGAAAGGATGGAAAATTTTTTCTAGGCAAATGGAAATGAAAAAAAGCTGGTGTAGGAATACTCACATCTGACAAAATAGACTTCAAACTGAAGGCCATAACAAGAGATAATGAGAGCCACTTAATACTACCAAAGGGGTGGTTACAAGAGGCTATAACTCTGGTAAACATATATGCACCTAATATAGTAGCATCCAGCTATATTAAAAAAAAAAAATTATGGAGGATTTTAAGGGAGAGATGGACAGCAATACAATCACAGTAGGGAACTTTAACACCCCACTGACATCCCTGGATAGATCTTCTATACAAAAAATCAACAGGGAAACAGCAATCCTAAATAATACAATAGATCAGATGGGATTATTTGACATTTACAGAACATTTCACCCCAAAACTACAGAACATACATTTTGCTCAAGTGCCCATGTGCCGGGAGCCGGTGCATGCTTGCTGTTTCAAGGGACCTGGCATATATGGCATACTGTTCTTAATATGTTTGCTCACCTTCTTGGCACTATGTGTTTTAACCAAGGTCTCTGAAAAAGGTTGTTTCCCCAGGTAGGGATTTTCCCCTGAAGTTAGGGAGGGAATAAAACCTCTTAACTAAGTGCCAGGTGGGTAATTAATCACTTTAACTACAAACAGTCATGCTTAAGCTACATAATCTTTACTCCCTGGAATGGAGATAAGAAACGCCCTAACCTTTGGAATAGAGATTGATAGGATTGGATTCAACTGGTATAAATACAGATGTAACAAGACAGAACTTAGAAGACAGAACCTACACAGAACCTAGAGACAGAAGAACTTCGCTGGAGAGAACATGGCAAAAGATCCTGGACAGAAACTGGCAACAGAACCTAGCAAGAGAACATGGCAAAAGATCCTGGACAGAAACTGGCCACAGAACCTAGAGACAGAACCTAGCGAAAGAACCTGGCTGAAGAACCTAGAGACAGAACATGGCAAGAGAACCTGACTAGAACCTGGTGACTGAACCTGGCTGGAGAACCTGGACAGAACCTGGCTGGAGAACCTAGTGAGGGAACATGGCTACAGAACCTGGCTGGAGAACCTAGCAAGAGAACATGGACACAGAACCTGGCTGGAGATCCTAACCAGAACTTCGCTGGAGATCCTGGCTAGAGATCCTGGCAAGGCTGCTGATCAACTGAACGCTGTCTCTGTGTCATTCCTTCTTCGCCGACTCCATCCACACCTTTGGGGACCCCTGGACCTGCTGGGGTTGGACCCCAGCACCCATGGGATAGAACACAAACTAAATCTCTACAGGTTCAAGAAGATTGAAATCATAGCAAGCATCTTCTCAGATCACAATGGCATGAAATAAGAAATCAAGGGACATATGAAAAAATGCTGAAAGTCACGAATCATCTGAGAGATTCAAATTAAAACGACAGTGATGTATCACCCCACACCTAGGATTACATTTTTTCATGTTTTGAATTTGGTACTTTCTTTCTTTACAGTCAGGGAAAGAATTTGGGATATCTTGAATTTTGACCTTCCTAGGTTAAATACTCTGTGATAAAACTATTATCTTGATAACAAAATTGCACTGCAAGCATACTGTTAGGCCAAACATCTGTGTTCAAGGTGACTTCATTTTTGAGCTAAGTAGTGGACTCTGTAACTTGATCTCATAATAATTTTAATTGAATAATTGTATAAGAGTGATTACATTTTAAAGGGAAAAAATCACCAGTATCCTATTTGCACACAGGCAATAAACCCAATAGCCCAGCCCTCTTTAATGTATAGAAATAGAGAACAGAATTTGTGCTTTTTATTTTGCTATATCTTCTTTGGCTATCTGAGAAATGTATCATTATTTTTCTACCATCAATTATGTGAGATACCTCAATTCTTATTTCTAATAATATTTTCACATGCATCTTGTAGTTTGAGTTTAATTTTCCTGTTTTATAGCTATAGGAACTAAACTATTATATAACTTTTACAAGAAAAAGGGTAATGGTAAATTAGTTTCATTCTTGTTTTTAATCATCATGAGTCATGGAGATTTATTTTTTAATCTTATCAGTAGTGATTACATTATTATCTTTACATATAATTTACCCTACTTTAAAAAATGGCTATTTGCATTGACATTTTGAAATTTATTATAAAGCAGTAGTTAAAATTTTCTTGTCTGAATGTATAGCAACTATAACATATTATCATTTTTTGGTTCAGATACAAAGGGACACACCAGCACATATATACCACATGTATGCTTGTGTGTATATATGTGTATGTATATGAGTGTGTATATATACATATTCTAATTTAATATCTAATTAATATTTAAGTATTATATATTCACACTAGACAAACTGTCTTTGTTTGGGTAACCATTAAAATACTTATGAACAAGTATGGATATATCCATGAAGAGGTATCTTATCCTTAAATTTCTTATAATTTGGTGATGGAACTATTTCCTCTAATGTTGAAGTAGCAAAAGAGAGAGTAAATATATAGATGAAAGCCCAGCCAGTTTTGCTCAGTGGTTGAGTGTCAACCCAGGAACTATGAGGTCATTGGTTCCATTCCAGGGCAGGGTACATATCTGGGTTTCAAACTCAATCCCCAGTAGGGGGCATGCAGGAAGCAGCCAATTAATGATGCTTCTCTGTTACTGATGTTTCTATCTCTATCCCTCTCCCTTCCTCAAAATCAATAAAGGAAATTTTGAAAAAAATATATAGATGAGAAAGACCTAATATTAAGGCCTAAAACCTAATCACTTATAAAATAAATTAGTAATGTGGATTGGTAAATTAGAATTTTAGGAATTAGTTTTTGGATAAAGAATTTAAAAAACAGTTTATTTATTTAAATTTTCATTAAAATTTCTGGAGTTTTTCTTTGTTTCATTGAAACTTTATATAACTTTTACTTGTGATCCATCATTATCTACAACTAATATTTAATTTATATAACATAAAATACCATTCTCAAGGTAAATGTTCATCTGTCTTGTCCATCTTACTTTACCACTCTAGGTTCTTTTGAACGGATTGTCTTTTCAAGCTACTTCATAGATTTTTGGGGTTGAATGATCAAAACTCTTATTTAATATTCAGGCAAGTCTGTACTAAAATTACTTGTCCACTTTTTTTAAAAGAAGAAAATGAAAGAGTAAATATTAAAGAATATTTCTTTGCAACATATTCTAGTATCTCAGAGAAATCCATGTATGGAATGAGGACTGAAAATATTTTGAAGTTAAGCTGTTTTTCTGAGCCATGGAAAGTGTATAGTCATTAAAAGTATCAAATAAACTGGAGAATTGCTTTACTGCTTCTGCCTTACCAAGTCTCATATTATTTTCTGATCTGCATTGACAAATGGACAGTTTAATAATACTCTGCCCTTCCTTATTTTATCTTATGAGCCAAATTTATTACATTTTGCTGTGTTATTATTTAATTCTTATTTAAGTAATCTTTTCTTTCAAACTTCACTCTTGATAATTATTTTCAAATCTGGTTAATCATCAATAGCACACAGATGGAAAGGGAAGGGTGTAAGAACTTTATGCACATTCCCTTCCAACTTCCTTAGGATTTATTTTGTAGAGTTTTATTGATCCTGGAAACTATTTTGAAAAGATCCTCTAGATTCTGGCTATTATTCAGGTTTGGGAACTCTAACCTCAACCTTGACCTGAGAATGAATTGTTTAAGGCAATCTGACTTACTAATGTGCCTATGTTTCATGTTCATTCTTAGTGTGGGCCATTAATTATTCAGGTCCAGCCATTGCTCATCAGTGCTGAGTGATTTCTTCATTACAGAGATGAAGCTCATTTTCAATTCCTGAACAATAAAACCAAGCAGGGAAAAAAGTGATTCTCTTTCAAGACCATAGTTCTCTGCTGGAGCAGAACAAGTACTTTCTAGGAAACCATAGCAAACTTCTAATGGCATAGAAATGACATCACTATGTTTCCCAATATGCTACCCCTCTTGCCCTTCTGGACCACAGTCTAGATCAGGGGCCCTCAAACTTTTTAAACAGGGGGCCAGTTCACTGTCCCTCAGACCGGACTATAGTTGGAGGGCCGGACTATAGTTTAAAAAAAAAAACTATGAACAAATTCCTATGCACACCGCACATATCTTATTTTGAAGTAAAAAAAAAAAGGGAACGAATATAATATTTGTATTTGCATGTGGCCCGCGTGCCGTAGTTTGAGGACCCCTGATCTAGATGGAGCAGGCATTCCCTGTGGGACTACTTTAGAAGACACTAAATTGTCCTGCATGGCTGTGGTGGACATTGTTTATAACTTAATATTCAGTCATACCTGACTTATGACAAATTCAACAACCCTATGAGTGAAGGGGCAGCCACCTGAGACCTGCTTGCTCCTCTGCCACTCCAAACAACTCCAGAAAAATGACTTTCATCCACAAATGATGAAGATTCCATTGTGGGGAGGAGGTAGAAAAGAGAGGAAGTTAGGAAACAGTTTATGTCTATTTCAGACAGCTTAATATTTCATAAGAGTATTCAGTGACAGAAGACTCTGATTCCTAACAAGGAATTGAGTGTATTGGACCATTTTGCCAGTGTTTATCTGATCCCCATACTCACATCAAAAACCAGGAGTCTTCTTTCTATGCCCAGACTACAGCTCAAGAACTCTACAGCATATTTAGCAAGAAAAAACAACTGTTCCCTGCATCTTGTTCCTGCTGTTCAAGGTGTACATCCCAGCCAAATGAATCATATCAGAGCCAAAGACTGGCAGGAACTCCTTGCTACAAATCCACAGTCACTTGGAAAACAGAAGATTTGAAAACTTGTAATACCTTAGAACAAAATAGTACAGCTTTTTACTGAACTGGACCTGAGGAACTATTCAGTGTATTGTGGATAGGGTAATAGGAAGCCATAAATGCACTTCAACTTCTTTAAAACCATGGCAATAATCAAGAGTATTGATGATGTAAAAATGTTGCACATGGAGAGGATGAAAAAGGGAGAGCCATCCCAGACTTAAAAAGAGATGGGGTATTTTTCCAGTTTCTCAGATACCACTTCTAGTTGGCACCAATCTGAGTATACTTTAATACCACTGATGATTGGTCATAGAGGTCAACAGAGTCAAGAGCATTTTATTTCAAGGGAACCTGGACACTAGCCTTAGACAATTATTGGCCAAAATCACAAGAAAAGGAATCCAGCTGAGATCTCTAATGTACATCAGAAAAGCACCATTTTGGGTTATTGAGGCTGCATTTGAGACTATCTGACTGAAGACCAAAAACTGTTTCTACTCATAGCCAACACTCATGGTCATTCTTAGCTGCTCTGTAAAAGGGACTGGAATGGATGTGCTTCCCACACATTATGTAAAGCCGAGCAGGCCAGAAACACCATGTCCAGTTCTTTTCCTGAGAGTATGAATTCCTGAGTGGAGAGATTGACCAGTACCCTGGATTCTGATTCTGTGTCACTCTTCTGTATCAGGAGGAATGTTCTGTAATATTTTAATTATGTACAATATCAATAAATATCCATTTCCTAAACTTTAGATTCTCATAGTATATGTACATTTGTAATCACAGAGCACTTCTCCATAAGGTGTCTCTGAAGTTCCTTTGAGAAGGTTGGGATAAGATGAACTCTGTAGATTCCTTCCAGGTGTACTGTTTTATACTTCTATCACTTTTTAAAAATATGATTTTATTGCTTTTTAGAGAGAAAGGGAGAAGGATAGAGAGATAGAAACATTAATGATGAGTGAGAGTCATCTATCAGCTGCCTCCTGCATGCCCCCTACTGGGGATCAAGCCCACAGCCCAGGCATGTGCCCTGACTGAGAATTGAACCTGTGACCACTTGGTTCGTGGTTGACACTCAACTGCTGAGCTACACTGGCCAGGCCATTACTTTCTTTTTGAAGCTGTAATAATGCATATTTTTTGTTTTTTCCTGTCAAAGCAGAAGACCAGTTTCATTTGTTCAGCCATGAAGATGCAGCAAAAACCCAGAAAAGTCTTTCAGATAGTACTGCACAGATCATTGACAGCTCTATCAATGCTTTATTTGAAAGTGATGGCTATCTGATGTCAAGTTCTATTGATAAAGTGATTCTCCCGCATTAGTTTAAGAATACTTCCCTCAGGGGTCACAAAAGAACCTCAGTGACCTGCAAGGAACTAAAACAGATGAAGTTCCAACTGACAATGACTCCAATGATTTTAACATTTATAATCTTTTTCTACAAAGGAAATTACAGGGAGCTCCATGCACATGGCTTTGGTGTTTTTCTGCCCAGTGAGTTTAAACCAGATGACATTAACAAAAGTAAATCTAGATGGCCCTTGTAAATAATGTAACGTTCTTCTTATTTACATATAAAGAATATGTTTATGAGCACATGTGAACATTATGTGTAGCCTATAATCCTACCAAGTATATTAACAAATACACCACAGAAGCCAGTGTGTTTCCCCCAGAAGTTATATCTAAAGTGGCTTAGAGCAACAGTTTTTATTTATTTGGCATTTCTTGTCGAAGGAGTACATATGGGACCTCTTTTCTTTTAGGAAAAAGTAGCACATACTAGTTTGAAAACATAGAAAAAAAGGCAGTGAAGTGAAGCTGTTGACCATTGCTGAGACTGTAAACTGTTGAAAGTTGTCCTTCTTGCTATAAATTACCTTCTTTCCCTCTGCTTATTATAATCTCCATTTAATTCCCTTTGCAACATACTAGCTTGTTTCTTCTGAAAAGTCTTTCCTCAGCTTGCTGAAACCATGTCTAACCATCTAGAAAGTTTATATGCAAATTTGTGTGGATCTGTTTCTTTCCTTCTATCATACAGAATCATGAAAATGAGATATTTATGTCTCATCAACCTCTAAAAGGTCTGAGTCTACAGTGAGGCCCAGGGTGCTCCTCAAATTTCAATTTCTTTGAGGATGTCCTCCAGCCAATTCTAAACAAAAGTTAGGAAGAATCTGTTTCTGAGATGATAGAAAATTCCTTCTGATCCTTAAACAATTCCTGATATTTTCGTGGTATTGCCTCCTTAAAGAAGTTAAAATTATGTTTCAGAAATTTTTATTGGTTGTTAACTGAAGTTACCATGAATCAAAGTGTTCCATTGGATGGCAGCAATAGTCTACATATGGAACATCTGTGGATGGATAGTGGGTGGAGGGGGCGGACTATAAGGGGTCAATGGGAAAAAAAAGGGGGACATGTAATACTTTCAACAATAAAGATTAAAAACAAAAACAAAAAAAATGCTGCAATTTGCTGGCTGTAGTATTTAGACAGAGGCATCCATGTATCTTTATAAGCCTTCTGATAATTCTCTGTTTCAAATCTATTTCCTAGGTCCTTCATTGTCTCTTCATGCCTTCCATAAACTATTTCCTGTCTTTCTCTGGACTAAATTCTAGCTGTTATGTTCATTTTCTTCCTCTGCCTCTACCTCAGTTTATCAAGTGCTGAGTGCATGGACTTTGCTGCATAGTTTGAGTCAGTTTGGTCACAAACGTGAAATGGTTTTGCTTCAAGCAGGTGGTTGATTTGTATTTCTTGCTGTTACCCTGAATAAATTCCACTGTTTCAGATCTCTGTGGCATTAAATCCTATTTAGTTCAGCTTAAAATTTAACTCTCATATTCAGTTTGTCTTCTCCTGTTTCCGGCTCAAGCTTAAACCAGGGGCTAGGTGACTTTCACTGGAAGGGGACAATGATTATTTTCCTCCCCACACCTGCAGTGTCTTTACTTACTCCACCTGGGTAACATTAGTCTCCATTGGCCTGAGAAATCGGCATGAAGGAAAATGGGTAGTTGTATTTCATTAACAGGAATTTTCATGGTGTTCAAGTATTTTATGTAAAAAGGACACAAAACATTGGCCTCTTTGAGATGCAAGTCTAGGCTTTTTAAAAGGTCTTACAGAAGCGTTTCTTTCCTCACATTTATTTAACAAAAACGAAAACAAAAACAAAACAAAAAAAAAAACACAACAGATTCTGTAAAAGTATCTTAATACCTCTTTGTCCTGGAATATCTTGCTCTACAAAGTAGTGTTCCTTCTTCAGTTTCTACTTTACCTATGGAAACATTTTTGCCACACCAAGCATTGAGAAATACAGGCTTCCCCTTCTCTTCACTATGCCATCATTTGCAGTTATTTATTTATTTTTATTCCTAAGTATACATTGAAAGCAAATAAAGCATTCATCTGCATAAGCAGAGTGCAAGTTCGTAATTAGATGTAAATCCCATCTGATATTTAAAAAAAATATATCTTTATTGATTTCAGAGGGGAAGGGAGAGGGAGAGAGAGATAGAAACATCAGTGATGAGGGAGAATCTTGATCAGCTGCCTCCTGCATGCCCTCGCTGGGGATCAAGCCCCCAGCCTGGGAATTGAACTGTGACCTCCTGGTTCATAAATCGGCACACAACCACTGAGCCACGCTGGAGAGGCCCCAACTGCTTTTGACTCCTAGATTCTATGAGTGCTGGTGTTGGAGTCCACTTCCAACCTTTCTGCCCCAAGAAGAAAAGTACACCTTTTCATTCCTCCTTGAGGAGTAAGCAGCAGTAGCCTTCATACTCTCCCCACTGAGTGGTGAATTATTCTGACTTTTGTTTCTCTCATAAATCTTCAATGAATTTTGGAATAAATGGAGGTGTTGGAGTCATGAAGGAAGGCCAGCTTCCCCACCTGTTTTATAAACACTATTGAGAAAAGTCTTATTATTTCCATTTCTTAGAATGAGAAGAACTTAGTACTTACTGTTTTCAGTTGAAGACTATAGCCAAAATTCTAAGATAATAGACAAACTCCAATGTATTTATGACCATAGTAATTGGAGCTTCAGAATTGCTAAGTTAAAAAAGAATTAGGATAAGAGGAAACAGCTAATCAAAAATGTGCTTAAACCCATGAAGATAATTCAGTCAAATTGAGTATTCTTATTATTTATTAACTAGAGGCCCAGTGCACAAAAATTTGTGCACTCGGGGGGGGGGCGTTCCTCAGCCCGGCCTGTGCCCTCTCCCAGTCTGGGACCCCTCGAGAGATAATGACCTGCTGGCTTAGGCCTGCTCCCGGGTGGCAGAGGGCAGGCCCAATTCCTAGGTGCAGCCCCTGGTCGGGCTCAGAGCAGGGCCAATTGGGGAGTTGGGGCGCTGCCCCCTGTCATGCACAGAGCAGGGCGATCGAGAGGTTGTGATGCCACCCTCAGTCACGCTCAGGGTAGGGCCGATTGGGGGGTTGGGGCACCGTCCCCTGTCACACTCAAGGCAGGGTCGATGGGGAGGTTGCGGTGCCACCCCCTGTCATGCACAGAGCAAGGCCAATCAGGTGGTTGGGGCACTGCACCCTGTCACTCACAGAGCAGGGCCCATCAGGGGGGTTGGGGCTCTGTACGCTGTCACGCACCGAGCAGGGCCAATCAGGGGGTTGGGGCGCTGCCCCCTTCACCCACAGAGCAGGGCCCATCAGGGGGTGGGACACCGCCCTCTATCACCCACAGAGCAGGGCTGATCAGGGGGTTGGGGCGCTGCCACTCTCACACTCAGGGCAGGGCCGATGGGGAGGTTATGGCTCTACCCCGTCACACACAGAGCAGGGCCCGTGGGGGGGGAGTTGGGAAGTTCCCCCCTATCAGGCACAGAGCAGGGCCCTGTCACACACACAGCCGCAGGGCTATCAGGGGGTTTGGGTGCTGCCCCCTGTCATGCTGATCCCCGGTGCCAGGAGGCCTCATGGCTCCACTGATCCACTGATGCCTCATGCTGGGAGGCATATTACCCTTTTACTATATAGGGTAGAGGCCTGGTGCACGGGTGGGGGCTGGCTGGTTTGCCCTGAAGGGTGTCCTGGATCAGGGTGGGGGTCCCCACTGGGGTGCCTGGCCAGCCTGGGTGAGGGGATGATGGCTGTTTGCAGCTGGTCACACACCCTTGAGGGTAGGGGTCCCCACTGGGGTGCCTGGTCAGCCTGGGTGAGGGGATCATGGCTGTTTGCAGCTGGTCACACACCCTTCAGGGTAGGGGTCCCCACTGGGGTGCCTGCCCAGTCTGGGTGAGGGGCTGATGGCTGTTTTCAGGCTGGGGGTGACTGAAGCTCCCAACCGCTCCTTTTTTTCTTTCTTTTTTTTTTTTTATTCTGGGCCAGCTTTAGCTTTGATGCTTGGCTCCAGCTCTTAGGCCTCCGCTGCTGAAAGTAGGTTTCTGGCCTTTGCTTACAATGTTGCAATCCTGCCGGCTGAAGTCCGGCGGTATTTGTTACAGAGTTTCTTAAACTGCAGGCTCAGAGGCCTGCAGCCGTTGGAGTCCTCCGTCACTGAAGCAAGCAAGCCTCATGTTAGTTTCAAGCTGCCTGGCTGCCAGCCGCCATCTTGACTGACAGTTAATTTGCATATCTCGCTGATTAGCCAATGGGCAGGGTAGCGGTCGTACGCCAATTACCATGTTTCTCTTTTATTAGTGTAGATTGAATAAATGAAAACATCATAGTAGGTGGCAAAGAAAAACTAAAAGGAAGTGGTTGCATCAATTGCCTAGCAATTGAACTTGAGATGCCAAAAAGTAGAGATCCTTGATCAGGACAGTTTGTGCAGTTATATGTGATTGTCAAATATACATATTAATGATTTCTCATGGCTCTCCATGTTAGTTTCTGAAGACTCACAGGAGTAAGATTTGGTTTTAACATGTTTCTTTTATTAAATATATTTTTATTGATTTTTTACAGAAAGGAAGGGAGAGGGATAGAGAGTTAGAAACATCTATAAGAGAGAAACATCGATCAGCTGCCTCCTACTGGGGATGTGCCCACAAACAAGGTACACGCCCTTGACCAGAATCGAACCTGGGACGCTTCAATCCGCAGGCTGACACTCTATCGACTGAGCCAAACCGGTTAGGGCAACATGTTTTTTATAGGACTCCCACACCTAGCAGAACAGTCAAGAATCTTCAATTCTTTAGAAAATCTACACTTTAGACTTCTGAGGAGCAAAATGCCTCTTGAAATTCCAACCCACTAAAAAGAATCATTTCTTTGACTTAGGGGCAAAGGAAGGGTAAATTTTACAATGCTAAAACTGGATCTACTGAGTAATTTAAAAAGAAAAACGGAAAGCCCCCAATGCCCAGCACATAGTAAGTAGGCAACCAAGGAATATTTATTACAAAATTCTCTAAAAAAAACCAAAGGTTTCTGAAAGATGCTAAGATGTCAGAGTGCATATTTTGCACACTTATGCTTTTCATTTCATAAGACTCCTATTACTCTTGAATCCTTCACAAGGGGTCCACAGCAAAGATATATCTGATATAAATCTTTTTGTAAGACTTATGCCCAGACATCAAAATTCTCTTTTCCTCCTTTTCACACACACACAAAAAAACAAATAGAGTAAAAAAAAATAACACATACTCATAAAAGAAAAAAGAAAATGACAAAATTTCTCTCATTTCTACTTCTGTATCCCACAACTATTGAAAAAAAAATATTTTATGGTCCGTAACACTTGCTATATTATGAATTAATTTTCTTGTGAATTTTTCTTTATTTTAGTAAACTTTATAATCTTTACATATATATTTGTAATTTGTGGAGTGTGTGACCAACAGGGGAATGGCAGTCAGTGTGGGATGGGAAATTTTAGACAGAGCACTTTTCTGGCATTCTTTAACATATGCAATGTAGATTGTTTTTCTTTCTTTTTTTTTCCTTGGCTGAAGAAAATATTTTATCCTTACATTCCACTAAATGTTTGTCTGGTTGTCTGGTTTGATGGCAAGCTCCCTGTAGTGAAAGAGTGTGTTTGTAGTTTAATTGTTCAAAATATTATGTGCTTAAATAAGTATTTGCTGCTGGCTACAAAGTTTAACTGTAAGGGAACTATATCTTATAATAATTTTCTCAGAAAGTCCTATTTCAATAGTGAACAAACCACATTCCTAATGAGCTTACCTATCACCTCTTCCATGAAATAAAAATTCTTAATAAAATTAATAAGGATAGTAGCGATCTATAGCTCCATTAATAAATGATGATTTGTAGAAAGTTATTGAGATAATCTAAAATTTTCTCCATTTTGAGCCTACCTCATATTTTAAGTACATTTATATTGGTTCAAATTCCCAGTTTTTAGTTCACATGAAAAATGTATTCTCTCAAAACAAAACAAAACAAAATATTCTTCTACAGCAGTGGTTCTCAACCTTCTGGCCATTTAAATACAGTTCCTCATGTTGTGACCCAACCATAAAATTATTTTCATTGCTACTTCATAACTCTAATGTTGCTACTGTTATGAATCATAATGTAAGTATCTGATATGCAGGAGGGTCTTAGGCGACCCCTGTGAAAGGGTCGTTCGACCGCCAAAGGGGTCGCGACCCACAGGTTGAGAACCACTGTTCTACAGTTCTTAGACATGCTGTACTCTGACTTGTGTGTTTGTAATATTGAGGTACATGGGTTAATAATTCATTTAAAATATATGACTGTGAGTAGCAATCAATTCACTGTGATGACAACTTTCATTAAACTTTTACTTTTATATTGCAGAACACTTTGAGGGGATAATAATATAGTTTAATGTATATTGATTATTGTACTTAGTTTTCTTTCAGTTTTCTCTGAAAACCAAATATAAAGTTTTCTATGATATGTTTTTTGATTACTATTACCAGATTCAGTTTTTTTGTTTTTTGTTTTGTTTTGTTTTTTTGGGGGGGGATACTTACTTTTTATGTATTGCTGCATCATGCTCTCAGGATTCAGTTTTCTACATTTATATTTTGTTTTTAAATTCTCATATTTTAATGTCTTTCTAATTATCCTCATATTTGCTGTTGCTGTCTGGCTGTATGCTGAGCAGATTAGCTAAAGGTATGAAATAACATTTTAAAGCAACTGTTGAGCAGCACTCTGGGACAACAACACAATTTCAATTATGGTTCAGGATTTCCTACTAACTTCATTCATTGAGAGCATAGGTCGAGTGTGCAGAGAGTCCTAGAAAATCCACAAGCCTAGGATCCCATCAGGGTCTGCCTAATAAGATGTTTAGAAATAGAAGGCAGCTTATGCCATGACTAATTCAAAGAATTCTGCAAGCTTGATTGACATCAGGTCTTTTCACTCCCTGAGATAACCAAAGAACCTGTGTAAACCAGTTTTTCTGATTGACTGCCAGGCCAGGCAAAGAACCAAGCCATCTAAGGTCAATTCTGCCATCACGCCTTAGGCCATTTCATTCCTTTCACCCACAGAATCTCATGAATAGAAAAGTTAAATTTCTAAAAATTAATTCAGGGGCTAGATATGCGGTTTAACATTATGCTATATTATATCCTATTCAATTGTATTACAATTCTACAGATGTGCACAAAAGGGTAGGCTGTTTTTGCCTTTAGTCAGATAAAGGACCAAATTTAAACAATGCCTGAGTAGCCAATTGCTACATGCTGTGATTGGAAGGTTTCTTCAGTCACCTGTCACAATAGTGAAATTTTATTATTAAAGACCCCTTTCTTAGAGAAACCCTGGGCAGGCTATAGACATTTTCTTTTATGACACAAAGAACTCTGATTATAGCCATGAGCAGTGTTATCTGAATTAATATGTGATGTAAATTCTAGTTGAAGTTTTGACTGAAAAAAATTGGAAACTATATTTGATTTAGGGTAAAGGGCAATGCCTTGTTCACTGATTGGGGTAGGGCAGTCGTCCTCAAACTGCGGCTCGCGAGCCACATGTGGCTCTTTGGCCCCTTGAGTGTGGCCATGAAGTTTCAATTGCAATGTACGTGCGCACCTGCATGAGGTATTTTGTGGAAGAGCCACACACAAGGGGCCTCAGTTTGCCGACCACTGAGATAGGATATTTTAATAAAGATAATATTGTTCCAAATAATGTTCCTTCTTATTCTAATACATCTAATACTAAAAAAATAAACAAAAATAAACAAAACCAGGGAGGTCTGTTTTCCAAAAGATATATCTCTGAGTGGTGATGTTTTTCCCCCTCCCAATTTTTGTAAATTTATTTTTTTGTCTTTGACTAGTTGGACACTTCTTTGTTTTCCTCATTAAGAAAACAACAACAAACCTTGTTATACCATCCATCCAGTCATAAAACTATTGGCCTTTATTCTAAGAACTGGCATTGAGCAATGGAAATGACAGCCATAACCTCTATACTCACTAGAGTTCATAGGCTAAAATGGAGACAGTTAATGGAAAATTACAGTATGGTGTGATCCATGCTAAGACAGAAATACAAGGTACAAAAGAGATCATAGGGTGTCAGTGACAGCCACCTGGAAGGGAGGATGTCCATTTTTCCAAGGTCAGCCTCAAAGGATAAATGTAAATAAGCCAATAAAAGGAAGTTGGGATTGTTCTAGGAAGTTGGAACCACATGTTTAAGGCCAACTATCAAGAAGGACATACTATGTACTGGGAAATAAAGAATGAACTTTATAGCTAGGCAGTGGTTCTCAACCTTCTGGCCCTTTAAATACAGTTCCTCATGTTGTGACCCAACCATAAAATTATTTTCGTTGCTACTTCATAACTGTAATGTTGCTACTGTTATGAATCGTAATGTAAATATCTGATATGCAGGATGGTCTTAGGCGACCCCTGTGAAAGGGTCATTCGACTGCCAAAGGGGTCGCGACCCACAGGTTGAGAATCGCTGATAGAGCAAGGAGTAGAAAATGCCAACAAAGACACTGAAGGGACTTTAAAGCAATATTAAGGGTATGGGTTTTACCTTAAAGAAAAACAATCACTAGAAGATTTTAAGCAGAAAGTCATAATTTCATTTTAGAAAGATCACAATCTAGCTGCTTTGCAGATGGACAGTGACAGTGTGGGATGGTAGCCAAGAGGGTAGTACCAGATTTGAGGAAAGAGTTGGTAATAGCTTTAAGTAAAGATAGTGGGGAGAGGGAGAAAAGGAGGAACGCAAGAAATATTAGGAGGTAGATGAAAGAATTGGTGATTTGTTGTCAGATTACATGAAAATGGTGAAGGATGTGATAGAGGAAGAGGAAATATCAGAATTATGCCTAATGCAATTATGCCTAAAGCAACGATTAATTGTAAATATCTGAAATACAGAAAAATGCAGAAAAAGAGCAAAACCAAATTGGGGGGTGGAAAATAAAGTAGAAGTAGACACATGGGGACCACATTTGGTTGATTTGCTCAGTTTTGGTTGCTGTGGGACATCTAAGAGGACATGTCAAGTAGGGCAATATATATTCAAGTTTGGGAATTAAGGGGGAAATCTGGACTAGCGATGTAGAGTTGAGAGTTGTCAGCATATGAGGTGTATTTGAAACTAAGGATATGGGTAGAATGCAAAGAAAGGAAAGTCTAGGACAAAATCCTGAAGATGTATACTATCATGATGCTGCTCTCCCTGCTCTGGAAGCATCATGAGACTTCAGCTCCTTTTCCCATTGATCCAGATGCCTTTATCCTTATTCTTACTTGAGTAACGCTGTGTTCCAGGTAGGTTTTATTAAAAACATGACATCTCCACTATACTTTAAGATTAAGAGCCAACATTTATATTCTTTATGTCATGTCAACTATTCTTTTTTGATTGCGATAACATTGGTTTAGAGCATTATATGTTTCAGGTGTGCAGCATTATCATTTGGTCACCGCCAACAGTTTAGTTTCCAGCGGTCACCATGGGATTAACCCCCTTTACCAGTTTCATTCCTTTCCCCTCTGATAACCAGCAATCTGTTGTGTGTCTCTATGTGTTTTTTTATTGTTGTTTTGTTTGTTTCTGATTTTGGTTTTTTATATTCCACATATGAGTGAAATCATATGGAAGTGTCATTTTTCCATCTAACTTGTTTCACTCACCCTGATACCCTTAAAGTCTATCCATGTTGTTGCAAATGGCAGGATTTGACAATTTGTTCATTCATCCATCAATGGACACTTAGGTTGTTTCCATATCTTGGCTATTTTAATAGTACTGCAATGAACATAAGTGTGCATCTATCTTTTGGAATTAGTGTTTTTATATTCTTAAGATAAATACCCAGTGGTAGAATTTCTGGATGATATGGTATTTCTATTTTTCAATAGAGGAATCTCCATTCTGTTTTCCATAGTGGCTGGACAGTGAACATTTCCACCAACAATGCATGAGGGTTCCCTTTTCTGCCCATTCTCACTGACACTTGTTTCTTGTCTTTTGGGTGATTACTTTCTAACAGTTGTGAGCTGATATTTAATTGTGATTTTGCTTTGCATTTTCCTTATAATGAGTGATACTGAACACCTTTTCATGTGCGTGTTGGCCATGTTTATGTCTCCTTTGGAAAAATGTCTACTCAGATTCTCTGCTCATTTGGATTCTTGTTGTTATTGACATGTATGAGTTCTTTATATAGTTTGAATATTAACTCCTTATGGGATATATGATTTTCAAATATCTTTTCCCATTTGATAGGTTGCCTTTTCAGTCTGTTGATGGTATCCTTTGCTGTGCAGAACCTTTTTACTCTGTTGTAGTCCTATTTGTTTATTTATTTATTTTGTTTTCCTTGCTTTTAGAGTCCAATAAAAAAAGCATGGCTAAGATTGATGTCAAGGAGCTTACTCCATGTGTTTTCTTCTAAATATCTTATCATTTCAAGTGTTTATTTATTTTTTATTGATTAAGTTATTACATATGTGTCCTTATCCCCACATTACCCCCCATCACCCCCACTCATGCCCTCACCCCTCCCCCGTTGTCTGTGTCCATTGGTTAGGCCTATATGCTTGCATATAAGTCCTTTGGTTGATCTCTCCCCCTTACCCCCACCCTCCCCTACCTTCCCTCTAAGGTTTGACATTCAAGTTTTTAATTCATTTTGAGTTAATGTTTGCAAATGGTCTAATAGTATTTATATAATAAAAAAAGCAGGATCATTAAAATACCCCAATCATGGTCTGTGGGAAGGATAGTTCCACTGTACCAGATAATCATGCCTATATATTGTATAATAAGAGAAAATACTTGATCTGTTGCATTAATTAAAGAATTCTTGAAAAGTGGCCTATCCCAATCCTTACTCTCATGACTACTCTTTTAAAGGTAAACAGATCCTCAAAGGGAGACTCTGTGACATGTTCAGCATTCTATTTATACTTGAAAAGTGTTAAATTATTCAAAATCATACTTATAGTAGCAATCAAGATTAATTGCAGCTATATTAGGATTACTTATTATTTGTTCTACTTTGGCAGGAACACAAATCCAATTGTACAAGCAATTTCCATAATCCAAATTGTGAGAGAAGAGGGGGAAAGAGGCCATGCAAAACTAGTTGAATAGTATTTAAAGTAAATCTTTAACCAGATGGATATCTAAAATTCCCTTTTTGAAAAGGAGCTTGATTCTGAACAGATTGTATATGTGTCTCACTGGTGGAAGTGGATTATCTATCTTGAATTGGATTGTGATGACGATGACCCTATTCTAAGTAAACCAAATCCTTTGAACTATGTAATGAGGTCAGGAGGAACATTCGGCCTGAGAACAACAGATTGCAATGACTGAAATTATTTCACTAATGTTTTATCCAGCCTCTTTTCTTGATGTACATAATATTGTGGTTTTGTCCTTCAGAGATTCCTGATCCTGTATTTGTGTGTGCTATCTCTCTTTTCTGATTATTTATTTTTATAAAGTAGAGCTGAATGAGGGGAAGGAAGCTGCGAAATCTGTCTTACAAAAAGGTGATTGTGGAAGAGTCTAGAATCTTTATTAACTTTGCAGCAGGATTGCAGAAAAATAATGAGCAAACATTTAACTGATTCATTCTTATTTCTTCTTCAGGCCGTGAGGAGGCAAAAGTTGCTTGAACAGAGTATCCAGTCTGCCCAGGAAATTGAAAAATCCTTGCACTTAATTCAGGAGTCCCTCTCATCCATTGACAAGCAGTTGGCAGCTTATATTGCTGACAAAGTGGATGCAGCTCAAATGCCTCAGGAAGCCCAGGCAAGTAGACTGGGAATGAGTTTCTGTTCTTTTGTTTTTTTACTATCAGAACAAGATATTGCTGAATTTCCAACTTACATTTTATTCAGTTAGTTTTACAGAGGGTTATTTAATTGAATGATTGGACTATGTGGAGGTGAAGGGAGAAACGGAGCTCTAGATTAGCTCTGTAAGATTTATTTTTGAAAATATGTAATGGTAGGAATTTGAATAGAGACACATACAAGACAGGGTCACTGTCACACTGAAGGCTGCTCTTTCTCAATATTTTCCGACTGGTATCCTTAAACAATGAAAAATCATAGGAATTTAAATGGTAAAGAAAATATTTTAATGGTGCTATTGAAGATGCAGTATCAAACATTTTATCAGCTCATCTTTGTTATCTTGGAATTGCAAGCCATATTAAATCTATATTTTTATACATTTAATGTGTTGTGAGTAGTTAATGAAAAGAACTTAGAGATGCGGATTTGCATTTTATCACTAATCATTGTATATTTACACACACACACACACACACATTCATTTCCATTCAGTCGGATGATAAAATGTGTTAAAAGTTTTTCTATAATGAGAGCTAAAAAGTAATGAAAATAAGTCAACTTTATACTGAGTAAATTTAGGCTACATCTAAATTAACCCACATCTTGGAAAGTACTTTTAAAACTATTAGTAGCAAAATTGAAATAGGGAAAAGCTATTGTATTAGAAAAAAATGGGAAAATGGGAACTTTTAGGGAAAACATCTTATTTAGCTGAAAAGGTATGGGACCCTAAGTGTTTTCTTTCATTTCGTAGTATACATGAATGCAGGATTCTATGAAAATTAATATAACATACCAGATAGTTTGTAATAACGTAGCGTAATTTTATTTTTAAATAAAAAGTTATAGTAATAGTATTAAGTATAAAAGTTCAAAATACTTGTGAATAAAAACACACAGATAAATTAAGAAATTTCAAGTCTACTTGAACAAAGGATTTTGAGTACTAATAAGCTCAAATTTATTTTTCATGCATTTCTGGTTGCACCTGCATTTTCAATACAATTCTTGACTTTGAATTCTCCAAGTGGTAATATATAATATTGGAAAAAGCAAACCCCCTGAAAGATATTGAAATATTCTTCACTATGATTTTCGTTTAAGATGACAGCAAGTGAATTGTTTTCTCGAACAGAATTATCAAGTACCCAGATTTACTTCAAGGATTGCACTTACTGAAGCTCAATTTGAAACTCCCTTGAAAGAAACAAGTAGAGAATAAAGAAGTTGTCTGTGAAATCAGAACTTAAGCACAATGTATCATACCAGTAACCCACAAAGAATTCCACCAAAATGACATTTTTCTAATAATAAATAACTGGGAATTTATTTTTTCTTAGAATTTCTAATTTCTAAGAATTAATACTCTGTATTGATAAAAAGAACAGTTTCTTTGGATTTTATAAAAGCTCATTGCTAATTAAAAGATTAGCAGGCTTAGCTTTTCCTTTTCCAAAACTGAGTACTTGCTTTAATACATCACTGAGAAGCAGGACAGAATGAATGGCATTACCATGTTTGGTCATCTTCTGTATGTGCTCAGATTTCCTGTCACAAACTGGCCACATGGATTTGTGGATGTCTGACTCCACCGTGTGGTGCACTAGCAGTTTTGCTACTAAATGTATATTTGTTAATGAAACTTTCTTTTTCTGCCTTTTAAGATTGTTTGAGCTTCTCAAGTATATAAAAAAAAATCTCAACATTAAGGAAGTGTATGCAATGTGTACAACTTTTGACAGGCAAACTCTTATTATATATAAAAGTAGTACATCAAGATACTTCCTTGCATTCCATTTGCACTTATAACTGTAGGGCAGGAATGAGCTTCCCACTGCTCCAAAATGTTAATTGATCATTTCTCGGTCATGATTAGAGAATCAGGTCTTTTAATGTTAAATTGGATTCAAACTATTTTACTTTTTTATTTTGTGATATGAGCTTGGAGGAACAGAGCTTACTTTTTCAGACAGTGAAACTACATACTGCAAGAATATCAGAGCATGTGTTCAACTGAGTATTTTCTTTAAAATTATAACCCTTAAACCAGAATCTTAGATCATATGACCACAGCATCAGCTGCCCAATGCCAGTCCATTTAAAGAGATATTTTTTCCAATTAAAATACAAATTTCAGATGACATCCAATTGATTCAAATAGAGGAAAGCAAATAAGGAAAACTCTTCTAGTTTAGGAATCTATCTTCTAGTTATAGAAATCAGAAACGTTAGAGCTATTTAAAAAGTAGTATGATTAAAATATAAACATTGTGAGTGTTTCTTTACTCTTTAAGTTTCCTGAAGTACACACTAAAACACAGAGATTTTGTTTTAGCACCTAAAAATCCAAGTATCTAATGCTGCATCCCAGGCCAGTCACATCAGAATCTCTGGGTGGAATCAGTCATCAGAATTTTCAGAACCTCCCCCCAGTTATTCTAATGTATAGCCAATGCTAAGGGTAACTGTGGATATTACATTACTGGTAATGGCTGAATGTCTCCAGTACTTTTTTCACATCACATTTCTCACCACTCTTTGATAAAGATTCTCAGCTATGGCTGTGTCAAGATTTCAGTGGAAGGGAGTCCTGGTGGAAATCAAACTACTGGTGACTTTATCTCCTACTTTAATTGTCCCCTTACTCTTATGAGAAATGGGTGAAAGTAGACAGCATAGCTGAGAACTCCTGCATGAACAAATTAATTTGGACAAGTAGAATTTTCAATATGGATTTTTGAGGATGAGCTCAGTTTGGTTTTATTATTTTCTTTTTTCTTCCTAATTTCACATATGATGATGGGTCTCTAAATCATCCTTGGAGTTGTCATAACTATTTAAGTGTAATGATTAAAATTATGAAGATACTTTATAATTTGCACTTTTTCAGTAAGTTCATATTTTGAATCTCCAACATCTAAGAACAATCTCACATGTGGACCTATTGAAAATCTCCATATTATGTGTTGAGGATGCACAGTTTATAGATGAAAAAATGCTCCTGTTATGTAAATAACCCCATGAAACATTGGGGTTGCCTAGCAGTGATTGAAATAGCTAAACTCACCCTAACCGGTTTGGCTCAGTGGCTAGAGCATCGGCCTGTGGACTGAAAGGTCCCAGGTTTGATTCCGGTCATGGGCATGTACCTTGGTTGCGGGCACATCCCCAGTGGGGGGTGTGCAGGAGGCAGCTGATCGATATTTCTCTCTCATCGATGTTTCTAACTCTCTATCCCTCTCCCTTCCTCTCTGTAAAAAATCAATAAAATATATATATTTTAAAAAGAAATAGCTAAATTGTCCTTCTACTTCTGTTTGGCAGATTCTGATCCCATCTTTTGTAACCTCATGTCCTCATAGTATATGTATGTGCATGAATAACAGGAAAAAAATAAAACAATTTAGGAAGCAAAAGCATTATCATCAAAGAAGAGGACTTCTTAATCAATATAGTAAAGTGCTCTTATATTTTGCTCAGCCAACTAAGACTTGGGATATTTCAGGTCCACCACAAACCAGATTTCTTCTTTCCATCTCTTTTGTTCATACCATTAATAATGTGGCTAAAACAGTATCCATAGATAGAAAAGAGGGATCTTCTGTTTACTAAAGAAAGCAATTAATTTAAAGTGATGGCATTAGTAGCAGATCAAAACAATTCATAATTGAGATCTTCCTGTATTTATGCAAGCTAAATTTTACAACTCACTTTAAATATATTGGGCCATATTTTAAAACTAGAGGCCCGGTGGATGAAAATTCATGCACTGGAGGGGGGGTCCCTCAGCCCGGCCTGCCCCTCTCACAGTCCAGGAGCCCTCAGGGGTGGGAGGCGACCCAGCAATCAGGGGAATGTGATTCCCCATCACACCTCTGCTGCTGCCACTGCCAGCAGTGCAAGCCTCGGCCAGCCCTCGTTACCTGAGCCTTGGGCAGCCCTTGGCAGCTGGGCAGCCGCCATCAGAGGCCTGCCTGTGCCTCGGGCCAGCTCTAGGTGGCTGGGCAGCTGCCATCTGAGGCTTGCCTGTGCCTCAGGCTGGTCCTGGGCGGCTGGGGGGATGAAGGGACTGGGCGCCATCTTATTGTGGCTATGGGTGCCTCCATCTCTGAGGGCATGGCAATCAATTAGCATATTCCCTCCTTATTGGCTGTGGGCGCTGCCATCTTTGAGAGCTGGGTGGTCAATTAGCATATTCCCTACTTATTGGCTGTGGACGCTGCCATCTTTTAAGGTGGGGCAGCAATTAGCATATTTCCTCCTTATTGGCTGTGGGTGCTGCCATTTTGTGATGGTGTGAGGGTTAATTAGCATATTCCCTCTTTATTAGATAGGGGAAGTATTCCCTTATGACTTTAAGTCAATGACTAACAAAGTAAAGACTTAAATGCAGATTTTGGTCTATCAGATTCAGCTTATAATTTCATTACAGAATAAAAAAGACTTTTATAGTGTAAATAGGTACATTTGATTTTCAAATGACTCAGAACAGTCTAACTTTATAGCCTGCCACACTGATTTATGAATTAGTATAAACCCACATAGGGGAATTAACTCAGGATTTATGTGATAATGAAATAATTTTATAACAGAAAGTGGAGAACTGTTACAAAGATTTGGGTTCCATAGGCAGCAAAATCTCAGACCTCTGTGAGAGCAATATATTTATGGATACATCTGCTAGAGCATAGGGATATAAGGGGAAAGTAAACAAATGGGACTACATCAAAATAAAAATCTTCTGCACAGCAAATAAACAATTAACTAAATGAAAAGAGAGCCCACTGCATGGGAGAACATATTTGCCAATGATACATCCAATAAGGAGTTAATTTCCAAAGTATATAGGGAACTCACACAACTGAACAAAAGGAAGAAAGCAATACAACTAAAAAATGGGCAAAGGACCTAAATAGACACTTCTCCAAAGCAAACTACAGATGGCTAACAGACATATGAAAAAATGCTCAAAGTCACTGGTCATCAGAGAGATGCAAATTAAAACCACAATGAGGTATCACCTCACACCTATCAGAATGGTTATCATCCACAAATGATAAGTTCTGGGTAGGATGTGGAGAAAAGGGAACCCTAGTATACTGCTGGTGGGAATACAGACTGGTGTAGCCACTATGGAAAACAGTAAGGAGATTCCTCAAAAAATTAAAAATGGAACTCCCATTTGACCCAGTCATCCTACTACTAGGAATATATCCTAAGAAACCCGAAACACCAATCAGAAAGAATGTAAGTATTCCTTTGTTCATAGCAGCACAATTTACAATAGCTAAGATCCTGAAACAAACCAAGTGCTCATCAGTAGATGAGTGAATAAAAAAAGCTGTGGTACATTTACACCATGGTATACTATGCAGCAGTAAAAAAAAAAAAAAAAAAAAAAAAAAAAAAAAAAGGATCTCTTACACTTTGAGACAGCATGGAGGGACTTGGAGAGTATTACACTAAGTGAAATAAGCCAGTCAGAGAAAGACAAGTACCACCTGATCTCCCTCATATATGGAAACTAATGAACAAAATAAACTGCTGAACAAAATAGATCCAGAGACATAGAAGCATGGAACAGTCTGTGGAACCTCAGAGGGAAGGCAGGGGTGGGTGGGTGGGAAGAGATCAACCAAAGAATTTATATGCATACTAGAGGCCCTGCCTCGGCCTGGTCTATGATCAGGACCATCTTCCCCCGCTGCCTGCAGCTGGCCCCGCCCTCCGCTGCCGATCACCCCCAGTTCCCCATTTACCATCGGGTGATCAGAGCTTGCCTGCTGGGGGGAGAAACCTAGAGGTTGGCCGTTCCACCTGCTTGATGGCCCTGCCCCCACCACGGGTGGCCCTCTGTGTGTAGGTGACTGGTGGGGCAGGGGCCACCCATGTCCCCTGCCACCCACCCCGTTTCCCCATTTGCCATTGGGTGATCAGAGCCTGCCAGCCAGGGAAAGGGACCGAGAGGTGGTCAGTACACCTCATAGTGACTGGTCAAGCAGTTGTTCTAGTTGTTCTGTTGTTAGGGTCAATTTGCATATTACCTGTTTATTATATGGGATAGAGGCCGAGTGCACGGGTGGGGGCTGGCTGGCCTTCCCTGATGAGGGCCCCGGATCAGGGTGGGGGTCCCCGTTGGGGGGCAAGGCCGGCCGGGGCGAGTAGCCATGGCCATCCTGCCATTAGGGTCAATTTGTCATATTACCCTTTTATTATATAGGATATGAAAAACCTATGAACACAGATAATAGGGTAGTGAAGGCCTGGGATGGCGGGATGAAAGTGGGCTAGAAGAGGTCAAGGGGGAAAAAAGAGGACGGTTATAATAATAAAAGCATAATATGCTAATTAGTCCAGATGTCCTTCCAGATGAAGCCAGGGCTGCGAGGGAAGTCTGGGTCCCGGGTGCCAGAGGGAGGCCGGTGCTGGCAGCCGGGGGAAGGAATGCCTACTCTTGCATGAATTTCATGCATTGGGCCTCTAGTATATAATACTTTTAACAATAAAGATTTAAAACAAACAAATAAAATTGGGGTTCCAATGGTAAATTCCACAGAGCCATGGCAAAAATACTGTAGTTTATTTTACCCAGCAGTGCAGATATAATGGTAAACACAGTGCAATTCATTTTAAGTCTTTTCTAACATTGAAATGCTACCTCTATGTGTTACTACATAGAACTCATTACTTCCTTATTTAGAATGCCTATTAGTGTTTTTTTGATGTTTAATAGTGTGGGAGGTAATCACAAGTAAGAGTTGCAAAAGATGCAAGATATTATAAACATGCTACACATCATTGACTGTACTTGGAAACACTGCATATTATGTCCTCACAGGATGTGTAATAAAGAAATGCATGTCTTTCATATTATAAACTAGGAAGTCCACTTCTTAATATTGCCATTAAATTATAGCATCCCATTGTGAAAATCTCTAAAAATTTTAAATATAAAAGTGAAACTAGAAGCATCATACTGTGGTCACATTGAAGACTCTTGCAGTACTCTGAGGAGTTTGGAATGATTTAAATTCAACCCATTTTCTTTGTTTTCTCTCATTCAAATGGATATTTATTCCAAAAAAAAGGTGACAGAGAAGTTAGGACTCTAAAAAGCACACCCAGATAATGCTTGTCATAGCACACCCTGTTTTTTTTAATTGTTGACAATATTACAGATATCTTCCATTCCTCCCCCCTTTGTCCCTCTCCTCCCAGTCCCTACACCACCCCAGGCCTTCCCCACACTGTTTTCTGTGTCTATGGGTAATGCATATATGAATATTAAATTCTTGGGTTAATCTCTTCCTTTCTTCTCAACCCCACTTCCCTCTGAGATCGGTTAGTCTGTTCCATGCATCCATGTGTCTCACCTATTTTGTTCTTGACTTTATTTTGTTCATTAGATTCCACATATAAATGAGGACCTGTGATATTTGTCTTTTTTTGACTTATTCAACATAACATAATAATCGCCAGGTCCATCCATGCTACCACAAATGGTATGGAATCCTTTTTATAGCTGCATAATATTCCATTGTGTTTATTTTCTTTTTAGCATTTATGACTATCAGAAACTTCCTTATTTTTTTCATTAGCATTTTGTTGTTTTCTCTACCAACTCCCATTCCCTACACACCTAAGGTCAGCTACAAGAAAGCAGGACTGCATAGCAGGTCCTCAGTAAATATTTGATGCATTCATTAAATTCTACAAAGAGTTAAGCACTAAATATGTGCCAGATAAATGTCCTAGGAACTGTTAAGGAAAAAAAGTGGACAAGCAATGCATCTTTCCATAGCACAGAAGAAAAATGCAAATGAAAGAATTGCTGGTCAACCAAGTTGAACATGATCATCAGTAACTTTTTTTTTTATAAATGGAACTGCGTAATATCATGAAAACATCTTGGCATAGTGCTTTATGACACTGCCAAGGTTTGGAACTTTGAAAAGACTTCCAAGATATTTTAAGTAGTATACCATAAAATGTTTCACGTGACAGGAAATGATTAATGGAAATTACATATTCCAGCCTTCCTATGTATTACATACTTTTCATGGACTGTAGCATATGAATGATGATTGCTCACAAAGCATCCACAATATTTGATTTTATCTTTACAACAATATAATGAGTTAGATAAGTTGAATATTTATGTGCAAGAGAGTATTTGAACAGGCTATATTAGTGATTGGGAATGGGGATGGGGAGTTAGGCAAATACACTCACGGGTTCATTTGGGGGGCTTAGAAATGTTCCAAAAATCAAATCGTGGCTATGGTTGCACAATTCTAAATATTACTAAAATTCAGTGAGTTATTGAATTTTATGGTATGCAAATTATACCATAATAAAGCTAATTTTAAAAGACACTATTAATAGAGAATATTTCAAATAGTAAGTTTAAAAAATAACTTCAGCTTGCCATCAACTTTTCATTCTATTTTTTTTTTTTACATGCAGGAAAGGGTGAAATGTGAGGGATTTGTTAAATAACCTGGAATTAACTTAAATTATGATTATTATCAATGACCATAATGGTGTTCACTATAAGAGCCTACACAGTAATATCATAATGCTTCAATTGTTCATACTTTAATACACTTAATGGATTTCACTTCTAAAGTATTTTTACTGTTGGTGGGACTTTAACTTAGATCTTCATTCTCCACATTGATAATTATCTCTCTAAGAGCAAAAATTAACCTACAGCTACTACAGTACCCCGATATTTCTATACAGATATCCAAATTTCCCCCAAAGTTTTGTCTCTTCACTTATCTAATTTGGAAAGTAACCATAATTGCTTGAAAACGCATTTTTATAATGACCTATTCTATTATCATCACTTTTATAATTATTATAACTAAGAAGAATATCATTTCTCAGCTGTATTACAAGGATGAATAATTCCACACAATGTTTACTTTAAAATTTATAAGGGTCTGTCATCAAGTTTTCTTCCCAAAATTAACATGTTGTATTAACCTCTGGAGATTTGTAGTCAACCTTGCATTTTTTTTCAGGCTTAAAGTTTAACCCAGACTTAATACACCACAGAAACGTGTTTTTCCAGAAATTTGATAATATACTACAGAACTCATATGTCAAGGAAAAATGTTTGGGAAACACTAAAATAGAATATTTCCTTCATATCACTCCTACCCCCAGAATGGAAGAAGATAGCAATCAGTTAATTTCTTAAAGCTCCTAAAATGATGCTCCACTAAAGTACTTATGGGTGAACTAAGTCAATAGGTAAATTTATTTTAGTGATATTAAATGTTTGCCATTTTGCCCTGGCCGGTGTGGCTTGGTTGGTTGGGTATAGGCCAGAGCACTGAAAGGTTGCTGTTTCAATTCTGGTCAGCGCCCCTGCCTAGGCTCCTGGTTCCATTCACAGTGTGGGGCATGCAGAAGGCAGCTGATCAATGTTAGACTCTTGAATCAAGGTTTCTCTCTCTCCTCTCTCTCTTTAGAAATCAATAAACTATTCTTTAAAAAAAATTAAGATAAATAAATAAAATGTCATTGCATAAATTTTCACACATATACATATATATGTATCTGTATGTATATATACATGTACACAAATATATATTTATCTTAATAAATATGAATTGAGGGTTCCAATATACCTCACTTACCTGAAATACACTGTGGTCAAGTTGTTAAATTATAACAAGCTCATTGCCTGATAAATATTTCTGATAAAAGTAAAAACTGCTTTATCTGATAAGACTTAATTTTTAGATATTATGCTTATAATTCATCCAATCAACTTATAGGACTTTTTTTTACAAACAATAATAAAAAGCTGTGTGAACTTTTTCTTACTTTTTTACTTACTAAGTTATTACAAAGTATAATATGGAACTTTTCAAAATTATCTGTCCTTGAGCATTATTATGTTTTAATGTCCTCCATATTTTAAAAGTACAAAATTTTCAAAATATTTTAATATATTTTCTTCCTTTAATTTTGTGAGTATGAGTTCTATGTGGACATTTTTCCTTCCCAAGGATGCAAGTTCAAAATTGCTAATGTTTAGAAATGACTAATCTAACAGTGTTACATTTCTCTATTAATAGTCTCAATATGACATCTAATACTTTTCCTTTTGAAACATTTTAGTTATTTTCTCTGGAATCATTTTCTTCGACATCACAAAAGCTCTAATAATTATTTTATATAAAGTCTCCTTTATTCCATTAAACACTTAAGACAGCTACAGCTTAATTTTGCTTGTCATTTTCTGTCATTAATTTGATATATGAGAATGTCTGATGAGGTAAATCCTGATAAAAAGCAGTGCTCTCGGCTCAGTTAATTGTAAAGTGCTCTATTGGAAATGTCATTAATGTTTGATTGATTTTTAGTTCTATAATCCGCCCTTTACAATTTTTAATGGAAAAAAGTGGTTATTTCTATTTCCATTGTTGTTTCCTACTTTCAATAGATAGTGCTAGTTAAGAACATAATTACTGTATTGTCAAATGACTTTTTTGGTAATGGCATGATAATATAATTTACTTTATATTTTTGTCACTTTCATGGGGAAAAAAAATCTAGTGATCCTGAAAGGCATTTTCTCAATCAGCAGGTCCTGATTTACTAAGTCATTTCATTTTAATTATCTGGGAAATTACTGATTTTATTTGAAGCCAAGCTGATAATTTCACCAGATCAGTTGTTTATTTTCTTTGAACACATATCCTGATAGATGTATATTTTAAGCTAAAATACAACTCAAATTGTACATCTTTATTTAGATCTTTAGCAGATCTTATTGGTAGCCAAGTGTGGAAATCATTTCCCTTTGTTTCACATCTTCCACTCTCAATGTTTTCTTCTACAATATAATATTTTTCATTGTCTGATCATAATGTCAGGAAAGATTATGTAATGTGTGTCTTTTTTATTAGAGGAATTTTAAAATAAGAGATCATCCATTCTGCCTGCAAGTTTCCAAAACACTCAATTTTAACAAATAATATTTATCTGTTTCACAATAAGTCTGCCCTAAAGTCATTAGCAGTTTAATTGTTTCCAGAATAATATTCTGATTAGGTTAAATAAAAGTAGGTGTTAAACAATATCTTAAATACAAATTAAAAGTGTATTTTCAGTTGAAAGTAAGAATTGAGGCATTAATTTGTAACGGTGCTAAATAAATATAAGTGTGATGCAAGAAGTATAACTTCCCAAAGTAGAATTGATTGGAATTATATATCAATTTTATCTTATAACTTTAATAATGAATTGGATTGCTGTTCCTGAGTATAGTCATTAAGTATATTTAGAAGTATAAAGTTTAATTTGAATAAAGAACTGTGTTCCTCTTGGATATCACAATGTATATAAATATATAAAACATTCTGAGGAGTTCTGTGTTACAGACACATGTTTATCCTTAATTTCTAAAATATATTTTGCCACTGGGCTCTTTTCATGTATAATGTACTTAATTTATAAATAAATTTGGATCTCTAATCATATTGGAACAGTAGTACAAATATGAAAATTTTTCTAGAAATGCTGTCTATAAATTATGCTAAAATCTCAGTTTTATATGATATTCAACCATCACTTATTTTCAATTTTAATAGTTTCAGTAGTGATGACACTTTAAGAGCACAGACATTCTCAATAGTCCATCCAACTATTTGATCTAACTGTGAATATCTCAGAGTCCATGAAATCCTTTGCATTGAGTTCCAAATTGCCAAACTTTCCTCTCACAAGTTATGTGGTCCTTCTTATCCTCTGGTGACAGATAAAAGTTCAGTTTTTTCTTCTGTGTTCTAAGTCATTGTTGTTTCTATTGCTTATGAGCCTTAATAACAGTATGGCTTATTTGTATAAAATGTTAGCTTTGTTTTATAATGCCAAGCAACAAGAGGCAGCTTTGGGGAGGGGGACAATCTTTAAGAAAAATACTGTATAAAATAGAAAATTAGATGCTACATTATAGAAGAGTCTTTGGCAAGTGAAGGGCCCTAAAACTTAAGTCTCAATAGCTTCACACTAATTCCTCTTTTAGAAAGTAATTCTTACTCTCCCCGCATTCAATCTTTTCTTCCATGAAACGAAGCACACACACTCTACATGCTGGAAACACAGTCTTTGCTAGCATGGTTCACAGCCTGGCATGAGATCCAATTTTCTTATTCCCTACCCATTAAAAATCTTTCTCAGCCATATGCAATTTAAATTATGCCAACATCTTATAATTTCACCACATCCTATAGTAGAAATTAATTTTCCCTTCTCTTTTATTGCAGAGCATGAAGTTTTATATTGCTCATTTCTGCTTTGTGATTTACTTATATTTCTATATTCTGTCTCCCTAGAACAAAAGTGCCTTAAAAATAGGGACACTAGTTTTGTTCTCACTATGTAGAATTGAGTAGTAGATGCAGAACTTGTTTCATGAATCAAATTAATAAACTAAATACTATTAATATGCAAATAAGATTTTGAATGTCTGCGTTGTCTGATAAATGTCCATTTGGGGATGCTTTTATTTGTAAATCATAATTTAAGAGGTAATATAGTTGGGCATTGAGTTTGCTATTTGCTAGGTATATTACCTTGGATAAGTCATCATCTCTACCCTCATTTGTAATGAAGATGATAAATAGTTTGACCAGGTGATTAAATTTATGTGAACCTTTGGTACATAAGCTCATGCAAACATCTGATGATGGGAATAATGATTTCCTTCAGAGCTCTTCTCTTTTCCCTCTAGTGTAAAGTTTAAATGAATATCATTTTCTTCTCTACTCAACTACTTAAGTGTTGGCCAGATGAGAGTTTTAAAACCCTGTAGACTGATACTGTTACATATGTATTATTTGGTCCTTCTGCTCTTTCTGATTGTCTTTTGTAGCTTTCCCTCATCAGTTTCTTTTATCAGTTTCCACTACGGCTATTCAAGTTTGATCAGTTTCTAACTCCTCCTTGACTCTCCCCTTTCTCACCAAGGCTCTTCTCCTTATAAACAAATCATAAATAATGACACTGACAATTTATGACTATATATTTGTGCAAACAACTTGAACAGGCATTTTCATAAATGCAATAACATCTAATCTCTTTAACAAAACTGCTGTAGCTGTCTACTTACAGACATGAAAATTTTTCCAGATATGTTGCCTAAAAATTGTGACAATGCTTCATTGCTGGCTTGTCATGATCATCTTCAGTTTAGAGATGAGAAAATTGAGGTTCAAAAGGTTTGGTGCTTTCTCTGCAGGAACTTATTAAGTACCTACCAGACAAAAATCAAAACCCACTGTAGTATTAACTTCCCTTTACTATTTCCATAGTTTCCCTGAAATTTAACTGAAAAAATGGCACAGAATGAATGAGTACAGATCACTATTAAGAAATGTTGTCCACATGCAACTTTCTTATTATATCTTATCCCTGTCACAGTTAGCTATTTTTATAAAACTTAACATGTTGTCTTTGATCAGATGTGAGTGTTGATTCAATGATAAAGAATATCAGTTTTACATATTAGATATAGATATTCCCTACTGAAAATGACATCTGAAATAGCTTGTTCATTATCACTAATTCAAAAGATTAATATATATTTTTATAATAATCCTGCTAGTAGAGAAATAAGTCATTTGATTTTTGATAACTTCTTGGTAAGTAAAAAACCCTCTGTATATTATCATTTTATTATTTTTAATTTTTTAAAATATATTTTTTCAGAGAGGAAAGGAGAGGGATAGAGAGATAGAAACATCATTGGTGAGAGAGAATCATTGATTGGCTGCCTCCTGCACGCCCCACACTGGGGATTGAGCCCACAACACAGGCATGCACTCTGACTAGGAGAATCAAGCCATGACCTCCTGGTTCATAGGTCAGTGCTCAACCACTGACCCACGCCAGCTGGGCGATATATATTATCATTCTAGAAGAGGGTATATTGTAACACTATTTTAAGACAGTTTCTGAATTCTGTCTTCTTGGAAAGTAAACTGTTCATTGTAATAACTTGCAGAAGCATGCTGACTAATAATGCTGTTCTCCCAACAGAAAATCCAATCAGATTTGACAAGTCATGAGATCAGTTTAGAAGAAATGAAGAAACGTCACCAGGAAAAGGAGGCTGCTCAAAGGGTACTATCCCAAATTGATGTGGCCCAGGTACATATTTTTGTAAAAACTAAGTAACTTGTTTTAGGTCAGTATTAAAACATAGTCTATATTAGACAACTAGATTGTTAGAAAAATTGGATTTGGGGGCATTTTTTAAAAAACTACAGTATGTTATATAAATGATACAGACTTTTTGGGTTGTACATTTTAAGGATAAAATAGGTTAGTAAGTTATCTTTTGTTATATTATAATAATTGGTGAATTCTGCTCTCAAATGCACATTTTTTTGTGTTGAACAAATGGAAAAAAGCAATTGTTTTTGGTATGTTTTTAGTTTTGTTTATAACAATAAATAATTTTAATAAAAATTGAAATATGACTGATTATTGTTTGGAAGGCAAAATTAAATTGGTGGTTTCTTACATTTACAGAAAAAATTGCAAGAGGTTTCCATGAAGTTTCGGTTATTCCAGAAGCCAGCCAATTTTGAACAGCGTCTACAGGAAAGTAAGATGATTTTAGATGAAGTGAAGATGCATTTGCCTGCATTGGAAACAAAGAGCATTGAACAGGAAGTAGTACAGTCACAGTTAAATCACTGTGTGGTACGTATTTCTGGTGACAAATACTCAGCTAGCCATTGACTTTCTTTATTAAGAAGTACTTGATGGTACTCTTTATTAACATAAAATTGTTTTAAGATAACTTTAAAATTCACTATATATTTTTGAGGTTAAGAACAAAAATTAGCACAGATGGATTGAAATGCAAGAACTTTACTGAAATAGTAGCCATTTAATGTCCCTTCTATGTGTATCTGTTTTGAGTCCAAAATTCTCTAAGGATTATGCAGAATATAAAAGAACATCCTCATTATTTAATTCTTATGGTGCTTTGAATATATTTTAATGGAAATACTGAAAAGAAATGCAGTAAGTCCTCACCATCATCGATAGGTTCTGCAACTTTAAGCAAAATGAAGTGTAGTGAAACTAATTTTACCATAGGATAATTGATATAAATGAGAATTAAGTTCCTACGGCATTGCATCAACAATATAAAGAAATGCTGAGTTAAATGACATGATTCGAGGACCTGCTCTGTATTAGTCTGGAAACAGCAATAACAATAGTTGCAATAATAAAACAACATGCCAGATATGAGTACCAAGTATGCTTAGCGATTTGCACAATTAACCTTGAATTCTCAAGGCTACAGATGAAATGAGTGAAGTTAAAGACAAAAGCTAATAAAAGGCAAAAGTAAGATTTCAATCTAGGCACTCTTACTCCAAACCTTAAGATCTTTTCCATTAAACACCAGTGCTGGATATACACTGAAATGCCACCGCACCACAAAGACAATAAAAAGTCGCAGATGGGGGTAGGCTCCCATTGAGGGTGAGAGAGAAAGATGGTGGCAGCAATACTGGATAGTTTGGGTGTGTTATGGATGCAGAATCTGAGGAGGAAGCTAGCCTTGGAGTTCTTTCATCTCAGAGTGTTTTACCCCAATAACACATCCACAAAAGTGCTTCTCTTGACATTTCTTGAAAATGGGAGAAGAATAAAATTGTTTATCTTCCATGATGGCCTGGAGAACCTCAGAGACCAGCAGAAATCTAGTATTGTCAAAGTCAAATAAAGCACTACAGCAAAGACAAGATGTGGTATTTGGCAAAATTGATTTGAGGAATGTTCATTGACCAGGCTTTGGCTCAATTTAAATTTAGCGATAAAAAAAGAAAGAAAAATAACCCAAACAATTAATGAGATTCTTTTTTAAAAAAATATTTTTAGCCCTAGCCAGTTTGGTTCGGTGGATAGAGCATCAGCCTGTGGACTCAAGGGTCCCAGGTTTGATTCTGGTCAGGGGCACATGCCTGGGTTGTGGGCTCGGTCCGACATGCAGGAGGCAGCCAATCAATGATTCCCTCTCATCACTGATGCTTCTATCTCTCTCTTCTTCTCCCTTCCTCTCTGAAATCAATAAAAATATATTTTCTTTAAATATATTTTTATTGATTTCAGAGAGGAAGGGAAAGGGAGAGAGAGGTAGAATGATGAGAGAGAATCATTGATCGACTGCTGCCTGCACGCCCCCTACTGGGGATCGAGCCCGCAACATGGGCATGTGCCCTTGACTGTGATCAAACCCAGGACCCTTTAGACCACAGGATGACGCTCTATCCACTGAGCCAAACCAGCTAGGGCAATGAGATTTTTTTTTTAGCATCGCAAGATATGGCAGTGAAAGACCACAATGTGGAATTCAGATCTATTTTATACATCGCTGAGTTCACCTCAGGGCGAGGCCAATACCTGAAATACATTACCATGGCAAAGGTCGCTTTGGGATCATGGATAAGGTTTATTGCCATTATTTTGTGGAGTTGTTGGAAGGCCTTCCACCTCCACCTGAGGCACTAAAGACAGCAGCCAACCATGCCAGAGTATATGCAGGAGCTTTGAAACTAGACCACCATTCACATTTTGGTGGGGGAATTCAGGCTCCACAGTGTATATAGTTTGCTATTTATTTTCTAAAAATAAGCAGTATATAAAGACAAATTATTTTTATTAAAAAAGCCATAGACAGAATAATTAGCCTGAAGTGTAAATCCTCACTGGACTTTAGAATTTGCAGCAGTGCCCTTTGTTGCAATTATTAGAAATTCACCAGGTCATATGGCTTCTCTGACAACATAAAGCTGAGTTATGAGGACATATACTAGAGTAATGGAAATATTATTATAACTCTATGTGTTCAATGGACTATTAAGGTAGGAATAACATACAATAAAAATGCTGAATGTTACTAACATTAAAGGGGAAATGTTTGTCTATGTAGTACTTTATGTTTTTAAGGATAGTTTCTGCATCTGCTTCATAGCATAAATGAAAAAGAGGCCCTTTAGTACATTTCATTCATATCATTATGAATGGGAAAATATCTTTTTAACAAAAAGCTTTATATATTGTAAAAAAATATGAGGAATTTTACATGTGATAACATTTTTATAATACAGACTGCATTTTAGTGATATAATTATTATACATATTCCAAAATAAAATTTTAAAAAATTAATTTTATTGATTTTTTTGAGGGAAGAAAACAGGGAGAGAGAGAGAGAGAGAGAGAGAGAGAGAGAGAGAGAGAGAGAGATGTGAGAAACATCAAAACATGGATTGGTTGCCTCCCACACACACCCTGACCAAGGATCGAACCCGCCACCTTTTGGTGTATGGGATAACTCTCCAACTAAGCCACATGGATTAGGGACCAATAAAAATTTTGAATTTAATAATATATAGTTATTAGTTGATATAAGATGTATAATCTTAGGAGTACATGGGGACATATGTCTTCTTAAATACTGCGCAAAGAATTAAAAGCAAAATGACCCAAGTACACTGTTGTTATGAATAAATATTTTTGCAAAGGGAGAGCTATTGTTTATTTTCTTCTAGGAACAGGTCTGTAATGGTACCTCACAAAGTTTGTCTGCTATTATATAGAAGCTGTAAACAACCCGATTGGTGCCCAGCTGTGACTGTGCCCTGATTCAGTGCACAGGAAAGAGCTCAAGGTGCTTGTTCAATTCATTTCTGGTTCTGGTTTGAATGTCAGGACAAATTCAAGTAGTCCTTTCATAAGTTGTTTTCTTAACAGCTTTTAGATTTTTTCAGCACTTAAGATGCTCTATTGCATATGATATAATCATCGTCTTTGCCTTCAATAAAGTTGTATTCTGTTAAAAAAAATCAGTGCAAATAAATAGAAAGAGTATTTTTCCTAAAATAGTGATACATATTTTCTCTGCCTATTGGAAGACATGATATTAATAAATACTACTACTTTGAATGAGCCTCCATCATAAAGGTAAATAATTAAGATTTTTTTTTAATTTGAAGTGTAAATAATTTGGAAGTATCTCTGATTCCAAAATTCACAAAGTTGATTTCCAACATGACAATTAAATTTTTGAATGATTCTAAATACCCAGATATGTTTATAATTTCTAAGATAGAAATAAAGTAAAATAAAAATAAAAAAGTAAATCATGCCCTAACTGGTTTGGCTCAGTGGATAGAGTGTCAGCCTGCAGATTGAAGGGTCCTGGGTTTGATTCCAGTCAAGGGAACATTCCTGGGTTGTGGGCTTAACCCCCAGTAGGGGGCCTGCAGGAGGCAGTCAATCAATGATTCTCTCTCATCATTGATGTTTCTATCTCTCTTTCTCTCTCCGTTCCTCTCTGAAATCAATAAAGATATATATATTTTTAAAAGTAAATCACAATATCTAAGATTTGGAAACAGCCCAAGTGGCCATCAGCAGATGAGTGGATAAAAAAAGCTGTGGTACATTTATACCATGGAATACTACATGGCTGTAAAAATGAGGAACTTGACATTTTGCAACAGCATGGAGGGACCTGGAGAGTATTATGTTAAGTGAAATCAGCCAGTCAGAGAAGGATAAGTATCACATGATCTCACTCATATGTGGAATCTAGTGAACAAAATAAACTGATGAACAAAATAGATCCAGAGACAGAAGCATGAAACACACTGAGGAATCTCTGAGGGAAGGCAGAGTGGGGTGGGTAGGTGGGAAGAGATTAACAGGGGAATTTATGTGCATACATGCATAGCCCATGGACACAGACAATGGTGTGGTGAAGGCCTGGGAGGGGCAGGTGCAGGGTGGAGGGGGGGTCAATGGGGCAAACAAAGGAGACATCTGTAATACTTTCAACAATAAAGATAAATTAAAAAATAAACAAAAACAGCAAATTATCTGGAAAGTCAGACAGAACTCACAATTATTGATAAAAGAATATTTATTTCAAATAATCATCAGATGGGGTTAAGATGGAAATAGATTATGTGCTTAGCCTTAATGAATAAGATAACTGCTCAGCCCTTACAAAACATTTTTAGACATTGATTTTAAATGGAAAAGAGAAAACAAACCCAATTTCTGTTCTAATTCCAAAAAACATCAATTACCTACCAGCAAGTTTATTTCTTAGTACCAGTGAAACAAATAGTTGTCATTCAGACTTAACCCCTGACCAAATTAAAACAGCAAAAGTATAATGTAAACTATGATATATGCATGTATGCATTGATGCATAACTACATGTGTTTATGCATGCATGTATGCATAACAAGCACACATAAATTTCCAGGAAAATAATTGCAAGGCAAAGTTATGATACTTGTTCCACAAAGCTTTGTTATGGCAGCACACTTTGTGAATCAATGTGTGTGTTCTTTGTAGTTATGATGTACATGTGAGTTTTAAATAACATATTTATACCTGTCTATATTTAATTGATCAGCCCCATTAAAATATATTTGTATAATCTAACATATGGGAAATTTTCTTTCTTCCTTCTCTGTGATTTAATATACCAAAAGCATGATTTGGAAATTTAGATGTTTTATCACCACTAAAATATAAGCACCATGAGAGCAGTAGTGAACGTGTCTGTCTTGACTATGACTGATTCTCTAGTCCAGCCATGGGCAAACTACGGCCTGCGGGCCGCATCCGGCCCATTTGAAATGAATAAAACTAAAAAAAAAAAAGACCGCACCCTTTTATGTAATGATGTTTACTTTGAATTTATATTAGTTCACACAAACACTCCATCCATGCTTTTGTTCCGGCCCTCCGGCCCAGTTTAAGAACCCATTGTGGCCCTCGAGTCAAAAAGTTTGCCCACCCCTGCTCTAGTCACTTGAATATTATATGGAACGTCGTAAGCACTCCAAAAATATCTTGTGAATGAGTAAATGAATTTTTCCAAACTCACAACTGGAATTATCCTATCTAATAAAAGTAATATGCAAATTAACTGTCACTTCACAATAAAGATGGCTGCACCCACAGCCAATAAGGAGGGAATATGCAAATTGACGTGACAAAGATGGAGGCGCCTGCCAGAGCCATGGAGCTGGCTGGGAAGGCTTGGCTTCCTGGGTCACTGGGGCCAAGCTAAGCCTGGCCAGAGAGTGGGAGAGCGGGCAGGAAGGCTTGGCATCCTGGGTTTCCCCAGTTACCCAGGAATGGGACTAGGGGCGATCAGGCCAGGATGGGAGGGAAGTTGGGGGTGAGCAGGCAAGCAGCAAGGGGGGTCAGTTGGGGGTGAGAAGGCTGGTGGGGGGGCAGTTGGGGGCAAGCAGGCTGGCAGGCAGAGTGGTTAGGGGCAATCAGGCAGGCAGGCAGGTGAGCAGTTAGGAGCCAGCTGTCCGAGATTGTGAGGGATGTCCGACTGCAGGTTTAGGCCCGATCCTATGGATCGGGCCTAAACCGGCAGTCGGACATCCCCCAAGGGGTCTCAGATTGGAGAGGGTGCAGGCTGGGCTGAGGGATACCCCTCCCCCCGCACGAATTTCGTGCACCAGGCCACTAGTATAACTATAACATTAAAAATATTGTATACCCACCATACTTAAATGAAAAATAAAATAAAAGTATATAAATCAATAACATATAGAAATTAGCTTTACAAATTTGTATTAAAGAACTAAATATATATGTGATGCACTCTTACTTTAGTAAGAATAACTAAACTATACATGTCTGTATGTGTATATATTATTACAAATAGGAACTTGAAATAAACAGAAAATGCAAAAGCTAGATATTGATCACAGATACAAAACTTTGCCCCCTTAAAACTATAAACATGAAATAGCAATTAAGGTGATCTCTGCCCTTGTTTCTTTTTATTAATAACAGTATGAGTGAGACACTGTTGCTTCTTCTTATGTCTTGTTTTTTGTTTTAACTTAGAACTTGTATAAAAGTCTGAGTGAAGTGAAATCTGAAGTGGAGATGGTGATAAAAACTGGACGTCAGATTGTACAGAAGAAACAGACAGAAAACCCTAAAGAGCTTGATGAAAGAATAACAGCTTTGAAATTGCATTATAATGAGCTTGGAGCAAAGGTATGTGCACTGAAACCATAAGTACTGGCTTCTTCCACTTTTCTTATAAATCATGAAGCAAGAGGCAGTAATTATGTACAATAAATATTTTAGAAAGTCTTAATGCCTTTCAATAGATAGATACATATATACATTCATGCATATATACATAGAGATATATTCCCATGTGCAATTCTTAAGAAACAATAATTAATCAATGAAAGTCTTCCAGTCTACAATAAAAATATTTAAAGCTTGTTATTGTTCCATCAGATTGTTATTGGTCCATCAGATTGTTCTAAAAGGGTTTCTTTGCTCTATACTTGCCCCTTTTTCACTGTATAAATATACATGTGCTGATTCAAAGGCTGGTAAATTTTATAAACAAATGTACCTCCTTAAAAAAGGACAAACAACAACAACAGCAAAACAAAAAAAAAAATGAATGTACCTACTTATGTTGAGGTACAATAGAGTTGACATTTTCTTCATAGATCACGTTAGGTGAAATAGAGCTGGTTTATTCCACAGAATTTGTTTCCTTGTCTGTCAAGCATTGCATAATCCACCGCATTTGACTAATAAGATAGCATAGAGAGCCAGTTAAGTCCTATGGCTCTGTGAATATTTTCATATTTTTGTCCTGATCAGAGTCTAATGACCAAGTCCATTTCAATGTTAAAGATGTTTGCATCTCTTCAGCTTCTCTTTCCAAAACTGTGCAATGTCTAGAACAGTTCTCTCACTTCCCTCAAATTCAGAGCTTTGATGGTTCAAAATAATGATAGTTCATAAAAAGTGTTCATAAAAAACATGAAGGACTGACCTGACCTTTGCTATGCTGTTATTTTACATTGCTAAGCTAACTAAAATATTTTTTGATGCTCAGCTAAAAAATTCAAGTGACGCACTTAGTAATATCATTAAAGCAAAATGAAACATTACTAACAAATCATACTTAGCTTTATTAGTATGGCAGAATACAGCAAAAATGTAGGGCAGAAATTTATTTTTGAAATAAAGACTTAGAAGTATGAGTGATAAAGGGAATATTTAGAAATGTCATCTTATAAAATGCTATAGTATTCCTTCTAAAGAAAAATCATCTGCATTTAAATCTTCCGAGCTCCTTCAACAACAGTGGTTTTGTTGAATAAAATCAGAAGAAACAAAGGTTATCTGAATATATTATTCTTTTTATATGAAAAGAGACAAACCCTTCTATTTTATATGGTTGTACTTGCAAGGGTCAATATGTGTTACTTTTTTATATTAGTCACCTCAGGGTGTAATAACAAAATGCCACAAGCGAGGTGACTTAAGCAACGAAAATATTTTTGTCACAGTTCTGGAGGCTGCAAATTCAAGATCAAGACTAGTGAGGACTCTCTCTTTTCCTAGCATGAATATAGCAGCCTACTCATTGTGTTCTCACATGGGGGCCTGGTAAGGGGAGGAGAGAGAGAAAGAGAAGAGCGCTCTTTTTTTTCCTTGTCATAAGGCCACAATCCTATCAGATTAGGGTCCCACCCTATTATTTTATTTATCCTAATTACTTCCTAAAGACCCTTTATCCAGATACAGTCACTTTGGAGATTTGGGCTTCAATATTCATTTTGGGGACTTACAATTCAGTCCACAGCACCTTTCTTACAAAACAGGTTAGTTTGTTTACTATCACCGACTTAGCTTAACTGTTAAATTAATAAAAATGGAAAAGTTTCTTATATCTAACTATATTTAATTTCATTGAGAGATAGTACACCTAGCAACCCAGATATAATGATATTTCCTTGATTGGCGTCTCTGTGCTTTGCTTTGATTTTTACGGAAATACACATAAATAGCAATATTCTTAGCGTCAAATTTCAAAGCCTCTGTACATTCTTAGGTGTTCATAAAAGAGTGACTGTTGAAACATTCTACTGCAAGTGGCGCTCTTTTAAATGTATTCCTGCTCCACACAGACATACACAACATGTAAAACTCAACTTTCCTTAAGATGGCAGTGTTTCCTATTTTATTAAAT
Source organism: Myotis daubentonii (assembly GCF_963259705.1). Classification (NCBI taxonomy): domain Eukaryota; kingdom Metazoa; phylum Chordata; class Mammalia; order Chiroptera; family Vespertilionidae; genus Myotis; species Myotis daubentonii. The sequence goes on from NC_081861.1 coordinate 116,284,373, forward strand.
CCTGTTTAGCTGGATATAAACACAATAGAATAAATAAAAATCTATAATGCATTAGCTCTGGGAAGATAGAATTTCTTTGAAATATTGAATCTAGAGTTCTTTTCTACCAATAGTGCATACAAAAATAACTATGCATAGGAATACACCATAAGGTATATTTTTTTCTCCCACACATGAATAAAATCCTTGCAGTTGAAAGGGCAGATGCTTTTACTTCCCCGAAGGAAAAAACAGAAGGAAAAATCTGTAAAAAAAAAATGTTGACTTTGTAGCCTCAGTAACGAAACATTTTTCAAATTTATATACACCTCTGTTAAAGAAACTAGCAAATTTTGTTGAGTATTTGGAAGTCATATCAAGGTTTCAGGGTGTTTATTTTGATTTTAGCACTTTAAATTCTTGAAACTTATTTTCACTTGTAGAATACACACACACCAGGAAGAGAATCTGGGCTTTTTATGAAACCAACCAACTAACCGACACATTTATACAATGTAGGCACATCTGCAGAGCTGCTGGAAAAATACACATTTGTCTATTCTTCTTGTGAGAATGTGAAACAATTTGATTTTGACGGTCTCTCTTTTCAACACAGAACTGGAACACCAGATCATATTATGATTTTCTCTATTAGTGAGAGTGAAAATTTTCGTTGGAATTATTGTTTTTGCCTCCATTTGGTGACAAAAGCATGTTTAAAGAGGAAGTGAATTATTTTTGTGGTGTTTTTATGCAAAAGTACTACTCTTTACTGATGCAATGACAATAACATTGGCCATTGTAAGCATTATACAAATATTTTTGCCTCTTGAAAGACTTAGTATTCTTTCTTTATTTTGATTTCTTATCTGCAAGAGCAAGCTTCATTTGCATATAGAGGATTATAAACCTCCTGGTGCATCTCTGTGACCAATGATTGAAGGTTTTCTAAGAGACATGTGTCATATCTTCAATTTGACTTACATAATCCTACGTATTTTCTAAAAATGGCCATACATTATTTACATTAAAAAATAATCTTGGCTTTTCTTCTTTCCTGATACAGAACACTACGTTTTGGAGAAAGGGCCTCATCTTTCCTAAATTATGTTTCTTCACTACTAATGTTCAGAACATATATATGGTTTTTCTAAAATGTTATTTTTAAAAAAAATAAGAAAAAGGTTATTTTAAAATGACAAAAATATGAAAGTTCCAATTAAGTGGCTATAATGAAACCTGAAGTGAAAATGTAAACTTAATTACATTTTATTATCATTCTTTTCAGGTAACAGAAAGAAAGCAACAGTTGGAGAAATGCTTGAAATTGTCCCGAAAGATGCGGAAGGAAATGAATGTCCTGACAGAATGGCTGGCAGCTACAGATATGGAATTGACAAAGAGATCAGCAGTTGAAGGAATGCCTAGTAATTTGGATTCGGAAGTTGCCTGGGGAAAGGTATCACTGAAGGTTATTTGTAACGTGCACAAAAACACACCGTTAGATAATTTTATAAGGAACTTTTAGCATGCAACACTAATAGAATTATAAGTATTCTCTTGCTTCATTTTCCCTTTTCTCAAAATTTCATCAGTAGTTTAACTCTGTATATTTCAAGATGATGATAGAACCAATGGGAAGCTTCAGCAAAAATCTACCTGAAGCTTATTTAGAATTAGGTAGGTTATGAATAAATCATTTAAAAATACATACATTTTTAATCACAAAGTGGGTCCAAAGAAGAGATTGTATGTTGCCTAGTTTGACTGAGACAGATTGCACAGATGGACCTGACAGCCATGAAGAGGGCAAGGATACATAGACGCAGACAGCTGAGATGGGCAGGTCAAGCAAGATCAGCACATGACTTATGTCACAATAAAAAAGAAAAGCTCGGTGTCTGTGCAGCTCCTATCATTTTCATCACCAAAAGGCACAGTGTTTTCTTTAATCCTCAACTGGGAAATTCTTGCTGTTTCTCCAAAAGCCAATCAGACATTATCACTCCCTAAATTTAAGATCATGGTCCTCATAACTTTATTTTTTTTCCAGTTGATTCATTCCTAGTTGATTCACACAAGAAAGTGTGTTGATATAAAGGAAAGAATTGATATTAATAATGTGTTTTCACCTTAAACTTTGCCAGAGCACGGGACATTTATAAAAAATAAACCATAGTGTTATCAGTGGAAATGGGATATACCTTTCTCCACTGCGTGCTGGGGGTTAGGTCTTTATGATATATCAAGAAAAAGAATTTTCTGAGGCTTACACGGGATGATGAGTGATTTTTATTTGCTTGAAATCACATGCCTGGGTTTGCAAAGTACCATTTCCCTTAATCCAGTCCTTTCTGAGACACAATTAAGCCTCTAAAAATGGGATAGCTTTATAAATACAATGTGGAATGCTAATGTAATGGTACAGAGTAATAGAGCTGGACATGAATGGAATTTGAAAAAATCTGAATACAATTTAAAACTGAGGTGAAGTCATAAAGTATGCCACATATGAACTACCCTTAAGGTCACTGCATAAGTACCTATAGAGATATTTTTGCATTAGCTCCAACCTAAAATCATTCAAATATTATAATATAATGAACTTGACAAAGATTTCTATATTATCCTTGTCATGTTAGAGGCTTGAGTAATCTGGAGATGTGGCAGCTTTTTGAGTGTGGCAAGTGTTTTCTATAAAACCAAGGAGCAACACTATTTTGAGCTCCATCAGGAAAAAAGCATAGAAAACTGGCATGTCTGATTTTATTTATAGAATAACATATTGTTCTTTATGGATCTTTTGAAACACTAAACTCCTAATTATATACTCTGAAACCTCTTAGTGGCCAAAGCAAAGTATACACATTTGCATTTAAATTGCACAATCTTTAATAAACTCATTTGTAAGGTGCTGAAGTTTTTCAAAAGTCACAATCATCATATAATAAAAACATGTGACCTACAGATCTACAGCAGTCATATTTATGATTCTAATTTTTAACATGAAAATAATCAAACTCTCATTCATGAAACCCCTATGTCTCCTTATTACATTCTTATTTCACATGCTCTCTTGGTAGATGGAGAACTGGACTCAAAATGTTAGTGTCATCTGCATTTCAAAGGATAGATGTCAGATGTCTTTAAAAATAAATTGAGTATTTATTTAAATGCAATACATTAAAGGTATTTGACAGTCATTCCAAGTATTTTTGATTTGGAGAAAATTTGAATACAGAGTCAATTTATTTTTTAAACTGTTTCATTTATTTCTGCTGAATTTCTCTCAGTTTTGTTGATCTAAGAACATTATATTATTTAAATCTGAAAATACTTAAATATCTAGATAAAATATTTTATACATAAAATCAAATTACTAATGAAATATTTATTTGATCTTTAGTTTATGTAAATAGAGCCTACTTTCAAATATATTGACTATAATGAAATCTTTTCAGTTTTTTTTTACTATATTTAAATTATACTTATTATAGATCTAACTCCAGAAAAGAAAAATATTATTTGATGTGGCTCAAAGAGATACATGTGATTCAACTGTCAAAGAGAAAGGGAAAATTGCAGTAGGAAAATAATAGACACTTTGTACAGAAATATGATCACAGTATCCCATGGTTGGTAAATAGGCAGGGAAGAATAAAGTCTCAAAATTTGGCACCAAGCTTCCTATCAAACAAAACCAACAACTAAACATTTTTTTTATAGTTAGAACACTTAACATGAGATCTACCCAGTGAAATTTTTAAGTGTATAATACAGTCATGTTAACTAGAGGCATAATATTGTACAGCAGATCTCTAGAATTTATTCATTTTGCATAACTGTTATGGAAGGAAATATACTGATGAGATTCAAAATGTCCACATTATCAAAACAGTCATTAAAGTATTTTAATGTACTAGTCATTTGCAAGCTTCTCTTGAATTTATATCAGAAGAAAAAATTGGAGGGATGGTGAATGAGACAGCACTCTTATTAATATTGTTATAATAAACATAATAAAAAGATTTCTGTTGCCATTTATCTATCAGCATTCCTCCATGCAGAACAGTCTCATGAGCCTGACCATGGGCTTTTTGCCATATCTTCTTCAGAAATGAGTCTGAGGAGTTTGGATCTGTAGGATCCTTCTGCTAGGTCAGGGCTGTTGTAGAAGTGGACTTTCTCATCTAAGTTTTCCTCCTACTCAGAATTCTGTAGTTATATATTAAAAACCACAGATATTAGGGCACATAGCTCTTCTAGAAGATACTGTCATGATTCCAGATGTTTACAGTTACCATCTACTTGCTAAGGACTATAACCTTGAGAATCTCTTAGGAATCCCAGATCAGACATTTACTGATCACAGGCAAAGAGTGGAAGAACTTCCGAAAATAGCTAGGATGGTGGCCAGATTGGTTAGCTGGAGGCACAGCCAGAGGCAAGAAAACTGTTCTATCATCTCCTACTTTATGACCATGCTTCCAGATTGTGGTTAGAGGGGGAGAGGAGGAATGGATAAATTGAAAAGGAGGTCCAAATATTTCAGAAGGTGAAAGAAAAATATTTTAAATTCAAATAACAAGAAGAAGATATTTTTGAATAATAACAGAAATGACAAAAAGTTTAACAGTGGGAATTGAAAATTATACTATTAATGCTAATTTAAAGTTCCTAAAGCCTGGTAGCCCTTTCACTGTATTTATAAATTCAAATGACATGCCTCTATCAGAGTAGTGATAAAGAAGGGAAAATTCATATTAAGATTGTTAAAAGAAGGAACCACTCCTAGCTGTGTGTTCTGGACAACTGAGATGCCACAACAGAACTGTATCTGTGGCATTTGTTACCCCATAAGTGATCAGACATATTTTCTCCCTTCATACCTTACAAATCTCTGTTACATGGAATTTTCCATGTTGAGATGAGAAACACTGATTGATGTCTATAGAACAGAAACAGCAACAAAGGAAAGAAATGGTAAAACTAGGAGAGATTCCCAGCTCCTAGCGAGTTTGCACACCAGCACTGCACAAGATCCTTGAGCTATCCTGATAACTTCTACTCTCTTGAACTACTAAGTGGTCCTTAACAATTTCATTTGCCAAGAAGACAGGGAAAATCTGTTTTGTTCTTTGATGTTTCCCATGCATGTAACAACTTATCTGGCACGTAGTACATGCTCAATACATATCTGTTCAATAAGAGTAATTGCAAATTATGAGACAAAATTAAAACATTTCTTGAAAGAAGAGAAAATGATGATGTGCTATTCAAATTTATGGTAGGCTTTAGAACAAGCAGAGACATGAACAATCATGGGATCAAATACTCCTATTTTGTAGATGAGAAAATTGAAATCCTAGTACATAGAAAATCTGCTACCTCTGATTTCAATGGCTCTTTTTCTACTATAATTATTGTTATAAACCTTATTTTCCAGTAATTTTAAGATAGTCTAACTCAAAGTAACAAAAAGGTATTTATCATCCACAATGAGAATAAAATGGGCAATGATTAAAGAGCAGATTATGTACGTCCACATGAAAGTAATAAAATGAAAATCCTGTGTACATTTATCGCCTACTATAGTGTATAGTCAGTTGCCACTGGTGTCTTTTTAGATTTTAAATATTACTTATTAATGTCTTACAATCACCCTGAATCATTGGATATAAGTTAATGTCTTACAATCACCCAGAATCATTGGATATAAGTAAATCAATTCTAAATATCATACTACTGGCCACACTTGTTTGACATGAATTGAGCACAAATATATAATGGTAGGAAAGTAAATATTATGTGATTAATTAGAAGTTTATATTTCTAATTATCATTATGTTTGGAAAATACAATTTTCAACAAAGTTTAATCTATGCAGTTTTATGATTAAACCTTTTTCATTTACTTCTAATTTAGTTTTAGTCATCAAAAATTTAAAGCCAGTTAATAATTCAGCTACATTAAATCCATGTAATATCAACAGTATTATCTAAAAATTAAAAGTATCAAATATAATTCCTCAAAACATAATATTCTTCCTACAATACTTTAAAGCCATCAGTTTTGGATATCTCAGATCTGCCAGTTTTCATAAATTGACAATTAGGTGTTATTAACATTAATCTTGTGATGTGAAGAGTTGCCTCAGAGAATCAGAAACATGTAGAAATGTTGAATTTAATTCAGGGTGTTAAATAATACAAGATAACTGATGTCTAGCCTCTTAGGTAACAAGCCAATTTGATTTTCACATTTCTTTCAGGGATAGATTTTTCTAATATTTAACATGAGGAAGAACAGTGATAAGTTCCCTAGTTATTCTTCTGCTGCCACCCCAATTCTAAAATACAAGGACACTCACCCAATAAAATCTGGGGACAGAATGTGTCATTCTGTTTTGCCAGCGGTTCTCAGGGAACTTTAAAAGACTACCAGAGCTTGGGGCCCACCCCCAGAGATTCTGATTTTATTAGTCTGAGGGGTGGCAGTGGTTTCTAATAGTCGGAGAATCACTAGATAATGTGTTACAAGCAGTCTTAAAAGATCTACATGCAGTTCAGCCAACCATGCCCTGTATTTTTTTTAAGCAATCACCTTTCACAGTTTAACTCATCACTCCTCTTAGCTATAATAGCATGATAAACTACTACTTATATTTAAAGTCCGTTACATTATCATTCCCATGAAAAAGTACTGTATAGCTTTAAAAATTAATATTTTATTTTTTGTCTCAGGCCTCTGGCCATTTAATGGGGGAAGGGAGAGACGGAGGGGCAAGGGCCACAAGGAGCTGTGGGGTCCTTAGACCAGTCCCAGGCCTTTCCCTCCACGCTGGCCACAGTCACTGAAGCAGCAGCAGCACACGCAGCATCCAGCCTGTGGTGGCCCCAGCCTTCAGGCTGTCTGCAGGGGTAGGGGCCCTGTTACACAGCTCACCATAATGGCAGGTGGAGATGAGCTGGTAGGTGAGGGGCTCTTCAGGGTGCTCGTAGAGAGTGGACAGCACGCAGCCTTTGTTGTTGCCAGGGCAGGTCAAGGACTTGGTCAGATGGTAGAAGATGCAGTCCTTGGTGCCTCTTATGCCCAGGTGCAGAGCCATCCCCAGGAGCAGTAGGCAGCCGAGGACCATGGTGGCCTGGTGGCGGTGGGCCTCCCGGAACTGCTGAATGACACTCCGCACGCCCACGAGACTTTTGTCCCTGGATCTGGCCTCCCGGGGTCAGCACTTGGAATGTCCTTGGTTCCCAGCGCTCCGTGTCCCTCTCAGGAGCTTCTTCCTGACCACGGCTCCCGAGTCGCAGGGTCTCTGAAGCTTCCCCGGGACAGAGACAGCCAGTGGCTGCTGCCCCAAGAGAATCTTTGTGAAGTGGAATGGGGTGACCTCACAGACCCCTCAGGGTTCCACTGGCCACTCTGGGCGTGAGGTCATGGGTGGGGGAGGGGTGTCACACTTTGAAGGGTAGGCTGGTGAGGTCATTGCCACCCTGCCTACATACAAATGCTCAGCCCAACACTTGCCATCCTGGCCACTCAGTCTTAGGCTCTGCTGGGTGCCTGGTGCTGCTCCTGCCCAGGGCCCATGGTGAGCCCGTTTCTCAGATGGGCAAACCAAGGCTCAGGAAGAGAAAGTGAGGTGTCCAAGGCCTTAGAGCCAGGATTAGATCCCAGGTTTATTTAATTCCAAAGAGGGCATTTATTGAGCACCTGCTGTGTGCAAGACCAGTGTTAGATGCGTTAAATAGCAACCACTGTGATGACAGGACTCAGAAGGGCAGGACTCACCACAGCTCCCAGGCTTCTAGCATTGGACAGGGTACCAGGCACTGTGTAGGGAGCTCCACCATGTGTTCTGGTTGGAATCTTTCTATCTATTAGCTCCATTTCTCAGATGAGCAAACAGGCACACGGAGCAGGCACAGCCAGAGCCTGGCACACAGCTAGTGCTTAACAAATGGGGGTAATTATAGGAAGCAGCTGAGTCTCAAAACAGTCCCCGTGGGCGTCAGAAAATGATCTATGTCTCTTTCCAGAGGGGGAAACAAGCATCCCTCAGTAGGAACAGGTAGAGCCCAGGTTTAAACTCAACTCTGAGTCTAGATGATAATTTAAGTATCTTAACATGTTGTCCTCATGGGGTAGGTACCTTGGTGGTTCCCATTGTACAAGGGGGATGTTGAGGCAAGAGGGTGGCAGGACTTTTTATTTTTTTTTCAATTTTACTATTATTGACAGTATTACAAATGTCCCCCACTCTCTGTACCCTCCCCCCTTCTTCCAGCCCCTGAGCTACTCCAGGCCTTCACCACACTATTGTCTCTGTCCATTGGTTATGTATATCTATAACAATAAAAGCATAATATGCTAATTAGACTAGGCATCCTTCCGGGTGAAGCTGGGGCTGCCTGTGAGGGAAGCCCGGGTCCTGGTGCCAGAGGGAAACCGGTGCCGGAAGCCGAGGGAAGGAAGGCCTACTCTTGCACGAATTTCATGCATCGGGCCTCTAGTCTATATCATAAAAGACTCACCAGGAGGTCCATTGATGGGTCCCATGGTGGCCTTGATGGGCAGGACTTCTGGAGCATCGCGGGCTGCCGGCAGCTTCTGTGGAGTGTGTGAGGCTTTGTGGGGCTGAGGACATGGCCCTGATGGCAGGTTAGGCCTAGGGGACCCTACACGTGCATGATTTAATCGTGCGCTGGGCCTGTAGTATGTATATAAGATCTTTGGTTAATTACTTCCTGTCTTCCACCACTTCCTTCTGAGATCTGTCAGTCTGTTCAATGCCTCCATACCTCTGCACCTATTTTGTTCATCAATTTATTATGTTACTAGATTATACTTAAAAATGAGATCATGTGGTATTTTTCTTTCTCTGACTTATTTCACTCAGTGTCCATTCCATTCATGTTGTTGCAAAGGGTAAGAGATCTTTTTTTCTATCTGCATAGTATTTCACTGTGTAAATGTGCCACAGCTTTTTTATCCATTCATCTACTGACAGGCACTTGATCTGTTTCCAGATCTTAGCTATTAACACTGCTATAAACGAATATAGGGGTGCACATATTCCTTCTGATTGGTGTTCTGGGCTTCTTAGGATATATTCCTAGAAGTGGGATCACTAGGTCAAATGGCAGCTCCATATTTAATTTTTTGAGGAAATTCCATACTGTATTCACTAGTGGCTGCACCAGTCTGCATTCCCACCAAGACTGTATTAGGGTTCCCTTTTCTCCACATCCTCAGCAACACTTGTTTGTTGATTTGTTCATGGTAGCCATTCTGGCAGGTGTGAGGTGATACCTCATTGTCATTTTAATTTGCATCTCTCTGGTGATTAGTGACTTGGGCATTTTTTCATGTCTGTTGGCCATCTGTATGTCCTCTTTGGAGAAGTACCTGTTCAGGTCTTGTGCCCATTCTTTTAGTTGGGTTATTTGTCTTCCTTTTTGCTAAGCCATGAGTTCTTTATATATTTTGGAAATTACCCCCTTTCCAGATGTGTCATTGGCAAATATGTTCTCCCATACAATGGGTTCCCTTTCATTTTGCTGATTGTTTATTTTCTTTTTTAAATGTTTTTAAATTGATTTTAGAGATTGAAGAAGGGAAAGGAGAGAAAGAAACATTGATATGAGAGAGAAACATGGATTGGCTGCCTCTTCCATGCCCCTATTGGGTATGGAGCCTCCAACCTGGGCAAGTGCCGTAACCTGGAATTGAACAGGTGACCTTTTGGTGCACAGGATGATCCTCCAACGCACTGCATCACACAGACCAGGGCAGTGATGGTTTCTTTTGATGTTCAGAAGCCTTTTAGTTTAATGTAGTTCCATGTCTTTATTTTTGCCTTTCTTTCTCTTGCCCCAGGAGATGTACTGCTGAAAATTCTGCTATGTGATATGTCTGAGATGTTTCTGCTTATGTGAGTGTGTGTGTGTGTGTGTGTGTGTGTGTGTTTTCTGGGATTTTAATGGTTTCACATCTTACATTTAAGTATTTTATCCATTTTGAGTTTATTCATGGTGTAAGTTGGTGATTCAGTTTCATTTGTTTGTGTGTACTTGTCCAATTTTCCCAACACCATTTATTGAAGAGACTGTCTTTACTCCACTGTATGTTCTTGCCTCCTTTGTCAAATGTTAATATATTGTAACTAGAGGCCCAGTGCACAAAAATTTGTGCACTTTGGGGGGAAGGGGGGGTCCCACAGCCTGGCCTGTGCACTCTCACAGTCTGGGACCCCTCAGGAGATAACGCCCTGCTGGCTTAGGCTTGCTCCCGGGTGGCAGAGGGCAGGCCCAATCCCTAGGTGCAGCCCCTGTTCGGGCTCAGAGCAGGGCCAAAGGGCTGATTGGGGAGTTGGGGCGCTGCCCCCTGTAATTCACAGAGCAGGGAGGATTGGGAGGTTACAATGCCACCCTCAGTCAAGCTCAGGATAGGGCCGATTGGGGGGTTGGGGCACCGCCCACTGTCACACTCAAGGCAGGGTGGATGGAGAGGTTGCGGCGCCACCCCGTCACGCACAGAGCAGGGCCAATCAGGGGGTTGGGGTGCTGCCCCCTGTCACGCACAGAGTAGGCCCCATCAGGGGGGTTGGGGCTCCTTACCCTGTCACGCACAGAGCAGGGTCGATCAGGGGGTTGGGGAGCTCCCCCCTGTCACTCACAGAGTAGGGCCGATAGGGGAGTTGGGGCACCGCCCCCTGTCACACACAGAGCAGGGCCGATCAGGGGGTTGGGGCGCCGCCCTCTATCACCCACAGAGAAGGGCCCATCTGGGGGTTGAGGAGCTCCCCCCTGTCACTCACAGAGTAGGGCCGATAGGGGAGTTGGGGCACCGCCCCCTGTCACACACAGAGCAGGGCCGATCAGGGGGTTGGGGCGCCGCCCTCTATCACCCACAGAGCAGGGCCAATCGGGGTTGGGGCACCGCCACTGTCACACTCAGGGCAGGGCCGATGGGGAGGTTATGGCTCTACCCTGTCACACACAGAGCAGGGCCCGTGGGGGCGCGGGGGTTGGGGCGCCGCACCCTGTCACACACAGAGCCTCAGGGCGATCAGGGGGTTGGGGAACTCCCCTGTATCAGGCACAGAGCAGGGCTGATCAGGAGGTTGGGGCGCCTTCCCCTGTCACGAACAGAGCAGGGCAGATAGGGAGGTTGTGGCCCCGCCCCCTGTCACACAGAGAGCCGCAGGGCGATCAGGGGGATTGGGTGCTGCCCCCTGTCATGCTGATCCTGGTGCCGGGAGGCCTCTCGGCTCCGCTGATCCTGGTGCTGGGAGGCCTCTTGGCTCCACTGATCCCGGTGCTGGGAGGTATATTACCCTTTTACTATATAGGATAAAGGCCTGGTGCATGGGTGGGGCTGGCTTGTTTGCCCTGAAGGGTGTCCTGGATCAGGGTGGGGGTCCCCACTGGGTGCCTGGCCAGCCTGGGTGAGGGGATGATGGCTGTTTGCAGCTGGTCACACACCCTTCAGGGTGGGGGTCCCCACTGGGGTGCCTGGGCAGTCTGGGTGAGGGGCTGAGGGCTGAAGCTCCCAACTGCTCCTTTTTTTCTTTTCTTTTTTTAATTCTGGGCCAGCTTTAGCTCTGAGGCCTCTGCTGCTGCTGAAAGCAGGTATCTGGTTTGTTTAGGTTCTATAATTGAAACAATGTATAACTCCATCTCTGAGATCCCGGCTCGCTGAAAGCAGGTTTCTGGGGTTTTGTTTAGCTTCTATATTTGTAACATAGTTGCTTAGAGTTGCAGCTCAGAGGCCTTCAGCGGCAGGCGGGGAACGTTCGTTTCCTCCGTCACTGAAGCAAGCAAGCCTCATGTTAGTTTCAAGCTGCCTGGCTGCCGGCCACCATCTTGGCTGGCAGTTAATTTGCATATCACCCTGATTAGCCAATGGGAAGGGTAGCGGTCGTACGCTAATTACCATGTTTCTCTTTTATTAGATAGGATGATGTGGGTCAGTTTCCATGTTCTGTGTTCTGTCCATTGATCTTTATGCCTGTTCTTGTGCCAGTACTAAGCTGTTTTGATTACAGTTGCTTTGTACTATAGTTTGATATCCAGTATTGTGATTACTTCAACTTTGTTCTTCTTTCTCAAGATTGCTGTAGCTATTTGGAGGCTTTTTTGGTGCCATATAAATTTTTGGAGTATTTGTTCTAGATCTGTGAAATGTGCTGTTAGTATTTTAATAGGAATTTCATTGAATCTATAGATTGCTTTGGGTGGTATGGACATTTTAATGATGTTAATTCTACGAATCCATGAACACGGTATATCTTTCCACATGTTTGTATCTTCCTCTATGCCTTTTTTCATTGTCCTTTAGTTTTCCAAGTACAGAACTTTTGACTCCTTGGTTAAGTTTATTCCAAGGTATCTTACATACATAATTTTTATGGTAATGGTAAATGGGATTAGTTTTTTAGTTTTCTCTCTCTGAGAATTCATCATTGGTGTATAAAAATGCCATGAATTTCTGGATGTTGATTTTGTATCCTGCTCCACTGCCTAATTCAATTATTAAATCTAGTAGTGTTTTGGTTGGGTCTTTAGGTTTTTCTATGTACAATATAATGTCACCAGAGGCCCGGTGCACAAAAATTTGTGCACTCGAGGGGGGAAGGGTGTCCCTCAGCCTGGCCTGTGCCCTCTCGCAGTCTGGGACCCCTCGGGAGATAACGACCTGCTGGCTTAGGCCTGCTCCCGGGTGGCAGAGGGCAGGCCCAATCCCTAGGTGCAGCCCCTGTTCGGGCTCAGAGCAGGGCCGATTGGGGAGTTGGGGTGCTGCCCCCTGTCATGCACAGAGCAGGGCGATCGGGAGGTTGTGATGCCACCCTCAGTCAAGCTCAGGATAGGGCCGATTGGGGGGTTGGGGCACTGTCCCCTGTCACACTCAAGGCAGGGTTGATGGGGAGGTTGCAGCGCCACCCCCCGTCACGCACTGAGCAGGGCCAATCAGGGGGTTGGGGCACTTCCCCCTGTCAAGCACAGAGCAGGGCCCATCAGGGGGTTGGGGCGCCGCCCTCTATCACCCACAGAGCAGGGCCAATCAGGGGGTTGGGGCTCTACCACTCTCACACTCAGGGCAGGGCCGATGGGGAGCTTATGGCTCTACCCTGTCACACGCAGAGCAGGGCTGATCTGGGGGTTGGGGCGCCGCACCCTGTCACACACAGATCCGCAGGGCGATCAGGGGGTTGGGGAGCTCCCCCCTATCAGGCACAGAGCAGGGCTGATCATGGGGTTGGGGCGCCTTCCCCTGTCTCGAACAGAGCAGGGTGGATAGGGAGGTTGTTGCCCCACCCCCTGTCACACACAGAGCCGCAGGGCGTTCAGGGGGTTTGGGTGCTGACCCCTGTCACGCTGATCCCCGTTTCGGAAGGCCTCGTGGCTCCGCTGAGCCCAGTGCTGGGAGGCATATTACCCTTTTACTATATAGGATTGAGGCCTGGTGCATGGGTGGGGCTGGCTGGTTTGCCCTGAAGTGTGTCCTGGATCAGGGTGGGGGTCCCCACTGGAGTGCCTGGCCAGTCTGGGTGAGGGGCTGAGGGCTGTTTTCAGGCTGGGGGTGACTGAAGCTCCCAACTGCTCCTTTTTTTAAAATTTTTTTTATTCTGGGCCAGCTTTAGCTTTGAGGCTTGGCTCCAGCTCTTAGGCCTCTGCTGCTGAAAGCAGGTTTCTGGCCTTTGCTTACAATGTTGCGATCCTGCTGGCTGAAGCCAGGCAGACTAAAGCAGGTTTTTTGGGGTTTTGTTTAGCTTCTATATTTGTTACATAGTTGCTTAGAGTTGCAGCTCAGAGGCCCGCAGCGGCAGGCGGGGAATGTTGGAGTCCTCCGTCACTGAAGCAAGGAAGCCTCATGTTAGTTTCAAGCTGCCTGGCTGCTGGCCGCCATCTTGGCTGGCAGTTAATTTGCATATTGTCCTGATTAGCCAATGGGAAGGGTAGCGGTCATATGCCAATTACCATGTTTCTCTTTTATTAGATAGGATCTGCAAATGATGACAGTTTTCCTTATTCATTTCCAATGTGGACAACCACATATTAAAATCTTGGGACAGAATGTGTTATTCTTTTTTGCCAGTTGTCCTCAGGAACCTTTAAAAGACTACTAGTGCTTGGGCTCCACTCCCAGATATTCTTTTTTATTAGTATGAGGGTGGCAGTGGTTTCTAATAGTCAGGGAAGTTTGAGAACCACTAGATGATGCGATATAAGCAGTCTTAAAAGATCTACATGTAGTTCAGCCAACCATGCCCTGTATTTTTTTAAGTAATCACCTTTCACCGTTTAAAGAATCTGGCCTCTGGTCCTAGATTATCTGGATAATTGCCTCAACTCATCACTCCTTTTAGCTATGAAAGCATGAGAACTATTACTTATTTCTAAAGTCTGTTACACTATCATTCCCATGAAAAATTACATCTTTTTTTAAGAGAGCATAGTAATTTATCTGTGAAGTGAAATAACACTAGCAGATCATTAACTTTGTACAATGAATGCATCAAGCAGCTGTTACTTAGAAAATAGAACATCTGTTAAATGCCATTGGAGTCACTATTCACTGTCATTATAGTTATAACTATAATTTCTGTTCTGCACATTCCGCTTTCATGAAATTCTTCTTTAATAGACAATACATTAATAAAAATCAGTACACATTGCCATAAAATTCACTATTTAATGTTCTATATTATTTTTGAATTTATCATTATATTATTCCATCACATTAGCCTAATAATAAAATATGTTTTAAAACCTCTAGCCATGACAAGAGTACTGTAGGGGACTGAAAAAACAATTAATATATTATTTGATCACACTTAGCACATATTAATTGTATGATGCACCATTGATTTAATTACATCTGTTGTGGATCACAATGAACACCACCACCTTAAATGTAAATATAAATTGTTTCCTCTCAATTTCAGAACCCTTAAAATGAGATAAATGTACATATTAAAATTGTAATATTGGGGCAATTTGTCCATTTTCCCCCATAAATATGTTTTGTAGCTAGAACTAAAAGAACTCTGTCCCATTCCTGACCAGAAACGGTGTAATGTTTATGCAGCCTGACTAAGGCAGAATTCATTGGGGAGGGTGCTCTTTTAAAATTACCTTTTATGGATGTGTTAGTTAAACCTTTGTCCATATTAGAGGGGACTTGCACAAGAGGTCAAGAAACAGCTAAAAGATATAGGAATTTAGTGACATCCTAGCAAAGGGGATTATACACGGAAATGGTGTTATGGTACATTTTTGACTAAATGAGGCCTGAGTGAAGATAGTATATATGGGAGAGGAGACACTTAAGAGATATAGAGGGGGGAGTAAAATGGTAATAATAGGAATCAGATAGAGAAATTATTCTAAGACTATTCGTCTTTGGCAAATTCCATGAAAACTCCTGGAAGGCTTTGGATTTCTGAAAATATGAAATGGGTGGGAGAGATGGTTACACCCAAGTGGGTTATTTTTCTCTGCCCCTGTTGGGAAAAAAAAAACAAACACCTGGGAATATGTTCCTATGGGACCAAATAATTAATCTAACATTTTATACCATTTCACCTTTATAATTAAATTTTTTAAAAATGTTTTTTTTGTTTGTTTGTTTGTTTTTATCGTGCGATGGTATGATCAGCAGAGACCAACAGAACAGGTTTTCCCATCCTGCCGCAGCATCCATGGAGTGAGTGGGTGAGCTGATGGCTAAATCCCGAATTTCACATGCCATTGAAAATAGCTATTATCAACCCGACAAGTAATAATAAGTATTGGAGAGGTTGTGGAGAAAAAGATCCCTCATTCACTGCTAGTGGAAATGTCAACTGGTACAGCCACTGTGGAAAACAGTATGGAGGCTCCTCAAAAAATTAAGAATAGAGTTACCATAAGGCTCACCAAGCCCTCTTCTGTGCATCTACCCCCCCAAATTGAAAATATATAGTCACAAAGATATATGCACCCTATGTTCATTGCAGCATTATTCACTGTGGTTGAGATACGGAAACAAAGTTTCCTTTAATAAATGATTGGATAAAAAGAATCTAATGGAATACTACTCAGCCATAAGAAAAGATGAAATACTGCAATTTGTGACAACATGGATGGATCTTGAGAATATCATGCTAAGTGAAATAAATCAGTCAGAAAAGCTAAGGACCATATGATTTCACACATATGTGAGATGTAAAACTGAAACTCTAAGGCACAGACCATAGTATAGTGGTTACCAGAGGAAAGGGGTGGGGGAAGGAAAGGGTAAATACAGGGCCAAATATATGGTGACAGAAGGAAGATGATTTGACTTTGGATGGTGAGCACACAATGCAATATACAGACCATGTATCATAGAAATTTACACTTTAAACCTATATAATCTTATTAACCAAAGTCACCCCAATAAATTTATTTAAAAATTTGAGGCAAGTGATTTAGCTTATAGATATGAAGAACAAATCACAATGTGTTTTCCATCCTTGCATGGACACCTCAGTGTCATTAAGATAAAGTAACCGATGTATCCACTTTTTTAAGGAAATTGGAGTAGCATTTAAAAATTGCTAATGCCAGGAAGAAGTAAATGGCAAATCCTTTTCTTTGAAATCATGGAAATTAGTGTTTAATATATTTTTTTATTTTATTTTATTTTATTTTTTTATTGCTTAAAGTATTACAAAGAGTATTACATATGTCTCCTTCCCCCCCCCCCCGCCCTTGACAATCCCCTGGCCTCCCCTATCCCCCAGTGTCTTATGTCCATTGGTTATGCTTATATGCATGCATAAAAGTCCTTTGGTTGATCTCTTACCCACCCCCCTCCTGCCCTCCCACCCTCCCTGGCCTTCCTGTTGTAGTTTGACAGTCTGTTCCAGGCAGCTCTGCCTCTGTATCTATTTTTGTTCATAAGTTTATAATGGTCTTTATTATCCAGAAATGAGAGACATCATGTGGTATTTTTCCTTCATTGACTGGCTTATTTCACTTAGCATAATGCTCTCCAGTTCCATCCATGCTGTTGAAAATGGTAAGAATCCCTTCTTTTTTACAGCAGCATAGTATTCCATCGTGTAGATGTACCACAGTTTTCTAATCCATTCATCTACAGATGGGCACTTAGGCTGTTTCCAGATCTTAGCTATGGTGAATTGTGCTGCTATGAACATAGGGGTGCAGATATCCTTTCTGACTGGTGTTTCTGGTTTCTTGGGATACATTCCTAGAAGTGGGATCACAGGGTCAAATGGGAGTTCCATTTTTAGTTTTTTGAGGAAACTCCATACTGTCTTCCATAGTGGCTGAACCAGTCTGCATTCCCACCAGCAGTGCACAAGTGTTCCTTTTTCTCCACATCCTCTCCAGCACTTGTCGTTTGTTGAATTGTTGATGATAGCCATTCTGACAGGTGTGAGATGGTACCTCATTGTTGTTTTGATTTGCATCTCTTGGATGTTTTCATATGTCTTTTGGCTTTCTGAATGTCCTCTTTTAAAAGGTGTCTATTTAGGTCCTTTGCCCATTTTTTGATTGGATTGTTTATCTTCCTTTTGTTGAGTTGTATGAGTTCCCTATAAATGTTGGAGGTTAAACCCTTATCAGTGATAGCATTGGCAAATATGTTCTCCCATGAAGTGGGTTTCCTTGTTGTTTGGTTGATGGTTTCTTTTGCTATGCAGAAACTCTTTATTTTGATGTAGTCCCATTTGTTTATTTTCTCTTTAGTTTCCATGCCCTAGGATCTGTATCGGTGAAGAAATTGCTTCGGCATATGTCTGAGATTTTGTTGCCTTTGGATTCTTCTAGTATTTTTATGGTTTCCCATCATATATGTAAGTCCTTTATCCATTTTGAGTTTATTTTTATGTATGGTGTAAGTTGGTGGTCTAGTTTCATTTTCTTGCATGTATCTGTCCAATTTTCCCAACACCATTTATTGAAGAGACTATCTTGACTCCATTGTATGTTCTTGCCTCCTTTGTCAAATATTAATTGAGCGTATTGGTTGAAGCTGATTTCTGGGCTATCTATTCTATTCCATTGATCTATATGTCTGTCCTTGTGCCAGTACCAGGCAGTTTTGAGAACAGTGGCTTTGTAATACAGCTTGATATCTGGTATTGAGATCCCACCTACTTTGTTCTTTCTCAGGATTGCTGCAGCTATTCGGGGTCTTTTTTTATTCCAGATGAATTTTTGGAGAGTTCGTTCTAGGTCTGTGAAACATGCCATTGGTATTTTAATGGGAAGTGTGTTGAATTTATAGATTGCTTTGGGCAGTATGGACATTTTAATGATGTTGATTCTACCAATCCAAGAACATGGTATGTTCTTCCATCTGTTTATGTCTTCCTCTATCTCTTTTTTCAATGTCCTGTAGTTTTCTGAGTAGAGGTCTTTTATCTCTTTAGTTAAGTTTATTCTGAGGTAGCTTAATTTTTTTGGTGCGATGGTAAATGGGATTGCTTTTTTAGTCTCTCTTTCTGCAAATTCACTATTGGTATATAGAAATGTCAAAGATTTCTTGGCATTAATTTTGTATCCTGCTACATTGCCGAATTCTTTTATTAAGTCTAATAGTTTTTTGATGGAGTCTTTAAGGTTTTTTAAGTATAATATCATGTCATCTGCAAATAAGGACAGTTTTACTTCTTTTCCAATTTGGATGCCTTTTATTTCTTCTTCTTGTCTAATTGCAATGGCTAACACTTTAAGTACTATGTTGAACAGGAGTGGTGAGAGTGGGCATCCCTGTCTTGTTCTTATTCTTAGGGGAAATGGTGTTAGTTTTTGTCCATTGAGTATGATGTTGGCTGTGGGCCTGTCATATATGGCTTTTATTATGTTGAGGTATGATCCTTCAATTCCCACCTTGCTGAGAGTTTTTATCAAAAATGGGTGTTGAATTTTGTCAAATGCTTTTTCTGCATCAATTGGTATGACTATGTGTTTTTTTTCTTTCAATTTGTTTATGTGATGTATCACGTTTATTGATTTGTGGATATTGTACCATCCTTGCATCCCTGGGATAAATCCTACTTGGTCATGGTGTATGATCTTTCTGATATACTGCTGGATCCGATTTGCTAAGATTTTGTTGAGGATTTTGGCATCTATGTTCATGAGGGATATTGGCCTGTAATTCTCTTTCATTGTGTTGTCTTTACCTGGTTTTGGTATTAGGGTGATGCTGGCTTCATAGAATGAGCTTGGAAGTGTTCCTTCCTCTTGGATTTTTTGTAGTAGTCTGAGGAGGATAGGTTTTAGTTCTTCCTTGAATGTTTGGTAAAACTCCCCTGTGAAGCCGTCTGGTCCTGGGCTTTTGTTTGCTGGAAGCTTTTTGATGACTGCTTCAATTTCTTCCATAGTTATTGGCCTATTGAGATTTTTAGATTCTTCCTGATTAAGTTTTTGAATTTTGTATTTTTCTAGGAATATGTCCATTTCCTCCAGGTTGTGTAGTTTGTTGGAGTAGAGTTGTCCATAGTATTTATTAACAATCATTTGTATTTCTGTGGGATCTGTTGTTATTTCGCCTCTATCATTTCTGATTTTGTTGATTTGGGTCCTTTCTCTTTGCTTCTTGGTGAGCCTGGCTAGAGGTTTGTCAATCTTGTTTATCCTTTCAAAGAACCAGCTCTTGGTTTCATTGATTTTCTGTATTGTTTTTTTTTTTGTTGTTGTTCTCTATGTCATTTATTTCTGCTCTAATCTTTATTATCTCCTTCCTTCTGCTCACTCTGGGGTTTTCTTGTTGCTCTCTTTCTAATTCTTTGAGCTGTAGATTTAGATGATTTACTACCATTTTTTCTTGTTTTTTTGAGATAGGCCTGTAGAGCTATAAACTTCCCTCTCAGGACTGCTTTCATTGTGTCCCATAGGTTTTGGATTGTTGTGTTTTCATTGTCATTAGTTTCCAGGATGTTTTTAATTTCTTCTTTGATCTCATTGGTAACCCAATCAATATTTAATAGCATGCTATTCAGCTTCCAGGTGTTTGAGTATTTTGGGTTTTTATTGTAGTTTATTTCTAATATTATGCCATCGTGGTCTGAGAAGATGCTTGGTATGATTTCAATCTTCTTGAATTTGGGGAGACTTTGTTTGTGACCCAATATGTGGTCTATTTTTGAAGATGTCCCATGAGCACTTGAGAAGAACGTATATTTTGTGGCTTTGGGGTGAAGTGTTCTGAAGATGTCAATTAAGTCCATCTGATCTAGTGAGTCATTTAGAATTGCTGTTTCTTTGCTGAGTTTTTGTCTAGCGGATTTATCCAGTGATGTCAGTGGTGTATTAAAGTCCCCTACTATGATTGTATTGTTGTCGATCTCCCCCCTGATATCTTCCAGGAGTTTTCTTATGTATGTGGGTGCTCCTGCATTGGGTGCATATATGCTTATCAGGATTATATCCTCTTGTTGTATTGATCCCTTTAGTACTATGAAGTGGCCTCCCTTATCTCTTATTAAGGCCTTCACTTTGAGGTCTATTTTGTCCAATATAAGTATTGCTAACCCAGCTTTTTTTTCATTTCCATTTGCCTGAAAGATATTTTTCCATCCCTTCACTTTCAGTCTGTGTGAGTTCCTTCTAATGAGGTGGGTCTCTTGTAGACAGCAAATATATGGGTCATGTTTTTATATCCATTCAGCCACTCGATGTCTTTTGATTGCACCATTTAGTCCATTTACGTTTAAAGTTATTATTGAAAGGTACTTGTTTGTAGCCATTTCTATTTTTTTGTGGCTGCTTTCTTTCTGGGCTTTTTATTTCTTCTTTTTACACCAGTCCCTTTAGCATTTCTTGCATTGCTGGCTTGGTGGTGATAAACTCCCTTAGCCTTTTTTTGTCTGTGAAGCTTCCTATTTCCCCTTCAATTTTGAATGATAGCCTTGCTGGATAGAGTATTCTTGGATTCAGTCCTTTGCTTTGCATCACTTTGTAAATTTCCGTCCATTCTTTTCTGGCCTGATGTGTTTCTGTTGAGAAATCATTTAATAATCTGATGGGAGATCATTTGTAGGTAACTCTCTGTTTCTCTCTTGCAGCCTTTAAGATTCTCTCTTTGTCTTGTACATTTGCCATCGTTATTATGACGTGTCTTGGTGTGGGTCTTTTGGGGTTCATCTTGCCTGGGACTCTCTGTACTTGTGTAACATTTTTCTTCTTCATATCTGGGAAGTTTTCTGACATTATTTCTTCAAATAGATTTTCTAATCCTTGCTGCTCTTCTTGTCCTTCTTGCAGCCCTATTATGTGTATGTTACTTCATTTCATGTTGTCCCGAAGCTCCCTTAGGCTCTCCTCCTGCTTTTTAATTTTTTTTCTCCAGTTGCTGTTCAGATTGAGCTTGTATCTCTACCTTATCTTCTAACTCACTAATTCGGTCCTCTGCTTCTTCTAGTCTGCTGTTGAAATCTTCCATGATGTTTTTGATTGTAGCTATATCACTTTTCATTTCTTCCTGATTCTTGCATAGGTTGTTGATTTTCTCATCCATCCGGTGAATGAATTGTACAACCATTATTCTGGATTCTTTTTCTGTCATGTTGCATGCTTCAACTTCATTAATTTCCTTTCTTGGTGACTCCTCATTGTCTTTCCTCTGGGTGTTTTGCCGTCTCTTCATTCTGATTATCTCCCGATGGTTCAAATGTCGAGTTGCGTGGGCCTGGGTCGTGTGCAGTGATAGCCTCCTACTACCCTAGTGTCACTGAAGAGCTCTGACACTAAGATGTGTGGTTGTTTTGGGTTGGTGGGAACCAGGCTCGCTCAGAGTCAGTGTTGTCAGCACTCAATGTGGCCTCGTAAGGGCCCTTATAATCAGGGACCCTGTCTGCACTGTGCTGGAACAGAGACCCCCCCCCCTGAAGCGTGTTGAAAACCAGAGCCCCCTAGCGTGCGCCAGGAGTCAGAGTTCCCCAAGAATCCAGTATCTGAGTCTCTGTTGCTTCGCGCCTTGCCTTGAGAATCAGGGTCCCTGTGTGCCCTTGCATTAGCAATTGGAGTCACTGGCTCTTAGTATGAATGCACAGGGAATAAGTATCTCAGGCGCAGGTGATAAGAAACACAGTCAAGTCACTGGTGCCTGGTGCTGCCTCCTGCCCAGAGAATCGGGGTCCCTGGCCCTGTGCTATGAGGGACAAATTCCCGGTGTTCGTGTGTTTGCTCCCAGCCCAGGGCTCCTGGAGCAGGCAATGTGAGGAGGACCAGATCCTGGTGTTCGCAGGATTGCTCCCAGCCCAGGACTCCTGAACCGGGCCCTGCGAGGGATCAGTTCCAAGGTGCTCGTGCACTTCCAGGCTAAAGTTCCTGGAGCGCTGAGGCCCCGGCAATGGGTGGGTCTATCAGTTAGTTACTCTGGCGCTGCCTGCAAGCCTGCGGGAAGTGGGGATGGGCTCTGTTACTCACGGATCTGCCGAGGGGATTTCTGAACTTTTGGTGTCCGCACGTCTGTAGCTGTGGTCACAGGTCTCTGACTCCAGTGGCTGCAGGGTCCTGGTATGTGTCTGAGATCAGACTGTGTGGTGCTGAGGCCAGGATCCTAGTCTCAAGCAGCTCTGTTTCCCAAGATGGCGTGGTCGCCGTGCCTGTGCTGGCCACCCAGGAGTGTCCGCGCAGGGAGCGGAACTCCGCTGCCTAAGACTGCCCAGTTTAGGAGCCCCTTAGAAGACCTGCAGAATCTAACTATCCCTAGCTCATACACACACACCACACACGTCCACACACTCCTCTATCACTTCCTTGCATTCTCACACTCTCTCTCTCCTTACCTTCCTGCTGGTCGCCATTTTTCCTCTTTTCCAGTGTTTAATATTTTGACTATTCACTTTAGAGCTATCAAATATTATAAGTTAAACATATGGAAAATAAATACAATTATTAGATTTTGTGGTAACTTATATTTACATTGAGGATGTTTTTCTATGTCATTAAAAGCCTGAGTGTCAAGTATATAGTTCACTTTAAGCTGCTGTTGAAACTCCTGAGTTTGGATTTATGACCATATCATAGGTCAAAATAAAACTGAGTGTGCATAATTTTGCTCTTTTCTTCAGCCTTAAAATCAACTCTAGAAGATGTCATATTACTACGTGATTAAAAAAGCTAAAGGAGCTGAATAATAACTTAGTCAATGTAATCACTGAATTTAAACTCGCCCATTCAGAAGGGTAGACCTTCCAGAAACCTCCCTATCCCCAGTCCCACAAGGCAGCAGAAGATGGCATGTGTGCTGAGGACTGGATGTTTTCTAAGAGAAGGAAAATGTATTTTCACTTCTTTCTCCCCATCTTACCAAACCCAGAAATAAGTACCTCCCTTAGAGAGAAATGAGTAAGGGTACAGAGAGAATGGTTGCAGTTCAATCCTTTCATTCAATTATCAATACATCTGCAAGTGTAGATGTCCTTCTATAGTGGGAAAATATTAGAGCAAGGGAAAATGGTTTCTTGACGTCATAAAAATATATGTTTTTAGTTTCCAATAAGTTGCCCATATTCTCCTTTTGGTGGCATTTTATTCCAACCTTTGTACTTTCTAATCATGTTGTACTTTGTCTTAGTCAAGACAAACTACCAGTCCTTTATGGTGAACTCCAGTTTCAAGTTATCATCTCTGTATTGCAGCCTGTCATGCTTTTCCTGGCCATGACTCATCTTTTTCCAAAATTATGTTCTTTCTAATATGATATTAAATTTGATTGTATGTCAGCTTTTTGCTATAGCTGCACTGTAGGTAAGATTAGAACAGGGTATGCAAAGATTACCTCCTGTCTCTGGTAGTGAATGGCACAGCACAGAGTGGATATTAAGCAACTAATGTACTACATTGGCTAATTGAAATTTAAGTACCATCTTCAAAAAGTAAGACCAGCATATTTTTTGAAGGCTAAGATCTTATTATTTACAACTCATACTTTTAATTAAAAATACTTTTTTTGAGAACAAAAATAAATGATGAGAATCATTGACTGGCTGCCTTGTGTACACTCATTACTGGGGATCGAGCCTGAGGCCCAGGCATGTTCCCTGACGAGGTGTCGGGCCACAGACTTCCAGTTCATAGGTCTATGCTCAACCACTGAGGAACACAGGCTGGGCTGCTCTCTCTCTTTTCTAAGGCTGAATTGCAAAAAAATAAAAAAATAAAAAATAAATATATTCCATTATCTTGTCCTTCAAACCTTAAATTTTCTTTCATAGTAAACAGAGCATTAGTAGTTGTAGAAATAGTAAATAATTATCACTTGTTGATTGACCAGCGCCAGACTCTAGAATGGCCAAATACTTTTATTGTTCTGAATGCCATGTGATAAAGGCTATTAAAATATCAATGAAATTGCCCTAACTGGTTTGGCTCAATGGATAGAGCATCAGCCTGCGGACTCAAGGGTCCCAGGTGTGATTACGGTCAAGGGTATGTACCTTGGTTGCGGGCACATCCCCAGTAGGGAGTGTGCAGGAGGCAGCTGATCGATGTTTCTCTCTCATCAATGTTTCTAACTCTCTATCCCTCTCCTTTCCTCGCTGTAAAAAAATCAATAAAATATATATATTATATATATTATATATATATATATATATATATATATATATATATATCAATGAAATAAAAAAATGCGTTTGTGGGGAAAATAAAAAAAATCCACTAAATGACTACAGTATTTTGCTAACCAAAAAAAGCATGTATAAAATTATTAAATACCTGTTTATTCGTGAGTACCACATGTAAAGGCTCAATTCTAGGTCTTTTTACAGAAAGAGTGTAAATTTTTTCGTGAATCACTTTTGGCAATAGTAGTTCCAAACCACCATGGTGATTACTGCCTTGTTTCATGATGGTGATAACTTTAATTAATGGTGTCCCAAAATTCACACAAGAAGTAATTTTGATAGAAAACATAGGTTTATAATTAAAAATTGTAAATATTTTATTGATTCATAAAGTATATAATATAGGGTTATGTATGGAATAGCATATCGGGTAAATGGCCTCCATGGCTTTGCTGGCACATACGCCAGAGAAACAATTCAATTACTGCATGAGTCATTTCCTGGTCATGTAATTTCCCGTTTTGGTGATCAGAATTGACCGCCCAAATCATGTGATTTAACGCCATTGGACTTTTTTCTTTGGGGTTTTTTGAAGTCTAAGGTTTATGCCAACAAGCCCACGACCACCCATGCCTTGAAGGAGGAAATTGAGCGCTGTATCAACGAAATTCAGCCACATTTATGCAAAACGGTCATGGAAAATTTCAACAAAAGAGTGTGTATGTGCCAGCAAAGCCATGGAGGCCATTTACCCGATATGCTATTCCATGCATAACCTTATACTGTATACTTTATGAATCAATAAAAAATTTGCAATTTTTAATTATAAACCTGTGTTTTCTATCAAAATTACTTCTTGCGTGAATTTTGGGACAGCCTTTATGTTTCTTTTATCTTATAATGTTAAGGAACCTAAAATGATACTAGAAATTAGCCCATATTTCCCATTTTATTGTTTTCATTAATGAATGATGTATCCTTGGACATTAAACATTTGCTCTTAAAAATTAGAGCTGGAAAATTTTGACAGATGTTTAATGCATAAAGGTTGTTTGTGATTAATGAACTATTTGGAACTAATTTCCTAAATTCAAAACTCTATCTTTTCTGAGATTTGGAAATTTCCATTGCCTTTAATTAAATTGCCTGGCATGGATGAGACAAATGTCTATGTATATAACAACTTTTTATATCAAAGCTAAAACATAGTGTCATCTTTGTGAAGACATTTTAAGAGGTAATTAGTGATCCAAATATAAATTAAGTTTCAACTTTGTGAGATGTTAACTTTGCAAATAAATCAACTCTAGTGACAAGCCACCAGTCTGAAATATAGGAAGTAGAGAATTCTCATTTGCATATATTTACATATATTTGACAACATTATACTTGAATATTAGTTTTATAAGACTAGAGACTTTGTTTCTCTATCATTTTATCCTCAGTGTCAAGATAAATGGCTGTCATGTAAAGTTGTGTACTACACAATGGTGCAGACAGCAGGAGTGAAAGGACTAAAATATATCCCATGACCACTCATAGGTCTAACTCCAAAGGGACTGTTTTCATCCAAAGGGGAATTTTCTCATAATTTTCATTAAGTGGAATCACCTATGTCCCTGCTACAATAGTGACATATTTAGTAGGAGCTCAATAACATTTATGATTGATACATGAAGGAATTTACTAGTATTCTGTGAATTGCTAAACTCACCCATGTAAAAAAAAAATGACACATTACAAATAACTCTCTGTGCATGGCAGCTGACAGGTTCATTTGGCATTAATTATGTTCATTTCAGATAGTTTAGTTTTGAAACAGAGAACCACAAATAAAAAATAATATCTTAGAATTAAAGAAGCAGTGATTGTCTCTTGTATAGAAATCATTTTATAGTGTTTTTACTTTATTCCCCCTGCTTCTTTGATATCAAAGGAGAAAACGAAATGTAGAGTGGATAGTGATTTTGAGTGGACTAGAACCTGATGGTGTGGAAGAAAGACATTTAGGTAGATTTATATTATTTAATTATATTATAAAGATAGAAAAGACACTTTGAGAGCATCTAGGACTAAGAAATCAGATAGAGACTGGATCATAGAAACAATATCTCTTTCCCTTACTTGGACCACCCCTGTTATTCTCTTTGCATATATTCCATTTACCTCTTTGCAAGTGGGCTCCCTTCTACTTTCTTATTATTGCTGCTTCCCAGTGATTGTATCTGACTATGGCTTTGGCTTGCTGTGGTGATCACATCAGTTCCATTTCCAAGTGACTTTTCAGTTGGTGTGTTATCACAGTCTCTGTATCTCTCTTATTAAGCTTCTTGAGAGAGGATCTGTTTGGCTCTGGCTGTATGTGGGCAAGGGAAGGAAGGGGGAGGGGAGCAGAGGCAGGGAAGTTCAAGATGGTCATATGGTGAACCATAGCATGTCACAAGAAAGGGGCTATAGTTAGAGCCGACAGTAAACATTTGTACTAGGATCACTTTTTCCATTAACTTTCAGCATAATTTTTGGTATTAAATATGCTTATTTTTACATTTTGCAAATCAAGTCTTAGAAAGCAGTGGTGCTCTCTTAGGGGATTGTAATATTACCTCTATACTTTCATTGACCTCTAACTGAAAATGAGCATTGTTTTTCAATTATGAATGTGAGCAGCAAGCATAATATCAGCAGTTCCTGGGACTTTGCCACCAGTAGAAATGACATATAATTTTATATCATAGTCTAGTCCAGGGGTGGGCAAACTTTTTGACTCGAGGGCCACAATGGGTTCTTAAACTGGACCGGAGGGCCGGAACAAAAGCATGGATGGATTGTTTGTGTGAACTAATATAAATTCAAAGTAAACATCATTACATAAAAGGGTACGGTCTTTTTTTTTTTTTTTTTTTTTTTTTTTTTAGTTTTATTCATTTCAAACGGGCCGGAGCCGTAGTTTGCCCATGGCTGGTCTAGTCAGTGTATATAATTCAAACCACTAGTTCATCACTGCTTTAATCTTAAGTATCTGATGTTAAATCATTGTACTTTCACATGTTAGCAAGGAAAACATGCATTACTATCTCACAAATTTAAAAAATATATTTTGTATATTATATTTCAGTACAACTGGTTGCATTTAAAATCCAGTGGATTTAATTTTATGCTTTTTAAAACATTATAATGAAAAAGGGTCCTTAAGTTTTACCAGATGCCAAATAGGTTTCTGACACCAAAAAGCTAAAAATTCTGCTGTAAAATACAAGAGTGCAATAATTGTTGAATTTTCTAAAAGTACTTGCTTAAGAGTGGATGTGATTTCTAAGGTCTAATTTTAGCCAATACATTTATAAGTTAACTAAATATTAATATATTTAGATGGATAATATTCATGTTTATTAAAAAATTTAAATCTTAAATAAAGATGTAGTTAATCATGTTTATATATACACATATGTTCATATATACCTAATAAGGAAACTACAATGTATATGGTGTGCTTTTCATTCATAAAGACATAGTTTAAGGTTTCAATCCTTTGAAAAATCTAACCATCGAAACCATACCCACAGCCATTTCAAAAGCATTAAAACTGAAGACTGCAATATATTACTCAAAGCTCAAATTCTGTCCTTTTCACAGGCCACGCAGAAAGAGGTTGAGAAACAGAAGGTTCATCTAAAGAGTGTCACGGAACTCGGAGAGGCCTTGAAAACAGTTTTGGGCAAGAAGGAAACCTTGGTGGAAGATAAACTGAGTCTTCTAAATAGTAACTGGGTAGCTGTCACTTCCCGAGCAGAAGAGTGGTTAAACCTTTTGTTGGTAAGAGAAGAGGCTGGAAGATTTGCAACCCCTCTCCCTCATGGGAAATAAATTACATAAGCACTCAATAATGATACTTGTGTTTATAAATTCCTGTGCCCCACATAAATGCTAGCTCTTAATTCAATATCTATAACTGTATTTTAATATATTTCCATGTTCATGCTCTACTCCATATAGAGTTCAAACCTAAAAGTAATTTGAATGATACTGAATTTCTGTCTGTTAAAACTGTAGAACATAGGACAGATCTTTTAAGAACATTGTCTAACCAATAATATGTCATGGTATGTCTCTGTAAAATTAAGGAATACCAGAAACACATGGAAAACTTTGACCAGAATGTGGAACACATCACAAACTGGATCATTCATGCTGATACACTTTTGGATGAATCTGAGAAAAAGAAACCCCAGCAAAAAGAAGACGTGCTTAAGGTAGCAAATAAAATATTATGAAAAGTAATATTTAAATAGTACAACTGTTATGTCAATCATGTTTGTCCTAAAAAATACCAGACTTCTTAATAAGAATGAAAAAAATTTCCTTCCTTCCTTCCTTCCTTCCTTCCTTCCTTCCTTCCTTCCTTCCTTCCTTCCTTCCTTCCTTCCTTCCTTCCCTCCCTCCCTCCTTCCCTCCCTCCCTCCCTCCTTCCTTCCTTCCTTCCTTCCTTCCTTCCTTCCTTCCTTCCTTCCTTCCCTCCTTCTTTCCTCCCTCCCCTCCCTCCCTCCCTCCTTCCCTCCTTCCCTTTGCTATTCAATTTGCCCATTAATTCAAATGGGAGCTAATGTTTTGGAAGAGTTCTGTAATCTAGGTATCTGTCCATATCCACCCCTCAGCTAATTACAGGCAACTTAAACTCTAATGAGAAAGGATACCAGGATTTACTTTGGTGTCCTGTTACAAATTCCTGTCTATTTTAATAGTAGTACTCCCTTCTTGTATCAAACACGAAGATGTGGTAGGCATTATTCACAGCCCATCTGAATAAACACTTAAGATCTAATCACCTGGACATTTGCCTATTCGGTGTTCAAATCTTAGGATTAGTAACAATCCTGAGCTTATATGACACTGAATTTGTCATCTTTAACCATATATAAAGTAAACAGTACTTTTCTCTGTTATTGTATTAAAGTAAATTATTAGGACATTTTTAGTCATCTTTCTCAAAGGAAAGGCAACTTAATCTTTACTTAAAAAATGATTCCTGCTCTAACCAGTTTGGCTCAGTGGATAGAGTGTTGGCCTGCGGACTGAAAGGTCCCAGGTTCGATTCTGGTCAAGGGCATGTACCTTGGTTGTGCGCACATCCCCAGTAGGGGCGTGCAGGAGGCAGCTGATCAATGTTTCTCTCTCATTGGTGTTTCTAACCCTCTATCCCTCTCCCTTCCTCTCTGGAAAAAAATCAATAAAATATATTTAAAAAAATGATTCCTATAAAGGGTATGAGAGTTATAATGTACAAATATGTCTTATTAATGCTGTATTATTTCTTCTTAATGACATCTTTCTCAGTTAAAAAGAGTTAAATTTTCCCAAATACCATTTAAATTCATGATACCTTACTTTGTTTTGCAGTTTTCAATAATTCCATTTAAAGAACAGTCAAAATTATAATTTCTTTCCATATAATTTGTTTGTTTTTATGCAATTGATATTTTCTGAGGATTACAATTTTTTGTCATGAAAGACTGTAAATGTATTTCAGGCTATCCCCAAAACATATTTACACAATTGCCTGTGCCTTACGTTGCCTTCCCTTTGACCTTGATATGTAGTTAAGGACTGTCATGGTAAAATTACTTCGAGGTCTTTAGAATAATAGGAAGTGAGCTATTTCACTTATACAGTACCAGTAGTCACTCTGACCCCTTGTGTCAGACAGAACATCCGCAATCTATGTCTGTGACACAGAATCCATATGTGTTAGAAAATCTGTTTTGCCCATGGCACTTAATATGATAAACAAAAGGGAATTCAAAAGTGCCAGGAAAGGATTGGAAATTGTTTTTCAGCTACCACCTTCTTAAGTATATGTTCAGATTGTTCCACAGCTATGAAATTTATTTAAGATAAAACTAAATATAAAATATTGTAATTGTTGCAGGAAAACATTCCTTGTCCTTCCTCAGATTCTCAGACTAAGTCAATATTTAAATGAACATAGGTCATATTTAAGGAAGGACAGCTGTTTTTCTGAGATCACACACGTTCTTATTCTACTATTTTATGGGAGTTGGCATTTTTCTTCCTTCTATCTGCATGTGTTTGTTCGTTCTCTCTCTCTCTCTCTCTCTCTCTCTCTCTCTCTCTCTCTCTCTCTCTCTCTCTCTCTCTCTCCTGTTCTCTCACTGTCTTGCAACTTCCATTTAATTACTAACTTCAAGCCCTGTCTCTTGCTCATGGAATATAGCGTTTAAAGGCTGAAATGAATGACATGCGCCCAAAGGTGGACTCCACGCGTGACCAAGCAACAAACTTGATGGCAAACCGCGGTGACCACTGCAGGAAAGTAATAGAGCCCAAAATCTCAGAGCTCAACCATCGATTTGCAGCCATTTCTCACAGAATTAAGACTGGAAAGGTAGGAAGACCTGCTCCGAGGTGGAAACTAGTGATAAATGATCTCTTGCGAAGGTTGCGCAATACTCTGAAGGGGGCACGCAACCCCCACAGCAAAGTTTTCAAAAGGAAAATGAAAGCCAAAATGTATTTAAGGAAATTTTATCCCTGAATCTCTCCCCCCCTTACTCTCACCCTCTCTTTCCCCTGTTTCTTCCTATCTCTCGCAGTCTCACTTTCTCTCTGTCGTTTCTTTGTCATGCCATAGCTAGAAAAAAAAACAACTGCATTCTATACTGGTTTACATATGTACTTTCAGGGGTAACCTACAGCAAAGTAACAAATAGCATGCTGCAGGCCAACAACAACAAAAAGCACAAAAGACATCCATCTAAAGAAAGCACTACTGACATATCTTGCCAAATACAATATTGCTTGTGTGTAATGCGGATCAAATCTCCCAAATGAGGCCTTGTACATCTCCTGCATGATCTAGGGTATTTATTCCTCCTTAATGGCTACACACATGTGTGTTTGTACGTGTATTGAACTTGCTCTTGCTAGTTGTTGATATTGTGACAAAATCCATTAAGCTATAATGACTTGCTCAAGCCATGAAAACAAATAATTGCAAAGCTTATATATCCTATTTTTTGTAATTTTATATGATTATATTTATTCAATTGAATGGAGATCCAGGAGATATGGAACTTTTGCATGATAACCCTTTATATTTGTGTAACACTTAAAAAAGACAAAATCTTAAATAATAGGTAGCGTGCAAAAATACTTAATACAGTATTCTAAATTTTCAATTTTGGGGGGAAATGGCAGCATGCAAGGAGTTACCCCCAAATTTATAAAATGTAATTTGATTATATATATATATATATATATATATATATATATACTTTTAAATATAAAAATGTGTGTAAAAGAAACATGTATTTACATATACAGATAATGGCTGGAAATAATCTTAAATGAGAAAAATGTTATTGAACTATTTGTGAGAAAATGATATTGAACTATTTGTGAGGTAAGTCTTGATTCCTGGAAAAATAGAATACATTTGAAAAATTGCTTCTATAAATATGGAGAGACAATTATATCATGGTTTACAATTGCTGCATTTTCTAAGGCATTACAATGTATCACTGTTATATATAATAGTACATACTTAAAGGAGTTTCTAAAATATACAAAAATGTGATATGAATTTTAAATACTTAATGCACATAAAACATAGCTACCCTCCAAAATTCACCTTCCCAAAGCAAAAAGGCATTAGCTTACCTTAATTCATTGCTTCTTCTTTGTAATATTTGAGTTAACTAGTTTGTTGTATGCATTTATATATTATTTTAAGTGAGGCATTTTCACCTGAAAAATATATGACAGGCTTTGAAACTTTATTTTCAGAGCAGAGTTGGTTTTTTTTGGTAAGAATTCACTCTGCTGTTTAAAGAGATAATTGTTTTTATTTCTGAAAATAGCCCTAGAATATGTGTTATCTAAACAAACAGCAATGTTACTTCAATCACCTGAGAAATGAATGCTAATAATCCATTGCTAAATTTTGTGTTCTTCCCACTATATATGTATATAAAGTGTCACTAAGCTATAGAACATTTAAGAGAAAACAGGTTATTATTTTCTTTATTCTGTCAACAGTTGGTTGAGATCAAAGATGTTACATGTTTGTGATTTGAGGATTTTGAAGAATGAGTAGAATTCATCCTGCACCAATAGCAGCTGGCTTAGTATGGCCAAGAGAAATTTGTGATTTTCATTCTATGTTCTGTACAAATTTGTCAGTATATGTTCAGATATCATGCATCAGGTGAACCACTTGATGCACATCCTTTGTTTTCCTTACTAAAGAAAGGCATAAGCAATTTTAAATCAATATTTTCAATTATATATTAATTGAAAAGACAATCACAGTTTTACTTTCTAAGATTTCATTTTCTCTAAGTTAATAAAGACAATTGGATGCAATAGTGACCCCATTTGGGGATTTTGAAGAGATAATTATGCTCTATCATCATGAAAGCATTTGCTTATTTATTCATTTCATCAGCTAATGATATTGAGTATCCATTATGCTAGTGAGTATGGAAATATACAAAGATGTAAATAATCCTTGCTTTAAAAATATCTGTTTACAAACACAAACTTAAATACTTATTGAAACCATAGAATATGCTTAACACTAGTTTAACTTCATGGAGATGTTCAATTTATGATTAAGGTTACTCCCAGCAATCCCATAGTATCATAGGAAGAATAGTGTAGATAGAAGACTGATTCTGAGGCCTAATTTTGTCAGGATTAGGCAGAACATGTGGTTTCTCTGCAATTTCATTTCAGTGTTTATAAGATAAAGGAGTTGAATTAGATTAGTGGATTTTAAAAGGAGAACTACCTTGCCACACCCAAAAGGAGTTATTATTTTAAAAAGAATGTATAAAATGGATTAGCAAGTTACTGGATGGTAGGGTTTCTGCCCTTTTTTCTATCTCCTTCTAATAATGGGGTTCAGGAGATACAAGTTATTCCATAGAACATGGTGGGAAATTTCTGGGTTAGATTAGTGAAAACTAGGACTAATCTATAGTCCTTGGTATTTCTAAAATTTGACAGTCCAGTGATCTTTTGTTGATACAGTAAGGGATTTAAAATAATGACTTGTATGTATATTGGTTTATGGAGTACAATAATTCTGGAAGTGCTGGAATTCTCAGGGGTGGCCTTTGATTTCTAAGTCAAGTTCCTATTATATAATAGGGCTTCTGTAAGGTAAGATTGGGTTAGAATATGGCCTTCTATGATTGAGTCTATGGGTAGGTTTCACTTAAAAGAATAACCTAGGAAATAATCTATGGTGATAAAGTAAATAAATAAAAGTAGGTTGGGAATGAATATGGATATAACATAGACTTTGTATAAGAACTGATTTCAGGATGCTTTTTAAAGGTCAACTGGAAAGGGCAATTGAGTAGAGCAAAAGTTTATCCTGAAATTCACTAACAATGCCTGAATTCACTATTTGGTGATGAATATAAAGTCTCTGTCTCCTGCAAGGGCTGTCCATTGGAGGAAATTCCCAAATCTAGAAAGCAATGAGACCCTCATTTCTGGTTAGAAATGTAGTAAGATGATGCCTTCCTTATCTTAACCTCAAGATTGTGTCAAGAATCAAATGATCTAAGATATGTAAAAGCACACATTTAAAAATCTATAAATTGTTATATAGATAAAAAGATGCTAAAAACCATTAACATCAATAATTGTTTCCATTTTTATATATCTAGACTCAAATGTCCAAATTTTGAGGATTGAGACAGAAATGTATAGGGAAATTAAATTGAGGAATAGCTAATTTGTCTTTCTGGTCTCTTCTGGAATGGGCTGGGGCTAAGAATACCTCTTTGTTATTTCCTTTGCAAAGACCAGTTTTACAGATTATCAAGTGGACCAATTTAAGAAGTGCTAGGAAGTTCTACTGGCCCCACATACAATCCTTCAAATACATGAAATAGTACCTCTTCCTATTTTATTTAAGTTCATCAGTAGTATCTGATGACTTCAAAAAATCTTAATTCCTCCTAATCTCTGTGAAGTCAGTTTGAGGAATGGAAGTTTTAACAGACATGATCAGAATCATTAGAAAAATTAATCAGTGATAATTTCAGAATTCTGGTTAAAGTCAGTGGAATCAATGGGAAAGACATCATGTCTCAACTTTTTCTGCTTTAGAGCATCTGAACATGGTAGCATAGCAGGGTGATGGGGAGGGATACTATCAGGAAAAGAAAGTAACTGGAGACAGAAGCATAGAAAGGGAAAGAGGAAGCAAAAATAAACTACTGAGTTCTGTGGTTTATGTCAGCTCTACCCTTCTTTATCTTTTATTAAGCCAAGATGAAGATGGGGTCAACAATTAGAGAGAGAGATGATATTTGAATAGATCTTAAAGAATTAATGAAGGAAGGGTTTGGGAAAGGGGACACTTTGAATTAACTCTTACAATTCATATACTATTTCAGGTCACAATGCTTGGCATTCTGGTGCTTATATGGCTAGAAGTTTACTAGCGATTCAAGGAGTTTACTGTTTAATGGTTGAGTAAAATATGTTCATGGATACTGGGCTGAGAATGAGTGTGTGCTGAATGAATTTAGTAGCCTCTCTAGAAACATAGAGAAGATAACAATTTATGATAAACTTATGATAATGTTTAAATGTGTTTAATGGAGAGTAGGTTGTATTTGCGTACAGAATATAGAGTATGGAGCATGAAGCTTTAGTTGCGCATAAGACAGAAAAGGATGATTAGACAGTGTGCAGAGGTCATGGCAACCAATCTAATACTTTATGCTTAATTTAGTAGGCAATGAGGAGTCCTTGATGGATTTTTTCGTACACTACTGAAAGTTTATTTCAATAGTGGTTGTGAAGAGCATTCAACCGAATTATAACAGGAAGTAGGGAAACCAATTTGGACGCCATAGTAATAATTTAGATGAGAAACAGTGAGTATCTCAAATAAAGAGGTGTCTATGGGAATGGAAAAGAAGTGACAGTTGAGAAGAGTGACTCTCAAACCTTTGTTACTGGAGGAATTGTGAAAACACAAATTGTGGCCCCCCTCCTGAGATTATAACTCAGTAGGCCTTGGGTGGGACCTGATAATTTACATTTCTAACAAGTTTCCAGGTGATATTGATGCTAATGATATAGGGACCACACTTTGAGAAACACTGGTCTAGAGACATTGAGAACTAGCCTAGAGTTAAAGTATCACATATGAAAATGACTTAGGATTCAGACTTATTTAGATGAAAGTCTGCATATGAATTATAAGAATCATAATATATTTATGTGCATCAAGATATATTTGTCCCATTGTAATACTTAGTTT
This sequence comes from Myotis daubentonii, assembly GCF_963259705.1. Classification (NCBI taxonomy): domain Eukaryota; kingdom Metazoa; phylum Chordata; class Mammalia; order Chiroptera; family Vespertilionidae; genus Myotis; species Myotis daubentonii. The sequence goes on from NC_081861.1 coordinate 116,320,234, forward strand.
CAAAAAAACGTTGACTAAAACAGACTTTTCCTAGCTATGTCCTATTAATATGGGCAATTGCTTTGTTAGAAGATATTATGAAACTTATATACATAATTTGCTCAATTATAATGTTTTCTCTTATAAAGACAGAAATAGTTCACTTTCCTGTGGAACGGAATGTTAAATTATTGGCCTTCTAATCAGTACTAACTAGAAAAAAGGTGAACTTGTTTTCTGCCTTCTCTTTATTAAAATTTATGTGTCATTGGGTATGAAATGCCATATTTCCTTTAATTTTCTAATGGACATTAAAATCATTGAGATTTGGACAATCTGGTATCATCTATGTAAATATTGATAGTTTTATTGTCAGTTTTTTTTTTACCTCCAATCCATGTTAGCAGATCAAAAGTAATCGTTCATTGGACCAGATACTTTCATATATATATGGCTATGAGAAAGCCAGTGAGTTTCCCATTTATTGTAGACTATATCAGGAAAAAAGAGACACACATAAGTGAGTCTAAGCTATCTTAAATAGTGGTTTTGTAAGTGAAAAATAATGTAAAAATATAGTAACAATAGTTTAGATAGATATTTTGGCTCTCCTAAATATCAGTGGGAAATAAATAATATATCTTACAAATGTGACCTAGAATGTCAAAATAAGGTTTATTGGATTTGAACATTTTAATTAAAACCTAATTTTCAATAATTAGCATTATCAATACAAATATGTTGACCTTTTCCCCCTTTGTAGTCAATTTATAATTAAGCACCTTCTCTGATAGAAGAGAACAGGATCCGTCAATTGGTACAGTTATTCTTGTAACATATACATACATACATATATATATATATATATATATATATATATATATATATATATATGCTTTTTAGTAAAATTCCTACAAATAAATTACAACAGAAGGCATAGATGAAAACTTAGGCAAAGATCTATAGATATTGCATAATTTATACAGTATTAATTACAGCTGAAACCCTGAAATAATAGTAACAGATTAATACCCAAGTTATGTAATACTATATCTGCTAATTTTATTTTGCTGAAATAAATATTAAATGAACCTAGCAACAGAATTATTATTAATAATATTTTAGATTAACAATACCTTTTCACATTTGAATTTTCTATCACTATAGCACGGTTCATTCTTTTGAAACTTTGATAATAATTTCCTTTTGTAATCATCTAAAATGTTTTCAAAGTAGATCTTAATTGACTTTGGTGAGCAGTGTCATGTGATAGAACTTACTGGGTCTTACTTATTAGCATATTTTAAATGATTACAGCTATTTGTTAATTCCTGATTGTGATCCTTTAAAAAAGAAAATTATTTCTTCAATTAGCCAACAAAAGTAACCATGCCTTGAACCAGGGGCTTTCAAATATTTATAGGGGGCTGTAAAAGCCAGTGAGTTGCTCAAGTTCTCAGTTAGATAGCTTGATTACAAAACGTTAGATCCCAGTCCATTGATTTGTCTATGCCAACATGATGACTCATCATGTACTTAATTACCTCTATTTATGTCATCAGATATTTGTTGGTCTAGTATATGTTAGTATAAGCATGTTCAATTTCGCTTAAAACACAGTGACTTTCATGCACTTCTAGAGAGGAAAAAGAAAGGAATTATAAAAAGAAGACAAAATAAAGTTGTCCAGAATGTTACTTTTGCTTTTAATTCATCTTTCTCCCATATATTTTATATTTACATCCTTTCCACTTCAATTTCAATTGGTACTACTAAAGTCATATAATCTTGAGGTAGAAAGATATTCAAATAATACTTAACATAAAGTAGATAGAGTGGACTGATACTTGAACCAACAATATATTTTAACCAATCAGAATATTTTGTATACAGTTCTGAAAAGTGTGAGCATGAAATTAATCTCATCAATGAAAAACCAATAAGGCTATATTGGATAATGTCCTTTAACTAGCCTCACAAATTTGGGGAGGTAATCTTTTTATTTTCATTTTTATCCTCAAAGCATCAGAGATAAACCAATGTCTTGCTTAATATCAAAAGAATGCAACCAATGAAATGTCACCATTACCAGTTAAATTTATTTTAAAGTATTATTTCTTATATTTCTTGAAGTTTACTCTCATGAATTTAAAATGAATGAATAAATCTATAAACTAATTTATCTGATCACCTTTGTTCTAGATAGATGTTTACAATATGCTTATTTATCTTTGTTAAGTTTTCTTTCCTCTCAAGATATTTTGATTTTAGTAGCTCTTCATAGCTTATCAGTAGTATGCCCTTTTTGTATTATAGGATGTACTGGTCCTTGAAAGTTTATTCATTTTAGTTTCCATGAATTATTCCTATTTTATTTTATTCTATAACAATATTGTAATGATAAAATAAATTTCAAAGCTACAGAATGGAAAGAGAAAACTGATTGATTTGAAGCTATTTTAAACCAACCTGTAGCACTTGGATTATTTATTTTCAATTTAGATTTTAGTGTAATTTGAATGTAGTGGTCATTTATCATGATGACTGAGATTACATATTCCATATTAACAAATGTTTACTCTACTGTCTGTGTAAACACAGTCATTATTATGTTAGTGTATATATGCACGTTGGGACTACTATTTAACCAAAAGAAAGCTTACATTTTAAAAATGATAAAGTGTACCTGAGTGCATTTGAATGCTTCCAGTTTACAGTGAATCAATTTGTAATTAAATTTGCTCTTATCAGCCTGTTATTGTTTGTAAACTTGTTATACTTCACCTTTAATGCTAAAACTTTAACAAAGCCTTAAACTTTATTAATCCTAAAGCATACAGCAAAGCACAACTAATAGCTGTTCAGCAATCTGAAACATTAAAAAAAATCAAGGAAAACAAAGTGTTGTCTTTCTCAGTTTCTCTGTCTCTTCTTTCTTTTGTGTCCGTTTATCTCTCTCTTTGATTATTAAACTTCCCTATGTTTTACTTTATTTGTACTTTGTATGACTACACAGTCATGCTAAAGCTTTTAAGATGAGAAGGTAAGTAAAAAAAAATTAAACTTCCAAACCTATGCTTAGTTCATACTTCCTCTTTCGACATTATAACTTTTGTTAGACTATTTTATATGTATTCTAAAACCTGAAGTGTATCTTGTGTGCACTAACACTGTGTGATTTAATTGTGATTCCCATTCTATGGTCATATATTTTCTTTAAATTCAATAGAAGTACTTCATACAATAATTAAGGTGATTTATCCACCATTGATTTCAACTTCTTTAAGTAATTTACTATAATTCTGAATTGAAAATGCAGACATTATATTCTTTATATGTATTAAACTCGGACTACTCAAGAGTGAGCTATTAAATTATGGATTCTTGCTTATATACCTTTCTTTCATAAAATTTCATAAAAATTGCTAATTACAAAGTGAAGACCAAGTAATGACATATAAAATTTTATTGGTCAAAAAAGTACATGTTAGAATTGTCATGACCTCATGGTGAACCAGTGAGTCTTAAGGAAGGCATAAATTTTCCCAACCTCTTGTGTCTGAACAGAGTATTAATAACATAGATGTCAAATGGCTGGTCTGACAGGCCAGTAGCATAGCCAAACTAATTGGGTTGAGTAGTTATGGATATTTTGGTTATAAAGTTGGTCGCTGGTTAATTTAGTTAATATATTGGATGTTCTACAACTCAATTTACATAATAATCTCCTTTTCTCTACAAAATAAAATAGTTATATTTGTTATACAGAGTAATGTAAGATATAGTCCCCCCTTCGAGGGTTAAAAAATCTGCTGGTGAGGCAAAGTATAAACTCTTCAAAGTCAAATGACATTGTATTCAAATATGTAAGATACTGCAACACAACCTAGGATTACACATAGATGAGCAATAGAGTCATGATATAACATGTCAAAACCATCTCCATTAGATTTTCTATTCCCAGATGGCTTCCTGAAAATTCCTTTCAGAAAACAAATCTGAATGCGAGTGAATGACATGGACATTTTACAAATTATCTAAATCCACTGTTTGACTATTATTAGTAATACATTACTCCTGTCACATATTTCAAACTAATAATGAGCTCTTGGTAATTTTCAAAGTCATGTTTATAATAGTTACTGTCAATCTGTACTGTTTAATAAGGTAGCCATGAACCACATGTGGCTATTGAGTATTTGAAATGTGGCTACTCAAATTAAAATATGCTGTAAGTATAAAACATAGTGGGTTTTGAAATCTTAATATGAAAAAGTAAATGAAAATATTTGATTAATTTCTATTGATTATATTTTTATATGATACTATTTTGATATATTGGTTAAGTAACATATGTTATAATTAATTCCATATTTTTAATCTTTACTCTGGACATTAAAATAGAACATTAAAAATTACATGCATGGTTTTCATTATATTTCTGTTTAGCTGCTCTGCTATAGATACACAAAATCCTTTGAATTCAGAGGAAATAATTTCCTGTAAGTTGATAAAATTTCAGGGAAATATTCATGTGCAAAGTGTATCATTTCTAGCATGTAGCCTGATACATCATCATTCTGCCTCTAACTGTATACTTTCAGCAGTGCAAAACTCACTACTTTAACAGTAGCGCTTTTAAAAAGAAAAACCACATTTGCAACATTAATCAATTGTTCCTACAGTAAACAAAATTTCAGGATCCAATTAATTTCTGTTCATTGATTCTGGTTGTTCACTTTGGAACCACAGAGATTAATTCAAATCCCTAATATGCATAGTGACCTTTTAAACGAATGCAGAATAGGCTTTGATCAGGAAATCTGGACTCTAAGCATACTCCTAATGAAATCTAAGTTTATATGATCTTGCTTGAATACTTACACATTTTGTAGTAGTGTTTCTGTAAATCTTTTTATATCTGCTTATATTATTTTTGTACCAGCTGCTATCCAGGTCTTTTCAATTTTATACAATGAAATTTATGTTATTTCAAACTCTAGATCATTCAAGAGCTCCTTGAAATGTTTATTTTTATTCACTCAGCTTTTGAGAAAATCACTATATTGTACACCTGAAACTGATATAATTATTTAATATTGCATACCAACTATACTTAAAATATCCATTTATGAGTGTACAGTATGTACTAGGAATGATCTGAACAACGCAGACAAACTCCTCATCTTCATGGGGTGTTTGTGGAACTCATTCCTCTTTGTGGATTGTTTTGTGTATGTGTGTGTGTGTGTGTGTGTATGTGTTTGTGTGTGTTTTGCATGTTTTTATGTCTCCAAATAATGCCTGGTGAAAATACTGCACAGGACAGAACAAGTACAAAGCCCTATGGAATCCTCTTTGAGACCACCCTCTACATCAGTGGTTCTCAACCTTCCTAATGCCGCGACCCTTTAATACAGTTCCTCATGTTGTGGTGACCCCCAACCATAAAATTATTTCATTGCTACTTCATAACTGTAATTTTGCTACTGTTATGAATCATAATGTAAATATCTGATATGCAGGATGTATTTTCATTGTTACAAATTCAACATAATTAAAGCATAGTGATTAATCACAAAAATAATATGTAATTATATATGTGTTTTCCGACTGTTTTAGGCGACCCCTGTGAAAGGGTCATTCGACCCCCAAAGGGGTCGCGACCCACAGGTTGAGAACCGCTGCTCTACATTGATGCAGATTAACTAACCAACAATTTTTGTTGTTCAGAATGACACAACTTTACCAAACTGGACTGTTAATTTCTCCATGTTCACCATTAGAATTGCATGAGGTTGTCAAACACCTTGGTAAAATAAAAATGCTATGTCAACAAACATTTATTTTATCCATTATTATCAGTATGTTTTCAAAAAGGGACGTCTTGAACTGAGCCAATGGATGAGCCTGATTTTGAGAGAAAACAATAAGAGCCAATATTTATTGAGCATTTATTATGTCAGATGGATGCATAGAAAAAATAATAACCAGTATTTATTGAGCGTTTATGATATATCAGACAACATTCTAACATTTTTGATACTCATAAAAATCCTGTGAGGTAGATATTCTTCTTATTCTTATGTTATAAATATGGAAACTGAGGCTCAAAGAGGACAAATAACCTGTCCTCGTTCCCTCAGCTACTAAATGGTGGAACTCAGATTCAATAGGCATTCTCATTTAGAAGTTTAGGCTCTTCACCGAACATTAGAAACATTCAGAGCACCTTGAGGGAGAGAAAACAGGAGCTCACCAATAGAACTGCATAAAAGGCTAGAAAGGTCCTTGGGGCAAGATTAGGTGAAGCTGGATTTTGGACTTTATTCTACGTGTACTACTTGAGCAGAGAGATAACATAATGAAAGTCGTGTTTGGGGAGTATATTGACCTGATCCCAGTGCACAACCCAGTGAGGTTGGAAGGAGATTATACCCCTGTGAGGATATCATTGCTTTAGTTCGTGTGAAAGGAGAGGAGAGATGATATCTCTAGGAAGGAAAGCAAGTGGATTATGGTGAATGAATTGACAATTATTTGATATTTATTGGACATGAGGGTAAAGTGTTGAAAAATGACATCACGGATATTTTAAGCCTGAATGACTGGGGGGGAAAAAGATCATCTATTAACAGAATGTAGGAAGTTGGTGTTGCAAGCAGTTTGGTGGAATGATAATAAGCTCATTTCTAGACATGTTGAATTTCAAGTGAGAACTCAGCTGGCTGTTGGAGAATTTAGATAGGAATTCAAAAGTGAGGTCACAGCTAAAGATGAATATTTGGGAGCTATTATGAAAGCTATGGTTAAACTTTGGAAGATCATACAATTTATTAGGGAAGGAGAATTGAGAAAGAGGTCCAAGTTCTGAGCCTTATTTATTTATTTTTAAATGTTTATTGTTGTAAGTTTTACAGATGTCTCCGACCTCCTACACACTCTTCCCCACCCCTGGCCTTCACCACACTATTGTCCATGTCCAGGAGCTATGCATATGCATATAAGTTTTACAGATGTCCCCATCCCCCCCACTCTTCTTCACTCCCACCCCACTCCTGGCCTTTACCACACTATTGTCTATGTCCACGGGGTATGGGGGTATGCATATATCCATTCAAATTGAAATTGGTTAATCTTTTCCTTCTCCCCCTTTCCCTCTAAGAGTCCTCAATCTGTTGCATGCTACCATGTCTCTGGCTCTATTTTGTTTTTCACTTTATATTGTTCATTAGATTCCACATATAAGTGAGTTCTGAGACTTTGAAACCACTATACTTGAGTATATGGAGAGAAGATGAGCTAAGAGAGGAAGCAGGTATAGGAGTAAAAATAAAACAACAACAAACAAACAAGCAAATGGATCCATGTTATTTTGACATCCGAGTACTCAATAAAAGTTATTTTAAACATTAATTATTATCACATAGTCACAAAAATGTGTGGAGCAGCATGGTTGCTCTTATTAAGTATTAGCAAATGTGAATAACAATTCAATAATATAAAATACTGCCACATTAATTTTGTGTAGTTATTGTTCTAAAAGTTATTAAACTTTTTACTTTCATAACACTTTGAATAAAATGATTTTTAAATTTAGAAGTGCATCAATTATACACACATTGTAACATTCTTTAAGCATATTTAAAATTCTTTAAGCATATTCTGTACTGGTTCAGGAACCTAATATGATATTTTAAATTACAAATGATCGTTAGTATTTAAAAGCTAGTACTGAAAATCACTCGTGAAAAAAGAGCCCATAAATCTTTTCTGGCATGTGTAGAAGTGCCTAGAAGAAAAGTGTTTATTCATATTGCAGGTGACAATCGTGTCCTGGTAAATAGCATTTGATTATTCACTTTTTTATTAGTAACTAAATACCTTTAGATATTTGTCTTATCCTTGAACACTTATTGTCCTCTGGGAGATGACTTCTAATAAAGGAAAAATGTGACTGGGAATGTGCTGGGGAAGAGGAGGTGGGGACCAAACTTGATAAATGCAGTCATCCTGGCATAAGACACTGGGGGTTGTTCCTGAATTGGTTTTACAAATATAAAATGTTTAGTTCTATTAGAAAATAATATTTCTATATGTCATCTATGAGTTTTCAAAGGCTATCCAGTTTAAAATATTTTCCAGTGATTTAATGCAAAGAAATTGAGCACAGAGTAAAGATCAGTAGAATATTTTAACTGAATTTTTATAATTAAATATTGCCCACTGCTTTGAATATGTTTGATTTTCAATATATTATCACTCATCAGTTTTATTCAAATGTGTTTTTTTTGAAAACCAGTGTATTTTAAAGTTGTTTGAGATTAAGCGCCTTATGAATTTTGAAATTAAAGAAACTGTGATGTTTATAAGGTTGGAAAATATATAATTCAGATCTTTTGATGTGAAATATTCTGGTTTCATTCATTTGAATTTGTTGTGCTACCAAAGAAAGCATTTCTAGGGCAAGCCAATGGCATTGTTTATCTTATGAGAACATGCCTGTCAATTTCTCCATGCTAAAGATGTCATTTGAAATATCTGAGCAGATAGTCATGCACAGGTTACTGGTATTTGATGAGTGAAGCAATTTCTGATAAGACATATTTGCCCAAATGGTATTTATATAAGAATATTTAAAACAGGATCAAATTCAACTTGAAAATATTAACAATTAGCCCAGTCAAATATATGGAAATTGACTTTTGTTGAAAAAACGAATGATGAATTGCATTGTCTTGCATGTGTATTCAGCTCTGATAATGTTAAACGTTTCTCTTTATTTGCATCCTCAGGTACTTTCCTAGTGTATTTCAAAACTTTCATAAAGTATAATATGAAAACATAATGCATGTCATTATTTTAGCAACAGGAGGTTGGACAAATATATTTTTGGTTTATGTTCCTCATAAAAAGTAATTTTAATTTAAATTAGCACTATCTTTTTTTTTTAGGCCTCCATTCCTTTGAAGGAATTGGAGCAGTTTAACTCAGATATACAAAAATTGCTTGAACCACTGGAGGCTGAAATTCAGCAGGGGGTGAATCTGAAAGAGGAAGACTTCAATAAAGATATGGTAAATTGGTTCTGATGAAAGTGTGAATGAACTAGGAGTGAAAATGAATAAATATTTGGAAAGAAATTACATAACTCAGGCCACCAACTAGATTATCATGCCATAACTTGCACATTTTCTGATTCCAATGATTTATTACAAATGCAAAGTATTATTGTTGAGCTATTATTATGAATAACAAAGTACTATAGTATGGCCATGTAGGAGCACTAACAGATTCTAATAAATAGCTCAACAATTTTGCTTTGACCTGTACTCTTTTCAAACTCAGAGGATAAAATGTAATGAGGATAAAAGTCAAATTGGAAAATAAAATGGAACTCAACTATCACTGATGGCTGAGATTTTGTGCCAGTCATGTTTTCGGTAACATAACATTTATTTAAGAGAAGGGGCAATTGCATACAATACATTGTTTATTAAAGTTTACCATGATTAGTTTTACCAAAAAGTTGAATAAATAGTATAGTGTGTGTATAAAATACATATACATTTATGCTGCTTATTTCATGGGGGTAAAAAAATGTAACCATGCGGGCTATTCTGAAACTGGTAACATCCTTATTCAACCCTGATTAATTTCAAAATGACTTTTATATTTCTCTCTGGCTTGAATATTTCTGTGTCACATCCCTTTTCACTGACTTTTTTTTTCTCCTCCACCTTTTCACATTTTCCTTTCCTTCTTTCACAGCCATCACCTATGGCATCCTTAAACTTTACATATATTATGCTAGAGATTTATGACATGTATTGATGCTAAAGGCTTCTCAGACAATGCTTGAAAATGACATCCAAAGGCAGTATATAATTTTTTAATAATAGGCATGCAAAGAAATAGAATTATTTCCACCAATCTTAGTTCCCACTGGTATCAATTCTGACTTCCGGGAGCTGCCTGAATCAGTGCTCCCTGTGTAAGGGGTTTGGGGGCCTTGCCAACTCAGCTCATGGAAAGAAAGACAAGAAGAGGCTTTCCAAGATGCTGAGTTACAACTGTCTCTCCTTCATGCCAAAGAAGAAACCTGAGGGCACCGAGTTGAAACTGTGCTGCTCACCTCGGGCTGATCACCGCCTCTGGCCAATAGCTCTCACCGGGTACAGGGAAAGAAATTAAGTGGAGTTTTTTCTTGTTTATTTTTTTTTTGTCCTCAGCCCTAAGAAATGTTGCAGACTTTTAAAGACATGTTAAAATAAGTAAGGTCTTTTTACATGCTATAAGTAAACACTGGGGCAGGCAAAAGTATGTTTATAGTTGTTTGTATGATAAATAGTACAATAATAAAGAATAATACAAAGATAAGCTGTGTTTTGTGTACTCACAACTGTAAATATACTTTTGCTCAACCCTGCATATGTCTGTTACATTATTTCAGTACACTAGTAACTGACAAATCTCAGATAAAAACCCCATGTATTCTAAAAGAAAAATAGTTCCTCGGTTGTGTGTAAAAGTTTAAATATGTACTATAGATTTGAATATGTGACATCTCACTCCATGAAGAATTATACACACACACATGTGCCTTTTTAAGAATTTTCTAATATTTGTTATTCTTAGCTCATCAGATTACCTTGGGTACCATTGCAGGATAAACCTCCTTGATAGAAAGTTTTCATACATTGAGTTGAAAGAAATAAAAGAAACTAGACATGAAATATTATATGGTTGCGTATGTTAGTATATTAAACCAGCACTTATTCAAATAAATTCAAAACACATAAAGTAAAAATACTTTTGGAGTCCAAAAAAGCAAAATACATATCAAAAACATTTAAAGCCATTTTTGTAATCTGTATTTAAATACTTATTTGATTCTATTTGTTTAAAAATAACATGCACATATGTTGTTTTTAAGAAATGATTTGCAATATTTGACAGCAATTTAGCACACCATTTTTTACTAATGCCCTAATATTTATCATTAATTTGGACATTTAGGTTATTTAAAGCAGAGATTATTAGAAATTAGTGTACATTTAAAACAAAATGTTTTCACTTAAAAGTGATTGTTAAAATTTTAAGATTTGTTGACATCTCATACTCACACATCCACATCCATATTCTTATATGGATTGCTTAGCATTATAAATGACCAGTTTAGTTTACTTCTAACATTTTCAATTTCTAAAAATATACTGAAAATCAAAGCCAAAATAATGCTTTCACAATTCAGAACTTGTCTGAAATGATGAAGTACCTTATTCCCCCATCTGCCTACGTATGCCCCTTATCAACTGTGTCCTTTTGAACTAGACCAGAGGAAACTTCTTTTAAAAGTTAAAGTACAACACATAAAAGAAAAACTGTGAGCACAGTCTCTTAGAATAACATTCCTTGAGAGTTTCAAATTGGATTTTTTGTGTTTAAATAACATGTTTTATTATCTTTGTTAATGATGTACAGCTTTTTAAAAACCAAAATGAAGACTGTACTTGTTGTTTTTAATCAGAGTGAAGACAATGAGGGTACTGTAAAAGAATTGTTGCAAAGAGGAGACAACTTACAACAAAGAATCACAGATGAGAGAAAGCGAGAGGAAATAAAGATAAAACAGCAGCTGTTACAGACAAAACATAATGCTCTCAAGGTATTAGAGCTAACATTATAATATACCTTGCCTGTGGTTTCTTTTCATATGTAGGGTAAAATATATTGTGCATAAATAAAATCTGCTTAAGAATCTTACCAGAAATACATTATTTCCCTGTTCAATGTGTGTGCTTTATTTAACATTTTTGAGTGGCGTCTTTAATTTTGAAAGATGTGTTGCTTAACAATTTTGAGGGGTTTTTTTTGTTGTTTTTTTTTTTGGTTAGACAATTTTTGCTGAGTAGAAATCCAAAGATATGAAAATACACCATGTGTATCATTTCTGCATTTTGTTTTCTACTAGTTTATTTTTAGAAGTTATGTTTACATTTATCTTGAAAACCCTGCTTAACTTCCAAAATAACCAATCTATATTTTTGGGCTTTTTTATTTCTGTATGTTAGTGATTTTATTTAGAGTAGGTCCATTTTTTTTGGTAGCCCATTACTTATTTAGTAAGGCCTGGGATTCTACTTGAATGTTTCAATAAATTTCATTTTCCCTTCAAGAGTCACTCTGCAACTAACTAAGCATCTGCAAGAGTCTAATCTTATTTATGCAGGAATCCTCAAAATAATTTTCATGTCCTTGAAGAAGAACTGGTACTCTCCTACTAACAAGTGATAGTGTATTGCTTCAAGTACCCACCTGATTCATGTGGATTTGTGCAGGAAGGACATAATAAAGTATTTGTTTCTCTATAGTAATATATGGGAGGTTCTTGAGCTGATACTGGACATGTGAAGAGTTTTGTGGAATAACCCTTTTTGTGTGCTTTGCGATGTTCACTATTTGCATGCATGGCTGATTTTTCTAACGCTGTTAATAGCTCAACTTCTCATTGTAAATCACTCTTTTAAAGCTATGTATCTATGTAGGTGGATCCAACTAGTAAGTGGATGGAGTCTGCTTTCTATATGTCAATAAGAGTATAAAACCTTTCCCCATATAGCCAGACAGCCAAGTAAACACTGCTGAGAAAGTAATTACACAATATTGTGCCTGCAAGTAATCCACGAGGAAAGTCTAATTGGCCAGCAGGTGTTCTGAAGGTAACTGCTGAGAAATAGAGTAAATACAAAAGGTCTGTTTCTAGAGGGAAAACAAGAGCAAGCCACAGTGTGCTCAGAAAATCAGCAATCTGTGTAACTCACACTCTTCCAACTGTGACCAAGCTTACAGAAAGGAGCATCTATGCTGGTCATAGGATGAGATGTGTCTTACAGAACAGCAGTGTTTAGTGTTTATCAGGTATAGCTCTAAAGAAATCTATAGAATGTCTCTAAATATTTTTACATAGTACACATCACCTTGTGCTTAGTGAATCAAAGGAGTTTCATATTGTATGAGCACAAGCCCTTTACTTTGTCAAAGATATGAGTTGTGTCATGAATAAGGCACTGTTCAACTCTCATTCACGTGGCTGTATCTTGGTACCTTTGAAAAAAGCAGCATTCCATCTGTCTCATCCCAGGCATTTATTACCTCCACAGGAGATTTAGATATTCAACTAAAAATGTAAACTACAGCAAATTTTACATCCCCAGTTTTAAACAAAATGGAGAACAAAATCTATATTATTATTGAAAATATGTTCTAGAAACAGTGAATGAAAATCTACTCCACTTGCCAAACCAATCTGTATCACCCAGTTCAGTAACTATGTCAACCTGCCCATTGAGTCCAATTCTAATCCTTATAAAATAGTTCAAATAAGTTAAAAACCTTCTAATACAATGAATATTTCAGCAGTTCTTTGAGACTCATTATTTTCTTTTCCTCCAATTAAATCTATACATGAAGCCCTAATTGCTACTGGTCTGACAAAACGAAAGCTGTATTCTGAGCTCCTATGTTCCCTCGTGTTACCATAAAATGGTATTTTAACAAAACAAATCCTATTGATCAGAGAAGACATTGGTTGCGCTTGTACAGAGCAAGATGATTAATTGCCCTGTTGTTGACTTATTAAATCAGCCACCCTTATTTATCTCGTCAGGTTGATTGGAAGCCATGTACTATCCCTTTGCTTTTTAAAATAATGCATTGCTTTGCATTTGGAGCATGGTTTGATAGAGTAAGAAGAAGTTGGCCATGCAAGCCTTGAAAGAAAAAACATTTTTATAACATTGAAATTGTCATTTTCATGTACACTCACAGAAATACCATTTTCACACTTCTACCTATACTAGAGGCCTGGTGCTTGAAATTCATGCACTCGGAGGAGGGGGAAATCCCTCAGCCCAGCCTGTGCCCTCTCAATCCAGGAGCCCTCAGGGGATGTCTGACTGACGGTGTAGGCCCAAACAGGCGGACATCCTCAGTGCTGCCACGGAGGCGGGAGAGGCTCCCACCACCACTGCTGCACTTGCCAGCTGTAAGCCCGGCTTCTGGCTGAGGGATGCCCCCCCTGTGGGAGCACACTGACCACCAGGGGGCAGCTCCTGCATTGAGTGTTTGCCCACGCACATGGTGGTCAGTGCGCATCATAGCAACTGGTCTTTCTGTTTGGTCAATTTGCATATTTGCCCTTTATTATATAGGATAGCTTGAAACAATTTATCTCATTAGTTAAGGTGATTTTATATTTCTAATCATAAAATATTAATGTCCCATAAAATGCTTTCACAGGGATTTCTAAAATCATGAATGAAGTTACTTGACCACATAGACTTAAAATTTGTGTGTATGAACCCAGGGTGTAAGATATAAATTTAAGAAAATGTTAACCTATTTTAAAAGTCAAATACAAACTTAGAATTGTACAAGTATCTAGTTAGATCAATTATATTCATATTAAACTATTTCAAATAGACTACATGGTCATTTAGTTCACTTAACAGAATTTCTAATCAAGTTTAAACATGCCAAGAGGAAATACTTTAAGTTGGTCATTCAGGTTTCTTAGCTTCATGGTTCTGCCACATAAATACATAATTTGATCATCTATTTGTATGTTCAGCATTTAATGGAAATTTAATCAAAGTTGTACAAGGAGGTGAGGGACTCAAATTATTTTTAAATAACTGCAGCCAGACATGTACTATACATATATATTGATATTTTAATAATATCTGCACCATGAACAGGATTTGAGGTCTCAAAGAAGAAAAAAGGCTCTAGAAATTTCTCATCAGTGGTATCAGTACAAGAGGCAGGCTGATGATCTCCTGAAATGCTTGGATGATATTGAAAAAAAATTAGCCAGTCTACCTGAACCGAGAGATGAAAGGAAAATAAAGGTAATGTTGTTTTAGAATGTCAATCTTAGATTTTATTGCTACCATTTTATTTATTTAACTTAAACTGTGTGGATCATATTTAAAATGTTGATATGGTTGTTTATTAGTGTTCTCTCTGATTTTATGTATTTCCTTGTATTGTATTTTCTTTTAGTAAATGTATTGTATTAAGTGTTTTCAACTGACTTAATGTTGAGTGAATAAACTTTTATTTTTAGACAATGTATAAATGAATTAAGAAATGTCATGTGTTTTCTGGTAAAATTGTAATTGACTTTGTGTATCTTTGTTCAAGATGAACAAATGACTTATTGGTATATGGACTGCTTCTTTCTCATGTTAGCACATTCATTTCATCAGAGCATCTTCACACATCACTGTCAAATCTCTATAGATGTATTTGCATATTGTCTGAAGATTTTTTTTTCTGTTCTTTAATTTTTATTTTGCTTCATTCTCTGTTGAGTTCCTCAAAACTTTATAAAAAGGAAATAAAAATTTATTCATTTACCCCCTAAATTATATTCTATATGGATGGGCCCTAATAATAAATAATCACCCCAATTTGGGTCAGCCCCCAAACAGCAGAGGAATTGAGAAGAAAACTATTAGGTCAATTTAAATATTTTCTTAATTAGGAGATCTAGCTAGAACTGAGCATTCAAAGGATAACTGAAATAATATTGACTTCTTGGGTGAAGATGACAATAATGGCTTCCATATTTGTAAATTATGAAAAATGACAATAAAATGACAACAGCCTATAAAATTTCTGAGCGAAGTGTGTGCTGCTTGTAGGTTGGTTGATGTGGTTAGCTAACTGCCCTGGGCCCTGTATTGGTTTTGCTCAATAGGAAATTGATCGTGAATTGCAGAAGAAGAAAGAGGAGCTGAATGCAGTGCGTAGGCAAGCTGAGGGCTTGTCTAAGGATGGGGCCGCAATGGCAGTGGAGCCAACTCAGATCCAGCTCAGCAATCGCTGGAGGGAAATTGAGAGCAAATTTGCTCAGTTTCGAAGACTCAACTTTGCACAAATTGTGAGTTGTTACTGGCAAACCCACGTATGTGTTTGCACCTGCTACTCTAATAACAGTGGCCTACTAACAAAACTGGACAACTATAAAAAAACACACAACAAAATCTGGGTGCAATTTCAAACTTCTAATATTCATTCTGAAAGTGAGTAGTTTCTCCTCACTTTGGGCTTCTGTAACACTAGTGGTTAATTTTTCAGATTAAAAATATAATAAATTAACAGATCATAGGAAGTAGCCCCCTTACCAAAATTGAAACATCTTTTTGCTGCATCATTTTCCATAACATTGGCAATGTAATTTGTCAATTTATCATACATTTACTTTATTTCAGTGTCTAATCAAAAATTGCTTTCCTGAGATCATCTCATGCTACTTTTACTTTCTTAATGTATACATGAAAAATAATAAATCTTTTGTGAATCATCTTATATCACCTTGCATAAGCCTTATATAATTGACTTAAAAAATAATAGTTTAGTCCTCATACCTGGCTTATCTACTTAATGGGTTAAACAGTTCTTTAGAAGAAATGGATGCCTAGTAAGATGGTTGAAAAATGATAGCAGATTGAAAAAAATGTTAAGTATTGTGACTACTAAAATATTTCAAACCAAAGTAAAAGGAATAACTGCTCCTCTTTCAAACAAGTGGCTGGAAAATTTGTGATTCTGTCTTTAAAAAGGTGATTGATAAATGGAAACTGGGTCTTCTTAGCTCTTTATTTGTAATAGGTATATAAACTGTAGGGATATTTTTAACACATACATGTTTTCATTCTATTCTGAGAAGTTGTAAAGTGAAGAGGAATGGTTACCACTCTGTAAGTGGGCTAAGAGAATGCTCCTCCCAAAACCAGGATTTCAGAGCCTGGAAAATGAGGCTTTATAATTGTGGTAGAGTAAATCATAAGAAACCAACAGATAGTCAACCATTTTTTACCTATATAATAGCAATTTCATTTGTTTTAATCCATAGATGAGACTTTGGGGGGGGAGGGGGGCTTCGTACATGATATTGTTGATTCCATTTACTATGGCGTATATTTGAAAATATGTCAGGACAATTAATATAACTCTATAAGCATATAATTTTGTTAATACATCTTAGTAACCAGGGGAAAATATACTTCATATTATTGTGACTTCTTTTACATGTTAGAAAAATCCATGAATACATTGTTTTCTATGAAATCCAGTACCCTAAGATTGAATATTTTGAGACATTGGAAGTAATGCATACAATATATTTAAACTACATTACATTATATATATATATAATTGATTTCAGAGGGGAAGGGAGAGGGAGACAGAAATATCAATGATGAGAGAGAAGCACTGACTGGCTGCCTTCTGCACACCCTCCCTAGGGATCGAGCCCACAACCCAGGCATGTGCCCTGACTGGGAATTGAACCCTGACCTCCTGGTTCATAGGCCAACACTCAAGCACTGAGCCATGTCAGTCAGGCTAAACTATATTACATTTGACCTCCAATTCCAGCTGATTGCACTTTTTAGATCATTATTCTTTATATTAGATGTTATGACCATAATATGTCATGAATCAGTCAAGCTTACAGTAGAAAGCCTGTGTTTGTGAATGCAAAAGGAATTGAAAGATTAGACAACTATAAAGGAAATTCAAGTAAAATATTTTTACCTTGGTTTAATAGATCATTCAAGGAGCAGTCCTTTGCTTCTAATTATCTGACTACTAATTTCTCCATTCTAATTTTCCCCAAATATTGACACACACTCTATATGCAGGATGAAATTTTTTATAACCTGGTAAAGGTAAGTCATTAACATTCTATAATTAAATAGACACAGTATAAAAAATCTCCATAAAACGCACTTAAAATATCATTTTGTAATTAATTACACATAATAGGCTCCCAATAATATTTATAAAAAATAATAACAAAATGTTTGGTGAAATAAAGTAAGGATATATAAACCACTACAAAAATTTAAAAATAACTTATAGTAAAATAACAAGACATATTTTTCCCACAAACCATTTCTTCTTGATTTTATACCCGGAAGATTCAAAATTCAGAAGGTACTGAATTCAGGAAAATATTTTTATGTTAAATCTTGATTTTGCATGATAAGACAAGCAATAACAATATGTATGAAGAATAACCAACTTTATGTTACAATTATATTTGACTTTATATTTTAATTAGTCCTAAAAGATGATAGATGGTTGATCTATCCAAGACATATCTTTATATTCCATTATATTTCACCAATAGTAACATATATTAAGAAACTGATTTCACATGTCCACAGGTTAAAGGCATCTTTCCCAATTATTCTACAATGAGGCCATTTGTAATATCCACAAGCAAATAGCTTAACCAAAAGTTATATTTGGAATAATCCTATAGTGGCCCTGATGTAGCACAGGTGGTCAGAGATTCAAAATTCCTTACCTCACTCTTCATTCCTCTTTTCTGTTTTCTTAAAATATATTTTATTGATTTCAGAGAGGAAAGGAGAGGGAGTGAAAGATAGAAACATCAATGATGAGAGAGAATCATTGTTCATCTGCCTCCTGCAGGCCCCACACTGGGGATCAAGCCTACAACCAGGGCATGTGCTGCGACCAGGAATCCAACTGTGACCAACGCTCAACCATTGAGCCATACCAGCCGGTCTTCTCTTTTCTGTTTTTCTCATCTTTCTCTTAAATGTCCCTTTCTATTCTCTATAGCTATAAACTTTAGTATTTATTGGGCTTATTGATTTTCAGTTAGTCTTTCATATGTTAGCAGTGGCAATTGAAGATCGTAGGCAGGACTATAAAATGCTTAATATTTGATAGCTGAGTTTAAAACGAGAAATTAATTTTTTCTATTTCAGAAATAAGACTCACAAATATAGGCTAAGTAGTGTAAAATTAGTGCACTTTAAGGACTATGTCCATGTCAGAGCTATATAAGCAAAAATAATAAGAAGAACAACTCATAGACACAGACAACAGTATGGTGATTAAGAGAGGGAAAGGGGTGGGGGGAGTTAGAAGAGGGGAAAAGGGGGATAAATGGTGATGAAAAACTTGACTTTGGGTGGTGAACACACAATACAATATACATATGGTATATTATAGAATTATATACCTGAAAGCTATGTAATATTATTAACCAGTATCACCCCAATAAATCCAATACATTTTTAAGAGACAAAAAAAAATCTTAGTAAAAGAAGGAAAAGAAATGTCCCTTTTCTAACTATAACTCCACTTGCCCTGTATATCCTAAAGTTTCAAATTCCAAGTAAATGGTGCTGACATTCAACATTTTACATCCAACAACTTTTATTCAACTTTTTATTTTGGATGCCTAACATGTATCTCAAATATAAGGTAGCCAAGTCATGAATAATTGCTTTCTCCCCTATATAAAGTGGCTCCTATGGATCTCTTTGAGTGTAAATTGCCCTTTCACTTAGTAAAAAACCTAGACATCATCCATGATTCCTCTTTTCTCTTATAGTATCCATGTAATTCATTTCAAATCCTGTCCCGGACATGTGCCCTGATGGGGAATCGAATTATGGCCTCCTGGTTCATAGGTTGACGCTCAACCACTGAGCCATGGGGAATCGAATTATGGCCTCCTGGTTCATAGGTTGACGCTCAACCACTGAGCCACGCTGGCCGGCCACAAAATACATTTGTTCCAATTAACACTGCTCATTGTGAAACTCGACTACCGGATGATCATCTCTCATCCTTGTTACTTCAGCAGTCTCTAAGTCCTGCTTTCAGTCTTTGCCCACTCATACTATATTCTCCCTAGTGAAGCCAGAGAGCTCCTGGAGCATAAGTTAAATTCTGTCAACTCCCTGCTGATCATTACCTTTCACCAAAATCCTTTGAGCTTCTACATAATGTGAGCCCTATTACTCCAAATTTATCTCCCTTTTTGCCAGTCTCCTGTCATAGAGGTATAAAAGGTTCTCTTGTACTTAAACGCACCAAATCATTTCCATCTTAGGATCTTTGCACATATTGTTTCTTCATGAAATATTTCTTTTGCCTAGATTTTTGCATAGGTGTTATAACATAGCCATTCTGCCATTTAGGAACAATGAACATTTAGTAGAACATTGAATATATATATATATATATATATATATATATATATATATATATATATATATATATTTCTCCTTTAGAAGTAATTTTATACTCCTTATAATTATACATGCCAATTGGGAGTTTAAGACAATTGTCCACAACAGCAGGTTTTATTGCAGCTACTTTTGGAAGTGTGCACACTGAGAAAAGACAAAAAGTTATAGAAGCCTAACATTGAGGTGGTGAAGGGTGAATATGAGGAAGGTCACAGTAATGAGTTGCAAAGGATAGCTTTTACTATATCAGAGTAAATCAGAATAAAGTATTTTAACAGCATATACTTCCTAAATATAAAAGTTCTTGAAAAGTTTAAAGAATACTAACTTCCTTAGTCGATTCACTTTATTTTTCAATTTATTTATTTATTTTAGAGAGAGGAAGGAAGAAGGAAAAGGAGAGGGGAGAGAAACATCCATTTGTTGTTCCATTTATTTATGCATTTATCGGTTGCTTAACATTTGATAACTGACTTTAAAATGATTTTTTTTTCCTATTTCAGAGGTAAAGGCTCAGAAATATAGGCTAAGTAGTGTAAAATTAGTGCAAAATTTATTTTTATTTATTTGAGAGAGAGGGAAAGGGAGAGAAACATCCATTCGTTGTTACACTTATTTATGCATTTATTGGTTGCTTCTTGTATGCGCCCTGACTGGGAATTGAACTTGCAACCTTGGCATATAAGGGCTGCACTCTAACCAACTGAGATACCTGCCCAGGCTCATAGATTCACTTCAAATGTCACAAGAAATGTATTATATAAATTAGTCTTTAAGTGAATAGTTTTGTAAAATGGAAACACTTTTATATTGTAAACCTTTTCCCATTAACTTTTAAATATGATTTGAGTTTGAATAGAACTTTACATCTACAAAGAGCTGTCACATGTGTCTAGGTTGATCCCACAAATAAGTGTATTTTTGTTGCTATTTTATAATATGAAAAAGTAAATGAAGTTAATGAGAAATATCCAAGGGCACATGTAAGATATTGTAGACACCAAAATTGATCTTAGTGCTTCTCAAAATGCTGTGGGGATTATTCAAAAAAATATTGAATGTCCAAATAAGTTTGAGAAACGCTGGGTTAAGAAAAGTCTACTTACTCTAGAAAATTTCAGGGCTTTTGATATGCAAATGTGATTATGAATTTCTACAAGGGGAATAGATTCTGCAGACTCTCACATCTGGATAGTTGCAGTACAAAGGGGGAAATTTCATTTCAGTTTCATGATAGAATTCCTGTTTGAGTGGCTGTGAAGAACAAGTGTTCTTCAGAAAAAAAAAATGGGAAAAACATCTCTGTACCATTATGCTTTTGTTAGTTTGGATTTTTTAAAACATTAAGCAGAGAGTACAAGAAAATTAATCAGAGCTGCCAAAATAATGTCCGCTCCTAGGTTTGATAGTCTGTCACTCATTTTTGGTGTGTATTTTTTCCTGTCACATAATGGTAAGCAATTAGTTTTGAGAGTTAAATAAGAGGGGGAGGGGCATTTTTTCATAATTGCCACACAGATTTTTTTTTCTTTACCCTGGAATAACAATAGAGATTGTCAGCTGCCAATGCAAGATCCTTGGAGAATTTGGGAACATACATAATTTTCTTCTTTAGAGACAGAATAATGTTCTTTAGTAAACAGAATTGTGACTATAAAAGACTAATAATGGTTGCTAAAGAAAATGAACCAAAGAGATATCTGTTTATAAAATTTTTCTTTTCCCAGCTTCAATTTTGTAATTAACATATCACAAGAACTAAGAAAGAAATTAGACAAGTAAGGATTTTATGTTGTTCTATATATTGTTTGAGATAATAATACTTATTGCATTTCTATAGCTTTTTTTCTAATCTCTAGTTATGTAATAGAATCAGTTTAATGTTTGTTTAGTAAATAGAAGATGTTTAGCTAGAATCAATTTCCAGGAAGATGACAGACTGACTGATTCCTTCATCCCTCATTTCAACGTATGGGAATTCTAAATAAAATATAAATGTTATAAAGTTATATACACATAGTTGAGCTCAAAATATATGATGGAAAGTCTCTTCCCCCAGTTGCCATAAATGAGCACATCATCTCCTATGATATTGGATCTGCAATGAAGGCCTAACAGGAGAACGCTGTAAAAACCTTTTAGTAGAAAATATGTGTCCTTACATAATATGTCACTGCACAGATGTAAATGTTGTGTTAGCCAGAAGGAAAGCTATGTGGGGCATACATGGAGGTGGCCAAAAGAGAGGAAAATTAGGACACGAAGAGACTTTGCTTGGGGTGATGGGTGCAAGATGCAGTGTGCAGATGATGTTTTGTTGAGTTGTACACTTGAAACCTGTATGTTTTTGTGAACCAATGTCATCCCAATAAATTCAATAAAAAGGGATAAATAAATTAAAAAATAAATATATAAAATCCCGCCTAAAACAGAACCTTCAAAGGCTTTCCTACTCACAAACTCAATTCATCTGCCAGAGATGGTAGCTTGAGAAAAATATTTTTTCCCTTTATTGTTGAAAGTATTACAGATGTCCCCTTTGTTTGTTTGTTTTTTTCACATTGACCCCCTCCACACCACATCCACCCTCCCAGACCTTCACCACACTAATGTCTGTGTCCATGGGTTATGCATATACGCATAAAAGTTCCTTGGTTAATCACTGCCCACCTGCCCCCCTCCTCCTCTTCCCTCTGAGATTCCACAGTCTGTTCCATGCTTCTGTGTCTCTGGATCTATTTTGTTCATCAGTTTATTTTGTTCACTAGATTTCACATATGAGTGAGGTCAAGTGGTACTTATCTCTCTCTGACTGGCTTATTTCACTTAGCATAATACTCACCAGGTCCATCCATGCTGTTGCAAATGGTAAGAGTTCTTTCTTCTTTACAGCTGCATAGTCCTTCATTGTTGTAAATGTACCACAGCTTTTTTATCCACTCATCTACTGATGGGCACTTGGGCTGTTTCCAGATCTTAGCTATTGTAAATTGTGCTCTATGAACATAGGGGTGCACATATTCTTTCTGTTTGGTTTTCGGGTTTCCTAGGATATATTCCTAGAAGTGGGATCACTGGGTCAAATGGAAGTTCCATTTTAAGTTTTTGAGGAAACTCCATACTGTTTTCCATAGTGGTTGCACCAGTCTGCATCCCCACCATCAGTGTACTAGGGTTCCTTTTTCTCCACATCCTTGCCAGCACTTGTCCTTTATTGATTTGTTGATGATAGCCATTCTGACAGGTGTGAGGTGATATCTGATTGTTGTTTTAATTTACATCCCTCTGATGATTAGTGACTTTGAGCATTTTTCATAGGTCTCTTGAGCTTCTATATGTCTATTTAGGTCCTTTGCCCATTATTTAATTGGATTATTTGTCATCCTTTTAAGTTGTATGAGTTTCCTATATATTTTGGAAATTACCCCCTTATTGGATGTATCATCGGCAAATATGTTCTCCCATGCAGTAGGCTCTCTTTTCATTTTGTTGATGGTTTATTTTCTACAGTGTAGAAGCTTTTGATTTTTTTAATTTTTAAAATATATTTTATTTATTTCAGAGAGAAAAGGACAGGGAGAGAAAGAAAGAAACATTAATAAGAGAGAATCATTGATCTACTGCCTCCTGCATGCCCCACACTGGGGATGGATCCACAACCCGGGCATGTGCCCTAACTCGGATTTGAACTGTGACCTCCTAGGTCATAGGTCGATGCTCAACCACTGAGTCAGTGCAGCCAGGCTAGAAGCTTTTATTTTGATGTAGTCCCGTTTGTTTATTTTCTCCTTAGTTTCCTTTGCCCTATGAGATTTATTGGTAAACATATTGCTATGAGAGATGTCTGAGATGTTGCTCCCTATGACTTCTAAGACTTTTTATGGTTTCTTGACTTACATTTAGGTCTATTTTCCATTTTGAGTTTATTCTTGTGTATGGTGTAAGTTGGTGGTCTAGTTTCATTTGTTTGCATATACCTGTCCAATTTACCCAACACCATTTATTGAAGAGACTGTCTTGACTCCATTGTATGCTCTTACCTCCTTTGCCAAATATCAATTGAACATAATGGCTTGTGTTGATTTCTGGGTTCTCTCTTCTGTTCCATTGATCTGTATATTGCTGTTCTTTTGCCAGTACTAGGCTGTTTTGAGTACAGTAATTTTGTAGTATAACTTGATACCTGGTATTGTGAGCCCTTCAACGTTACTCTTCTTTCTCAAGATCACTGCAACTATTCGGGGTCTTTTTTTGGTTTCATATAAATTTTTGAAGTGTTTGTTCTAGATCTGTAAAATATGCTGTTGGTGTTTTAATATGGATTAAATTGAAGCTGTACATTATTTGGGGTAGTATGGACGTTTTAATGATGTTGATTCTACCAATCCATGAACACTGTATATTCTTCCACTTGTTTATATCTTCCTCTACCTCTTTTTTTAACATCCTGTAGTTTTGGGAGTACAGGTCTTTTACCTCCTGTATTAACTTTATTCCTAAGTATATTAATTATTTTTTGTTACAATGGTAAATGGGATTTTTTTAAAGTTTTTCTTTCTATGAGTTCATTATTGGTGTATAAAAATGTCATCAATTTCTGAGTGTTGGTTTTGTTTCCTGCTATTTTTCTGAATTCATTTACTAAATCTAGTAGTTTTTTGATGCAGTCTTTAGAGTTTCTATGTACAATGTCATGTCATCTGTTAATAATGGGTGTTTTACTTCCTCCTTTTCAATTTGGATGCCTTTTATCTCTTCTTCTTGTATGATTACTGTGGCTAGGACTTCCAGTCCTTTATTGAATAAGAGTAGTGAAAGTGGACATTTCCTGTCTTGTTCCTGTTCTTAGAGTAAATGCTTTTAGTTTTTGCCCATTGGGTATGATACTAGCTGTAGGTTTGTCATATCTGGCCTTTATTATGATGACATATTATCCCTCTAGTCCCATTTTGTTGAGAGTTTTTACCAAAAAGGGTTTTGGATTTTGTTTAATGCTTTCTGTATCAATTAATATGATCATGTGATTTTTGCCTTGCAATATGTTTATGTGCTGTATCATATTTATGGATTTGCAAATATTGTACCAGCCTTGCATTCCCAGAATAAACCCCACTTGGTATTGGTGTATCATCTTTTTAATGTATTTCTGGATTTGATTTGCTTATATTTTTTGAGGATTTTAGCATCTATGTTCATCAGGGATATTGGCCTGAAATTATCTTTCTTTGTAGTGTCTTTATCTTCCCTGCGCCTGGCTGACTGCGGGGCTCACCCCCCAAGCACATTGTGTGAGCTGCTGTGGAGGTGCTGACAGAACAGAACAAAATACAACACAACAAAACATGAAACAAAAGAGAAAAAAAAACATACACAAGAAACTTACAGCACCAACAAAAGCAACCACCAGAGAAGAGAGAATTAGGAAAGAGAAAAGAGAGCAAGAATTATAGAAAAAAGAAAGAAAAAATATGAGAAAACAAAATAAAATTAACAAACAAAGCACAAACAACAACAACAAAGGGGAGAAGGAATATGTAGATGCTGAGCTGAAATAAAGAAGAATACAGGGTTAGGGGAACAGGGAGGAAGGAAAACAGTTTAAAATAAAGGAAGAAGAAAAGAAAAACATTGTAAAGGAAAATAGAGGAGAAAGCATATAGACCTAAAGTATGAGAAGGAAAAAAGTTGAGAAAGCAGGAGCAAATGTAAAGAGAGTAATAAAAGAAGAGAAAAAAAAAAAAACCTGAGTAGTGAAAAAAAGAAAAAAATAATTGGAAAAGGAAAGAGGAAAATCAGATATATGAATGAAACAATAGAAACAGTCTGAGGGACGGTGAACTGGCCCCCTGTTTAAAAAGTTTGAGGACCCCTGCCTCACACCATTGGTTTTACAGATCAGGGATGGACTAAGCATCTTCACTTTGACCATCAGGTGCCGCTATGCTTCCTCCACTCCACTTACACGCACCTGCCCAGGGAAGGTACCATTTTCTTCTTGGAGAAAAATAATCTTTTTTGAAAATTGAAACTGAATGTCAGGGGTCTGAATTTTTTCATTAACTATGAATTGAGAAATTATCATAAAATTGGTCCCAGGTTCATGAAATACTTGGAGTTCTTCCTCAAAATAATAAAATAAATAAATCTTGTGGGAGCGTCCCAGAGACACACAAACACTGAAGATTAGTTCACAACCAGATATTATAACCCACATGAAGAAATAATACATTGTGACTCAGAGTCCTCTCATAATGATCAAGAGAATTAGTACCACATGAACTTAAATTTATAGAAAACTATTGGATACTCTAAATTAAATATGTTGAAAATAATTATAAAGATAAATGTACAAAATAAACATTAATTTATAAAGCACTATGAAAAATGCACAAGTATTTATGATGAAAACAAATAAAACTTGTAAAAACCAAAGGCTAATCATTGAAATAAAAAAACCTATATGCATTAAACATCTAATTAAATTAAAAGAAAATTAGAAGGTCATTATGGTGAAATTATCAGAATACACCACATAAAATAAAAATATGGAAAATATAAAATACATACTGAGAGAACAGAATAAGAAACTTTATGTCCAATATAATTTAAAAGGCAGAGGACTGGGAAAATACTGGAGACAATATTTAAGGGATAATGGCTAAAACTTTCCTAGAGCTTAAGGGAAACATGAGCCCACAAATTTAATAAATACATTGGCATTTCAACCAAGATGAATTAAAATAAATCTACAAAATCCACAGAATATATACATATGAAAGAAACGGGGCATATACATATGTCAACAGGAATGACTTATTTAATTGCAAGTTCTGATAATAAATTAACAAAAATCTCCAAAATTCTATTGTATTACCATTGGCAATTAAGACTGGGCCACTATTTATAAAGTATATTCCACTCATGTTAGAAAACCTTTTATAGTTTATAATAATTTTTACACTCTGAGTAAGAAAACCAAGATTTATATCTTGAGTCTCTCATTACCTGGGAAACTTTGACTAAATATTGAGCCTCAGGATAAAGTTACTTATTCCTGTATTATAGAATTAAGAGAGATAATGGAGCACCAAAAGTGCCCAAATAAGTTCTCGAATATTTTTACTATGGTCACTGTACAATATGCACTAGTATTGGTTTCCAGGGTTCACACTGCTAGGTGTCCTGTCAAACCAAAATTCAAAGATTGAAGTTTTTCTGAATTGGTAGTGTTGCATGTACCTAAAAGAAGCAAATACAAATACATTCTCGTTTAACATCTCTTAAATATAAACTTCAAATATATCCCACAAATAAAGTTCTAAGAACATGAGTTTAGCGTTGAAATGGCAATTCACGAGAGGCAACCAGCAGCAGAATCCAACTCTCAAAGACAGAAAATAATGACTTAATCTGATACAGAATGTAAAATAAATATATTTAATATTTTTAATGTAGTAAAAGTTTGTATCAAAAGTATGAATTAGGAACAAGAGACATTAACAATTAATGATCTATGAGTTTGTTTTGAAAAGAATCAAATGGAACTTCTAATAATTGAGAAATGTAATAACTGAAATTAGCAATTCAGTGGAGAAGTGAAGTATCAAATTAGATATAAAAAATGAGAATTAGAAAATTGGAAGATACATACAATAAATTACCTAAAATGCATAAAGAGGGACTAAAACATAGAAAATATAAAAGAAAGTGTAAGGAAGGGTATGAAAATGTGAAATATAGAGAATGCCAAATCCAAAGAAAATTTTATAGGCAGTTACAGAGACCAATTACCTAGAATGGAGGCTGATAAAAGCCAGAGGTGGTAGAATAATGTTTTCAAAAATGCTGAAAGAAAAACCATTAACCTAGAATGGCATACTTATAAAAATTCTTTTTTTAAAATTTAAGTATAGTTGGCCCACAAGCTTATATTGGTTATATTAGCTTCCTCCTTTTTTAACTTTATTTTTATTGTTGACAATATTATAGGTGTCCCCATTTCTGCCTCCTTTGTCTACTTCCTTTGTCCCACCTTCCAACTAGCCATCATCTCCCTGTGTTTCTATGGATTATGCATATATGTTCTTTCCCTTCACCTTTTTTCATCCAGCCCTCCCTCTCCATTCCCTTCTAACAGCTGTCAATCTGTTGCATGTATCCATGTTTCTGTTTCTATTTTGTTCATCAGTTTATTTTGTTTATTAGATTCCACATATAAGTGAGATCATATGATATCAGGTATATAATATAGTGATTTGACATTTTTATACCTTGCAATGTGATCACCCCATTAATTCTAGTAGTCATCTGTCACCATGCAAAGTTATCACAGTATTATTGCCTACATTTCCTCTTCCCTTTTTCATCCATTTCCCCCACTCCTTCCCTTCAAGTAACCATCCCTTTGGTCTCTTTTTTCCATGAGTCTATTTTTGTTTGTTTGGTTTTTTAGATTCCACATGTAAGTGAAACCATATGGAATTTGTCTCTATCTGCCTGACTTATTTTATTTAGCATAATCTCCCTAGATTTATTCATGTTGCACATGGCAAAATTTTATTCTTTTTTATTGCCGCATAGTATTCCATTGTATAAACACACACACACACACACACACACACACACACACACACACACACACACACACACACCCCACATGTTCTTTCAAGAATTACATAGAAATAAAGATCTCTTAGAACAGATAAAACCTGAGAGAGGTTACTAGTAGGACATTCTGACCAAAGAGTTCTTGGGGTATTGTTTGTTTTGTTTTGTTTTGTTTTAGAATGAGCCACCATTGGTGTTTATTCAGTTATCAATCATTATGCCATATGCATTTTTTATATTAGTAAAAATAAATTCTGTAAACATTTTTAAACCTATGTAATAATCCATGGCATGTATGCACCTCAGGGATAGTTCTTTAAGCAGTAGGAGGATGACCCCAGATGCAAGATTTAAAATGTAAGGAAAAATGATGAGCAAAGAAAATAAAAACAAAGGGAAAAACTAAAGAAATATTGTCTATATATAAATTGTCTAATTGGTATATTAAAAACAGAATAGAACTAAAATATTGGACATCAATGACAAAGTGGAGAGGGAGCTTTCTTGCAGTTCCTTACCTCATTGAACCCGTACCTTTTTGGTGTTCCTTCTCAACCTCTATTGCTGGTACCTCCTTCTGTCTTCTAATAATGGAATGGCTTAGTGCTCAGCCCTTGGACATTTTAAATTTTCTATCTAAACTCCCTGCTTTTCTATTTTCATTCAATTTAATGACTTTAATACCAGGTATAAACTCATGACACATTTATATAACCAGGCTCCTCTCCTTCTCTGAGCTACAGTAAGAACACTTTCCTGTCAAAGTTTCCAGTGAAAACCTACCCTCGCTTTCCTTCACCTGTTGTCAGCACAATAATCAGATACATCACTGTGGATAAGGACATTAAGCCAACTTTATTTTAGTCCAATAGAAATAATTATGAATATAATTTATTTTGTTGTGAGTTAACAGTTTGTGTGAGGCCAGTGAGGTATGCATGACCAGATCTTTACAAAGAGTGTCTCTAGTCCTCATAACAACCTAACAGACTATAATTTGTCCTGCAACTTTCCTGGGTTCCCATAAAAATTAAGGCTAAGGATTCCAACATTAAGATACAATTTTAATTATTAAATTAAGGAGATTTGTTGATCTTTTCTTTTTGGCTTTGTTAGGAGCACTGCTTTATTAATTAGTATCTTCCCTTTTTATTCTTTTTAAATGCAAATATCCTAGTAGTGATAAGCATTTAGTGAAATCAGCATTCTATACACTTACTGGGAATCTATATAGAAACTCAAGTTTTTATTTTGGATACATTGAATTGGCATTTCTTTCATTCAATAAACATTTATCTAGTGTCTCTTATGAGCCAGACAACACAAAATGTAAAATAACATTGGTGAATCCATAGCAATCACACAAAAGACGTGATATTTGATAAATACAACTCACACAATGAGGAGGAAAAAATGTACAAGAATTTATACACAGCAATTTGACCTCCATTTGCAACACAACAATAAAAAGTGTAATTTTCTCCAATCTAAATTCGCTTTCAAAATATGGAACACCAGCTGGAAGGGAGCTTAGACAGCTTCTGCAGTGGGCTTGGAAATATCCTTCTGAGCATGTATGAAACAACTGGTTAAAATAATTAAATCACTCGCACCATCTGTGAATCGTTTTGATTCTTCAATGATTACTTAAGACTCTCATTGTATGGAACATATTCTTAGAACAGATGCATAAAATTAATCCAAGTGTATAGCTTTCCTGACTTTGATTTTCATGAAAGAAAAAAAGGGTTACAGTCTTTTCAAATCTGCTAAGTTATCTGATATTTCTTCTGTTCTCCTTTAGAAAGCAATGGCTTTTGAAACCTTAAAATGTAGTTGAAATTTCATTTGAATAATTTTAATAATACAAATGCATGTATTCACAGACACTTCAATTTATTTAAAAACTAGAGGCCTGATACACGAAATTTATGCAAGGGGCTCGGCCTTTGCAGCCCCAGCTTTGTCCGGAAGGTCGTTCAGCTGTCCGGTCTGATTAGCATATTATGCTTTTATTATTATAGATTTCACAAATTTAGCCATTTTATTTATTTATTCTTCTAAGTGTAATACTTAATAAGTAATAGATATATATCTCATAGAGAACTAAATAAAAGTGCCAATTCAATAATTTTTTTATCAATTTTAAGACCATATGCTACAATCATGAGCACTTAAAAATATGATGGCTTGAACAGATGGAAAACAGAGGACAACTTTATGTAGTGTTGGCTAATCCATGGATAGAAGGTGCATGGATAAAATGAAGGCCAAGACTTCATACCTATACAAATTTAAGGTGTTTAACTTAATAACTTAGAGGCATTATTAGCTATTTAGCTGGATAGAAATTCATGGGAAAGTTTCTGGGCAATATATGCAAATAGTTTTCCATACTAGCTAATAAATTCTTAACAGAATATCTGGGTGGCAAAATGTAAGTAAATGAATTATTTAACATATATGTAATCAATAAAGTTATAACTCTTTTTGTGGTCTGTATGAAGTTCAAATTTAGCACTGATTAATATCTAGGTAATCACAAACATGCAGGAAACATATGAATTGTATCACCCACACCCTATTTTCTTGCCTCATAAACACACTTGACTATTTTTTTATGTGGAAAATTATTTTGAAGAATCTAGAGACCCTTTCATACATTGGCCTCCCTAGTGCAAAATAGCCTCTTTAATGTACTCTCACAAAGGCTTCCTCTTCCACAGTTTTGCCAATATGGTTTCCTTTTCTTTGGATTGCCTTTCTGGTTCCTTCCCTGAAAGTCTCCTATCATCAGATTATTTGTGGTTATTACTATTTTTTTATCTTATTTTTTAACAAAGTTTCATTATTTTAACAGTTTATTCACAAATAAAATTATGTTAAAATCATTAATCTCATATCTACTAAATGTAAGTGTTTAACACATAATGGCACATAGCATACTAACTTCCTAATTCTTAAAACACTGCTACCAGCTGATTTTTATCTATCTATCTATCTATCTATCTATCTATCTATCTATCTATGCTATGTGCATGTGCATATACATATAACTATATGCACATATAAACTTATGTGTGTTATTGTTATAAATATTTGCACAAATAGGTTTACTTTGTAAAATATACACTTTGCCTTTGAAAATGACTACTAAGTTCATCAAGATGTTAATTTTAATAGTTGAAGATCCATCTATTAATAGTTCCAAAATTTCTGTTTTGTAGCTTCTTTATATTACAGGCATGTAAAATACTTGTGAATATTTAAAAGGATAATAGAATTTGGGGTAATTTTCAATATCATGTTATATGGAATTAGAGTGCCTCTTCAAATTAAGAGCACTTAAATAAATATAGCCTCATGTGCCAGGCCAAAGAAATAGCAAAACTTCTCAACTTAAAACAAAACACAATGATTTAGAGTGCATTGGGAGTACTAAAGTGGTCATATCAAAATTGCAAAAAAAAAAAAAAAATCTGCCATGTCTCCTTTTTCCCCAATTGATCCCCCCCAGCCATCCCGAGCAAGCCCCCACCGCCCCAGTGTCTGTGTCCATTGGTTCTGCTAATTTGCATGCATACAAGTCCTTTGGTTGCTCTCTAACCCCCCCTCCCCTGCCATTTGTCTCTGGATCTATTCTTGTTCATCAAATTAAATATCTTCTTTGGCTTGAGTATTTTTCTGAGATATTTTTCATGTGTTGATTTTATTTTCACATTAAATTAAATATACATATGTATGTATATGTGTCCATTTACACATGTAAATATGTTAAAAATTTCTGTGTATTCCCAAACTTATATATTGGAATATCTTATTATAAAAAAAATATGTATTAGCAAGGATTCAAAAGATTTCTTGACTGCAAGTCTTCTCAGACATTTCAGTTTGCTAATAGGCATTTGTGGGTCTCCATGAAGGGGCTAAAGTTAATATCTCCCAAAATTACCCGTATGAATATACCCCAAATAATAGCTTATTTTTTGTTCATATACAATGAGTTGTATTAATATCTGAGAGGCAACTGACGGGCCAAGATATGTATGTGTAATAGCATTTAGCTAGTGTGCATTAAATTGGAGAAATGCAACATAGTTAAATCAGAAATGCTTTTTAAATCTATACCAATGACAATTACATTATGAAATACAGAAAATATTTCTGTTTGAATTCTGGGAATTCCATAGTGGAAATTATATTGCTACTGTAGACCCCAATAATTCTAGCCAAATACCTATTTTAAATTATTTTTAAGCTGATAGTTTCTTCACTCACTTTTTCAACAAATATTTTTAATAACCTACTATATGCCAGGTATTATTCATGAGTCTTTGATGCATTTATTTTACATTGTAAGGTACCTAGAGTATATAACCTCATTTATTAAATTATTAGAGGGCCAGTACATGAAATTTGTGCACGGGTAGGGTCCCTAGGCCTGGTCGGCAATCAGGGTTGATCAGGGCCTTCCAGGTACTGTCCGGGGCCTCCCTTCATTCCGCACCACTCCCTGGTGGTCAACGCACATCATAGCGAGCAATAGAATTCACAGTCTCCCAGGCGAACTCTCACAGGGACACTTTGCATATTAGCCTTTTCTATATATAGATCATGTTACTTGACAGGCGATTTCTTACAAGGTAGACCATATATGTTGTGCTTATGTGTTGGTGCTTAACTTGGTGGAATCAAAATCCCTTTTCTTTCACTTCTTCAACAGCCATACTTAGTGAATAGAATTCTGCCATGTTACTAATTTATGTTAGTTCATTGAAAACCCTTATTAAAATGCAGATGTTATCCTGTGAATGATAGCACTTTAAACCACTATAAGCCACTAACACATTATTGAGATTTATTTTACCAGTTTAATTAGATGGTAATTTAGCTTGGCCCTGAGGAATTAGGTAAACTCGGTGATATGGAAGGGAAGAATGAACATGAGGCAGATCAATGCACAGGTACAGCCAGACCCTTTATATGTGACACTGCATGTACCTTCCCTCTTAGGAGCAGGATACTGGCAAATGCAGGTCCACCTGCAAATCTCTCTCACTGACAGTCTGCCCTGCTCCAAAAATTCATTCTAAATGTAGAAAATAAATCAAGTGACTATAAGGGGCACTTTTCTGAAGTATTTTACTCTGATTATTTAATGTATTTCATGTTTTATTCTTCTTAAGCAAAAGGTCAATTATAAGCTAATACAGTTTGTTGACCAATTAATGTCATTTGTGGGTTTATCCTCCCCTTTTTCATTTTATAGCTTACCATGGGTAATTTTATAGATGATGCAGTAAGAGGGGCTACCTAAGAGCAAACAGTCTCAACTGCTTTTTTCTCTATGTAAAATCATAGCCAATCCATTTTGACTCAATAGGCTGATTATTCAAGGTCTTTCTGACCAGTGACTTAATTAAAAGCACATAAGGGCAAGTACTGTCAGAACTCAAGTATTACCATGTCATTTATGTATATGCAAAACATTGAACAGGAAAGACAAATCCCTATCTCTTGTTTTTTTATATGCTTTATTAGTTAGGTTTTTTCCCCCTCTTTGGTAACACGGTATTTTTGTGTGTGTTACAAATGTGTTTATTTTACTTGCCTTTTTAGACTCATAATTTCTAGAAATGATCAAGGAGAAATAAAATAAGTATAGCTTCTTACTGTAATGGTCCCTAGAAGGAAACATAATTGTCTTTCTCTGAAGACTTTTGTGACTAGGTCTACCTGTGTAAGAAAACTTAATTCTTTCACAGTCCCATGTCACTTATGAGCTATTAGAACCCACATAAAGCCTGTCATCCTATTTAGGATTTACATGATACTGTATTATTATTTTAAATAATCTATGATATTTAATAATATCCTCTTGAAGAAAGATAATCAGATAAGTCAACAGAATTTTATACCATGGCTCACTTTAAATCATCAATAAATAAAGTGAAATAAGCCAGTCAGAGAAAGATAAATATCACATGATCTCACTCATTTGTGAAATATTATGAACAACATAAACTGATGAACAAAGATAGAACCAGAGAGACAGAAACATCAAACAGACTGCATAATCTTTTTATTTTGAAGGTTTGCCGCATCTTTTTATTTATTTATTTTTAATTTCTTTATTAAAGTATTACATATGTGTCCTTATCCCCCCCATTGCCCCCCACCCTCCTACTCATGCCCTCATCCCACTGGTGTCCGTGTCCATTGGTTAGGCTTATATGCATGCATTCAAGTCCTTTGGTTGATCTTTCCCCCTTATCCCCACCCTCCACTACCTTCCATCTGAGGTTTGATGGTCTGATTGATGCTTCTCTGTCTCTGGATCTGTTTTTTTTAATTTTTATTGATTAAGTTATTACATATGTGTCCTTATTCCCACATTACCCCCCATCCCCCCCTACTTGTGACCTCACCCCCCTGTTGTTTGTGTCCATTGGTTAGGCCTTTATCCTAGAATATAAGTTCTTTGGTTGATCTCTCCCCCTCACCCCCACCCTCCCCTACCTTCCCTCTGAGGTTTGACGGTCTGATTGATGCTTCTCTGTCTCTGGATCTGTTTTTGTTCATCAGTTTATGTTGTCATTATATTCCATAAATGAGTGAGATCATGTGATATTTATCTTTCTCTGACTGGCTTATTTCACTTAGCATAATGCTCTCTAGTTCCATCCATGCTGCTGCAAATGGTAAGAATTCCTTCTTTTTTACCACAGCATAGTATTCCATTGTGTAGATGTACCACAGGTTTTTAATCCACTCATCTGCTGATGGCACTTAGGCTGTTTCCAAATCTTAGCTATGATGAATTGTGCTGCTATGAACATCTTTTTTATTTTCCACCTTTTATTGAATTTATTGGGGGTGACACTAGGTAACAAAATTATACAGGTTTTAGGTGGACAATTCCACAACACATCATCTGTAAATTCTACTATGTGTTCACCATCCAAAATCAAGTCTCCTTCCATCACCATTTATCCCCCCTATACCCACCTCCACCTCTCCCACCCTTCCTCCCCGCGCCAATGGCACATCTTTTTCTTGATTAACATTAACAGAATAAAAAAAGGCTCTATCACTATATTATTTTTCTCCAGATTCTAGTCTGTTTTTGTCAGTCTTTGAAGACATTGATATATCTCTCATATACCATATTTATATTAGATATAAAGGTAATTTAAATGAATATATTATAATAATATGGCATATAGCACATTTTCCTTCTTTAGTTACTTTGACCTCATAACTTATAAATGTACCAGTAATCACAACCCATTTGACACATATTGAGCAGAGAGAATTCTCTTAAATCATGGAGGAAAACAATGTGTTTTAAAAGCTTACGTATGATGCACCATTTGTTTCAAAACAGGAGTGCCTTCATCTTGTGCACTTATGTCGCCCTTCAAGATACAAATTTTAAGTAATAAAAAGAATGTGATCACTAAAGTTTCAAAGAAGCCAGTTATTTTTAAAAAACATTGAGTGATATCTAGGTCTACTCACAGAGCTCAAAATCTCAAAGCTGTCTCTACCTCAACTTTAGTTGTTATAAATCACAGTTTTGCCCCCTAATGATCCTTTTTAAACATCAATTGAGCTTTTCATTTCTTAATAAAAATAGGTACTTCGGGGCTTTCTTCCACATCTCTTGATTTTCATTCCCAGAAAAATGAGGATAGTGTATTCCTTTGGGTATATATCATTAGTAAGGAATATGAACAGAGAGAAATATAATGAATTAGTACAGCTACAGCACTTCCTTACTAATGATGCATGAATATCTATAATGATATGAGGTGGTAAAGAACATTAACAAAAGCAAGTTGATTTTCAAAAGGGTAGACAGGATTTGTACAGATCAGAATTCAGAAGGATATAATTATTCAAGCCAGAGTTAATGAAATTCAAATGAAAAGGCAAAATCTGAATATGAGTGCATGGATTTTGCATAAAGAAGAGAATATGAACATGATACTTCTAATTACACTGATTTTTAAGTAACTGTCTGAATTTTTTATTAAACCAAACTGAAAATCACTCAGTGGATATAGTTTATTCATTATGGACTTGCATGACAATCAAAAGGAAGGATATGTTTTAAGGAGTAGATAGTAAACTATATCTCCAAATGTCTGACTCTTGATTAAATTTTAGAAGTTTCCTGTATATGAAAATTATTTTACATCTCTCTCTAAAAATATATTTATGTACACATCTATATATAAAAATTGATTAGAACTTTATAATAAATGAGAATATTCAAAAGTTATAAAACTGAGTTTTCTAGAAAATGAGTTGACATTTTCCCAATGATGTCAAAGAATTATTTTCAAGTATTTCTGTTTTTTCATAAAAGTTCACTGGATTATTCCTGTGGTATGTACCACTTAACTTTTCTTATCCATGGGTACTATGTGCCAAGATGACAGGAGGAGCTAAGTCCTCCAATAGATCAGTCTTCATTAAATGTTTTAAATGTGTGATATTAACCTTTTAGAATTTAACTTACAAAATACAGCTGAGTCAGTGCCCACAGCTAACTGTAACCAGAAGGCATTTAGGAATTATAGGCATTCTAATTTAATTTATTTTGCACAAGAAAAATAGAAAAGATTACTTATTTATCAGTAACAAATATTGCAATTGTGTTAAGGTAGCAAATATTGCAATTGTTTTATCATTGAAATCTTTTCTAAAGTGATAGAATATACCTTTCCATTTATTTGCTTTTATCAACTATACCATTTTTAATATTTCTAAATGGGTTGGAGTATCTCATCATGCCATGTCTGAGCATGGAATTAATATGATATGGCAGAATTAATCCACATATTTATGTGGATTGTTACCAATTGCTCTAAGACTTATCTATGATAGTCTTTAAAATAATCACAATATGCATAGTCATAGAGCATGTCCTAGCTTCAGTATGATGGCTAATAATTCTTTGAAGGTGATTACAATCAGGTTCATAAGGACTTCATCTTTAAAGGGGGAGGGGGGCAAGATTGGTTTCTAGAACCAGATACAAAATCTCAAGTATTTAAAAGTTCTGGATTTAAATAGATGCCATAACATTCTCCTAAAAAAGATTTCCATTAAAATGTAGACAGAAATGTGTTGTCTGTTGATGTCCTAGTGAATATTTATTATGAATAAAACAATCTATGACAGACCTATGTGGTCATGAAAACTCAATAAATGAGAAGCCAGAGTACAGTGTGCTCTGATTCTCAGAGCTCTGGTTCAGGCCTGAAGCTGATGACAGATCTTATTTC
The DNA here is from genome assembly GCF_963259705.1 of Myotis daubentonii. Classification (NCBI taxonomy): domain Eukaryota; kingdom Metazoa; phylum Chordata; class Mammalia; order Chiroptera; family Vespertilionidae; genus Myotis; species Myotis daubentonii. The sequence continues at coordinate 116,358,206 of NC_081861.1, forward strand.
TGAGACATAGAACTCCAATCTTCAGAACTGTATGGTGAGAATTGTTACTTAAATAAATCTCATTTTGTATGTAAAATTTCTCTATGCAAAACAAAAATTATCCACAAACACTGAAGAATTGGAAATTTGGGTTTTAAATTATATTTCAGTAAAATTAAATCCAAGGCAGTTGTCAAATGTGAATTTATTTTAGTGCCCCCTTTCTTTATTGTATTTAACTTTTTAATTAAGTTCCTTGCTATTTATAATTCATAATTACTATAGTTATAAGGCACCAATATGAATTTAAGACAGCCAAGAGCATCTAAAATATAGATAATGAAGATTAGGGAACTACATGTCAAAAGAGAAATAGAAAGGAGATATAAAGAACTTAGAATCATTTTCCTTTTAAGAGAAAATGATAACAGATATCAAAACCTTTTGGAACTTACAATGATTTTTAAAATGAGACTCATATGTTTTCTAAATATTTTAAAGATATGTCTCATTGTAAAACAGCTCTTTTGGTTAAACAAAAATACATACAGTGTACATACAAACATACATACATATGTACAAAAGGTTCTAGTCTTTTACTCAATTCTGTCCCTAATAACAACAACAAAAGACCACTATTCTATAGAAACTTACAGATATAAAATGGATACAATTAAAAAGAAAGGTAATTTCACAATTCTATAAAAATTATATAGAAAATATTCTTGCTCTAACCGGTTTGGCTCAGTGGATAGAGTGCTGGCCTGCAGACTGAAGGGTCCCAAGTTCGATTCCGGTCGAGGGCATGTACCTTGGTTGCAGGCACATCCCCAGTAGGGGGTGTGCAGGAGGCAGCTGATCGATGTTTCTCTCTCATCAATGTTTCTATCTTTCTATCCCTCTCCCTTCCTCTCTGTAAAAAATCAATTATATATATATATATATATATATATATATATATATATATTTAAAAAATATTCTTGTTTCAGATAATGTAGAACTGTCTTTCCCTATGGAATTGAAACAGCTGATTCATGTAATAAAGGCAGGGGAGAGGGGGTGGAAGAGGTCAACCAAAGAGCTTGTATGAATATATGCATAACCCATGGACAACAACAGTAGTGTGGTGAAGGCCTGGGGCAGGGGACAGGTGCTAGCTAGAATGTGTCAATGGGAGGAAAAGGAGGACATATATAATACTTTCAATAATAAAGATTAAAAAATAAAACAAAACTGACCTAACCTGATAAAAAAAAAAGAGAAAAAAGAGAAATTTATGAACGTGAAATCTTTTTTAAGAGCTATAGTAATCAGTCTAAGGGAATATGTGAAAGTCACAGTAAATTTGCTTGACCTGTGTTGTTAACTCTACTGGTTAGGGGTTATTGTTTAGCCTAACCTGTCACTGAAAATTAGAAATCCAAATAGCCTCCTGACTTATTTTTTCTTTTAAATTGGTGAAATGATTGGTTTGAAATGGAGAAATTGAGAATTTGGATTTAAAATATCTATGGTTAAATCTATGAATTGTCCTCATCAAACTCTAGCTCCAAATTCTACTATTATTTTAAATGGAAAATTAGAAGTGCATGTAGATTATCATTCCATTGATCATGAAGGAATATATCAGGTATTTTGTTATGTGCACATTAAACCAAACTTTTCAAATAGTGTCATTATGCAATTTAAGCTAATTTATGTAATTTTATGAATTTACAGTGCCATAAGTAGAGGCATCTATGTTAGAATTATTTTTGCATTATATACGAATTGAGTAACAAAATCCTAGACCTGAGAAATTAAAAAGAAAACATAAACGGACCGGCATATAATTTCACTCATCTGTGTGGTTTCAGTCTGGGATCCTAAACTCCACTTAATTACATTACTGCAAAAGTGAGGATGGTCTTGTCATAAAGGCTGTGTAGCAATAAATGGCTGTGTTAGCAAGCCTACCATCTGCTACTGAATCCCTCAGCTGACCCCATCAACAGGCAGGTGACAGTTGATTAATTCAAAACAAAGTTACTGGGAAACTAATTTCAATTCCAAGAATTTTGCTGCTTATATATACTGTAGACAGAAGAGAGCAGAGGTCATCTATCTTTTTTAATTTGCATGTCAAATAGTATCTATTTCTTGTTCTTATAAGGAATAGGTACTACTGGTTAGGTCCAAAAAAGCTCTGAGCTCCAAATGCCTATCACATCTAGCACTCGAATGCTATGTAGGGAAGTAAGATGCAGGTGGAGAGGCTAATGCTTTCTTAGATTTAAGGGCTTTCTGGAGTTCTTATTAAAATGTGAATTCTAGCCTATCTGGTGTGGCTCAGTGGTTGAGCATCAACCTATGAACCAGAAGGTCACAGTTTGATTCCTGGTCAGGGAACATGACTTGGTTGTGGGTTTGGTCCCCTGTAGGGGGCGAGCAGGAGGCAGCCAATCAATGATTCTCTCTTACCCATGTTTCTATCTCTCACTCTCCTTTCTGCTTTAAAATCAATAAAAATATATTTAAAATGTGATGTCTACCCTCAGTCATAATAATCTAGTACCTTAATTAGCAGCTAACTTACAAATTGTCTGCAATTTGGAGGAGAGGGGTGCTCAGTATAAAGTACATACCAGCCAAAAATACTTTGCTCTCCTTGTGCCTCAATCAAGATTAGGGGGACAAATATAGAATAGGTTCCTTTGATGTGAATACCACAGATGTCCACATCCTACCCCATACTGAGTTTTCAAGGAACCTTAAAGTTACATTTTAAAAAATCAGTTGTGAAAATCATCCTTTTCTCAGGGTAACTACCCTTCTTGTGACATTATAGCTCTTGGTATTTCATTCTCGTATTCATGGTGCTAATGTGTATGTAACTCTTATTATAAAAGGTTCTATCACTTTTTGGAAGAAATAATAACATTTTTACTAGACATGCATTTTTATCCACTTTCAGCCCTCTGTCAGCTATAAACTGGAACCTGTATAAGCTCAATAGATGTCTTTTCACTATTAGGAACCTAAAAGAATTGTTCTTTTGTATATCTATACCAGCACACAGTCTGTGAAGAATCGGTGACGGTGATGACTGAAGACATGCCTTTGGAAATTTCTTATGTGCCTTCTACTTATCTGACTGAGATCACTCATGTCTCACAAGCGCTATCAGAAGTGGAACAACTTCTTAATGCTCCTGACCTCTGTGCTAAAGATTTTGAAGATCTCTTTAAACAAGAGGAGTCTCTGAAGGTAAAAGCAAAGCACTTTCATTTAGATTTTACAAGATGATCACATTGATCATTGGCAGTACCAAAAATTATTGACTTACTAGTAAGTGTATAAAGTAACGGCACTTTGACTTACACATGGGATTCTTAAAATACTTTATAGAATGCTTAGCTTTAGAAATTTGGGGAGGAAAGTGAAACATAAATCCAAAGAGGTATTTTATAATATTTAATGTTGAGAGACCTCCTAAAACACAGGACTATAGAAAAATAATAGCTTAACACACATTTATTCAAGGCAGAAAGGACTCAACAATAAACAAACTTTACCCCCCCCCCCCCCAACAGCCCTGGCCGGTTTGGCTCAGTGGATAGAGCATCGTCCTGCGGACTGAAGGGTCCCAGGTTCAATTCTGGCCAAGGGCATGTACCTTGGTTGCGGGCACATCTCTAGTGGGAGGTGTGCAGGAGGCAGCTGATTGATGTTCCTCTCTCATCGATGTTTCTAACTATCCCTCTCCGTTCCTCTCTGTGAAAAATCAATAAAATATAAAAAACAAAAAACAGCCGAAACCAGTTTGGCTCAGTGGATAGAGTGTCGGCCTGCGGACTGAAAGGTCCCAGGTTTGATTCTGGTCAAGGGCATGTACCTGGGTTGCGGGCATATCCCCAGTAGGAGATGTGCAGGAGGCAGCTGATCGATGTTTCTCTCTCATCGATGTTTCTAACTCTCTATCTCTCTCCCTTCCTCTCTGTAAAAAATCAATAAAATATATTTTAAAAACAAACAAACAAAAAACAAAAAAAAAACCCACAAAAAAACAGCTTTGATAGAAGAACAGCTTATTCCTAACTGATACATTACTTTCCTGTCCTCTCTTACAAAAAAGAAAATAAGATGAGGTTTTAGATTACATCTACTGTAAGTTGTTTCAGTTTTATATTTTTCACTTAAATATACATATTCAATTTCAGATTAGTGTCAGTATCAATACTACACTATATGGCATCTAATTGAATTGAGACCAATAAAATATTTTCTTGAAAATTACCAGGCAAAGTCTACCAACCAAATCCTTTTTTTTTTTCAAACTACCAACTGCAAGTTCTGAATTCCAAACTAAGACAAAACATGATAGGCTTTGAGTTTTAGAGGGAAGTGTATGAAGATAAATGAATATAGCATCAAGGAAATGTCCACAATAATGTGTATTTCAAGATAATTTTTGTGATCATACATTTTACACTCAAAATGAAATATTATAGTATAGCCAGCGCTTGGTATTTTCCAGTGCAAATAGCATAAAATTATAAACAGAAGATAAGTTTGCTCTCAGCAGCACGTATTAGCCAAAGCATTTTATACTCTAAATGATATTTTGAAAGCTCATTCCATATCACACATTTATTTGCATAAGTATACAGATAGATAAAGCTATTTGTTTATTTTGGAAATCAGGGTTGCAATATCTTAAGTGACTTGAGTTTTATATCTTACATTACATCAACTAAGCTCTAAAATTACACACTAAAGTAAATAAGAGATGCATGGCTCTCTGGAACCATTCCATCCATTTCAGTATACTGCTATTTCTTATTCTCTTTGAAGTAAAAGTCAAATGACTGATGAGTACAGTGAGGAAAAGAAACCCGATCAATTGATAAAGGAGACATGCCAGGACTTCTTTATTATTCACAATAACTAATTTCTCATGACAGTGCAGTTTTTAAGTTCATCATTGTCATTCAACGTGTAAATCACTGCTAATGAGCTAATATTCATTCCTTTCCATGTTCATGGACATATGGGTCAGGAGAGCAGTGACCCCAAACTTATTAAGTTGCCAATTGAGTATCTTTGTTTTTGTACATCTTAACCCAGCACACTCAGAATGATGGGCTCCTGGCTATACTCATAGTTAATCATTTGTTCTTCCAGATATATTTAATAATATTGTGACTGACAATAATATATAAGGAAATATATATGTGATGGTATTGATTGCTGTGGTTTATAAAAAGGCATTGTGGGTTTAATTTAACTGGATTATTGAATCCTCATTAGATGTAGTTTGGGGCATAATTCCATCTCACTCCCAACAAATCTCCTACAGGAGACAAATGGGCTTCCTACCTTTATGGGCTTTTTGAAAGGGGATAGTTTTGATCTGTCTTTTCAATGAATATGCATTTCCTCTTAAAGGCATTCATCTTTGTCATTATCCAGTAGTAAAAATAGAAAAGGAATGAATAAATTGTACAGTTGCTGGTTGGGAAGGTTTGAAATTCAATTGTGATTGATTTTATTCCTGACAGATTTGCATGAATCAAATTATAGAACTGTAGTAGGTATTGCTGTGGTTTAACATACATATTTTTTGCAAGTGCAATGCAACACAAATGAGATGTGATAAGTTAAAATAATTACTTTCTGAACAAAATATAACTGACACAGCACATGTGATTTTCACAAATGTATTGAATTTGGAAGATACCTAATCATTTTGACAAGTACTAAGTAGATAAATACCTATTTACATATGGAAATCTGCATTTAATAGATAATACACTAAATAGCTAAGGCATAGCTAGCAATGAATGAGGAACATATACCTAAGTAATATTTCTTCTTATGTCAAAGTCAATATTAGTATTGTGAATCAATTCATTGTGACTGTAAAAAGTTCATAACATTCATTACATAAATGGTAGTACCATAATTTTGAAAGAATTAATTTTTTGAAAGTTTCAATCAATATTAGAAATAACTTGCACTTTATTTTTAAGAAAAAGTGGGTTGTCAATACAAGTTGACAAAATATAATTACTATGCTAAATAATCTAATCTTGTTTTAAAGTATTTAGTATGAAAGTATGAACATAATAAAAGAGAGTAGGATGGTGGTTTCCAAGGGGCTTGAGCAAGGAGTGAAATGGGAGTTGCTGTTCAATGGTATAAAGTTTTAGTTATGCAAGATGAATTAGTTCTAGAGAACTTCTTACAATATCGTGTCTGTAGTAACAGTAATGTATTGTACACTTAACATTTTTTTTTACGAAGGCAGATCTCATGTTGTGTTCTTATCCAAATAAAAAAATTAAAAATACAAATAATCCTATATAATAAAGAGGTAATATACAAATTGACCACCATACCCTCATGCAAGATGGCTGCCCCCATGTGGTCACAAGATGGCCACCACAAGATGGCCAGCAGGAGAAAGCAGTTGTGGGGTGACCAGGCCTGCAGGGGAGGGCAGTTAGGGGCAACCAGGCTGGCAAGATGGGTAGTTATAGGCAACCAGATTGGCAGGGGAGGGCAGTTAGGAGTGACCAGGCTGGCAGGGGAGGGAAGTTCGGGGGGGGTGACCAGGTCTGCAAGGGAGGGCAGTTAAGGGTGACCAGATTGGCAGGGAAGGACAGTTAGGGACGACCAGGCTGGCAGGGGAGGGCAGTTAGGGGAAACCAGGCCAGCAGAGGAAGGCAGTTGGAGGCAACCAGGCTGGCAGGGGAGGGCAGTTGGGGGCCATTGGGCCCTCAGGGGAGAGCAGTTGGGGGAGATCGGGCCAGCAGGGGAGGGCATTTGGTGGTGATTGGGCCTGCAGGGGAGCAGTTAGGCATCAATTAGGCTCGCAGGGAGTGGTTGGGGGTGATCAGGCTGGCAGGCAGAAGCAGTTCGGGCAATCAGGCAGGCAGGCAGGCGAGCAGTTGGGAGCCAGCAGTTCCAGATTGTGAGAGGGATGTCCGACTGTGGGATCGGGCCTAAACCAGCAGTCAGACATCCCCCGAGGGGTCCCAGATTGGAGAGGGTGCAGGATTGGCTGATGGACACCCTCCCTCTCCCCAGTGCACGAACTGGGCCTCTACTCTAGTAAAGCATAAACAGACATCTTTAGCATCATAATTTTCAAGTTTCCAAAAGTTGTTCCCCTCAGAGCTTTAAAAATTTAAACTCTTGCCCTAGCCAGCTTGGCTCTGTGGTTAGAGAATTGGCCTGTGGACTGAAGAGTCTGAGTTACATTCCAGCCTAAGGCACATACCTGGGTTGCAGACTCAATCCCTGGCCCCAGTGGGCATGTGTGCTGGAGGCAACCAGTCCATGTGTCTTTTTTACATTCATGTTTCTCTCTCTCTGTCTCTCCTTTTCCTTCCATTCTCTCTCTAAAAAACAAACAAAAAACAATAGAAAAAATATCTTTAAGTGAGGATTAACAAAACAAACAAACAAAAAAACTCTTGTCATGAAAGCAGAAATGAGTAATTAAGAGGCCCAATGGAGCCCTAACCAGTTTGGCTCAGTAGATAGAGTGTCGGCCTACGGACTGAAGGGTCCCAGGTTCGATTCTGGTCAAGGGCATGTACCTTGGTTGTGGGCACATCCCCAGTAGGGGGCGTGCAGGAGGCAGCTGATTGATGTTTCTATCTTTCTATCCCTCTCCCTTCCTCTCTGTAAAAAATCAATAACATATATTTTTTAAAAAAGAGGCCCAATGGAAAGGATTTATTATAATGCCTCTGTATACTGGAAGTTTCAGTTCCATCAGATTCTATTGGGGCTTCAACTAAACCCTCTCCTCACTGAGCATTCCCTGCATTTTGACTAGCAGCTGTCAACTGCAGGTTCCTGAGTCTCTTTGCCTTAGGGCTCTCTCTAGTTCCACAAACCCATAAATTTCAGAGGATTAAGGCTCTGCCTCCCCACATCTCACAACAATCGCCAAACAATGAAAAATGGCTTTCAGTAGATAAATAACTGCTCATTCACATCTCCAGTTGGGGTAAGTCTGAGGCATGTTGTACACTCTGACCTGAAGTTCCCCATTGAGAACTGCAGGTTCAGGATCGAGACCCCTTTGTACACAGTAGAAACCTACCTCATATTACACTTTTCTGAATTCTTCTCTTAACCCTTCCCACTCCCTTACCATTGCTTCCTAAGACCATTTCCAAGCAAATCACTTACATGCACATTCTATTCTTAGGATCTGTTTCTAGGGGAACCCAACCTAAGACAATTTTGAAAGAAATATTCAGCACTTGCCAACAAAAATTCTGTTGACATTGATAAAGGTAAATTTTAGGAAAAAAGTAAGAAAATCACTTCAAATAAGGATGGCAACTGGGTTTTACCAAAAAGTAAAGGGAATCAACTTATATACAGTACTTAGGCACTCTTAACAATATACTATATTGACTCATTTAATATTCCCCACAACTCTATGCAGTATCTGACAAAGTTGATACAACTAGTATTGGTGGAGCAAGGACTTGAACCCAAGCAAAGTAGCTCTTAATCCATGCTTGTTAACCAGTAAACTATACCACTTTCCATGAGGCTATTTCTTGGGTGCTATATTGAGAAGATCAGGAGTGAATTTTGGCAAAACATGGTAGAATACTGGGGTTTGTCATGCCCAGATCATAGGAAAATGCCCTGGATTCTAACTCCATCTTAAATCATGGCAACTTAAGAAGATTCCATAAAAGGAAGAGCCGGAAGGAGGGCAGTAAGGGAATAAAGAGAAAAGGAATGTGGAAGAAAAGAAAGTGTAGGAAAGAAAGAAATCATACATGCATCATTTTTGTTGTCTCATCTAAACTACTGATAATATAGCTGCTCTGGTTAAGGTGGATTTTTTTTTTTGTATCTAAGGCGGTAACAAGAAGTGTGAACATATGAAGAAAGCTCACATGTATTGATAGGACATTTGGGCCCAATGTATATATTAGATAGGCTCAAGAAGTAAAGGCAGCCTTTGTTCAACCTCAACAGCACTGGGGATAGCTTGTTGTGAGCTTAGAAAAAGACTGTAAAGCAAAATTGTTCAGTCTTCTTTGACGTGTTTAGTTGTTATGCATAACCCTTGAGACCTAAAAGCAATTGTTAGGATAAGCTGCTAAGCTAAGGAGTGGGGATTCATTTATTCAAAAATATTTATTAAGCTCTTGCTATACACCAGGCATTGCTGTAAATGCTTAAAAATTAATAAGCAAAAATGATGGACCCTTCCCTCGTACAGCTTTTATTATAGCAGTGGGAGAGAGAATATAAGCAAATAAATAAATATTGTATACTTAAAGATGAAACATGTTATGAAAAAAAGAATATGCAGAGTTGGGTAAGAAAGTCTAAGATTACTAAAGAGATAGGAGTACTTGGAATGGCAACAGTTGGGATTGTGATTCTACATAGAGTAGAAAGGACATTGGGGCAAAGTTTTGAAGAAGGTAAAAGAGTCAGCCATGCTGTCTGGGCATAGTAAATAATCAATGTGGAGGCCCACATGTTGGGAGTGGGCTTAACTTGATCAATGGGTAGCAAGAAATCCATTGTGGTTGGAACAGAATGAGTTGGTGAGGGTGGTAGGGCATGAGACTAAAGGGGCTGTAGGAGTTCAAGTTGTGGTGGGGCTGGTGGATCATTGAAAAGACTACCTTTCACTCTGAGTGACATAGAAGCTATTGCAGGTTATTTGAGGAGATGAGTTCCATGATCTAATTTATGGTTTTAAAAAATCACACTGGTCGAAAGTAGAATTATAGGGGATCAAGATTAAAAACAAGAACAATTGGAGGAGATATGTCAGTGGCTTGGACTAGGGTGTTAAGGAGAGATAGCTAATAGATAAATTTCTGCATTCAACAGAAATAAGCATGAGAGAGTACAGACCCATTCTCAGGAATTTGGGCTCAGGAATATTTTGGTGTACTATGAATTTGGCAGAGGGTCCCTTGAAGGATGTGAGATTTCTTCTCATTGATACTTTGTACCTTTCATATTCCAGTTTTGCCTTGAAGCAGGAGCAAAGTACTGGCAATGGAGATATTATCACCTGTGTCAAAATCTCTCTTCTTTGGAATCCATTTCATTGCATTTAAGCACACATTTAATAATGCCAATCACTTGAGTGAAGACAAGAATAATGCCATGTGCAAATTGATTGTTTTTCCATTTTGGTTTTAGGGGAATTACATAATGGAAGAAGGCATTATATGTACAAACATGAAGGAAAATTTAAAAAACAGCAACAACATTTTCTGGGTACATTGTAATACAGAGACATGCTATATAAAGGGTTAGATTTTTCACCAATTTAATAATATTCCTACACAAGGATATTGTAGTTATTCTAAATTAAATAATAATGGTTCACATAAAATGTCAAAGCAGAATTTGGTTACAAATGCTTTTTATATCTTTTATTTTATTGTTTAATAGGGAAGCAAGTGTTTTCTTTAAATTTTATTTTATTTTTTAAGCATAGAGTGTAATATGTTTTGGCACATACATAAGTCATGCAACTGCCCCGATGTTTGTAGGACTTTATTCCTCTTTTATTCCTGATATAGATGATTAATATTTTCTCATTTTTCTTTATGAGTCTTGCCAGGTGTTTCCCACTTTTATTTTTTTAATTTTATTGATTGATTGATTGATTGATTGATTTGAGAGAGAGAAAGGGAGGAAGGGAAGAAAGGAGAGAGAGAGAGAGAGAGAGAGAGAGAGAGAGAGAGAGAGAGATTTGTTGTTTCACTTATTTATGCACTCATTGGTTGATTTTTGTATGTGCCCTGAGCAGGGATTAAACCTACAACCTTGTCATTTCATAATGACACTCTAACAAACTGAGCTACCTGGCCAGGAATCATACATAAATTTTCTAATAGTTCAGTACATGGAAAAATAGGACTTTTATTAATGTACTAGAGGCCTGGTACATGAAATTCGTGCACAGGGGGTGTGTGTGTGTCCCTCAGCCTAGCCTGCACTCTCTCCAATCTGGGACCCCTCAGGGGATGTCTGACTGCTTGTGGGATCAGGCCTAAATTGGCAGTCGGACATCCCTCTCACAATCCAGAACTGCTGGCTCCCAACTGCTCGCCTGCCTGATTGCCCCTAACTGCTTCTGCCTGCCAGCCTGATCACCCCTAACCACTCCCCTGCCAGCATGATCGATGCCTAATTGCTCCCCTGCCGGCCTGATTTACCCCAATTGCCCTCCCCTGCCAGCCTGGTTGCCCTCCCCTACAGGCCAGGTCCTCCCAACTGCCTTCCCTCCCCTGCAGGCCTAGTCCCCCCCAGCTGCCCCCCTTCCCTGCTGGCCTGGTCACCTCTAACTGCCCACCCCTGCTGGCCTGATTACCCACAACTGCCCTCCCCTGCCAGCCATCTTGTGGTGGCCATCTTTTACCACATGGGGCGGCCATCTTGTGCAAGAGCATGATGGTCAATTTGCATATTAGGTTTTTATTATATAGGATTACCATATTATTAGAAGTGATCTTTTGGTCCATATATAACATTTTGAATTATGTGATCATTTAGTGGTTTCTTTAAGGAAAATATAGGTTTTTCAACTAACACATTTATTCAGTTATAAATATAATTCCTTTCTTCAACTGCTTTCATGATTTGGGATTTATTTGTTCAATTGGCTATTTATATTGGTGATTTACTTTACAGACATTAATCTATTCACTGTAATTTAAATCCTACTTAAATCATGTCTACAGTACTTCATTTTCATGTGTTTTATAGTGAAGAGATTATAGATATTTACTACATTATAGTTGTGCCCAGCTCATATTTATATGTGTTTTGGTACAATTTTCCTTTATCTTTTATACATGTATCTATTTTATAGTAAATTATTCATTCTTTTCTCTCTGCCATTATTTTATCAGGCCCAGCAGTTGTCCTGCTGCATTTTATTCCCATCTCTGCTAAAATGTCCTTTAAAAAGCTTATTCCTACTCCGGCCATTCTCCTAGCAAGACTATTTTGGTAATCCCCATTCTTTAAATTCTGGAAATTAGAAACTTACACATTAAAACTTATAATTCATGAGACTGGTAGAAATAAGGAGTATTTTCCTCTCTTCATGAACAATTCAATTATGATGTAGATTTTTGAGCTGTGATATATAATTACTGATTTGTTATTCAAAGATGATGCATAATCCCATGGAGAATATTTTGGCCAAAATAAATAGTTTTGTTTTGGAAGTGTTTTTCACCTGTGGGCCACAAACAGCGAAGAAAAATAATATAAAGGTCAACTTACCATAGAGCCACTAAATCTAACTTTAAAAATTTCTTTAGAAGCTCAGAAAAACCTAATTAATAAGTGCTTTAATGCCTTTTGATTGAACACTCTTCCCAATTCAATCTGTCATTAATGTACTGCCTGGTAGCTGGATGAGACATAAAGAGGATAAGAATTAGATTTATATAGGGTGCTGCCTCCATCTGTCAGATAAAGACAAATTCCAGAGGGTGAAAATGACCCAGAGTTTGAGTCTTTGGTACTCCAATTTCTCTTTTTCAATTTTAAGATAGATATACTCCCCAATGGCTGCTGTCACAACAGCTGCTAATGGGTTTCTATAATTCTTTTTTCTTAGAAATGGAAGTTGTGGGCTTCTCGGTTAACCAAGTTACTACAGGTCTCAAGGCATTTTTGTTAGCTAAAACTCCTTAAAGCCCAAAATGTAAAAACAATAGTGCAGGGTTGTCTAAAGTACATACACATGCATTTAAGTGTATACATATCCATATAACTGTAGTGTTGTTTTTATTAAAATGGTGATACTCAGTCAGCAACAGCAAAAGATACAATTTCACCATTGGCAATAGTTTGTAAATGAGTCGCCTAAGCCTTCTGACCTGTCCCCTATGGTGACCAACCTCCATCATACATAGGACTGGTAGGAAGAAAAAAAAAATCTTGTTTTTCCTGTTCACTACTGTATCTCCAACTCCTAGAAAAGTACCTAGCACTTATTAAGCACTCACTGTACATCAGTTGAATGACTGAATGATAGTCTGGTAAGTCTAGATATGGACTCTGTGATCAAAGAGATCAGAGCAATGTTAATCTGCTGTCAGTGCCAAGCTGAAAAAAGAAACAAAATTAGCCTCTTCTACATTATATTGAGTTAAATCACTCAGATGTGTGAATTCTAATAATCTACACATAGATTCCAGCATGTAGACATGTGCTGTAGATTTGTGTATACTGATTTTTAAACCAGCCACTTATAAAAGTTTGTGGCAGGAAATCCACATGTAATAAAAATGTTGGTAATATTTTTCCCAGTCATTGAGCTTTCAGTGTACAGTTTGACAAGAAGTAGGCTAGAGAGGTTGGCAAAGCACTGGATTTCAACCTAAAAGACTTTAATTTAGACATTGAATATCGTAATAGTTGTGTCCTTGGACAAGTCACATAAAACTTCTAAGTCTCAGTTTTTATAACTTTGAAATAATATCAATGATGATACCTGTTCCAGTCTACTTATGTAGGATTATATAAATTTGAAAATTTGTAAAACTCATATTACCTCATCAAATTTTCAAAATCTTAAAAAAATATGGTAAATTAAATGCTTATGCAAATAATCCTAAAAACAAATTGCCTTAAAGGATGTGGTAAACCTCAATTACTTATTCTTTTAAAAAATATATTTTTATTGATTTCAGAGAGGAAGGGAGTGGGAGAGAGAGATACAAACATCAAGAATGAGATAATCATTGATTGACTGCCTCCTGCTTGCCCCTTACTAGGGGTCCAGCCCGCACCTGGGCATGTGCCCCGACTGGGAATCGAACCATGAACTCCTGGTTCACAGGTCAAGGCTCAACCACCTAGACATGCCAGCTGGACAATTACATATTCTTATTTTCATCTCTCTAGTATTTGCTATAGGAGCTCCTTTTATTCTTTGATTTGACATTCAGTAATTTTTCTGCATTAATGGATTTCCTTTCCCCACAAAACTGTTCTTTCCCACCCCTTTCCATATCTAATTCTTATAATTCTTATTGTTATTTTTAAGTCATCAATGTGTACAGTCCCAAATATATATGTAATCTCCTATAATAAAGAGGTAATATGCAAATTGCTCTTAAGCTGTAGCTCCACAAGATGGCTGCCCTTCCCATCCTCTCCCCAGGCCCCACCCCTGATCAGCCTCTCCCACCCCAATTGAGGGTGGGGCAGCTAGCCAATCCCCCACAGCCCCTCACCCAGGCCGGCCATGCCCTCACACTTTCCCCAGGGCTGGGGGTACCCCAAGCAGGCTACAGGCACAGCGTTGGTCAGAGGCAAAGGTCCTGGCTGTCCCTGGCCTAAAGAGTCCAGCAAACCTCAGCAGTGACCAAAGATTAAGACCTAGTGGAAAGGTCCCTGCTGGCACTTATGGCTCAAAGTGCCAGGAGGAGGCCGATCGTCTTGAACCTGCAACCCTGGCTTCTGCACACCAAGCCTTGAGGCACACCACACAGGTAGTGCCTGTGGGTGAAAGGGTGAGGGCAGCGAGCTGGGGTGTGGAGCTGGGAGGGGCCTAGAGTCTTCGGGAGCAGCCTGCCTGCCGAGGTTGCTGTGACCCACATGCTCGGGCTTGGTCAAAGCCCCTGGTCAGCTCTGCCGCTTGCCTTCCAGGTGCAGCTAAGCCCTGAGCTGGCTGGCCTTGCGCTCAGAGAATCAGCTGTCACTGGGCTCAGTTAAATAAGAGAAATCAAAGAGCCACGAGTAAATATCCTCCCAGCCCCTTCCTACACCCCAGGCGAGGAGGGCTGGGGATGGGGGCAATGGAAAACGGCTCCGGCTTTGCATTTTATAATGAAAAGACTCCTGCTATGTAGAGAGGAGAGTTGATTAGTTTCCAGCAACACCTGACGTGTTCCCTGCCCCAGCCCTGAAGCCTGGCAGCACCTAGCAAAGGTGTGTCCCCACAGCCATGTTGGCCTGGCTCCTGGAACACTGGGAGCAAGTTTGAGCTGCATAGATTAAAAAAAAAAAAAAGTAAATATTGAAAAACACCTCTTTGTACTCAAATGGCACTATAAAATGCAGATTACAGCATCTGATTTTGTCTTCTGGGTTGATTTTGAGGCAGAGTACAAATAGGTTCATGAGAAAAGCAGAAAAAAACAAACAAAAGGAAAGGGAGAGGATTCTGCTGTCCACAGCACTGAATGTTGTTTCTTGTTTTTGTTTTTGTTTTTTTTGTTATTTTTCCTTCTGTTCTTCAAGTCAGTATATGCCATTTAAACAGCTTTATGGCGTTAGGTAATAAGCTAATGATTCCTCTATTAAGAGCAAGCAGCAGTGCCTTTCATATGAGTCACATACATTTAATCCATTCAAATGGAGCATACTGAGTGGAGATAATGGTATGTGTCATTATATAAAGAACTTGGCATTATGATGCTATCTGGCTAAAGATCTTATTTATTTTGCAATTTAGAGAACGTAGACAAATCAGGCATTGAAAATGAATGTGCTTGTTTAAATGCATGGCTTCATTTTCATCCATAATGACCAAATGACCAGTCACCAGGAGGTGCATTGATGGGTCCCATGGTGCAGCGGGTCTGGGGTCTCCAGAGGTGGGTCTGGGTGAGGCTGCATGGTGCAGGCCAGGGCCAGGGGACCTGAGGCTGCGCCCCCCACCCTGGTGCTGGGGCTGGAAGGCTTGAGGCTGCGTCCCCTGCCCGGCGGGCTTGATGGGAGTGGGGCCAGCCGGACACTTCTATTATAAAGGGCAAATAGCAGTATTAAAATATTTCCTCTAATTCCCTTTTAATGTGCACAAATTTCATGTACTGGCCCACTCTTAATCTCATAATTTTTGGACTTTCTTCAGAATGTGATATATTTTATTGTGCTCCTATGTAAGATGAAGAGTTATCTATTAAAATTACATTTTCAAAATAAAAAGAATGTAGTAAACCTTATAAAATTGCATATGGATATGTAAAAAACTTAAATAAAATGTTAATGACAGCATATATATACATAAAGTTATTTCTAGATTTAGCAAAGAGCTTGAAGGTAAAAAGAAAACTTTAAAGTAAAATAATAATAATAATAAAATGTACATAGGCTAAAATAACATTTGCTTTCCACATAAACATCTGTTAGAGAATCTTCTATACTTTCAACCATAATTCTTTACTATATTTCCAAAGTTACATATTACTTAAGCATAAAGTTTTCCATTCTTCTATTGATTTTAGGTGCAAAATAAATAACTCACTTTTAATGTATTTTTGAGGTAAAGAAATACAAACTCTAAATTGTTTCAAGTTTCGATGGCTTTTACCAAGAATAGGATGCTGTTTTCTAGTTTATGTGTTTGTTATTTTTGTTTGGATTTTGTTTTTTAATGAGATATGTTGAATTACTCTTTCTTTCAATTCTATTTCAATACAGTGGGGCCTTGATTTACGAGTGTCCCGACTAATGAGTTTTTTGAGATACCAGCTGTCTCTTGGCCGATTTTTTGCATTGAGTTGACAGAGAAATTTGAGTTAATGAGCTCCTTAATGAGCTCCTTAATGAGCTCGGTCTCAGAACGAATTAAACTCGTAAGTCAAGGCCCCACAGTATTTAAAATTCTGTGCTCTGAGTTCAGAACTGTGTCTTAAAACACTTAAAAGCAGTGGTTCTCAACCTTGGCTGCACATTAGAATCACCTGGGCATCTTTTTAAAATCCTGATTTCTGGGTCTCATCCTCCGGGCCACAACATTAGTAACAAAGAAACCGAATTTCTGGAGGATGGGGCCCCGAAATCAGGATTTTAAAAAGATGCCAAGGTGATTCTAATGTGCAGCCAAGGTTGAGAACCACTGCTCTATGTGAATAATGGTTTAATCAGTAGTGGGGTTTTTTTCTTTTTTCCTTCTAGTTTAATTTTTTTTTGTTGTTATTTATTTTTTGTGTATATTTCTTTTGATGTTTAGAAAGGCCAGTCTGTATTCATTTTCTTGCCTAAATTGGCAATCAGGAACATGTTAATACTATAATATTCAGTTGAATCTAATGAATTAACATTATGTAGGTCAAAATGTTCAAATCGTGATAATTACATATAGTTCTATCTAATATAATGCTTTTTACCCATCCGCTTATTTCTGAATCCTAATGCATATCATTAAACATTCAAGGAAAAAATCAAGAATTTTATATATTAAATCACATATAATTAATGGACCCCAGCTACTACCATTTCCCAAAATTAATTCACCAAACCTTAGGGAAAAGCTTAAAGGATTTTCTCATCATTAAGGAAATCCATGGGACTTCCAAAAAGGTAAGGAAATGAAATAGAGTGTTAGGGTCCTACTTCTATATAATAGTTTTTGTTTTGTTTTTCTTAAATGTATGCACTTAGGTTCAGAACAATTGTATGAAGCAATTGTTTTGCTTTTTTATCTCTCATATAAAACACAATGACAGAAAGCATGATCTCCCAACATCAACTGTATTATTCATTTATAAAATGAGCAAAATATTCCCAGATATGTCTTATTTTTCCAAAATAGTGCGTTGTCATTTGTATTAATTTCTACAGATTAAATTGCATCCTATCTTGTATAGTAGTTATTTATGAACTTGTTTGATCACTCATACTGGATTGTCAGTCTTTATAAATATAATACAGGGCTCATGATTCCACATTTAAACAGGAAAATCCTATCTAATAAAGAGGGAATATGCCAATTGACACTCACACCATCGCAAAGATGGAGGTGTCCACAGTCAATAAGGAGAGAATATGAGAATTGACTGCCTCGCCCACAAAGATGGTGCCCATGGCCACAAGATGGTGGCACCCAGTCCCCTCAGCCCCACCAGGGCGGCAGGTACGCAGCAAGGCTGGGCCCACCCCCAGGCGGGCCCAGCTACTCTGGGCACCTACCTCCAGAGTTCCCAAGTCCCGTTAGCCCCCCAGCTGCCCAGGGCCGGCCCAAGGCACAGGTAAGCCTTGGATGGCGGCTGCCTAGCTACCCAGGGCCACCTGAGGCTCAGGTAACCAGGGCTGGCTGAGACTTGCACTGCCGGCAGTGGCAGCAGCAGAGGTGTGATGGGAGTGTCTCCTTCCCCTGATTGCCAGGTCACCTCCTGCCCCTAAGGGCTCCCAGACTGTGAGAAGGGGCAGGCCAGGCTGAGGGACCCCCCTCCAGTGCATGAAATTTTATGCACCGGGCCTCTAGTGAAGTATAAAATGAAAAGAAGAAAGAAAATCATCTTGTTTACATTTGTTAATTCCATTCCTTAGTGGTAATCAGCATCTTACTTTTCCCTGTATTTTCCCCATAAAACCTGCCTGTGGCTCTTCTGTGTAGTTGCACAAGACTTAAAAATATGTTCTGGTTCTAAAAACATAGAATGTCACATGTCTAATTTTTAATGAAGAGAAAAGCATTTGCTTTGACACAATTTCCTCTTACTATGTGCAAGAGCCAGTTTTTCTATCAAGATTTCCTATAAAACGATTTAGGCAGTGTGCACAAGTGAACACAAAACTTAGCTATCACAAAATGACTTGTGAAACATTTTTCAGTTTAGTTGGTGCTGATGGGCCAGAATTGTTTTTGAGGAACACTTGGAGCAGTGAAGTGCAAGTTTGCATTGCCATCTTTGTTCTTGTTGTTCTGTGGCATTTGGGAAACTTGGACAGACATAACTCTGAATGAAGGACTCTGTCTGTTGTTAGGTATCTGAGGTACTGAGAGGAAATCACGGAGAAACTTAGCATGGGAATGTAGATGGACTATTATTCCACTCTTTACTAACAGCTAAATGGCCATTAAAATAAAATAAACAAGGGGTAATCTGAACAGCTCATAACATCTGTGGGGACCCGAATGGAGATCTCAATGAATCAAGAACAGTGTACCAATAAGGTTCAGTGATTCAATTCACATTGAATTTTCATAAGCAAGTTAAGATTCAGAGCTTCAACTCCATTTTTTACTTCAGATCAACAAATATTTATTAAGGCCTGAATGCTGTGCTTAACAAGTGAAAATAAATGTAAGACGTGATTCCTGAACTCTCTGGTAATTTGTAATATTAATTGAAAACATATTTCATAGTTATACAAACAATTTAGAAAGTAATAAAGTTAGAAAAGGCATAATATAGCTGAAATATATTGCATAAGGCATGAGTGTAACTGAATTCATGAAGAGGAAGAAGCAATGTAGAAAGCAGAAACAGAATAATTTTATAGAGGAGAAAATCCTTGAATATTTGTGTTTTGAATATAATTGGAATTTGGACACTACTAATAGCCACCACTTATTTATCATTTGCCAGGACATGTTCTAAATTTGTTACTTTTGGTAACTCATATGGTAAGCACAGCTACCCTATGAAGAAACCATTATTATTAAACTCATATTCTGAATTATGCAAGCTAAAGACAGTAGTTTGGATCAAAGTAGTGGTGTGGTCAAATTTTGGGATATATTTTAAAGGTAGAGCCCAAAGGATTTTGTGGCCAATTTCATGTGGGTTGCTAGAAAGAGGATTCAAGGATAACACCAAGAATTTTAACTTGAACAACTGGAAGAATGGGGCTGCCATTAACTATAGAATGTGGAAAATTACAGGGGGATCAGGTTAGGGTACAACATTTGTGAGTTTAGTTTTGACATAAGTTTAAGGTGTTTATTAAACATTCAAGTAGACATAAAAAAAAGTGGGAGATATATATATATATATATATATATATATATATATATATATATATATATGTCAGAGTTCAGGATAGAATCTTGATAGAGATATAAATTTGGGAATCATTTGGGATAATTTGTTGGCTCCTCTTATGAATACTAATGACTTGGCTTAAGGCTACATAAAGTCTTAGTGGGCTAACAGAAATAGTAGGACTTTCTGGATCACTTTTATATCCCTAGTACATAGGAGGTGCCTGACACAGGGTAGGTTTCAACAGATACGTGTTGAGTTCATGAAACAGAGTAGAGAAAAACCCATGTCATAGCAGAACTAGGTATGATTAGGGAAGCACAGCTGTGTGATGATGGCCAGCTAAACAATACTGAATGCTGCAGAGGAGGGAGAAGATGCAGTGAAGCAATAAATAGAAATTTCCTTCAGGAAGTAACTATGGTAAAAAAAAAAAAGTGATTTACAGGTGTTTCTAGCCATCTGTTCACATGAGTCATTTTGAGAAATGAAACCTGAGAATTCTCTAGAAAGCAATTTTATAGTTGTTTTTTTTTTTTTTTTTAAATGAAGTTCAATCTACTTCAAACCCGAGCATCATTGAGATATGGAAGTCACTTTTAGGGGACAATATACTAAGCAATCAATTTCGCATTATCTTACATTTTAGCTTATTTTTTTAATTTCTCTGAAACTATATTGTTTCAATTTTAAGATAGCTTTTTCCTTATGGAAACGTTTTTACTAAGGGGACATTGGAAAAATTTGATATCAATCTTTTGTAAATAATTTTTAAAATAGAAGACAAAATTTCAGATTAATGTTTGCATACACATCCTACAATAAACATTATTTAAAATACTACCTTGGTAAAAGTTTTAAACTCATGAAGGTGTGTTTGAGCTCACTTCTTTGGTATAAAACAGACTAAAGACACCTGTAAATTATAGACGTACTTATTTATTAAATTGTGTGCTGAATTATAAAAAACTGTTTAATTGAATTTTATGTTTTGTGAGATGTCCACTTATTTAAATGACTACAGGGAAGGTAGAGCAGAAATAATGCTACCACTTTTAATAGTATTTTTGAAACAAAGCATTTGGCTGAAGGTAAGAAATGACATTAAGAATTCAACACATTCTCTTTTAAGTTTATTTTTATCAGAAGTGATTAAAAATAAGTTTATCTCAGATATCACTATCCTTGTTCAATATACCCCAAGGCTATTCAATTTCTACTGTATCTACTTTAACATTCATACAAACAGATTTAGCACTTAAGTGGAAAAGAAAGGCATACTCTATAATGAAACATTCTAACATCAAGGGAGTAGTTGTCCCTTTACATTAACATCAGAAATCTGCCTGTTATTATAGAAAACAGCATAGTTAAATTAAGAGTTACTTGAGACCTTTATCTCAACATGATTAGCTGGCAAATAGGTCTCTTGTTTGGATTCCTAGATAAATCTTCTGTAGTCTCTAGTTTCTCTTTTTAGCTCATTGAAGGCACTTATTACACAATACTTGAATAAACAAACTACTTTTAGGGTTCAAATTGTTTGTGTTTTGAATCTCATTTAAAATCTGATTCTCTTTTGACAGGGAGACCCATGTTTTCAAATAGTATTTGTCTTGATGGATAGTTAGGCCTACATTATTGTCTGTGTTATCAATGAGTTCTTATTTCTTTGTTGTTATTGTTACAATGATTGTGTCTTTATTTTTAAATTTATCTTTATTGTTGAAACTATTACAAATGTTCTCCTTTTCCCCCATTGACCTCTTCTAGCTCACCCCTCCCCCCCACCCTAAGCCTTCACTACACTATTGTCTGTCTCCATGGGTTATGCATATATGCATACTTATTTAAACAACAAGCTTTTCAACTAGAAATGTGAATTAAAGTAGCATAGTTCATAGTCTTCTCTTTTCCTTTATTTTGCATATCCAGTCTTCATTTAAACAGTTGCAAAAGTTATGTCACTATCTAATTTTTCTCTGTTAACAGTGTATAAATAAGGATCTTATTGAATTCATTTGATTTTGTGAATCAGAGTTGCAAAGATGCTATTTTTAAATATTAAGGAATTAAATTTTATAAACCCATGTTCAAATGAATTTCATAAATTAAAATTTTCTGTTTCAGGAAGAGTGCTTAACAAATAGAACATCTTACAGAATTGGAGTGGGGGTTAGGGAGGTAAATTCATGGGGCATGTCAAAATCAAGAAAGAAGTTGAGTAAAATGTGGGTACTTCATTATTTTTTCCATCATATTTTCAGGTGAGATAAGGAACTATTCAGGGGTAGAAATGGGAATAATATATTATATAGTGATCCTAGGGATTTTTTTTATCACCATAGCAACTACAGGGACTATGGTTTCATTTTTAGAGGGTCAGAAACTGTAAAGATCACTTATTTCTAGACAAACTGAAATAGTAAAAAACTATAAAAGACCTCATCTATGACTTTAAACTATGGAAACTGCTACAGAATTTTCTTTGGTGCATATACCATATTTCTGTGTACAATGCCTCAGGGAGAAGAGTATGTGTAGGCACTTTAAAAATGACTTTCTGGACTCCAGCCAATTTTGACAGCATTCTCTGAGAATGCACCAAGGAGCTATTATCTAGATATCCAGGGAGTATGACATCCCTGACCCAGTTTTTGTTTTTTGCTTATCTCATTTAAGAAAGTTTTCTTGCCTTTGCAACACACTGCCCAGCATTACTAAAACAGTTCATAACTCGATTCTGAGCAATTCTACCAGTTTCCAGAGAATTGGGAGCTCTGCAGAGATTCAAGTTAAAATCAGGAAGCTTTGCAAGCTCACATCATCAGAGAGAGAATATGTATTTGTGTATGTGTGTATACACACACCACCAAAGCCATAAATGGATTACTTTTATTCTGGTGGGGAAGAGACTCCTTTCTGTCTTTTGAATTTTACCCCCATATGAAATGACAGCCATTCATTTTTAGTGTTTGGACACTCAAAATACAAATGTGGCTGGTTGCCCCAGTGTGATTGTAAATAATGAGCCTGTCAGTAAGCAGGCTGCTAGGTATCAAGTGGAAAACTTGTCTGAATTCTGCATCTCTGCCCTTGGGCTGGCAGTCACACCATGATAGAGTCCACATCTTACATCATCAGGAGTTGGGCCAGTTCAAGTAGTGGTGAAATTATGCTGCCCAGGTGAGTGTAGATAATAGAAGCATTGAGAAGAAGTCATGTTGGCACATGCTCCTAGCACCTGAACTAATCAAACTAGTGGAATAGCCCTAAATATTTCACCCAAGCCTCCATGCTCAGAGCCATCAGAAGATGGTCATGAAATTTTGCCAGGTGAATAAAAAAAGAAAGGAAATATAAGAGGTGTGCTTGACTGCAATGACTTTTATTTATTTATTTTTATTATTTTTTTAAATATATTTTATTGATGTTTTACAGAGAGGAAGGGAGAGAGATAGTCAGAAACATCGATGAGAGAGAAACATCGATCAGCCGCCTCCTGCACATCTCCTACTGGGGATGTGCCTGAAACCCAGGTACATGCCCTTGACCGGAATCGAACCCAGGACCCTTCAGTCCACAGGCCGACGCTCTATCCACTGAGCCAAACTGGTTTCGGCATGCAATGACTTTTAGAACATTGCTAATACATACCAGATACATTCTATTTTTAATTTTGTTTTAGTTTTTTTTAAGTTAAAGTTTACATTCCATATTATTTTGTATTAGTTTCAGGTGTACAGCATAGTGGTCAGACAATCATGCACTTTACAAAGTATTCTCCCAATATTTCCAGGGAGAAATGGTATCCACCTGTCACCATACATAATTATAGCAATACTAGAGGTCTGATGCATGACATTTTTGCATGGTGGGAGGGGGATCCCTCAGCCCGGCCTGCAGCCTTTCACAATCTGGGACCCCTCGTTCCTAACCTCTGGCCTGCTCACTCCTAACCACACACCTGCTTGGTCCTTACCACACGCCTGCTCACTCCTTACCACTTGGCTCGCTGCTCCTTAGCACTGTCATGGAGGCGGGAGAGGCTCCCACCACCACCGCTGCACTTGCCAGCCATGGGCCCAGCTTCTGGCTGAGCACTGCTCTCACTGTGGGAACACACTGATCACCAGGGGGCAGCTCCTGCATTGAGTGTCTGCCCCTTGGTGGTCAGTACGTATCATAGTGACAAGTCGTTCTGGTTGTTTCGGTCATTCTTCCATAATGGTCACTGGGATTTCATATATATACTAGGGGCCCGGTGCACGAAATTCGTGCACTGGGTGGGAGGGGGAGTGTCCCTCAGCCCAGCCTGCCCCCTCTCACATACTGGGAGCCCTCAGGCGTTGACCCCCATCACCCTCCAATCGCAGGATCGGCCCCTTGCCCAGGCCTGACGTCTCTGACAGAGGTGTCAGGCCTGGGCAGGGGACCCTCATTTCCCCCCATCACTGGTTCTGCCCCCAGCCCAGGCCTGATGCCTCTGGCCCAGGCATTAGGCCTGGGCAGGGGACCCCCAGACCCCTCCAATTGCTGGCTCTGCCCCTTGCCCAGGCCTGATGCCTCAGCCAGAGGCGTAGACCACCATCACCCTCTGATCACCTGATCGGCCCCTTGCCCAGGCCTGACGCCTCCGCCAGAGGTGTCAGGCTTGGACAGGGGACCCCCATCTCCCCCTGATCACTGGCTCTGGCCCCCACCCAGGCCTGAGGCCTCTGGCCCAGGAATCATGCCTGGGCAGGGGACCCCCATCTCCCTCTGATCGTTTGCTCCACCCCCCGCCCAAGCCTGATGCCTCTGACCCAGGCTTCAGGCCTGGGCAAGGGGACCATCATATCCCCCAAATCCCCGGCTCAGCCCCCCGCCCAGGCCTGATGCCTCGGCCAGAGGAGTTGACCCTCATCACCCTCCGATCACCAATCACCGGATTGGCCCCTTGACCAGGCCTGAGGCCTCAGGCAGAGGTGTCAGGCCTCGGCAGGGGACCCCCAGCTCCCTGTGATTGCAGGCTCCACCCCTGCCCAGGCCTAACGCCTCTGGCTGAGGTGTCCGGCTCGGGCAGCGGGGACCCGCAGCTGCAGTGGCCCTGCGATAGTGGGCTCCGCTTTAGGCCCAGGCAAGGGACCCCTAGCTCCCGGGACTGCCAGCTTCAACCGTGCCCAGCTCCCATTGCTGGCTCCACCCCTACTTCCTGCTATCACTGGCCAGGGCGGCAAAGGCGCCTGATTCTCTGATCATGGCTGGGGGGCAGGGCAAAGGCGGCCCCAGGGGCCGCCTTTGCCCTGCCCCCCAGCTCTTAGCTCCCCCCGGGTTTCTGATCACTGTCAGTGGCAGGGGGCTTCTTCCTGCTTTCCCTTTCGCCTCCCTGCATTGTGCCTACATATGCAAATTAACCGCCATCTTGTTGGCAGTTAACTGCCAATCTTAGTTGGCAGTTAACTGCCAATCTTAGTTGGTAGTTAACTGCCAATCATAGTTGGCAATTAATTTGCATATAGCCCTGATTAGCCAATGAAAAGGGTATCGTCGTACGCCAATTACCATTTTTCTCTTTTATTAGTGTAGATAGATGACATACTAGTGTCCTGATGCACGGATTCATGCACATTGAAGGGAAATTTATTAGAAGAAATATTTTAATATCACTATTTGCTCTTTATCTATAATAGAAATGTCAATCAAATTCACGGTAGACAATATGGATAGAAACACACACGTGTGATTGGTGCCAGTGAGAGCTTTATATGTATCACACATGTGCAAGTCAACTTAGCCAGCTATATATATATATATATATATATATATATATATATATATATATGCTTAATTAGACCTGCTTTCTGATTTAACTAAACTTTTTCCAGCCCAGTGAAGCACCCCAACTTCTCTCTTCTCTTTCAGGTAATTGTCAGCAACATAGCAGTAAATATCAGCACAAAGCAAATTATTATTGTAGACCATGCAGGGAGAACAAAGGGTAAAATATTTAACTGTAGCAGTATTTGACTATATTCTGTGCAGTAAGAAAACATGAAGTCATTTTCAAGTTCCACCATGTCTTACTTCTTTTCAGTTAGGTCAAGTTTCTAAAATTTCTAAATCTCCGTTGTCTTGCTAATGAAAAGAAAATAGGATTCTACCAAGTCTCCTATCTACCTACTCCAGGACTTCTGTGAGGATCAAATGAGATAAGGCACGGGAAATGATTTGAACATTTTGTTGAACTGTAAAATGTTTGCACCTGGTTATAAAGCAAGTCATGTTCCTGGGCTGAAGAAACTCCAAGGAGGCAAATCACTAGGAGAGGAAGCTGGGTGTTGCTATGTGACATCATTACCCAGTGGCCACAGCAACCATTTTCGTTTTGGGCTGGGCTGTGGGCCACATTTTGCACCACGTGTTCTTGGCAGCGTTGTCTGCGATTTGGTGGGGTGTTGTTCCAGGGTGGTGGTGGAGCCTGTGTCCCACTTGGGGGAAGCCGAGTGTCAGTTTCTTGGATCCAGGTCTGTGGTGCCGTTTATTTTTAAATGGCCAGTGCATGTCATGGCAGCTCTTGTGTTGAGCGTCTGGCCCTGGTGGTCAGTGCATGTCATAGCTACTGGTTTGACAGACACTTAGCCTTTTATATATATAGATATTCCCTATGCTGTACTTTACATCCCATGACTATTCTGTAACTACCAATCTGTACTTCCCAATCCCTTCACTTTTTTCACCCAGTCCCCAAACCCCACTCTCCTCTGCAAGCCATCAACTATTCTCTGTATCTATGCATCAGTTTATGTTTTGTTTGTTCCTTTATATTTTTTTTACATTCCACAATTTATCTTTTAAAAAAGTTTCTGTTATAGTATCATTTTTGTTTTTATTATTAAGCCTTCCTTCAATAAAGAAGTGTCTTATGTCAAATAAAGCACACCACAAGGTAGTACTACGCTATTTACAGTTTTGTAGTGAAATAAAGTGACAGTGGAAGACAGTCTGCTCTCACCAGATTTATATTTTCACACTTTCAAAATGTTGAAATTGCTCTTAATAAGATCACCAAAGACCTCCAAAATGCCAAAGTTGACTTTTCCCTCCTGTTTCAGCTATTTTTGACTTGTTGACAACTCCCTCCTTACTGCCTGTTCTTTCTTCCCTTGGTTTTGAATTACTTTACTCTTCTGGTTCTCTTTCTTCATCTGATGAGAATTACTCCTTGGGCATATTTATTGATTTCCACTGCCTTTGCTTTTCACAGAGGTTCATCCTTAGGCAACTTTTTTTCTCACTCTAAAAACCTTTTTTGAGCAATTTGACCAACTCTTGTGCAATTAAACAACATCTATATTACAATGACTCACAATTCTGTATGTAACACTGATAGAAGACAGTTTTAACCTCCATTCCTCCAGGTTAGTACTCTCACAGGATATTTCTGTGTTGGCATGTCCTCTGTTCTCTCCTATGATAATATTGACCTGTCAGATAAGTCCTCCTACTCCAGAGTTAAACTGTGTTGCTTAACATAAAATAATGAAGTCTTCCAATTACAAGATGTACATGGACTTGAAGAGAACACCATAGAATTTTATAAACAGCACCTCTCTGCCTGAAATTAACTCATATAACCCATAACCATTACATCTTACTCTTTTTCTAGTTAATTTGCAAGACTTAGAAAACCAGGTACTTTTTTTTTTTAACTTCCTACTGTAAGCATTGACTTTTATTCCTTACAACCTACATCATCTATATTCTCCACTGTTTCTACAGCTTAGTTATTCCTCAAGACATGTCTTCATGCATCACAGTCAGCAGTCTTAGAACGAGGCAGGAAAACTCCCAAGATCTACCCATAACCTTTCTACTGTTGCCCAATCTGACTTATGGGGTTTGCTTCAGAGCCTTCTTTCTGGAAAATTGCAGGCTCCTATTTAGCTTTGACTCCATCTCATACATGGAGACAATTTTGTCTGAACGTAGGCAAAAATACTTCTTTTATTGACATTTGTTAAGTTTTTATATCTATATTTATTTATCCTGGAAGGAAACAGGAGATCACCGGTTTAGAGAACATATCATTAATTATTTAGGAGTGTATTTGTGCCAGTTCCCATGCCCAAAATCCCCATAAGAAAATGCAGTGAGAGCTAGAGTTTTATCATGCATGGGTCATAATACAGAAGAGAAACTGTCAAACTGTGAATATCAGAGCCAATGTAAGGAAGCTGGGGAGGGAGGGAGGGAGGGGAGAGAGAGAGAGAGAGAGAGAGAGAGAGAGAGAGAGAGAGAGAGAGAGAGAAAGAAGGGGGAAAATGAAAGAAAGAAAAGGAGGGGGAAGGGGGGGAGGAAGAAAGAATACACCAATCTTTACACTAGCAAATCATCTCCAGGGAGAGGAGAAGGTGGAGGCCTATTGTTCTTGGAATATAAGCTACAAGGTAAACAAAGAGCTCCATAGCAGTAAGTTCATAAGCCTCTCTGGAGTAATAGTCTGAACTCCAGGATATGTTTGCTATTTAGTTATCCTTTAACCCAGTTTCCAATATTCTTTGCACAGAAAGCCTAGACCAGTGGTTCTCAACCTTCCGGCCCTTTAAATACAGTTCCTCATGTTGTGACCCCAACCATAAAATTATTTTCATTGCTACTTCATAACTGTAATTTTGCTACTGTTATGAATTGTAATGTAAATATCTGCTATGCAGGATGGTCTTAGGCGACCCCTGTGAAAGGGTCATTTGACCGCCAAAGGGGTCGCGACCCACAGGTTGAAAACCGCAGGCCTAAACCATGCAGAAATGTGACACTGGTAGAAAATTTTCATTTATCATCTGAAAATTTGACACCAGTTGCCTATTGGACATGTCTAGTCTGATGCCCCCAAAGCTTCTCAATGTGATTATGTCCAAAACTGAACCCCTCAGTTACACACATACAACACAAGCATGTGCGCACACATGGAACCAATTCATCCACCTGAAATCCTTTTACTCAGTGACACCAGAGTTCATCTGGATCTCCAGGCCAGAAACCTGGGAGTTATTCAAGTCTTCCTTCTTTTTCACCCAACACGTAGTCATTGAGTTCTGCAGAGTTCTTCCTTTTAAACCCCTTTCTCAATTCAATGTAATAATGAATACCAACTAGATATTATATTAGTGAATTTTTGTTACGTTTGTAGGTGTGATGATGGTGTTATGTGTACTTTTTTTAAAAAAGGAGTTGATATATATTGAAAACACATGCTGAAGTATTTAAGAATACAATATTATGTCAGCTTGTTTAAAAATAGCCCAGTTGAGGAGGTGAATGTGTAGCAATATAATGAAACATGGTTGTTGATGGCTTAATCATACTTAGCACTGGACAGTAGGTTTATGGGGACTATTTGTAATATTTTCCTGAATTTTATATATTTGAAAATTTCTATAATTTTTATAAGTCATAGTTTCCCACTGGCTACTGAATTACGTTTAGAATTTTCAAAATGCATCATTAAACATCACCAGCCTCTGTTTCTTGACTCATCTTTCCCTCATTCTCTAAATTTCTAAACATTCAGTCAAATATGCCTGCTCATGTTCCTGTTTTTTTTTTGTGTGTGTGTGTGTGTGTGTAACCTACTAACTATAATGTTATATCCACTTCAATTAATGTACTATGTCAACCTAAAATTGCATTTTCTTCATGAACTCTTTCCTGAGCTTGGGACCAAATATGATATATTATTTATTCCTTCTCTGAACTTCCAGAAAGATTCAGTACCACTTAAATCACTCATCATATCCTTTCTTATAAACTAGCTGGGGCTTCTACACTTTTATTTTTCCACCAATTCTCTAAATCACACCTTCACTTAATAAAATAAACTTTATTTATTTATTTATTTATTTTTAAAATCTATTTTATTGAATTTTTACAGAGAGGAAGGGAGAGGAATAGAGAGTTAGAAACATTGATCAGCTGCCTCCTGCACACCCCCTACTGGGGATGTGCCTGCAACCAAGGTACATGCCCTTGACTGGAATTGAACCTGGGACCCTTCAGTCTGCAGGCCGACACTCTATCCACTGAGCCAAACCGGTCAGGGCAATAAAATAGAATTTAAAAACAACAAACAAATCTTCTCAAAAACAAACATAAAACTGTGCTTCACCTACCTTTGCTTTCTCTATATTGACCCTTTTACATGGAAGAACTCAATAAATGTTTGCTCAATTGACTTGTCTATAAAACTTTAGATGCGGAAAATAAATAAATTCAAACTAGCAACTGTAGCCAAATATGTAATTTTTAGATTTTTTTAAAAGCAATATTTAAATTTTTATTATATAATGAATTTTTGTCTTGTGATGTTTTCCCCTTAAATATAACCTAGATAGAAATTATGCTTTTAAATTATGGATTACATTTGGGTTCCTTCCGTTATTCAACAAAAATGTATTGGTACCTAACGTGTGCCAGGCACAGGTTTAAGCTCTGGAAACCCAATAGAAAGCAAGACAGATAACATATCTGGACTCAGGGTCTAGCCTAGTGATGTAGAAAGACTAGTAGATATATAATTTAATGTCAGTTATATGTGCCATGAAGAAAAATACTAGTAAAGAATACAGGGAGTGTGGAGTAATTGGGGCTACTGTTTATAGTGGTAGAAAAGGCTCCTTTGAGGTGAGAAGGAAGTGAAGGAACCAGCCATATAGATCTCTTGTAGAAAAGACTATTTTTGGCAGAGGGAACAGCAAGTGCTTTTCTTGAAGCAAGAGTATACTTGGCATACTCCAGAAGTGTAAAGAGACTAATGAGGCTGAAATATTATGAACTTGGAAAAGATGAAGGAAATATAATATTAGAATTATGGGCAGCATACAACTAAGTCATACAGAGTTCTTTTTTTGGTCATGGCAAAGATTATGGGTTTGATGAGGAGCCATTGGAGGGTTTTGAATGGAGGAGTAATATGATCTGATTTATGTTTTAAAAAGAATCTCTTTGGTTGTTGTGTGGAGAATTAACTGGGAAATGGGCACAACGGAAAGCAGAAGGATCATTTAATTAGCTGTTGTAATAATCCAGGTGAGCGATAATAATAGTTTATATCAGAGCTATAACAAGGAGGTAACAAGTAGTGCACCAGCCCTAGCTGGTTTTGCTCAGTGTTTAGAGCATTGGCCTGAGAACTGAAGGATCTTGGTTCAATTCTCAGTCAGGCACATGTCCGTGTTGCGGGCTTGATCCTCAGTGTGGGGTGTGCAGGAGGCAGCTGGTCAGTGATTCTCTCTCATCATTGATATTTCTTTTTTTTTCAATATTAAAAAAAATTAATAAATATTTCATCAAATACTTTTTAAATTAAACTCACCTAGAATCCCAATCACCCAGAAGTAATCAATATTAATATTTTTCTTTCTTTTATTGTTTAAAGTATTACATATGTCTCCTTTTTCCCCGATTGAAACCCCCACCACTCCCGTCCCCCCGGACAAGCCCCTCACCGGCCCAGTGTCCATGTCATCATTGATATTTCTATCTCTCTCTCCCTCTCTGATATCAATAAAAATATATTTTAAAAAAAGAAGTGCACCAATTCTGGACATGTTCTGGAAATAGAGGCAACAGGATTTTCCAACAATTTGAATACTGGAGCTTATAAAAGAAAGTTCAA
Source organism: Myotis daubentonii (assembly GCF_963259705.1). Taxonomy (NCBI): domain Eukaryota; kingdom Metazoa; phylum Chordata; class Mammalia; order Chiroptera; family Vespertilionidae; genus Myotis; species Myotis daubentonii. Next base: position 116,389,574 of record NC_081861.1, read on the forward strand.
GGATGATTCCAAGGTTGTCAACCTGAAAAACTGTCAACAAAAAATATGTCATTTATGGAAATGAAGCAAACAATGGGAAGCGAAGATAACGGGATAGAGATAGAGTGCAGAATTTGGTTAGGCCATGTTAAGTTTGAGATGCTCATACTACATCCAAGTTGGATTTGTGAGTCTAGAGTTCATAGTTGAAGATGGGGCTGGATATATAACTTTTGGAGTCATTGTCATATCAAGGGGATTTACAGTCATGGGAACAAATAGAGGAGTGTGAATAGAGAAGGAAAGAAGTATCAAACTCAACTAGAGCACTCCAATATTAAGAGAATAATAAGAGGAGGAAGATTCAGCAAAGGAGGTTGAGAGGCTTGAGACAAGAGGGTGGAAGTAAAACCTGAAGAGTGCAGGTTATAGAAATCAAATGAAGACAGGGTTTTGACATGGAGGGAGGGATCAGCTGTATCAATAGGACTATGCATTACCCACTGAATTTGGGTATGTTGAAACCACTGGGCTTCAGGGCTGATGACTTTGAAAAGTCAATAATTAAGAATTGCAAAACCATTTGTTACTTCTGGGTCTTTAGAGTTTTCCTTTTTCTCTTTCCCAAGGTAGCCAATTCATGTCTAATTTCTTTTAAATTTTCAATATTACAGAACATAAAAGACAACTTGCAACAAATCTCAGGTCGGATTGGCATCATTGACAAGAAGAAGACAGCAGCATTGCAGAGTGCCACACCCGCAGAAAGGGCAGAGCTCCAGGAAGCTCTCTCATGGCTGGATTTCCAATGGGAAAGAATTAACAAAATGTACAAGGACCGCCAAGGGTAGGTGACACTTTTATTTTACTAAGTGATTACACCTGTTTTCAGGGAACTCTAAAGTTCATTTCAATGCTCTCTATGGGGGAAAAAAGAAGTGGGGAGGAAGGGAGAAGCATCATTATCACTGGAAAAATGTAGGTGAAGTGAGAACAAGTAATGATGATTAGTTCATACTAATGGGCTGAATTCCAGAAACTATTTCATGCCGAAGTTAGCATTATTTCGGAGCACTGTATTATCTGCTAAAATTCTGGTATTGTCAGAACAAGTTTGGTCATTTAATTGAGTTGGTGTAAATAACTGTATAATATAAAGTATATATCTTTGGTCAAATTTGTACCCTACATATTTATTGTATTTGATACTTAGATTAATATGTTTGAAATATAAGCTATCAACAAAAAGTTGATTTTCATTTATTGTTTCTGTTTTGAAGGCATTATTTTATGTTTTGAAGTCCCCTCACCTATGTTTTTGCTGCCAGGAATTTGTGAGATTGATTTAAAATAACTTCTTAGTGCTTACCTTAATTAAAATACCTAGCTTTGACCAATAACTTCAAATTCACAACTATTCTTTAACCTCACATAACAAGAAGTTAGAGTGTTGTTTTTCCCTTTCAGTGTTAGGTTAAAAGTAATGAAGTTTTAATGGCTTTAAAACAGTTTGTTTGAAATTTGTGGTGTCAAGACAGTCTTCCATAATATTCTAAAATAAAATAAAATAATTTTCTAAAGTTCTAGGGTACCTCCTCAATATCTCACATCTACCAGCTTTTAACCACCCATACTTCTATTTTATTTATTTATTTATTTATTTATTTATTTATTTATTTATTTATTAGTGGTGCACAAAATCCATGTACTTTTGGGCGGGGGGGTGTCCCTTAGCCCAGCTTGCACCCTCTCCAATCTGGGACCCCTTGGGGTGTTCTTGTCTCTATTGTCAGATAGTGTTTTCTCTCAGCCACCCAGGCCACCAATATCATATCCTAAGAACCTTGGAGGGTTCTCGGGTAGCCATTGTTTACTGTGCTTCTATAGGCCCCTACCACTTTGCACTAAAGCAGTGATGAAACATTTTGCAGGTTCTCCCCTACTTTATTTATGTCCTCTTTGGCCAGTGAACTAGGTATTCCCTTCTCACAGGGCCATATGGATGTCTCCTTTTAGTTCACCTTCAACCATAGGCTTTAAAAGAGGGAGAAACACTAACCCCATTCCACAGAGAGGGTAAACAGAAATATCACCCCAAATAGGGGGCTTTTCGTATGTCCAGCAAAGAATAGAATGTTTCTATCTCATTGGAATCACTTTTTTCATATCCAGAGACTAGAAGATTATCTTAAGTTTACTCTAATTGCCCTTCTCTAGGAATTAGTCAGGAACCTTTAAAGTTCTTATGCTTTTTGGTCTTTTCTCAGGTAAATTTGTTGTAGTCATTGCTTGTAAGCACAGGCTGTAGAATCCAAATTGTTTTGGAATCCTGGCTTTCTGCTGACTATCTATGTGCCCTACAATAAGCTCCTTGACTTTTATGCTTCACAATTTCCTTATCTATAAAATGGGAAAAGGTATTTTCTAAGCCATGTTTGTTATAAGGACTAAATGACACAATGCATGTAGAGTGCTTGGCAGATTTCTTATACATGATAATGCCTCAATTAATCTTGGCAATTTTGATGATGAAAATGATGGTCTTATGGCTCTGATCATCTTCATATCTGTTAATTTATTCTGATATTCTTTCACATTTTCCTGAGAACCACAGCAAGATTGATTACATTCAGTCCCTGCTTTGAAGAACCTCCCATCCTGGAGAGAAAATGGGCAGTTAGTAAAATACAGGTTGATAGATTCCAGCTATGTTAGATGGCAAGAAAAATATTCCTGAGGAGTGGAATAGGAACATCTAATTCAGAGTCAGGAATAAAGCACGGTCTATGAACCACTCAAGATGCTGATTTACAACTAATAGGATGTGACTATGGTTAACTTAGGTAGATTTATATATAACTTATTAGAGGGATATCAGGTAGCTCATGGAATCAGTTGAAAGGCCTGAAAGCCAGGTTTAAAAATGAGTAGCAAAGGGGGATTAAGGACACATATGTAATACCTTAACCAATAAAGGAATTTAAAAAAAAAGACTGGGCTAGGCATTCAGAAACACAAACCACCAAATTAATCTTAATTGTGAACTGCTGCCATGGCCATGATACCCTGGTGCACCCAGAGGTACCATTGCCCCTGAATATTGTTTGCTGCTATCACTGCAAAAAAGTCTCTAAATTATTTCTTTTCGTGTAACCAACTTCAGAATTAAGGTTTCTGACAAAATCATTACTAAGGCAAGGGATAGATTTAAAAAAATTTTTAATGTTGACATAATTGCAGGTGTCCCCCTTTCCCCCACCCTTTGCCCACTTCCACCAGCCCCTGCCTCCCCCTCCCTTGGCCTTTACCAAATTATTGTTTGTGTCCATGAGGTATGCATGTATGTTCCTTAGCTAATCCCTTTGCCTTCTTCATCTAGTCACCCCACCAGTCTTTGTAGGCCATGTAGTCTTTGTTGGAACTACTCTGCTGTTGTAGGGTGAAAGAAACCTTAGATAATATATAATGAATGGTCATTGTTTATTCTAATAAAACTTTATTTACAAAGACAGATGGTGGGCCAGATTTTACAGTTGGACATAAATTACAGACTCCTCTTATCAGGCAAGTGTAGGTCATATAATTTTAGCTTCTAACTGCCAGCGGTCAGTGAAAATAAATAGCTGGTTTTGGGCCCCATTGTCATGGTAGTCAGAGACTTGTCTCCCACCAAGGCCCATAGGATGGTAGATTCTTGAATCCTTAGAAAGATTAGAAACTAGACATTTATAAATAGACAAATGTTTCCTATTGCTTTATGTTGGGTTCTCAACAAAAATCTACTGATTTTTTTTTTATTGTTGAGAGTATTACAAATGTCCCTCCTTATTTTTCCCCATTGCCCCCCTCCACCCAGCTCCCACCCCAGCCCAGGCATTCACTACATTATTGTCTGTGTCCATGAGCAATGCTTATTATGCATATAAATTCTTTGATGAATCCCCCCCCCCCACGCAATCTCCCTTCTCTTGAGATTCATCACTTTGTTCCATGCTTTCATGCCTCTGGATCTATTTTGTTTGTCAGTTTTTGTTCATTAGATTCTATATATAAGTGAGATCATGTGGTACTTATCTTCTCTGTGGGGCTTACTTTGCTTAGCATAATAATTTCCAGGTCCCCCCATGCTCTCTTTTTTATAGCTGCATAGTATTGCATTGTGTATGGTGTAAGGTGGTGATCTAGTTTCATTTTTTTGCATGTATTTGCCCAGATTTCACAACACCATTTATTGAGAGACTGTCTTAACTCCATTGTATGTTCTTTCCTCCTTTGTCAAATATTAATAGACCATAAAAATGTGGGTTGATTTCTGGGGCCTCTGTTCTGCTCCATTTATCTATATGCCTGTTCTTATGTGAGTACGGGGCTGTTTTGATTACAGCGGCTTTGCAGTATACTTTGATATCTGGTATAGTGATTCTTCCAACTTTGTTCTTATTTATCAAGATTTCTGTGGCAATTCAGGGTCTTCTTTGGTTCCATAAAAATTTGTGGAATATTTGTTCTAGATCTGTGAGATATGCTGTTGGTACTTTAATAGGAATTGCATTGAATCTATAGATTACTTTAGGTACTATGGACATTTTTAAGAAGTTAATTCTTCCAATCCATAAAAATGGCATAGGCTTCCACTTATTTGTATCTTCCTCTATTTCTTTTTCCAATGACCTATAGTTTTCCCAGTACAGGTCTTTTACTTCCTTGGTTAAGTTTATTCCAAGATATTTTTGTTGCTTCTGTTGTTGCAATGGTAAATGGGATTGTAGTTTTTGGTTTGGGGTGTTTTTTGTTTTTTAGTTTCTTTTTCTGATAGTTCATTATTGTTATATAAAAATTGCATTAATTTCTATATGTTGATTTTGTATTCTACTACATTGCCAAATGCATTTATGAAGTCTAGATGATTTTTGGTTGAGCCTTTAGTTTTTCTATGTACAATAGCATGTCATCTGCAAATGATGACAATTATTCCTTTCCGATTTGGACAATCATGCAATAAAACCTTGGTACAGGATGTGTCATTCTGTTTTGCCAGTGGTTCTCAGGAAACTTTAAAAGACTACCATTGCTTGGGTCCCAAAGCAAGCCATTCTTTCTTTAATAGTCTGAGGGTGGCAGTGGTTTCTAATCATTGGGGAAGTTTGAGAACCACTAGATAATGTGATACAAATAGTCTTAAAAGATCTACATGCAGTTCAGCCAACCATGCCCTGTATTTTTTTAAGCAATCACCTTTCACAGTCTAAAGAAATCTGGCCTCTGGTCCTAGATTATCTGGATATTTGCCTCAATTCATCACTCCACTTAGCTAGAACAGCATGATAACTATCTACACTAATAAAAGAGAAAAATGGTAATTGGTGTACGACGATACCCTTTTCATTGGCTAATCAGGGCTATATGCAAATTAACTGCCAACTATGATTGGCAGTTAACTGCCAACTAAGATTGGCAGTTAACTGCCAACAAGATGGCGGTTAATTTGCATATGTAGGCACAATGCAGGGAGGCGAAAGGGAAAGCAGGAAGAAGCCCCCTGCCACTGACAGTGATCAGAAACCCAGGGGGGAGCTAAGAGCTGGGGGGCAGGGCAAAGGCGGCCCTGGGTCCGCCTTTGCCCTGCCCCCCAGCCATGATCGGAGAATCAGGCACCTTTTCCGCCCTGGCCAGTGATAGCAGGAAGTAGGAGTGGAGCCAGTGATGGGAGCTGGGCACGGTCGAAGCTGGCAGTCCCGGGAGCTAGGGGTCCCTTGCCTAGGCCGAAAGCGGAGCCCACGATCGCGGGGCCGCTGCAGCTGCGGATCCCCGCTGCCCGAGCCGGACGCCTAGGCCAGAGGCATCCTGCAGGGGCAGGGGCGGAGCTCGCCGATCGCGGCACCCCCCGCTGCCACTGCGGGTCCCCGCTGCCCGGGCCAGACACCTAGGCCAGAGGCGTTAGGCCTGTGCAGGGGCGGAGCCTGCAACCGCGGGGAGCTGGGGGTCCCCTGCCCAGGCCTGACACCTCTGCCGGAGGCCTTAGGCCTGGTCAAGGGGCCGATCCGGTGATTGGTGATCAGAGGGTGATGAGGGTCAACTCCTCTGGCCGGGGCATCAGGCCTGGGCGGGGGGCTGAGCCGGGGATTTGGGGGGATATGATGTCCCCTTGCCCAGGCCTGAAGCCTGGGTCAGAGGCGTCAGGCTTGGGCGGGGGTTGGAGCAAGCGATCAGAGGGAGATGGGGGTCCCCTGCCCAGGCATGATTCCTGGGCCAGAGGCCTCAGGCCTGGGCGGGGGCCAGAGCCAGTGATCGGGGGGAGATGTGGGTCCCCTGTCCAAGCCTGACACCTCTGGCAGAGGCATCAGGCCTGGGCAAGGGGCCGATCAGGCGATCAGAGGGTGATGGGGGTCTACGCCTCTGGCCGAGGCATCAGGCCTGGGCAAGGGGCAGAGCCAGCAATTGGAGGGGTCTGGGGGTCCCCTGCCCAGGCCTGATGCCTGGGCCAGAGGCATCAGGCCTGGGTGGGGGCAGAACCAGTGATGGGGGGAAATGAAGGTCCACTGCCCAGGCCTGACACCTCTGTCAGAGGCGTCAGGCCTGGGCAAGGGGCCGATCCTGCGATTGGAGGGTGATGGGGGTCAACGCCTGAGGGCTCCCAGTATGTGAGAGGGGGCAGGCTGGGCTGAGGGACACCCCCCCACACACACCCAGTGCACGAATTTCGTGCACCGGGCCCCTAGTTAATTATATCTAAAGGCTGTTATGCTATCATTTCCATTGAAAAGTACTGTGAAGATTTATTAGTAGTAGTATTATGATTTTATTTTTTGGCTAGGGCCTCTGGTCATTAACGGGGAAAGGGGAGGGGGAAGGACATGGGGCATAAGGAATAGCAGAGGCCTGAGACCAGTACCAGGCCCTACACTCCACGCTGGTCTTAGTAATTGAAGCAGCAGGAGCACTCTTAGCACCCGGCCTCCAGTAGCCTCCATCTTTAGGCTGCCTTCACAGGTGGGACCCTGTTACACTGTTCACTATAGCAGCAGTTGGAGATGAGTTGGTAAGTCGCAAGATCTTCAGGGCAGCCACACGGAGTGGACAGCATGGAGCCTTTGTTGATGACTGGGGCAAGGCCAGGGATCATTCTTGCCCCGTGAAGCACTCTTCGTCATTGTCACAGGTCATGGGGTTGCCAGGGCAGTCTGAGGAGTCGGTTATGGACTCCTTGATGCCTGTCATGACTGGGGACAGAGCCATCACCAGGAGCAGTAGCCAGCTGAGGACCATGGTGCCCTGGTGGTGGGTCTCCCAGAACAGCTGAATGACACTCCGCATGCCCACAAGACTTTTGTCCCTGGTGCTGCCCTCCAAGAGTCAGCACTTAGAGTGTCCTTGGTTCCCAAAGTCCTGTTTCCCTCTCAGGAGCTTCTTCATGACCAAAGCTGTCAAGTCCCAGGGTCTCAGCAGCTTCCCTGAGACAGAGACAAGCCAGTAGCTGCTACCCGACAAGAGTCTCTGTGGAGCAGAATGGGGTGACCTCACAGACCCCTCAGAGTTCCACTGTCCACTCTAGGGGTGAGGTCATTGATGGGAGAGGGGTGTCACAATCTGAAGGGCAGGTTGCCCTGCTGACCTGCCAGGGAATGAGGCCATTGCCAGCCTGCGTAAGTAAGAACCCTGTGCCATCCTGGCCACTCAGTCATAGGCTCTGCTGGTTGTTGGGTGCTGCTCCTGCCCAGTGCCCATGGTGAGCCTGTTTCTCAGATGGGCAAACCAAGGATCAGGAGGAGAAAGTGACATGTTCAAAGCCTTAGAGCAATGAAACCGAGAGCTGGTTCTTTGAAAGGATAAACAAGATTGACAAACCTCTAGCCAGACTCACCAAGAAGCAAAGAGAGAGGACCCAAATCAACAAAATCAGAAACGATAGATGCAAAATAACAACAGACCCCACAGAAATACAAATGATTGTGAAAAAACACTATGGACAACTCTACTCCAACAAACTAGACAACATGGAGGAAATGGACAAATTCCTAGAAAAATACAACATTCCAAAACTCAATCAGGAAGAATCTAAAAATCTCAACAGGCCAATAACTATGGAAGAAATTGAAGCAGTCATCAAAAAGCTTCCAGCAAACAAAAGCCCAGGACCAGACGGCTTCACAGGGGAGTTTTACCAAACATTCAAGGAAGAACTAAAACCTATCCTCCTCAGACTACTACAAAAAATCCAAGAGGAAGGAACACTTCCAAGCTCATTCTATGAAGCCAGCATCACCCTAATACCAAAACCGGGTAAAGACAACACAATGAAAGAGAATTACAGGCCAATATCCCTCATGAACATAGATGCCAAAATCCTCAACAAAATCTTAGCAAATCGGATCCAGCAGTACATCAGAAAGATCATACACCATGACCAAGTTGGATTTATCCCAGGGATGCAAGGATGGTACAATATCCGCAAATCAATAAACGTGATACATCACATAAACAAATTGAAAGAAAAAAAACCACATGGTCATATCAATTGATGCAGAAAAAGCATTTGACAAAATTCAACACCCATTTTTGATAAAAACTCTCAGTAAGGTGGGAGTAGAAGGATCATACCTCAACATAATAAAAGCCATATATGACAGGCCCACGGCCAGCATCATACTCAATGGACAAAAACTAACACCATTTCCCCTAAGAACAGGAACAAGACAGGGATGCCCCCTCTCACCACTCATGTTCAACATAGTACTGAAAGTGTTAGCCATTGCAATTAGGCAAGAAGAAGAAATAAAAAGCATCCAAATTGGAAAAGAGGAAGTAAAACTGTCCTTATTTGCAGACGACATGATATTATACATACAAAACCCTAGAGACTCCATCAAAAAGCTACTAGACTTAATACATGAATTTGGCAATGTAGCAGGATACAAAATTAACCCCAAGAAATCTGAGGCATTTCTATACACCAATAGTGAACTTTCAGAAAGAGAGATTATAAAAACAATCCCGTTTACCATCGCACCAAAAAAATTAAGCTACCTAGGAATAAACTTAACTAAAGAGGTAAAAGACCTCTACTCAGAAAACTACAGGACGTTGAAAAAAGATATAGAGGAAGACATAAACAGATGGAAGAACATACCGTGTTCATGGATTGGTAGAATCAACATCATTAAAATGTCCACACTACCCAAAGCAATCTGTAAATTGAACGCACTTCCCATTAAAATACCAACGGCATAGTTCAGAGATCGAGAACGAACTCTCAAAAAATTCATCTGAAATAAAAAAAGACCCTGAATAGCTGCAGCAATCCTGAAAAAGAACAAAGTAGGTGGCATCTCAATACCAGATATCAAGTTGTATTACAAAGCCACTGTTCACAAAACTGCCTGGTTACTGGCACAAGAATAGGCATATAGATCAATGGAATAGAATAGAGAGCCCAGAAATCGGCCCTAACCAATATGCTCAATTAATATTTGACAAAGGAGGCAAGAACATACAATGGAGCCAAGATAGTCTCTTCAATAAATGGTGTTGGGAAAATTGGACAGATATATGCAAGAAAATGAAACTAGACCACCAACTTACACCATACACAAAAATAAACTCAAAATGGATAAAGGACTTAAATGTACGACCGGAAACCATAAAAATTCTAGAAGAATCCAAAGGCAACAAAATCTCAGACATATGCCGAAGCAATTTCTTCACCTATACAGCTCCTAGGGCACTGGAAACTAAAGAAAAAATGAACAAATGGGACTACATCAAAATAAAAAGCTTCTGCACAGCAAAAGAAACCATCAATAAAACAACAAGAAAACCCACTGTGTGGGAAAACATATTTCCCAATGTCATATCTGATAAGGGCCTAATCTCCAAAATTTATAGGGAATTCATACAACTTAACAAAAGGAAGATAAACAATCCAATCAAAAAATGGGCAAAGGACCTAAATAGACACCTTTCAAAAGAGGACATTCAGAAAGCCAAGAGACATATGAAAACATGCTCAAAGTCACTAATCATCTGAGAGATGCAAATCAAAACAACAATGAGGTACCATCTCGCACTTGTCAGACTGGCTATCATCAACAAATCAACAAACAACAAGTGCTGGAGAGGATGTGGAGAAAAAGGAACACTTGTGCACTGCTGGTGGGAATGCAGACTGGTGCAGCCACTATGGAAGACAGTATGGAGTTTCCTTAAAAAACTGAAAATGGAACTCCCATTTGACCCTGTGATCCCACTTCTAGGAATATATCCCAAGAAACCAGAAACACCAATCAGAAAGGATATATGCACCCCTATGTTCATAGCAGCACAATTCATCATAGCTAAGATCTGGAAACAGCTTAAGTGCCCATCAGTAGATGAATGGATTAGAAAACAGTGGTACATCTACACGATGGAATACTATGCTGCTCTCTCTAAAAAGGAGGGAACTCTTACCATTTGCAACGTCATGGATGCAACTGGAGAGCATTATGCTAAGTGAAATAAGCCAGTCAATGAAGGAAAAATACCACATGATCTCACTCATTCATGGATAATAGAGACCATTATAAACTTTTGAACAATAATAGATACAGAGGCAGAGCTGCCTCAAACAGATTGTCAAACTGCAGCGGGAAGGCCAGGGAGGGTTGGGGGGCAGGAGGTAAGGCGGTAAGAGATCAACTAAAGGACTTGTATGCATGCATATAAGCATAACCAATGGACATAAGACACTGGGGATAGGGGAGGCTAGGGGACTGTCTAGGGCGGGGGGGGGGGGAAATGGACACATATGTAGTACCCTTTGTAATACTTTAAGCAAAAACAAAAACAAAAGCCTTAGAGCAGTCTGCATTCCCACCTGCAGTGAATTTTTTAATAAGTCAATTTAAGGTTAAGTCAAAATACCTTTAACCAGTAAGAAGGTATTGAAATTTCTTCATATATAATACATGTATGATAGTATGGTAGTCAGCTATCACCATAATATGATGATATAAATCACCCCAAAACTCAAATTTATTCTCATGCTCATGGATCTTTATGTTGCCTGTAGTTTAGCTGACTTATGCTAAGTTTGACTGGGCAGCTGCTTTAATCTGTGGGTGACTCATAAACACACACTCCAGGATGTGTGTTAAGGTCTGTTACATATATCTTCATTCTGGACCTAAGATGAAGGGTCAGTGGCATGCTCTTCTCATGATTGATCACCAGGGTATGAACCAAGCCTAACTTCCCAAGAGCACTTACAGCTTGTGTTCATGTCAAGTTCACTCACAGTCTATTTGCCAAATCAAGTCTGACATTCATAGAATGGAGAACTAGTCCCATTCTACAGTAGAAGGGGAAGAGGAATCTGTATTTGCTGAATATCAATCCCAACTATTATAGACTGTTAATCATTTACTATTAAAGGATTGTTATAGCTAGAAAATACCTTAGTGATTTTGTCCTGCTTCATTATTTTACAGGATAGACTAAGTCATAAAAATGTTAAGTGACTTGCCCAAGCACACACTGCATGTCATATTTCTATTTTACCAAAATATTGAGTTCTAATAAGTTTGCATAGTTATTCACAATAAGTTACAAATATGAGAAAATGCATTAGACTCTTGGCATTCATAAGACATAGGTTCTGAGACCATCATTACTCAACTAATTCATGAATGCCATAGGATCAAAACTCATCCGTATTAATTCCATAATGTAAAGTAGACATTATTCTTTAGGAGAAGGCAAGAAGGAGAATGAAAAGCCAGATTGATTTGTGACTACTCATTATCTAAGAGACATGCTTCCATGCATTGTCTTCCAGCATATAGAATTTCAACATGTGTCTCAGTAAATTAAAAATTATCAACATATTAAATGTGGTTCCTTTCAATGGAAACACAAATACTGAACACAGTAAACAGTAAATCTATGAATCCCATGTATATGTGTAGATATACATATATGAAAGATAAATATTTAACTTTATGGGACACTATTTTTGTTGCTAAATTCTTTTTCATCTATTTCTTGGTGGGTTACTCAGTGCATATAAAAGACACCTACAGGAAACATTAAAATGAAGAGAGCATTAACATAAGATCGCCCTAATATTAGAAATACAAAGTCTTTCTGTCTTTCAACAAATACTTGAGGACCTACCAAGTGTCAAATACTCTATTGCCTTTATTTCTGAGACCATCTTTACAGTCCCTCAAACTATTAATAAATTTTCCCCTGTTCAGGAATATTTTCCCAAGCCTAAGAGGATAGACCTGTTCAAATGAGATAATAAAAGTGAAAGAAGTTTCCAGATGACAAATTACTGTACAGCCATAAGATGGCATTATTGTGTAACAACAAGGTTCTGGTCTGACATCAAGCAAGTGATTTAAAAAAATTATATTCCTTCTTGGAATTACATTAAGTCATATTTTGGGATGGGTCATAAGTGGTTAAATTCAAGGTGATTCTGAGCTTCAGATCTGATGTAAAGGGAACATGCGTCCAAAAGGCGTGATTTCTATAATTATTGAATTTCTAGAGAAAAAAATATCAAAAAAATATGGGGAAATAAGTATGAGGGAAAATTGTATTACTGATCATATTTCATAGAATGAGAAATAGGAAAACAGTATTGCATAAAAGAAGCCAGACGCAAAATGATACATATTGTAAGAATTCATTTATAAAACTCAGAAACAAGCATATTTTGGTTTAAAAGTCAGGTATGGTTATCTTTGTGAGGAGTAGTAATTAACAAGGGCAGGAGCAGTTTTTGGGGTTCTGAGGAATGTTTTATATCTTGATCTGGATACTGCTTGCATTGATATCTTTCCTTAAGAAAGTTTATGGTACTATACATGTGTGATATCTACCCTTTTCTGTGTGCATGCTGTACTTGAATGAACTTTACACTGAAATTAAAAATTAAATAAATAAAAATAACAATAAATACATACTCAGAATAAAAAGATGTAACTTAAAAAAATCATATTACATTGTTCTCTTTTGGACATTTCACCATGGAGCCCTGAATACTTCATAATTAACTAGTACAGACCCTAAGATAAGATTGTGGGCACCAACGCTCTTAAGGTTTTTCTGAATTTACCTCCCTGGTGCTGGGACCAAAGTGCCGCATGTCAACAGGTTGCTGCTAATGGGAGAGCTAGAAGCTGCTTCTCTAGGGATTTCTTCTTTGTGTAGTTCCTTTAGTGCCAAGCCTCAGTGTTAAAGTACTCAGATTCTTGCTGCCATTTGTATTGCATGAAGAAAAATGAGACAATGAAATAAATGAAAGGAGCGAAAACAGGAAGAGAAACTAAAGAAATCTGATTTGTAGAGAAAGTGCCTTAATCATCTCTGTATTCAGATTCTAGAGATCAAGCATGTAATTCTGCAAGTTCAATCTTTATGCAACATTCTCCTAAGCGTTTGCAATCTCACTTGTACTTTTTCTATGGAGATAGTCAATAAATGTTTTTCTTTCATGTCAAGGTGAGGGAAATAACTCTACACTACCCACAGAGGGAAAGAATAATACACTAATCCTCATATCATCACCATACAATTTTATCCTCCAAAGTGGAAGTTAGAGGGACAGATGCATAATCAGGGAACTTTTCCAGAATTGTTTGTTTCCAAATGAGACATTTAGCTATAGCAGCATTATCAGCCTCTTCTATTTGTCACAGTGCCATATGTAGTTGGGAAGATACATTATAAGCACACACAGGATCCTGACAATTTAGGAAGGATAGGCATTGAGGTCTTAGAATTAGTCTGTACTCAATGTAAAGATTTTCATGCAAGATTAGATCTTCAAATTTTTTTCCGCACGTGTGTGTGTGTGTGCGCGCGCGCGTGCCAATATGGAATTCTACTGTTCCCTTCTGAACTTGGTAGAATTAAGAAGTAAGAAGTAGGAAAAAAATCTCCTGAACATGGTAAAGTTTTTTACATCTCATTTTAGAATGATTGTACTGACCAGGGGAAAGAATCCTCATACATATATTTGTAGGGACAATGCAGAGAAACATGTGTTAAATTGAGAAAGAAGTGCAATTTTCTATTTGTTTTTCCACTGTATTGCACTATTGAGACCTCATGGGGAACGCCTCTATTTTGGTTATCAATGATGTTGTGTGTTTTTTTTTTTCAATCATTATATATTAAGTTATTGATTTCATAGAATTCACTTTTAAAACTTAGCTATCTGTGTAAAGAATATAATTCATCATTTATCTCCATAGATGTATCAGAAAAAATTTTTATACATAGATACACTTATCAACTAATTTAAATATTGGAAACATTTAAAAGTTTATTGTTAATCTTAAAGTTTTCCCCAGTTAGGTATCTTGCTTATTATCTGCTCTTGTACCTTCATCTACATTGTTTGGTCTGACTTATTTTATTGACTTGTGGATATCAGAAACCAGGTCAACTTTGCTTATTTGTGCAATGCTTAGTAAAGCTCACACAGTCAATAAATACTTTTTGTTGATAATGACAATGATGAAAACTATAATTTCACAGCATTGCTATGTCATGTATACCAGAAATAAATAATCAAAACTTTAAGAAAGGAAAATCTTTTACTACATGTCATTTTCTCTCATCTCCCTTCACCAAGCTTAACCTCTACACCATCATCTCTGTCATATTTGCTTCCTCTTGTGTATTTCACTTTAGGGCTTACCCCTCCCAAACACTACCTTCTCTTTCATGCTACCCTGCTCAAGTCTTTATATTCTGCCCAAGCTCTGTATAATCTAAACGAATTCCTACCTATTGTGAATATCTTTCAGTGGCTAGTTGTACTTTGCACACCACTGTAATTGTGAGTCAAAAAATGGGTCATTGTTTCCACCAGGCAACCCAAAATAAAGTGTATCATTTGACTGCTTATGCCAGTTACATGAAGGTTTTACCACCAGGGGCAGAGCTTGAAACTGCAAAAGATTATTCCCATATAGTTGGTGTTAGGAGGCATTAAATGTTAATTTGTTGACTCTCAAACAGCCTCATTAATATAAACTAATCATCAACAAAAATATCCTTATCCCACAATTCTGATTTTTTTAAAAAAACTATTTAAAGCATGAACTATTTAATGAGCAAGCCTTTTGAATTAGATACCTAAACTAGCTCTTCATTTATATTTCCTGTTTTACATATAATTTCTTTCTGAATTCTTACTTGTTGAGAAGAGTAGGTGAAGGAATTAAATGAAGGGAACTTGTTTTATTTCATTAATAAAAGTGTTTTGAAATGCATTAAATGTTTGTTTCTGCCCATCAGCTTATCATCTGTATGTTCCTATCGCTAGTTCAAAGCACTGAGGAGTTGCACAGTGATTTACTTTTTATGAGAGCCATTTCACACAGCATCATTTGCCTTATATCTTCACATTTTCAGATTCTTATAAATCTTTACAGTTCACATAGAGGTTAGCTTAAATTTTGCTTCAGATAAGAAATTGACTAGATATAAAATTCACATAATCTCAGAGTTAACCATAGATCAATATCCTGGGTCTTTTTCTCAAAGTAATTGAACATTTTTGTTTCCCAGGATAGCTGTTTACACACATTTCCATTCTTCACCATAGATGATTCAACTTCTTCCATGTACGGGGGCTGTAGTTTGCTTGTTAGCTATCTACCTAAACTTGTATTTTCGTTATTGCCAAAGGGAAAACGCTCTTATATAGAAACCAATTTTATGCCTATAGGACTAACCTCATTTTGTAAATAATGCCCCTATTGGTCTTTACTGATTTTATGTTTCTTGGCTTTGTCGTGTCACAAATTTTCTTCTCTAAGTATACATTTTTCCCCTCTACACAGAATAGATGAGGTTTGGATAAAAGCAAAACTGTGATAGTGTCATTTTCCCAGAAACTATCTTTACTTTATCAGTTAGAATTTATTTTGTCTGAGTGTAACAGAGGCTCAAGGCTTTCACTAAGACCGAAATATATTTCTCTTGCCTTAAAAATCTAGGAGTTTGCAGCCATGCAGTTATGATGGCTCTGGTCATTCCTGCTTTCTAACCAGATATCCCTTTATAGTGGGCCCTCATACACATGTTGTAAGATGGAGTTCCCATGTCCACATTCCAAGGAGAATGGGCAAGTGATTTATACTTATTGTATTTTAGGAAAATTTCCTGGGAGCTTCCATATTTTACTTACACTTATATTTCATTGGCCAGAAGTAATTCACGTGACTACACCTAAAGCTGCAAGGGTGTGTGGAGTGCTGAAAAATCTTGTATTTATTTCTGAATGTCATGTGCTCTGCCAAAAACTACACAGTTACGGAAAAATGAGAGAACGATTATTGGAAGAGATCATAGAAAAAGCATGTTTTGTTTTTAATCAGCCTTAAAAATTATGGACAAAGGATAGCTATGTCTAGGGTTACTTACTTGCTGTACTTTTCTTACATAATTTTATGAACTCTGGCTTCCTGAATTCTGCCAATATAAACTATAAGTTTTTCATCATTTCTCATTACCTACTTGTTCTGTCTCTCCATGTCCTCAAAACAATTTTTTGTTAAATTTTGTCATACTCTTCCCCCTCTTTCCAAAAAACCCACTGACTAGTCAAAGAGAGACATGGATGGTTAATTTTGTTGTCATAGTGCTTCTAGGTTATATATCCCCTACTTACTTACTTTAAAGTTCAGTTGTTGGTAAATTTTAACAGTCAAGATTAATTTAAGAGTGACCACTATCAAATAAGGATCTAAACCTAAAACTGAAATTATGACAAATTACTAAAATTATAGGACATTTCCTTTTCTGGACATGTACTATAGACCTTGCATAGAATTAAAGAGCTTCTTTTTTAGTAACACGTACATACCAGATAGGTTTTCAGTGTTTCACATACATGATTTTACCCTCAGGAGAACCACATTTTACTGATGAGAAACTTGAGATTTAGAGAGAACAAATAATGTTGCATGTTCACATAGGAAGTATATTCCAGAGCCTTTATTTTGGCCCAAGTTGGGAACTCCTGTCTGCTGCACAACTTGCCTCTTAGGCACTTCACATAGGATTTCCAATGTTCAAGGATTATGTCCTCTCTTCCAGATACCGTTCTTCAGGAGCAGCAACAGAGAAACATATAAAACATTTAAAATATGTTGTACCTTCAACTACCACTAAATTTTAAATATATGCTTAAAATTTACAATGTGGTATATTCATGTTCAATAACTGAAGAGGAAATAGACTATGATTCTATAGATGCTTGGCAAAGCCAACTGGTAAAGGATCTTCTCAAGTGCTTGAGGAACCCTGACTTGTTCTTCGGCATTTGAAGTCCATTTCTCATGATTCAGGACCCGGTGCAAATATTAGCATTTGAATCCTTCACTGGTCTCAATCAATGATTCCATTCTCTAGGTTCCTTGAACTCTCTTTTCTTATACTTCTCTTACAAGCGCTTATCATGAACTTATGTGTTATACATAGAGCTGTGTGCTACTCTGTACCATTGACCTTCTTCACCCCTAAACCAAACAATATAATCCAATGGTAACTGCTTAATACATATTAATTATTTTCGTTGTTGAGTACTTAAATGTAAATAGTAAACTGCTCACTTAAAGGTTTAATATTTTGGAATAAATAAGGTTCTTGTGTCTTTGGTTAACAAGAATTTCATTTCCTTTATGGTTTATTCAGCAAAATATTAATGGAGGGTAAATCGCTTCATATTTATGTTTACTTCTCTTTGATAAGGCTTAATTATGACTTCAAAGTATGGTTATATATAGCAATATGTGACTAATCTGAGATCTTGATATGTTCTAATTATGGTGTTTAAGAGAAATAGCAGTCTCTCATAAAGAAAATTATACACATTAGCCATTAAGTCAACATAACTTTCTGGTGGAAGTCAACAAACTTTTTTTTGTTTGCTTACATAGGTGCGTGTTTTAACTTCACTAGTCTAGCGTGGGGGAAAATCATTGCCATTTTTTTAAATTTTAATACTTTAAAATATCCGTTTATTCTGTGAGAATTGCAAATTCTGGCCTGTGAGGCAATTTTCCCAATTATTATTTTCTTATTAGTTTTGGTTTATCCATGGACAGTCTCAAATTCCTCTTTCAAATATGTTTCCTCAAAGGAAAACTGCCCATTACAAGCTAAAGATTTCTGCTTGAAACATGTTTTAAAATATTCTATGTGGTCTCCTAAAATGGCTAGACACTTAGAAAAATAAATACTTTAGATGGACATTTTAGAAATTCGTAATATTTGAATAATTTACACATTTGAATAAATTTAGGCTGTATTTTTTCACAAAAGGTGAATTTTGTCCATTTAGTTTCTCTTCAGATTTTTTTTATTTCATTTAACTTTATCTAATAGTTAAAGTTGTAGCCTAGCTTTTAAACTAAGGATTGGCATTCTATGCTCTTTGTTTTGAAAGATTTCTGAGGTATTCAGAGATATAATTCTGTAATCTTTATGGATACCTCCCATTAAGAGGTAGAACCATATGTGTCAACTCTCGTATTTGTTTTATTCCTTTTTCATTATCTGCCAGTAAGTAGCAGTGACTCAAGGTTGCTTTCCTTTGGGCCCCATTGAGTCTGGCATTCTTGGTCAGCTCCTACCACAATAATTCTGCACGAAAGCACAATCAAAAATAACAATAATTTATTATTCTCACGCTGGCAGGGCTACTCTGCATCAACTCTACTTCAGCCTAATAGATAGCAGGTGAATGAATAGGTTTGATTCATGTGTTTCATTCTGTAGCCCAGGCTTGAAGCAAGTCGCATGGCAAGCTCCAAGACCAGGAGCAGAGGAATATATTCTGATAACCATGAAGCCATGTCAAGAGTGAGGATATGGCCTGCCGGTGTGGCTCAGTGGTTGAGCATGGACATATGAACAAGGAGGTCATGGTTCCATTCCCCATCAGGGCACATGCCAGGGTTGCAGGATCGATCCCCAGTATGGGGCATGCAGGAGGCAGTCGATCATTGATTCTCTCTCATCATTGATGTTTATATCTCTCTAATCCTCTCTTCTCTGAAATACACACACACAAACACACACACACACACTAATGCAGAATATAATTGTGAATAACAATTGAAAATACTACACTATCCTAGTAGAATATTTCAGCATCAATTAATATTTTTGATAAAACACATGTAGCTTTCTCAGGCAGCCCAACATACAACATACTGATTGATTCCACTTAGAAATGTATCTTGAAGCCATTTTTCCATATGTTTATCACAAATCCAATGTGTTGGGAGTGCTTTTATTTTACAAAAAGAAAACCTCAGGAATATTATCAAGCAGAAATTTAAAGACCCCTGAAAAAATAGAATATGAAATCAAACTTGACATCACAGTTTTATTTACCAAGTTGTGAGTTTGTTTATGCTTTGGCATACTTGGAGGTTGGATTTCCGAGTAGTATCCTGACTTTCCCTACCCAGCTGTCTACTGCTTGAAACTACCATAAGCTGACTATCATAGCTCACAGTATACCCTTGAAGGCCATCTGGTTTATGTATCTTGGCAAAATTTTTGAAAAACAAGCAGCTGCATGACAAAGTATGAAGGAGTCTCTGTCTAGCTGTAGTAAATAAGTAGGTTCCAATGTATAGAATAAAGCATTTTCTAATCTAAGCCAACATTTCTAAAAGGAAAATATTCTTTTTTTCATAAATAAAAGAAAAATCCACAGAATGCAATGGTGAGGAAGGGACTCTATCAAATTAATACTAAGAAAAGTAAGCAAAATAAAAGCTGATTTATGATTCAAATCAACCCCCTGTTAATAACTAAGTTGTGTATACTTATATATAGAATCCAAATGCTTGGCAATTATTGTTTTTGTAATTGCTTACACTGGAATTATATTTATTATTTTAAAACATGTTTTAATTAATTTTTTAGGGAGAGAGGAAGGGATAGGGATATAGAGATGGAAACATCAATGAGAGAGAAATATCAATCTTCTGCCTCCTGCATCCACCCTACTGCTGATCAAGCCTGAAAACCAGGGCATGTGTCCTGACCAGGAATCAAACCCTGACATCCTGGTTTAAAGGTCGACACTTATTCATGAAGCAACATCAGCTGGGAAGAATTAATTTTCTTAAAGACCTGCCCTTTGAATCCAAATATAAGTTTGAATTTAAATCATTGAAAACACATGCTCTGTCTCTCCTTCTACTAGGTCTCTGTGCATCCATTACACTTACTCTCTCAAAAAGAGTACATACTACAATTTTTTGAAAGCATGAATGGATTTTCCAGTTCATTTAAGTGCTTTCCCTTAAGTCTATCTATAGGATCAGACTAGCCATGGTTAAGAATTCATTGTGGTTTCAATAAAATTTGTGGGATTAATACTGTCTTAGTTTGGGTTCCTCCAAAAGTCATTCCTGAGACAAGGGTTTGAGTTCAGGTCTTTTATTTGGGAGGTGATTTCAGGAAGCTGTGGTGCAATAGTGCAGTGGTAACAAAGGGAAGAGAAAGTAGCCTAAAAAGGGTATTATCAAACCAGCCACTGCTGTGGGGGACTGGGGATTAATTCTATGGGGAAAATATGGGAAACCATAAAACAGGTGCCTCCGGGTTACTTTAGGCAAGAGTCAAGAGAGCTGTGATATTTATACTCCAATTTGTATAAGTCATTTTTTAGGACTGCTCAGAGTTATTAGTTCTTTTTTTGCAAACACTTCCCGCCTGTCCTGCATCTGACTGTAGTACATTCTCTGCTTCAAAGAAAGTTCTCATACTAAAACAGGTACTTAATGGCTATTGGACATCAGCCAGGGCACACTGAAGTGTCAAGAGCCAAGAGAATGGGTGACGCTCCAACAGGCTAAAAACAAGCAGCTATTCTTAAATAGTTTTCTTAAACTCTTTAAGAAAAGTTTATATGTGTGCCAAGTGTATTCCAAGTCTGCTATAGTATGGTGGAGGAGGCATTATTTTCCTAATAAGGGTGACTGCACTTCCTTCCCCAGCTGTTCACTCTCCTGCTTATTTGTGCAACTTTTCTGATTCCTGCAGTTATAAGGATCCTGCCTTATCCAAAGCATTCACATTATAATGATTGTGTGACTCATTCTTTGTCATTCTTCCTCATTGACTTGTTTACTCACTGATGTTTAACTTTGTTATTTGTATGTACTTAACTGTGGGTAGGTCTTGGAATTATTGAATCTTGCTTTACAATTTGAAAAGAGACTTAGGTTTTTTACATAGCTAAGATTTGGAAACAGCCTAAGTGCCCATCAGCAGATGAGTGGATTAAAAAACTGTGGTACATCTACACAATGGAATTCTACGCTATGGTAAAAAAGAAGGAAATCTTGTCATTTGCAACAGCATGGATGGAACTGGAGAGCATTATGCTAAGTGAAATAAACCAGTCAGAGAAAGATAAATACCACATGATCTCACTCATTTGTGGAATATAGAGAACAACATAGACTGATGAACAGGGACAGACCCAAAGACAGAGAAACACCGATCAGACTGTCAATCCCCAGAGGGAAAGTAGGGGAGGGTGGGGGTAAGGGGAGGAGATCAACCAAAGGATTTGTATGCATGCATATAAGCCAAACCAATGGACATGGACAACAGCGGGATGAGAGTATGAGTCTGGGGGCGGGAGGTTGGGGGTTAATGGGGGGATAAGGACACATTTGTAATACCTTAACCAATAAAGAAATTAAAAAAAAAAAGAGACTTAGGTTTTTTAAAGTGGGATTCACACTAGTGACACTATTAGAACTAGAAATTAAAGATCATAGACACAGTCATGTTACATCAACTTCTTGAATGACATAAAAGACTTGAATTTGTGCTATTTATCACTCATATATTGAGAGATTTGTCAAAGGCTTTATTTAAGAAAAGTTTATGTGTGTGCCACGTGTATTCCAAGTCTGAAAATTATCCAACAGTTTTGTTTCTAGCATCAAAAGACAAATTGAAAATATGATAACTTTCTTATGGTCACAGAATCCCTGAAAGCCCCTATTAATTGTTTGGATCAACAAACTATATGCATGATACTGGTTAGACACTCATTATTCGTGCTAACATTTTCAAAGTTAAAGTCCTGGAAGATGAAAAATGCAATTCATTGGATATCCTTCTTTACAGAAGCCGATGATAAATTAGTTCTCACTATAGATAAACACAAATTTTACTCATAAGTTAATTTTACCTCATGATCAGAATTCTTTGCCACCTGAAAGTCATTTGATTTATGAGAAACATGAAGAATAATGAGAATTATTAGAGATCTAGAAGACTTGACTAGATGACAGCAAAAGAAAGAGCAAGGCTTTGGAAATGCAGAAAGAAGAAAGTTTAAGGGAGACATGAACAAGGCTTAAACTATTTTAAGATTGGAAACACAGGAGAAGGAGATAAGTGAAGCTAAGTGAAAATCCTTTTTTTTACTGAAAGAGGACTGGAAATTGTGTGTAAGTCATTTTGTTTTGTATGTTTCTTAATAAGGAAATTACCTGTGGCGAATATGGGGAATCAGGAAAGCTAGACTTTTATAACTGTGATGTTTTAAAGGTCACAAAGGAAATTATATTGTAGATTGGGTTTAAAAGCCCTGGAATTACTTTCAGTCCTATTTTCTCAGGATTCTGTTCATAATAAGAAAATAGATCACAGTATAGCTAAAGGGAGGCATTTAGGTTTTTACTAGCCTTAGGTGTACTGTCTCATGTCCCTTCGGGTTTGGTGACTTATATAAACCATGAAATGTACAACCAATTACTATTATATTATAACAATGTAATAAGTATTATTATACAACCTCTAATTGACTGGACAGAACAATGTGTTTTTTTAAATGTATAATCATAAGTAAATGAAAGGCACTAAGACATACATTTTTTATGAAGACTGCCCTTATCAGTCTCATCAATGGCCATAAAATCAGATTCCTTATCTCTATAATACTTTAATATTTCTGCTTTTGTTTTAAAACACCTTAGTCATAAGTGATATCTTCTGTCAATGTTTTTTTTTCTAAAAATGTTTTATAGGGAATAACTATGAATATTAGAAAATATAAACATGAAATGTTTTCCATGAAATAGCTCTCTAAATGATTTTTATGGAAACATTTCTGCCTATGATATCTAAATTTTTATATCAAAGACTGCAAATGTACAGAATTTATAGTACTTATCTCATAGATGTTCTATTAATAAGATAATGATATTTGAAGGCAAATAAATAAGTAAACTCAAAAGGTAAAATATGTCACCTTTACACCTTTTTACATACATGGGTTGATTTCCTACATTAAAGAAACTTACAGACACTTAATTTTCATTTATTTTTCATTCTGCGGTAGTCTCTTGGACTGTTTAAAGATAGTTTAGATGTGAACTTCATTTATATTTCTTTCTCTGCATGTCAAATATAGCCTTAAGTACACCAGTCATTGTATATGATTGTCTCAAGGACCCCCTTCCAGGCACAAATACATGAAATGATGTTTTAAAAATATATTTTCATTGATTTCAGAGTAGAAGGAAGAGAAAGAGGGAAAGAAAGATAGAAACATTAATGATGAGAGAGAATCATTGATCGGCTGCCTCCTTCACGCCCCACACTGGGGATCAAGCCTGAAACCCAGACACGTGCCCTGACTGGGAATTGAACCATGACCTACTGGTTCATAGGTCAGTGCTCAGCCACTGAGTCACACCGGCTGGGCCATTAAATTATTTTTGAAATCAATATATAAAACATAGATGAGAGTGAGTAGAAGAAGGAAGAATTGTTCCAGTTAATGGGCCTTGTTTTCTTGTGTTTCTCAACATCCTGGATGGACTTGGTGTAGGAGAAATGTTTCTCACTTTTCATTTGATTCCCAGGACTGACATGTGTTTCATGTTCCAAGATAATGCAAATCAATGGGTATTTTTATGGAAAATGTTCTCTTCATCCTAAGAAAAGAATTCTCATGTAAATTTCACTTAGTGAAAAGTGACCTCCCCCCTAAAAGTTAACATCTTGTTCATTCCGTATATGTTAATGGTGTCATTTTAATACATTCACAAAGAGTCCTAATTTTGCCAACTTCCTGACAGTAACAGTAGTAAATTTTAATTTCTATTGGCATGTGTTCACATTATTTTGACATGGTGGGTGGATCTAGTAAGATTGATAACAAAATGTGCCTTCCTATACTAAAGTTTAATGTTGGCTGTTCTTCCAATGCAAGACAGTGTCCCTAATAGCTAATATTCTGCAAAAGATTATCTGTTATCACATGCCAAGTGTTTACCATATATCTTTCTTAAGTTTCCTTTAAAAATTTATATCCTGCATTGTGTTCCAGAAATCTAGAAACAAGGTGAATAAGCAAAGAACAAAACATTGCTGTTGCGTTATATAGTTAATCTGTATAAATATTGATAGAATATGATGATATTTACAGGATATCTTCATGTATGTATTTCTGTTTTTGGCACCTTAAATTTTTGACATAATAGGTTGTGATTCTGATCTTAGATTGGCTTCCCCAAGACACAGACTGAGACAGAAATTTTCATGCAGAAGTTTTATTGGGGAATGCTCTTAATAACAACACCTGGGAGGGAGTAAAGGGAGCAGGACTGGACAGAAGAAGAGTTGA
Source organism: Myotis daubentonii (assembly GCF_963259705.1). Taxonomy (NCBI): domain Eukaryota; kingdom Metazoa; phylum Chordata; class Mammalia; order Chiroptera; family Vespertilionidae; genus Myotis; species Myotis daubentonii. The sequence goes on from NC_081861.1 coordinate 116,414,232, forward strand.
AATTGTGTTGTAGTTACAAGAGAAATCTCATGTAGTCCTACATGGAGTTGGGATGGCCATTTAGAGTATTGAATGAGGCATAGGGGTTAGACCTTTGTAGCCTTAAATCCACCAGTCATTGGATATGGATGTCCCAAGTTCTCCCTTCCAGACACTATAATTTTAGGCAAGGAACCCCCTAACTTGTGAGGGAAATTTGTGAGAAGGGCTGAATAGTGATTTGTTAGTAGATAATACTTTAAGCAATTGGGAGAATGAATGCTTCAGTTGTAATTGGTCGTTTGGGGTGGCATACCACAGCATCCACTATAATAGTCATTTATCCTTATTGTACAAGCATATATATTGTTTTTAAGAAAATAATTTATACCTAGTAATGCATTTAGGTAGGGTTAGAACCACTATCATTTTTAATAGCTTTACTGAAATATAATTGACATACAATAAACCTCACATGTTTATTACATTTTGTTAACATTTGGCATATGTATGTACAAGTGAAACCCTTACCACATTCAAGATATGAATATAGTCATCACTGTCACAAGTTTCCTCTCGGCGATCCCTTTGTCCTACCCCACCCCAACCCCAGACAACCTGAAATTGGTCAATCTGTTCCATGCTTCTATGTCATGTCTCTGGTTCTATTTTATTCACCAGTTTATTGTGTTCATTATATTCCACATACGAGTGAGATCATGTGACACTTATCTTCCTCTGACTGGCTTATTTCACTTAGCATACTACTCTCCAGGTCCCCATTCGTGATGATGCAAATGGTAGGAGTGCTTTCTTTTTTACATCTGTGTAGTATTCCATTGTGTAGATGTACCACAGCTTTTTATCCATTCATCTGCTGATGGGCACTTGGGCTGTTTCCAAATCTTAGCTATTGTAAATTGCTCTGCTATGAACATAAGGAACCCACTATATGGGGGAACATATTTTCCAATGATACATCTGATAAAGGAACTCATTTTAAAATATATAAGGAACTCAGACAACTTAACAAAAGGAAGACAAGCAATCCAATTAAAAAATGGGCAAATGGACCTAAATAGAAACTTCTCCAACTGTCCAAGAGGTATATGAAAAAAATGCTCAAATTCATTAATTATTAGAGAGATGCAAATTAAAAGGACAATGAGTTATCACCTCACACCTGTCAGAATGGCTACCATCAGTAAATCAACAAATGACAAGTGTTGGCGAAGATGTGGAGAAAAGGGAACCCTAGTGCACTGCTTGTTGGAATACAGACTGGTGCAGCTACTATGGAAAGCAGTATGGAGTTTTCTCAAAAATTAAAAATTGAGCTGCCATTTGACTCAGTGATCCCTCTTCTAGGAATATATCCTAAGAAACCAGAAGCACCCATCAGGTAGCATATATGTACCCCTATGTACATAGAAGCACAATTTATAATATAAGCTGAAACAACTCAAGTGCCCATTAGTAGATGAGTTTATTAAAAAGTTGTGATCTGCTTACACTGTGGAATACTACACAGCACTAAAAAGGGATCTCTTACCCTTTGAGACAGCATGGAGGGACCTGGAGAGTATTATGCTAAGCAGAATAAGCCAGTCAGAGAAATATAAATGTCACATTGATCTCACTCATATGTAGAATCTAAAGTATAAAATAAACTGATGAACTAACTAGATCCAGAAACCTAGCACAAACTGTTGAGTCTCAGAGTGCAGGTAGGGTTGATGGGTGGGAAGAGATCAAAGAACTTGTATGTGTATATGCATGACATATGGACACATACAATAGTGCAGTGAAGGCCTTGGGCAGTGAGTGACGTGGGGGGGTGAGCTAGAAGGAGTCAATGGGGGGAAAAGGATATATATATATATATATATATATATATATATATATATATATATACATATATATATATATTACTTTCAACAATAAATATTAAGAAAATATTACTTAAGTTTGAAATTGAGTTGTACTCCCTCATTATTCTCCTATAGGGATATATTTATAGATTTTTGTTTTGAGTTGTTAGTGCTATAAAGTATAAGGTAAAGAATTACAAACTTGTGTATTTAATTAAATCATCTTACTTTTACCAAATCCGTAGCATCAGCACTCTATATCTTATAAGGCCCTTGGTGAAAACATTCATTGTCCTTTCTTCCCCCAACCCCTGCACTTTTCATTCCACATTTCAGCATTTACTGTATTCTACAGAACTTATACAGACTCTTCCTTTATAACTCCTTCCATGTCCTCACTCTGTTCTCATTTTCTTGACATAAACCTCAAGTCCATAGATTCCTTGTAAAGGATTTATCTCCACCCAATCCCCTGTCTTTCTTGACAGGTTAGTCTCTCTAAAGCAGCACTTCCAGTTCCACATTCCCCAGCACAGAAATCTTCAATGGATCTCTATTGATAGTGCTGGTTCAAATTAGCAGCCCCTGGAGACTAGAAAGGTGGAGGATATGCTTTACTTGGTTGTTTTCTTTGGCCTGCAGGGAGCTTTGAGGGGCAATGAAACAGAACAGGGGTTGGACTGGTCATCACAATCAGTTTAGCACTTATTGCCTCATACCTTGTACAGCTTTACAATTTTATATCTCCTGTATGTCCCCTGAAGGCATTTGATTTTTTATAACCCCTTAGCCCAGAGGCTAACATCTAAAATTCATAGTCTAGCATTCACAACTGTAACATTGATTCTCTGACTTATAACTCTACAGCAAATGACTTATTTTATTTAAAATGCCTTTACTCTGCAGTGCTTTGGAATATAATTTCATATTCATATACAATTTCACATGCAAATCCTCTCCATCTATACACATTAAGTTTTGGCTATTAGAATCAGAAAGCATTTTATTTACCTTAAGTGAAATGAAATATATTTGGGAGATATTGAATAGTGCACAGGAATGAAAGAAAGAAGGCAGCCATGGCCCCGGAAGGACTTTAAGAACTCAGAGCTCAAGGAAAGTTTGATGGTACTGCCATCAAAATGGCTTGGTTCTAAACCTCCTGCCCCTGTTTCTCTTAACTCCATATTCAAATTCCTAAATAAAGTTGACCTGATTGGGTCATTTCCCACCCCTTAATAGACTTTGCAGAGCAATATGGTTAAAAGCACCCCCCACCTTTGAGAGGCAATGAAACAGAACAGGGCTTTGATTGGTCATCACAATCAGTCCAAGGTCAAGTGGAATGAGGGAAAATTAATTATGTCAACAGAAAAGTAGGATACCACTAACCAAAAAGTTGAGATGGTTAGAGCAATTAATGATAGCTACCACAAAAAAAGGACCCTTAAGTCTCAGTGACATAAATGCTTATTTTTGCTCATAAAAAGTTGATGTAAAGCAGGTAACCTTTTCCATACAATGACACAGGGACCAAGCATGCTTCTATCTCTGCTTCTGACATCTTACCATGTCAACTTGAGGGACATTTCCAATGGGGAACTGAAGAATGGCCAGTGACTATGAAGTGCCTCAGAATGGAAGTGATTCCCGTTTCTCAGGATTCAGTCATATTGGTGTCAATGCAGCTTTGAGGTAGTGTGGGAAACAAGGGAATACTAAGAAATGTGGTGAAGACTAATTTTTTTCCACCAGCGAAAGGATATTGGACATTTAAAAAAAGAAAGAAAATGGCCATTAAATGATCTTTGAATATCCTGCTTCATCAAGGCTTTCTTGATCAACCCATCAAGAGATAACTTCCAACTCCTCTGTTCATTTGGAACATTGTATTCGATTATTTATTTCTACTGGTTTCTGAATAATTTGTAGCTCTTCCTCATTATACAAATTATAACAAACACTTATGAGACAATGATCAAGAGTATTCATTTATTTTTGTCACCCCACAGCTTCCAAAGCATAGTAGAGTTAAAATATATAACAGTCTTTGAGGCCAGAGTAGTAATATTTTCTTTAATACTGTCTCCAACACAAAGTGATGACAGATGTTCAGTAAAAACATCTTCATTAGTTTTTCAGGCAGATAGCAATTTTTTTTTTACATTTCATGTTACTCTATGTTATATTTACATTATCCACCATGAATATAAATTTAACATGATAATATAAAATCGTATTAAATTTATTTTAAAGTAAGTAAAATTTAACAATCTTGTATTTATTTTTCAAGAAGAGCTATTATTTATTGCAGACTTTACATGTGTCATTTACCTTATTTAATCTTCACAAAACTTTATAACATGTGTTAGTTACAGCTGCCCTAGGCAAAATGCAGTTTCATTTCAACTGTTCAATCTTGTATATATTTTAGTAATATTTTATATCATTTATTAATAATACACAGTCATAGAAAACTTACAACATTGCAATAAATTATACAAAATGTGGTATTCATATTGGGATGCATTCTATATAAGAAGTTTTCAATTTGAAAAGTTAGCATGGGTATGTATTGAATTTAAAAAAACATATCCTCATTGTAATATTTCACACTCTGAAAATAGCAGTCATTATATATTATGGATGGGTAGAATTTGGATAGTTACAATTTTAATGAAGGGTTTCTTATGATCTTTCAGGGGCCCCCAAATTGAATTTTTCTATTAAGTGGTAGATATTTTAAAGCCAAGCAGAAGCTACATTGGTAAAACAAACAAGATTCACTATGTTGTCTTAAGTGTATCCTCAATCCTCTTTAATATTGTAGATAAGATATATATGCTTTTAGTGTCCAGCCTCTTCTGTCTATAATAATATCAAATAAACTTATTTATATCTAACATGATATCATGTGAGTATATAATTTGTATTACAGTGAAATAATTCCACTGAATTATTTTGGCTATTTGGTACCTGAGACCTATTTCTGAATCATTTATTTTTCTATTTCTTTAAGTCGTGCTCTTTTGTGATGTTATCTATGGCTATGTTAAAAAGAGTGCATAAGGCCCAGCCAGTGTGGCACGGTGGCTGATATTCAACCTGTGAACCAAGAGATCACAGTTCGATTCCTGGTCAGGGCACATGCCTTGGTTGTGGGCTCAATCCCCAGGGAAGGGCATGCAGGAGGCAGCCAGTCAATAATTCTCTCATATCATTGATATTTCTATCTCTCCCTTTTCCTTCCTCTCTGAAATTATATATATATATATATATATATATATATATATATATATATATATATATATATATATAATATATGCTCAAAGGGACATTTTACCCTGATCTTTAGCATTCCAAAGTTTGTTTTCAGTCACACATAGCACATGGATCTGATTTATTTAATAGGTAAGCATTTGGAGGCCATATTAGTTCACAATTAAACATATCCCCCAGACTCAGGTACTTTCACTTGAAGCAGTATTCCTACCATCATCCTATATAATAAAAGGCTAATATGCAAATTGTCCCCTTGGGGGTTCGACCTACTAGGAGTTTTACTGCTCACTGTGATGTGCGCTGACCACCAGGGAGCGGCATGGAACAAAGGAAGGCCCCAGCTGGCAGCCGCAGCCAGGGGAAGGAAGACCCTGATTAGTGCTGATAGCTGGCCTGGCCTAGGAATCCTACCCATTCATGGATTTCATGCCCCGGGCCTCTAATCTTCAATAAAAGAAGAAACAATGCATTCATATGGAAAATGTATACCTGAATTTTTCATCTAATATATACAGTAGTCATATCCTATGTAATAAAAGACTAATATGAAAATTGTCCCCACGGGTGGGAGTTTAACCAAGCAGGAGTTAAACGTGCACTGACCACCAGGGGGAGGCAGTGGCAGGCACCCAGGGGAAGGGAGGCCCCAACCAGTGGCCGGCAGCCACTAGGGACCCTACCCTTACACAGATTTTGTGAACTGGGCCTCTAGTAAATTTATAATTCTGTGATGAAAAAGCAAGGTTTACTAGTAGCTGGAACAGTTGAGTCTGGATATTAATGTATTAACTTCATTGATATTGTGACTTATGTGTGACATTCTGCCCATAATTTCTCATCTGTAGGCTGAAAATGACATTATCCTCTTTCTGTCTCCCTATTGTGAAGGTATTTTAACTATTTAAAGATATATGTTCTCTGTGGAGAATTGGTAGCACAATTTTCTGTAGCACAAATCAACACATCCTATCTAATAAAAGAGAAAAATGGTAATTGGCGTACGACGATACCCTTTTCATTGGCTAATCAGGGCTATATGCAAATTAACTGCCAACTAAGATTGGCAGTTAACTGCCAACAAGATGGCGGTTAATTTGCATATGTAGGCACAATGCAGGGAGGCGAAAGGGAAAGCAGGAAGAAGCCCCCTGCCACTGACAGTGATCAGAAACCCAGGGGGGAGCTAAGAGCTGGCGGGCAGGGCAAAGGCGGCCCTGGGGCCGCCTTTGCCCTGCCCCCCAGCCATGATCAGAGAATCAGGTGCCTTTGCTGCCCTGGCCAGTGATAGCAGGAAGTAGGGGTGGAGCCAGCGATGGGAGCTGGGCACGGTCGAAGCTGGCAGTCACTGGAGCTGGGGGTCCCCTGCCCAGGCCTGACACCTCTGCCGGAGGCCTCAGGCCTGGTCAAGGGGCCGATCCGGTGATTGGTGATTGGAGGGTGATGAGGGTCAACTCTTCTGGCCAAGGCATCAGGCCTGGGTGGGGGGCGGAGCCGGGGATTAGGGGGATATGATGGTCCCCTTGCCCAGGCCTGAAGCCTGGGTCAGAGGCGTCAGGCTTGGGTGGGGGGTGGAGCAAGCGATCAGAGGGAGATGGGGGTCCCCTGCCCAGGCATGATTCCTGGGCCAGAGGCCTCAGGCCTGGGTGGGGGCCAGAGCCAGTGATCAGGGGGAGATAGGAGTCCCCTGTCCAAGCCTGACACCTCTGGCGGAAGCGTCAGGCCTGGGCAAGGGGCCGATCAGGCGATCAGAGGGTGATGGGGATCTACGCCTCTGGCTGAGGCATCAGGCCTGGGCTGGGGGCAGAACCAGTGATGGGGGGAAATGAGGGTCCTCTGGCAGAGGCGTCAGGCCTGGGCAAGGGGCCGATCCTGCGATTGGAGGGTGATGGGGGTCAACGCCTGAGGGCTTCCAGTATGTGAGAGGGGGCAGGCTGGGCTGAGGGACACTCCCCCCCCCCACACACACCCAGTGCACGAATTTCGTGCACTGGGCCCCTAGTTTTTTCTATAAAGTGCCAGATAGTAAATATTTTAGGTATTCTGGATGATACGGTCTTTGTCGCAACTATTCAACTCTACCATTTTTGTTCAAAAGCTACCATAGACAATGCATAAATTAACCAGTGTGATAGTATTCTAATATAACATTATTTTAAAAACTAGCCCAGTTTCTGAAACAATTAAACACAGAATTACTATATGATCCAGTAATCTCACTTCTGGGTATATACCCAAAAGAATTGAAAACAATAACTCCAAGAGATATTTATATACCCATGTTTATAGCAACATTATTCACAATAAGCAAAAGGTGGAAACAAGCCAAATACCCATTGATAAATGAATACATAAACAAAGTGTGATATATCTATGCAATGTAATATTATTTAGTTTTAAAAAGGAATGAAATTTTGACACATTCTACAACATGGATGAAGCTTGAAGACATTATTTTCAGGGAAATAAGTCAAAAACAAGAGGAAAAACATTGTGTGACCCCACTGACATGAGGTACCTAGAGTAGTCAAATTCATCAAGAAAGTAGAATGGTAGTTGCCAGGGTAGAGTGGAGAATTGTTTAATACATATGGAGATTCAGTTTGGGAACACAAAAATTCTGGAAATGGATTGTGCTGATAGTTGTATAACAATGTGAATGCATTTAGTGTTACTGAATTGTACACTTAAAAATGGTAAATTTTATATTTTGTGTATTTTACCACAATAAAACAAGCCCATGGGCCTAAATTGACAATCCCCACCTATAATCATATTAATGAAATACAACTACTCTTGGTGCAGTTAATATTGGCTAAGATGTTGGAATAATTGCATACAACTGTGAGTACAAATGCCTTTTATATTATGAATCACATTACTTTGTACACTTGTTTACACAACTCCCTGTTCTCCCTCTCACTACTCTCCCAGACACTATACACACATAGACAGACACATTGTCAACTCTTTGAGAATGTTGACATCTTTCTTACTTGACCCATTTTTTGGCAGTATATACTCAGTAAATCTAATTAGTAAGTGAATGGGCATATTCGTCCTCATTTTCATTTTAGCAACCACTTTTCATCTCTACCACACACAGTTTTCTATCCCACACATCACATGTAAAAACAAGAAAGAATAAATTGGTTTAAGAAAATTCTTTGCATAAAAGCTTTCAGGTTTAAATATAGAAGTAAAAGGAGATGAGGTTGAATGATAATCACACTGAGGAAAAAAAATTGTATGAGATAAAATTGGTTTTAGATTGATTTAAAGATGAGTAGTTCCCCTCAAGTACAATTAAAAGAAAGAACAGACATAGATAAATAAGGATGATAAAACAAAGAGTTGACAAATTAAGTGAATGTGATTCTCATAAAAATGTTTAGGAACTATTGGAAGTGGGTGAGTATATATTGATTGTAGTGCAATGCCCTCTCAATTTCCTAATGTGTTTAATGTTATAATCATGTCCTATCTTGAAAGCTCTGGGACTATCCTTGGCTCAGCACATTCTGCAACCTGACTTGGTTTTGCCACCTGCTCTATATATCTTTCTGTCCTCAAGAAATTTGAATAGCATACCATATGTTTTGGGCACTAAGTAATTATGGAACTTGACCTAAATCCCCTGCTAAAAGAGAAGCCATCTTAATCAGTTAAGTGTCCAATTAGTAAGCAACTTCTATTCTCTTGGGCTTCATGGAGCTCTTAAAACCCTTAGCCTCCTCAGTTTTCCATTTAAATGAGGGTCAGAATCAGTGATTATTTTCTTCTCTTCATCCCCCCACAACACTTTTTTTGAGTCACATACAATCACTAAAGTTTGTCTGCATGTTCCTTCAAGACCTGGGCAATGTATTTAATTTCTGCATCCTCAAAACCCAATGTGGTGTCTGAAAGATGGCAAATGTGACTATTTTCCCTCACTTCCCTCACTCTTCATCAGTAATTAATCTGTCAAGATATTATTATAAATCATGCTCTATTTATTAGGAATGTGCTAGGCACTGTATTATCATCAGGAAATAAAGGCATTGTCACCTTGTTTTACTCATCCACTCATTTGTTTATTCAACAACTGATAATTAACTTCTTATTCTGTCCTACTTACTCTAGCAACTAGCAGCACATACTGCTTCTGCCTTCTTGGAGTTTAGTGCTTAGTAGGGGAGACACATTTTAAGGCACTAGTTGCACACATAAATGTATATTTACAAGTTTCAATAATTGCCATTATTGAAAATTAGAAGGAGCTATGATAAATTTTAACAAGACCTACTGTGGTCTAAGGGATGATAAAAGATACCACTGAAGGGCAATATTTAAGCAGGGACCTGCAACTGAAGGAGAGGGTGTGAGGGAATAACAGAAGCAAAGTGTTGAGACTTTGGGAAGAGCTTGGAATGTTCAAAGACCTGAAAGAAAGTCCATGTGTGGCAAGAGTTAGTGTGTATATGTCTTTGTAGAGTACAAGAGGGATTATAGATTTTATCCAAATGTAGTGGGAAGCCATTGAAGATTTTAAGTAGGGCAGTGGACAGCATTCTTTTTTTTTCTGAGGATAATGGATTATAGGGGGAACTCCACAGAAATAGAGTGACCACTTAGGACACCAATGGAATAGACCAGGTAAGGCCTAGCTTGATATGACAATAGAAGTAGAAATAAATACACATGTTTTTTTGGTAATCCTGGAACAATGCCATGCACGTGTGGAAGAATTGCCAGCAATTTGTGATGTATATTAAATAGTATAGTGGAAAGAAAAGGAAGTGTCAAAGATGACCTCTGATCATAGAACAGAAAAGGAGGAGCTGATTAGGAGATGGAGGCATTTTCAAACTATTAAATTTGAACTTGGGATACTTATGGAACATCCACATGGAACATGGACAAAATATCTATGATTAATATAAGAGTGTGGGGGGTCATAGAAATGCTACCTAAAAGTGTGAATGGATTCAATAACCTAAGTAGACAGAAGAGAAGATGGATCAAGGACAAAGCCTTGAGAACAAGAAAATGAATAGCCATTGAATTAGGAAGAAAACCAGAAGATGGAATTTCACAGAAAAGCCAGTGGATAATAATGTTCTGCTGTATAAACTTAAAACAGCAGTGATGTTGCTCATAAAAATGTTTAGGAACTATTGGAAGTGGGTGAGTATATATTGATTGTAGTGCAATGCCCTCTCAATTTCCTAATGTGTTTAATGTTATAATCATGTCCTAAGTTGCAAGATAGGGGAGTTACAACTATGTACTTAGAAAAATGTTTTGTGTCAGAGGAAGCAAGAATATAAGAAATTCCTCTTGACCTATATGGATGGAAATATAATAATCAGAAGAAAATAAAACCAGTTAAATTAGGCAAGTAAAGCTTAATAGAAACAAGAGAATATGTTGCTTACTAAAGGTAGTAAAAAGCAATTTACAACAATATTAGCTCAAAAGAGAGTGAGAAAATGCCCCATTTACCATTGTTATTGTATTTATAAAGTACACATAAAACAAATATACTTATTTTTAATAGGGATAATAGGAAGGTTATAGGGGAAGAGAAAGTGGAATTTAAATAATAACATTTAAATGTTAAAAACACTACTTCCAATACTCCCACTTAGATATAGACAAAAAACACTCTATAATATATACTCAAAGCTCTTATAAATTCTCCAGCTAAATGGTTCTATATAACTGTGAAATACTATAATTATTATTACTGTTATCAGAAAAATAAATACATGTTTTCTAAGAACAAGGTGTGGAGCTTAATTCATATTTCTAGGAAAATGCTTGGGTACTGAATAGTTCAAAACACTTTTGATATCGAAAAGTGAGACACTATATACAGAATAGTTTATGAAGAGAACTGAGGAAGATTGGCATTGCTCCAGGATTATAAGCTTTAAAAAGAGGTTACTCATGTATGGCTAGGTGATAGCAGTCTTGCCAGCACCTCTGAACATAGGACCCTATCAGGATATCCTGGCTCCTATTCCAAAATATTTGGGTCTCTGAGTGTTTGATCCATGAACCAAGACAAGAACAAAAAGTAACAAAAGTTTTGTTTAAAGTAGCCTTCAGTTTTTTGTGGAATAGTAACAGGACAAAGTAATATTTTTAGCTTTTCCAGTAATTAGTCAGTCACAGTTAAGAGCTCAGCATTGGGATTAGATTGTCCTGATCTGGAATCTTAGCTCTACCTGTCCCTGAATATGGGGATTTTGGCAAGTTTCCTTTATTCTCTCATTAGTAAAATGGGGGCTAATAAAGGTATGAATTTGACCCTCACTGTAGGGGCTCTGAGATTCTTTTTTAGTATATGCTGGTCTCTTCCTTAAGCATCTTTCCTCTCTACTTATTTCAAGATTATTTGAGATAATAAACAGCAGCTCATACTCACCAAAAATATGGAGAAACTTCATTCAAATGAACTTTTTAGTGGGCTATTTGATAAACTGATGATATTACTTATATGCTTTAAAAATAAGAGTAGATAGAGAAGTAATGCACTATATAGCTCTATTGTATAGCTCTATTAAATTGAATTGGATTTTTATTGCAATTCTGAAATCAAATTGATGATAACAAAACGTATTTTCAACTATTGTATCAACTTTAAAGACTATTACTCAGTAACAGTATTTGTAAATTTTAAATATACATACACTTTAATATCTGTAATTTCTGTAGTATGTGAGCATGAGAATGATTGGAAATTTTCCTGTGTAAAATTTAAAATAAAGTAAAAAAAATACTTTCCAGATAATAATTGACCCTGTATTCCACAAATATATTTTACTACATATAAGAGATATGTGTGGTTTTTTAAAAACCTATTTTTAAAACAATACTTTCCAAGTACATTTTCTAGCCTATTGTGTTGGTCCCTATACATAAGAATTCTGCTGTTGTCTTATAATTTTAGCAGTGATTAGCATGTGCACGTATTTTAGAGTGAAACCTCTATCTTTTCCTTCATTATTATTTTCATGTTTAAATTCCAGTCAGACAACTCCAGAATAATGATGTTATAATTACTCATTCATAATGAAAGTCACACTAAACTATTCTTGATAATTAATTTGGCATAGTGCAATGCATTGAGCAGTTTAATAATTAATTATGTGGTTACTCAGATTTTATTGAGAAACCAGGAATGTGCAGTTATTGGTATTATATTTGTAATGAGCTGCTCTTTACTTACTTTCTGCTCTTATATTTTTGGAACAATGCCACAATTAATTAGTATCCTAATATAAATAGACTATAAAGTGGGCATCTGGGTGCTTGTTTGTCTAGATGTGTAGCAAGTGATATTTTAACTATAATTTGAGTTGGTAATTGTTGCCAAATAAAACTTTAATTTCTTTATTTTTAAATACATATTATGTTGATTTCAAAGAGGAAGGGAGAGGAAGAGAGAGATAGAAACATCAATGTTGAGGGAGAATCATTGATTGGCTGCCTCCTGCACAACCCCACTAGAGATTGAGCTTTTAACCCAGGCATGTGCCCTGACCAGGAACCGAACTGTGACCTTCTGGTTCATAGATCAATGCTCAACCACTGGGCCATGCTGGCTGGGCTAAAGCTTTAATTTCTTTTTTTACATTATATTTACTTTTATTGGTTTCAGAGAGGAAGGGAGAGGAAGAGAGAGATAGACACATCAATGATGAGAAAGAATCATTGATTGGCTGCCTCCTGCACACCCCACATTGGGGATCAAGCCTGCAACTCCATCATGTACCCTGACGGGGAATCGAACCGTGACCTCCTTGTTCATAGGCTGATTGATGCCTAACCATTTAGCCATGCCAGTTGGGCTAAAGCTTTAATTTCTAATTCCAGATATTAAAATAGATCAGTGGACAATTCAATAAAAGAATATTATAATATTAATTATAAGATTAAATAGTTTATTCTGGGGCAAAATAAAAATGTGAAAAGTTTCCTCTGGATTAAACTTTTATATTATTCCTGAAAAAAAAAAGATTAAATAGTTTAAAACACTCTATGACTTAAAATTTATTTAACAAAAGCTGTAATATTATTTTCACTAATGTTAATAGTACATACACTTTTGTGAATCATCTCTACCACAAATATCAGAAAATTTTAAGGAAAACATTCTCTTTAAATATCAATTATTAAAATTCACATAGATTATGCCTGGGCATGAGCATTTGCAGGGAAGCAATAAAAGACCTGAAGGTTTGGGATTCTTCTATGCAGATAATATCCTTCTTTTACTATTCCTTATAGGATAATTGTTTCATCATCCTTGCCACAAACACTTCTGAAATGAAACAGTTAAAATATTTAGTATGGATTCTTTCTTGTCATAAAACCCACAAATCATTGTAGTGATGATTATGGAAATGAAAGATGAGAAAATCCTTGTCCTTTAATTAACATCTTCCTGTTTGCAGACTTGGCTATTTTCTCCTTCTCTCTTTGACATTCACACTTAAAATCTGCCAGAACTGATCATTCATGGACTCATCCTTCTTTCAGCAAATATTATTGTGACCCCACCATGATTCTGCTACTGTGTTTAATGGCTAGAAATGTAAAACTGAATAAAATCTGGACAAACACTATAGAGAAGGAAGAAGAATGATCAACTCACAGTTTGAATGCAGAGTGATAAGTTCTTAGAGTGGAGTCTGCATTGTAAGCTTTGAGCATACAATGGGGAGATCAACTTACCCAGGCTGAGGGCCACAGTCAGGAAAGAACTGAATAAGGCAATCCTTGAACTGATTTCTGAAAAATGAGGAGGGGTTAATCAGATAACAGAAAGGTTAGGAAAGAAGCACATGTTAAGGACAAAGCATGGCCCAATTTATCCCATTATTTCATTGACTTCATATTGAGACCAAGTCATAAAATTGACCCTAAGATTTTTCACATCCCCAGCATCCACTATCATAATCTAACCCAATAATTACTAAATGAAGTATTTAATGAATACATTTTTGCATTCTTTGTTACTACTCTAGATTGTATTTTCAAAGAGCAATTTCACCAAAATGCTAAAGTATTTCCAGTTGAAATAATATGATATTAGATTTTTTTTCTTTGATGAATTTCCCCAAAAAATTTTAGAAAAAGGAGCAAGGGAAGAAGATGGAACAATATTGGCAAGATATTGATAATTGTCAAAGGTAGGTGGCAGATGGGGTTTGTCATCTTGTTCTCTTTACTTTTACATACCTTTGAAAAATTTAGTTATATAAAGTAAAATTTTAAAATGAAAAAGGACAAAACTACAGAACCTAACTTAGTTTTTCTTTGCCAGCAGTTTTTAACTTGGTTCAACATTTGAATTTAAATTAGCTGACAGGATCTATGGAAAATAAATCAAATACTCTGATTTAGTTGATATAGTGTGGAGCCTGGAGATATCTGTATTGTGTGTGAGTGTGTGTGAGTGTGTGTGAGTGTGTGTGTGTGTGTGTGTGTGTGTGTGTGTTGGACTAAACTTTAAATGGATAAAAGACTTTAATGTAAGTTGTTAAACCGTAAAAATCCTAGAAGAAAACATAGGCAGCAAAATCTCAGACATCTCATAGCAATATGTTTTCTGATACATCTCCTAGGGCAAAGGAAACAAAGGAGTAAGTGAACAAATGGGACTACAACAAAATAAAACGCTTCTGCACAGCAAAAAGAAAACATCAACAAAATGAAAAGGGAGGCAACTGTATGGGAGGACATATTTGCCAATGATGCATCTGATAAAGGGTTAATTTCCAAAATATATAAGGGATTCATACAACTTAACAAAAGGAAGACAAACAATCCAATTAAAAACTGGGCAAAGAACCCAAATAAACACTTCTCCAAAGTGGATATACAGACAAGAGACATTTGAAAAAATGCTCAAAGTCACTGATCATCCCAGAGATGACAATTAAAATGACAATGAGGTATCACCTCACACCTGTCATAAGGGATACCATCAATAAATGAACAAATGACAAGTGTTGGTGAGGACGTGGAGAAAAGGGAACCTTAGTACACTAATGGTGGGAATGCAGACTGGTGCAGCATGGAAAACAGTATGGAGTTTCCTCAAAAAATTAAAAATGGAATTTCCATTTGACCCAGTGGTCCCACTTCTAGCAATATATCCTGAGAAACCTGAAACATCAATCAGAAAGAATATATGCACTCCTACGTTCATAGCAGCACAATTTACAATTGCTAAAATTTGGAAAAAGCCCAAGTGCCCATCAGTAGATGTGTTGATATAAAAGCTGTGGTACATTTACACCATGGAATACTACACTATACAGAAGTAAAAAATAAGGATCTCTTACCCTTTGAGACAGCATGGAGGGATCTGGAGACTATTATGCTAAGCGAAATAAGCCAGTCAGAGAAAGGCAAGTATCACATGATCTCACTCATATGTGGAATCTAATGAATAAAATAAGCTGTTCAACAAAACAGATCTAGAGGCATAGAAATAGGGAACAGAGGAAAGGTGGGGGAGGGTGCATGGGTGGGAAGTAACCCATGGACACAGACAATAGGGTGATGGAGGCCTGGGGAAGGGATAGGGGGCAGGTTAGAAGGGGTCAATGGGAAAAATGGGACATCTGTAATACTTTCAACAATAAAGATAAATTAAAAGAAAAAAAGAATTTTGATCATTAAAAAAAAGTGCATGGAAATAGTTGTGTTCTGTGTCTGCAGTTCCAACACTTGTCACTAGGTGATGTTGTGAGCCATGACTTCAGGCTTGCCTTGGAGAGCAGTGACAGAACTTAATCCCTCGTGTTATGATTTTCTATTAACACAGGACTCATTTTCAAAAACCAAAATATTATATAAACGAATGCCTTCTCTGTGGTGTGCTGTAGATGGCTCATACTGGCTTGCTAGAACCAATTGTTAAATTTTCAGGAGTTTTTGGACCAGTTGTTAAACATAACTTACTAAAAAATTAATTATATCAACATACATTAAATTATATTGTAAACAAAGTTAATAGGTGCTTAAATCTCATCACTGCCTAAGTATTTTACTACATTTTATTATAATCTGTGGTCTTGATTTATTTATCTCTATTATATCTGAATGGTGGAATGACTATATTTAGTGATGTTATGTTGATAGCTTGAAATTACATATAATGAGAGTATTCAAATAGTCCCCCCTAAGGAAAACTTGTAGTTAGACATTTTTACCACACCACTGACTTTAATATTTTATGATTTTCCACTATCCATAAGATCTTGCGCCAGTAAATATACACATATGTTTTAATACTTGCTTTATTTACCAGTTTGTAGTAGAATTATATGAAACCAGCTTCTGGGCTAATTGTATTTAATTGGCATTTAACTAAGCTAATCCTTGTCAGAGTATCATCTATGTAAACACTTTGGGGGTTATTTTCATATTCACTACAAACCGATAGAAACATTTTGTGAATTTTTGTTGTTGTTAGCTCCTCACAGGAATATATTTCCATTGATTTTTAGAGAGAGTGGAAGAGAGAGGGAAATACACAGAAAGAGAAACATCTATATGAGAAGAGACATAGCGATTGGTTGCCTCCTGCACAGGTTAGGACCAGGGCTGGAGATTGAGCCTGTAACCGAGTTACATGTCATTGACTGGAAGGAAACCTGTGACTGTTCAGTCCAAGGGCCAGCACTGTACCCACTGAGCAAACTGGCTAGGGTCATTTTGTGGATTTTTCACTCTTTATTTTCAACCTGACCTCAAAATCGTATGATTCCATCTTATGTGTATTTATTTGGTTAACTAAGGTCTTAATTAGCTAGCTTTCATAACATATCCTTTTCTAGCTAAGTTCAACCATTTAAAATTCCTATTGTTGTCAAGGAATAGTTTCAAAACTGCTTGTGACAAACTGGAAGACAGGTTTAGAGACCAAATCATTTGTGACAGATTAGCATAAACAAAAATTGAAAAAAATAGAAAAATTTTATATAGCATAATATCATACCATCTCAAAATTCGAACTTTGATCTATATACATTTCATGATTTTAAAAATGAAGTAAATGGGGCTTAAAGATAAGAAGGCAAAGGCTTGCTCAATTTTTCATTGTTATTTGGCAACAAGGCCAAGTTTTTCAGCCAAGTCTTGTCATTCCTGTTCTAAAGTTATTTTCACTAGACCACTTTGCTTTCAGAAATATTTGTTGTTGCCTGTTCAGTAACAAAAAGGAATGTTGCTACAAAATTGTTTACTTGCATCTCTATCACCAGTTCAAGAACACATAAACATAAACATTGCAAGAAAAACGATTTTAAATATGATAATGTTACATGCAATTAACACCAATTATTCAAGAAAAGTGATCTTACATATAATAATATTACATGAAATAAACATTAATATTTCAAGAATAAAAGGATTTTAAGTATAATAATATTACCAAAACTGTACTAATAGTATATCACAAAAGTTGTAGGAAATATTAAAAATCCGCAAATATCAGGATTACTTCTATTGTATTCTAAAATATTTTGTTCCGTTTGGCTCTATTTTTGTTCAGTTTATTCTGTTCATTATATTCCACAAATGAGTGAGATCATATGATATTTATTTTTCTCTGGCTGGCTTTTTTGCTTAGTGTGATGCTTTTATAGTTGATTTTGTCAGATATGAGTATTGTTACTCCAGCTTTTTTTTTTCTTTTCTATTTGCATGGAAATTTTTTTTCCATCCCTTCACTTTCATCCTGTGTGTGTGTTTTACTTTGAGGTGGGTCTGTTGTAGACAGCATATAGTTGGGTCATGTTTTTGTATCCAACCAGCTACCCTACAACTTTTGATTGGAGCATTTAATCCATTTACATTTAGGGTAATTATTGAGAGGTACTTATTTATAGCCATGTTAATTCTGTGTGGCTAGGTTTCTCTCTCTGTTTCTTCTCAGCAATCCCTTACAGCAATCCCTCTAGCATTTCTTGTAATACTGGCTTGGTGGTGATGAGCTCTTTAGCCTTGTTTGATATGGGAAGCTCTTTATTTTACAGAATATTTTGAATGATAGCCTTGCTGGATATAGTAATCTTGGTCTCAGATCCTTGCTTTCCATTACCTTGAGTACTTCATGCCATTCCCTCTGGCCTGTAGAGTTTCTGATGAGAAATCAGGTGTCAGCCTTATGGGAACTCCTTTGTAAGTAACAGTTTTCTTTTCTCTTGCTGCCTTTAAGGTTCTCTCTTTGTCTTTAATTTTTGGCATTTTAATTATGATGTGTCTGGGCATAGGTCTGTTTGGGTTCTTCTCATTTGGGGCTCTCTGTGCCTCCTGAACGTGTGTGACATTTTCCTTTACCAGGTTAGGGAAGTTTTCTACCATTATTTCTTCAAACACCTTCTCTATTCCTTTCACCCTTTATGCCTCTTCTGGAATGCCTACTATTCTAATATTGCTATGTTTCACATTGTCCCACAGCTCCTTTAAGCTGTCCTACTGTTTTTTAATTGTTTTTTTCTTTTTGGTTCCCTAATTGAGTGATATTTTCAACTCTGTCTTCTAATTCACTGATTCAATCATCAACTTCCCCTAATCTGCTGTATATTCCTTCCAATGTCTTCTTTATTTGTGTTATGTCATTCTTTATCTCAGACTATTCTTTTTTCATAGTTACTATATTTTTTTTCATACTGTTGATCATTTTTAACATCATTACTCTGAACTCTGTTTCAGATAAAGCTCTTATCTCTGCTTCATTTATCTCTTCTTTTGGAGATCTTGCTAGTTCTTTCATTTGGGGGTTGTTTCTTTGTTTCCTCATTTTGGTTGTCTGTTTGGGTTTGTGACTATGTATTAGGTAGATCCTCTACACCTCTCAAACTCTAGTGTGGGACAGTGGTAAAGGCTGTTTCTGACTAATTGGATCAGGCAAAGACTCAAAGTCTCCAGAGACCACCTCTGTCTACAGACTAATAGAATTCTGATTTGAATTGCCCCCAGGAAATTGTCCTCAGGTGTGGTGAGAATTTTTTTCAACAGGGTGTGGCAGTTGCTTCTACCTGGAGGCTAATTGTCACTTTTAACACATTAAGCACCTAGCCTGTTTTGTCTTCCATATGGAAAGTATAGTGTCAGTTACCAGTGACTGACTGGGTGCTTAACATGTTAATCTCTTAAGTGGTCTCAAGGGCAAGTTGTTTTCCAATAGGGTGTGTTGACTGTCTTTCCCCCAGGCAAGGCAGATGTCTATGTGGGAAAGATGTTCTCTGCTGTGTTAGGGAATGACTCAGCCCAGGAAACTTGGGGGGTCTGCCTTCTGAGTTCTATCCCCCTAGTCCCCAGTCCTGGGTTCTGCTCTCACAGCTCCAGTTCCCTTCACCCTCCCTCTGCCAGAGCACCACGTGGGTGGCTCCATGGGGAATTTTTGTGCATTGGCCCTTTAAGAGGGTGCCCAAACTTTCATCTGCCTTTCCCTGGCAGACAGCACCCCACTTCTTTTCACAGCTAAATATTATGTGGGTACCTCCTCAGTTGGTGCTCTCTGCTGGGGAGCTCAGCTTCAGGATTAGATCCAAAAGTTCTCAGTGGATCCCCCCCCACCCCCCGCCACAGCTGAGATATCTCTCTGGGACTTCAGTTGCAGTCTGTGGGTGCCCAGCCTGCCCCTCCTACCAGTCTCTATGTGGTCTCCACCTTCGGTCTTTGGGTATCAGGGTTCTCTCCTATGAGTTTTCTGTTGATTATTCAGGAAGCCTTTTCATATTTCAGTCATACTAACAATTCCAGCATGTTCCTGGGAGCATGTTCTTGCAGCATCCTCCTACTCTGCCTCCATTTTAAATCTCACCTTGTCTTCTTTATAAGAACTTAGATGACTCTGGCTGCTCCTTGTGAGTTGATTACTGTGGAATTTCTACTTTGGTTACTTGGCCTGCAGAAGAAGTGAGTGCTATAGGTGGTCATATAGGTCACATTTCAGAGACTGTTCTCTAGAGAACTGCTTTTAAGGTGGAATTGGAATAATATATGTCCAGTTCTAAGTGTAGGTCCCAAAAATGTTTGGTTAGTAGTCAGGTCTCCCTATCAGGAAAGAAATCTCTTTTATGTGTTGGCAAAGAACCTTAACCAAGTGGTCTTGAGTCTCTCTGAAAGGGGCATGATGGCATACCTATTTCTAGTGAACTGTGTAAAACACTGTCTCACAACATAGCTTATACTTAAGGCTGTAATATAGTGGCTTCAATATTGGAAAGATACCTTATGAAAGGCTACACGTTAGGATGGAGAATATTGTAAAGAAACAATGTAAAATTATGATTGGACTACAGGCCTGGTGCAGGAAATCCATCCACATGGGGGGTGGGGTCCCTTAGCCAGGCCTGCATCCTCTCGCAATCCAGGACCCCTTGGGGGATGTCTGACTGCTGGATTAGGCCTGATCCCTCTTGCAATCCTGGATGCTGCATGCACCAGTGATCATACTTTTCATACAGGTGAAAGGCATCTTGCTGTTGTATGGACAGCTACATTTTTTTGCCCTGATTATAAAAAGTGGTACATAACATGATCCTTCTGAGGCAGTAGTACCATTTTCCCCATCTTATGGGTGGAAAAGCTGAAGCAGAGAGAAGTTAAGTAATTGGCTTTGTCACACAGTTATAAGTGTCAGAATCAGGGCTGACCACAAAATGTGCAAGCCAGAGTCCATGCATGTCATTGCTGTATCTTCCTGATTTTTTCAGTGTTAGAGTAGCCTTGCCAGGTTTTAATTTTTAAATTTAATAGACTGTTCCCAATATATAGGGTAGAGTCCCTAGGCCTGGCCAGCGACCAGGGCCAATCTGTGGGGTGACTGGTGGGGCGATTGGGGGGCTCCCACTGGCACCCTCCTTGGCTGGGGGCCTGGCGACACCTGCTCACCAGCCCAACCGGGGGCAGCTCCTGCATTGAGGGTCTTCCCCCTTGTGGTCAGTATGCATCATAGCGACTGGTTGTTCAGCTCTTCAGTCAATTTGCATACTAGGCTTTTATTGTATAGGATGTTTCTGATCCAAGTGGCATCCTCATCTGCTCCAAAATACTGGTGTAGCAATGAAAAAATATAAAGTAAAAAAGGATATATTCCTACACACAGATAAAATACAAACTTCTGCAGAAACATAAATGTAAATCAGGGATTGGGGCAGAAGTCACTGCCAAGCTTGCCTTTGAACCAAAAAAGCAACTAGGTATCTGGGTGCTGTAGGGTAAGTGGGCTTAAAATTGCTTCTAGCAATGTAGGGAACTAGAAACGCATTCAGTGTTCAAAACCAAAGTCTAGTTTGTGGCTCTTCCATGCATGAACAGACCTAGGGAAAAAAAAGTGAAGCTTCAGGCTACTGCCAGGGGCTACAGCTTATATAAAGCCATGGGCCCATAGAGGCCTAAGAATAATGACATAGCCTTGCAACTAGGAAGATTGTTCTCTTGCCTGATGAATGGATTTGAATTATCATCAGTAACATTATAGTACAGAAACTTTAAACCTGAAAGGGTTGGGTGGAGAACAGAGGGCAATGTAGAAGCAACTACAAAATGTTAGATGGGGATACGTGATGAGAGAGAATAGGACACCAACTTCACTATGGGCCTCCAGTTAAAAATGACATTTGATAACATACGTTTTTCTCCTCTTTAGCCCAAATTATTCTAAAATTACCTGAAATAATAAAATATATGCAGTCTCAAAATGGCAAAGAAAATGAAAGAGAAGACATCTCCAAAGACGTATCAAGTTTATAAAGATAGAAATTAAAAGGAGAAATTCGTTCTGCAGGACCCCAAAAAGGTTCCTGAATTGAGAGTACTGGGTATTTCAGACGGTGGTACTCTTGATAGGGGATAGAAATAAAAGGCTTGTTTGAAGCCCTTATACGGGGCAATTAGATGCCAAATCTCCAGCTCAGAGCAGTTAGACACTTCTTCTGTCCCATCGCAGCAGACATAAGTAAGTAGTTTGCTTTCTGGTGAGGCTGAAAGAGAAAATCTCTCAACATGCAGACAATAGAATCAGTTGATGGAAGGAGTGAGTCCTCATACTGAAAATAGGGGATTAAGTTAAGGTCAATATATTTAAGTGTGAGACCACCAGTTCCTCTTCCCTGCCCTGGCTCCTCAGTTTCTATGCTCTGGACAGGAGATTGCAAATTTTTCTATAGAGAACTTGATCGTCATAAGACAAAAGATCTGTAGTTAAGGATATGTTCTGATCCACCAGTGAAATAGCAGATCCTTGCTTGATGACCTTGTATTGAAACCTGCCAGTTGGTAACTCTCACATGTACACAGAGCTACCAATAAGCATTTAAGTACCTTAATTTTAAGAGAAAGTCAAGGATTTCCAGATACTTGAAAACTCACTAATAGAAAAGGAATATATATATATATATATATATATATATATATATATATATATAACAAGTAGTCATATTAGGAAAGAACAATACAAAATAAAATAGTCAAGAAACTCTGGAGAAATAGAGATAAGACATAGATCTTAAGAAAACTTGTTGCCCAGCCAGTATGGCTCAGTGATTGAGCATCAACCTATGAACCAGGAGGTCATGGTTTGATTCCCGGTCTGGGCACATGCCTGGGTTGCTGGTTCAAAACCCAGTAGGGGGCGTGTAGGAGGCAGCTGATCAATGACTCTCTCTCATCATTAAAGTTTTTATCTCTCTCCCCCTCTCATTTCCTCTCTCTAAAATCAATAAAAACATATTAAAAACTTTTTAAATATAAATATAATTATCTTAGAGTAAGACTAGTTACTGCATCCATTATATAATTAAATTAAAAATTTAATAGTTTTAAAGCAATGAAAATATTATGTCTAATAGTATATAATGATGAGTACATGTCATGATATATATGTTCAAAGCCCTAGAATGTACAACACCAAGAGTGAAGTCTAATGTAAGTTATGGCCTTTGGAGGATTATTGTTTGTCAAAGTAGTTAATCAATTGTAAAAATGTACTTCTCTTACACTGTATGTTGATAATGAGGGAGGCTTTGTCTTGGTGGGGAGATGAAGGGGACATATGAAAATTCACTGTACTTTCTGCTTAATTTTGCCATGAACCTAAAACTGTCCTGAGAAGTAAAGTCTAATAAAAAAAAAAGGAGTAGTAGAAATAAATTTCAGAAAGGAGGTAGGAACTCATTTTAAAGAAGTATTTCATAAAGTAGTGTAAATACACAAAGAACTATAAAATGAAAAAATGAATCTTAGAGGATGATATTAGGTCAGTGGTTTTCAACTGTAGGTGATTTTTCTCTCCAGAGGAAATTTGGTGATGTCTGGATCTTGACTCCAAATCTTGGATGCCAGCTTTTGGGTCTTTGACCCTCAGAAACTGTTAGATAATAAATATTTTTGGTTTTAAAATGCTAAATCTTGGGATAGTTTGTTACTCAACAATAGATAAATTATACACTCTGACAAACTGAAATTTTACCCTAGGAGAGAATAAAGTCATTTTTAGACAAAGTCTTAAAAACTTGCCTCCTTTAAGCCATTTTTACACCAGAAATCTATAAGAGAAATTGTTTCACCAGATGAGAAAGGAAACAAAAAAAGAGGAACACAGTGTATTAGTCATGATTGCCTATGTTAGGCTACTATAAAGACAATCCAAAAATATCATTGGCTAGAAACAGCGAATATTCATTTCTTTGCTACATATATAGCATAGGTCAACAAAGGGTTCTGATCACTTTAGTCACTCAAGGATCTCAACTGATTGAGGCTCTAATGTTCTGTCATTCCATCATGACAACAAGAAGCCTTAGGGTTCACCATAAGAGGGAGCAAGTGCATGGAAAATATTACCCTGACTCTTAAAGATTTTTAACCAGAAGTTATATACTTGTCATTTTCATTGCATTTCATCACCTAAAGCAAGTCACAAGGCCACACCTAACTTTAAGGGAACAGGGAATTATAACTACCACTCTGTCTGAGAGTGGGAAGAGAATTAGAAATATAGTTGAGCACTAGTATTAACTAACAAGAAGAGAGGACTCAAATAAATAAAATTAGACATGAAAGAGAAAACATTCTAACTAATAGCACACACAAACAATGTTTGTAAGAGAATGTTGTGAACAATTACATGCCAACAAATTAGACAAACTAATAGAAATTATTAAATTCCTTTTGAACAGATGACCTACCAAGGCTGAATCATGAAGAAATAATAAATCTTAACAGATAAATTATGATTATGATGGTTGAATCAGTAATTAAATATTATAATTTATCCATGTTTAAAACAGAAAGACAACTAGTAATCCATATTTGTTTTCATTACCCTCTATGACAAAGCCTCCTTTTCTTTTCTTTTTTAAAATATATTTTTATTGATTTCAGAGAGGAGGGGAGAGGGAGAGAGAGATAGAAACATCAATGATGAAGAATCATTGGAGATCAGTTGCCTCCTGCACGCACCCCTACTGAGGATCGACCACACAACCCAGGCATGTACTCTGACCAGGAATTGAACCATGACCTCCTGGTTCATACTCAACCACTGATGACGTCAGCCAGGCAGCCTCCTTTTCAAGGACAAAATGCAATGTGTTCTCACAGTCAAGAGCAGTTATAGACAACTAATGTTTTCTGATTTCCTCTGGTCCTACATGTCCTCAGCACTGCTGTGCTGCTCACCAATCTTTGAATGAGCCAATTATGCTGTGGCCCAGGTCCATAGCTTTTGAGAAATATGAAGCTTCCAAACCGACAGTCATAAATTTAGGGGGAAATATGCATTATAGGTTACACATATGCAAAATTTGTACAGAAAATAGAGCCAAAGAAATTGTGCCAAGAAGTGTGTAAGAAATCTCTATATGTTCACTCTCCAAGGAATTTGTCATTTATTATGTTATATAAATCTACAACTCTTTAGTAAGTAGTTTGGGATCTTTTTTGGCAATAAATTTGTTTAGCAATAGTGAACTAAAAAGAAAAACAAGTTTGGGTCACAGGATATTAATGAACCTTCATAATCTTGTTACAGTCCTTCTTTCCCACCTATCAATTGCTCATTTCCTCCATGCTAGTGATTCTCAAAAGGTGGTCCTCAGCATCACATGAGAACTTCATTTTTTGTTGTTTGTCTTTTTTCTCTTAATAGTATTTTTTAGTTGTTTTATTGCTTAAAGTATTACAAAGAGTATTATTATATATGTCTCTTTTTTTTCTCCCCTTGACCTTCCCCTAGCCTCCCATACCCCCCAGTGTCTTGTGTCCATTGGTTATGCTTATATGCATGCATACAAGTCCTTCGGTTGATCTCTTACCCACCCCCGCAACCCTCCCTGGCCTTCCTGCTATAGTTTGACAGTCTGTTCGATGTTGCTCTGCCTCTGTACCTATTTTTGTTCATCAGTTTATAATGGTCTTGATTATCCATAAATGAGTGAGATCATGTGGTATTTTTCTTTCATTGACTGGCTTATTTCACTTAGCATAATGCTCTCCAGTTACATCCATGCTGTTGCAAATGGTAAGAATCCCTTCTTCTTTACAGCAGCATAGAATTCTATCGTGTAGATGTACCACAAGTTTCTAATCCATTCATTTTGCTGATGGGCACTTAGGCTGTTTTCAGATCTTAGCTGTGGTGAATTGTGCTGCTATGAACATAGGGGTGAATATATCCTTTCTGATTGGTGTTTCTGGTTTCTTGGGATATGTTCCTAGAAGTGGGATCACTGGGTCAAATGGGAGTTCCATTTATAACTTTTTGAGGAAACTCCATACTGTCTTCCATAGTGGCTGCACCAGTCTGCATTCCCACCAGCAGTGCACGAGTATTCCTTTTTCTCCACATCCTCTCCAGCACTTGTTGCTTGTTGATTTGTTGATGATAGCCATTATGACAGGTGTGAGATGATACCTCATTGTTGTTTTGATTTGCATTTCTCGGATGATTAGTGACTTTGAGTATGTTTTCACATGTCTCTTGGCTTTCTGAATGTCTTCTTTTGAAAGTGTCTATTTAGGTCCTTTGCCCATTTTTTGATTGGATTATCTTCCTTTTGTTAAGTTGTATGAGTTCACTGTAAATGTTGGAGATTAAACCCTTATTGTTGATAACATTGGCAAATATGTTCTCCAATGCAGTGGGCTTTCTTGTTATTTGGTTGATGGTTTCTTTTGCTGTGCAGAAGCTTTTTATTTTGATGTAGTCCCATTTGTTTATTTTCTCTTTAGTGTCCAATGCCCTAGGAGCTGTATCGGTGATGAAATTGCTTCGGCATATGTCTGTGATTTTGTTTCCTTTGTATTCCTCTAGTATTCTTATGGTTTCCTGTCTTACATTTAAGTCCTTTATCCATTTTGAGTTTATTTTTGTGTATGGTTTAAGTTGGTGGTCTAGTTTCATTTTTTGCATGCATTTGTCCAATTTTCCCAACACCATTTATTGAAGAGATTGTCTTGACTCCATTGTATGATCTTGCCTCTTTTGTCAAATATTAATTAAGCATATAGGTTCGGGTTGATTTCTGGGCTCTCTATTCACAACCACACACTCCTCGTTTGCTCCCTTGCTGCCGCCTTCTTCCTGCCTCTGTAGCTGGGTTTAGGGTGTAATTGACCTGTTCGTTAATGAAGTTTCCTCCCCAGGTGTCTGGTTATGTGGCTTGCTCTCTAGCACTTTAGCCGGACAGGATAAAATTCACCTTAACAAGACATGACCCAAAGGGAACAAAGCATGAATGTACTCGTGACACCGATAACCCCAATATCAGTGACCACCTGAGCAAAGAGAATTAGGGGAGAGAAAAGAGAGCACAAATGATATCTAGGAGAGAAAAAAAATATAGGAGAGAAAAGAAAAAGGAGAATATATATATCACAGAACCAATAGATAAACCAAACAGATACAAACACCAAACACCTAGTAAAGAGGGTGGAGACAGAATCTGTAGAGGCTGAGCTTATATACAGGAAATAAGGTTAAGAATTGGATAAATATGAGGAGGACCTCAATTCAGTATAGAGGAAGTAGAAAAGGGATGAGTGAATAATAAGAGAAAGAAGGGGAACAAAATAATGTACTTAAAAAAATTGATTTAAAAAATGGTATAAAAATAGAAAATAGCAAGTAAAAATAAAACAAAATTAAATGATAAAAAAATAATGTGAAAAGAAGTAGAAAATAAAGCAACAAACAAACAAAAGGGAAAACAAAGAAAAAAGCAAAATAAAGAGCTAACAAAATAATAATAAAAAATAAAAATGAAAAATTGAAATGTCATTCCTTTGGCTGTCTTAAGATCCCAGTTTTCTGGAATGTCTGTGATTTTTTTTCTTCTTCTGTTGCTGGGAATGAATGCCTCTCTATAGGCCAGATCCTGTTAACTCCCAGGGACTAATCAGATTTTTTAAATCCTTTGTACTGTTCAGGGTGGAATCTGGGTGTGGCTGTATTCCATGCCTGGAGACTGGAGGGAGGGGTTATATCATCAGGAGAAAATGGCTGCCCAGGTCCTGGGCTCAGGCGTGACTCAAAACTCAACTTGCTTCCACTTCTCCTGGACCCCCTTCTCTCCCCAGCCTCTCCCCAGATTCCACTTGTCCGCACCTTCTCCCGCTCCTCAGCATGGGTGAGTGTATCCGAAATGTCCTATGAACAGGGTTCAGTGAAAGCAAACAAACAAATGCTGGGCGCAGAAAGGGGGAAGACTGAGTCTCTGTGAGCTCCTTTCTTACCAGCACTGCATGGTCTGGTCAGCGCTTCAGGCTACCCCCTCTGGGCTCAGACTTTCTTAATTATGGAACCCAGATCTCAAATCCCCTGGGGCTGTGCCTGTCCCAAGGGACGCGGCTGGGTGCCGTGTGGTCTCCTTCTGACCCTCTGGGCTCAGAGATCTGGCAAACTTTACTGCCCAGATCCCTGGTTTTTACCTTTCCAGGGGAACTCTGCCCTTCCCGGCTGCAAACTGTCTCACCAGCTGAGTCTCCTTCAATGAGAACTTCTTAGAAATAAAAATTCTCCTGTTCAATATTAGAAACTCTGATATTGGAGCTCAGCAATCTGTGTTTTAATAAGCCTTCCAGGTAATGGATGTTAGTTTTAGAACCACTAGCTGGCTCTGTTTCATATAATGTTCTTCCTCTTTTCTCTGTCTGAGGTACCTCTACTCTTCTCGCCATCTAGGCCCTAATCTACTGTGAAGCCTCCCTCCCTCCCTCCCTCCCTCCCTCCCTCCCTCCCTCCTTCTTTCTCTCCTTCCTTCCTTCCTTCCTTCCTTCCTTCCTTCCTTCCTTCCTTCCTCCCTCCCTCCCTCCCTCCCTCCCTCCCTCCCTCCTTCCTTCCTTCCTTCCTTCCTTCCTTCCTTCCTTCCTCCTTCCCTCCCTCCCTCCCTCCCTTCCTTCCTTCCTTCCTTCCTTCCTTCCTTCCTTCCTTCCTTCATTTTTTGCTTATGTTTATTCCTCTTTCCACAAAGCTGTATTTACTTGCCTGAGAGCACAGCATATACTGATGTTAATCAAACTTCAGATAAAACACCTAAAATGATAGAAAAGAATCTGGCCTAATTAAATAATAAAGTAACCCCTACAGATTTAGACATGTGCCTTCAAGTGTAGGAAAAAAATGAATATAGTAGGTTTATACCAAGAGTATTTCCCTCATGTACTTGTGTTTTAGTAAGATGGAATGTGAAGTAGCAAAAAGGTTTATATGATGATATTTATTCATAAAATAGTAAATCAGATATGATGAACGTTGCCTTGAGTGATACTTGCTAGAGTAAGGGGAGATTTTAGTTCAGTGAATTTGAAGTGAAAGTGTCTTACCTACATGGTATCATGCTGGAACTGGCCTATTCCTGCTGGTATATCTATGCAATGCATTCAACTAAAACGAGCATCACATCCTACTGAGGGACTTCGGACATTGAATTCATTTATCATATATATTTCAGATATATGTAACCTGAAATCTGCCTTGAAAGTAATTACCACTTATCTACTTTTATAAGAAAGTCCTTTGAGCATTTTCCCTTTGGCTTATGGGTGCAACTCCAACCAAAACAGGTCATATTCACTGAAGATGATTCTTTTCTTTCCTATTTATAGCCTCTGATAGTCAAGGTATTTTCTCCTTGCTATTTCTAATTGGAATGTTACTCTGGTGGAATTTCATCACTAATTCTCCTTTAATTTCTTTTGGTGCTTCTAAATTTGTTCTTTTTCTATAGTATTATTTCTGCGCATTGCAAGACCAGCTTATAATAGCAAAATGGGAATACTTTTATTTCTTTGGAAAGTATTTTAGAATTAGTTGACAATAATAAAAGTTACTATTTAAAAAAATCTATCATCTTTGAGATTCATTCCAAAAATAAAATGTAGTAAAAATTAGAAGAAATAGCTTTTATGTGTTCATTATAATGGTAGATGATAACATTACTAGGTGTACCCGTTAATAATGGTGGATTTTGTAATCAAAGAAAACAAGATAATTTCAAGAGAAACAGCAAAAGTGCTTTATTCAAGGTAATGTCCATCACTAGCTACACATTTCCCACATCTTTCAGGTAATTTGTGGATACCATACCAATAGAATTTTTTTTTTGTTTTGAGGTAAACCATTTAGAGACCCAATTTTCCACTTCTTCATATGTTTTGAAGTGCTGCTCACAAAGTGCATGTGCCATTGATCAGAACAAGTGGTAATCTGAAGGAGCAAGGTCTGGTGAATACAGAGGGTCAGTTAATACTTCCCAGGCAAGATCTTTTAACGTGTCTTTAACTGGTTTTGAAGTTTGTGATGGTGCATTATCATGAAGCAAAATTACTTTGCCGTGTCTTCTGGCCCATTTGGTCATTTTATGATCAAATCATGGTTCAAATTGATTATTTGTTTTCAGTAGCGATCAGTATTAATGTCTTCACCTGGTTTTAGAAGCTCATAACACACCACACCTTCCTGATCCCACCAAACGATGAGCATTGTCTTCTTTCTGAAGCGATTTGGCCTAGCAGTCAATGTTGATGGTTGACCTGAAACAACCCATGATTTTGTGCGTTTGGGATTCTCAAAATAAATCCACTTTTCATCGCCAGTCAATGCAGTTCGATGCAAAAAAGACTTTGGATGCAAAGAAGACTTTCTCTCGTGCCTTTGAAGCAACATTTTACTGATGACTTTTCGGTTTTCCATTTGTCTTTCGTTCAGTTGATGTGGCACCGATTTTCCTTCCTTTAACATCTTTCTCATTGCTTCTAAATGATCTGAAATTGTTTGATGAGCAACGTTTAATATTGCTGCAAGTTGTTTTTGAGTTTGACACGCATCTTCATCCAATAATGCTTGTAATTGTTGGTCTTCAAACTTTTTTGGTTGACCTGGACGTTGTCTTTCACATCAAAATCAACACTTTTGAAGTGTTCAAACCAGCGTTCACAAGTATCTTAAGATGTAGCATGTTCACCATAAGCTTCCTGAAGTGTACGATAACTTTTAGCAGCACTTTTCTTCAAAATAAAGTAATGAATTAAAACTTCCAGCAAATGCTCTTTTTTTTTTTTTGGCATGAAATTCAACATTTTTAAGCGTAAAATATCTATGATAGTAACACCTTCAGCAAATTTGACATATGAAGTTTTGAAGCTTGCTTTCAATACAACAAAATAGCATACCTATCAAATCACATATATATCAACATATGCGTAACTCCATCTATTGAAAAAAATACGCATTATGTGTGGGGGCTCTTGTTAGTTATAACTACCTTAATAGAAAAAGCAGTATTGTAAAAGGTAATGATCCCAGTGAAACTGTATAAGAATTGCCCACATAGAATAAAGCTAAGCAAAAAGTTACTTGTTTCAATTTATATTATACTAGAGACCTGGTGCACGAATTCATGCATGGGGGGTGTCCATCAGCCCAGCCTGCACCCTCTCCAATCTGGGACCCCTCGAGGGATGTCCGACTGTCCTTTTAGGCCTGATCCTAAACCGGCAGGCAGACATCCCTCTCACAATCCAGGACTGCTGGCTCCCAACCTCTTGCCTGCCTGCCTGCCTGATTGCCCCTAACTGCTTCTGCCTGCCTGCCTGATCACTCCCTAACCACTCCCCTGCCAGCCTGATCGATGCCTAACTGCTCCCCTGCCGGCCGAATTACATCTAACTGCCCTCCCCTGCAGGCCTGGTTGCCCCTAACTGCCCTCCCCTGCTGGCCTGGTCACACTGAACTGCCCTTCCCTGCAGGCGTGGTTGCCCCCAACTTCCCTCCCCTGCTGACCATCTTGTGGTGGCCATCTTGTGTCCACCTGGGGGCAGCCATCTTGTGTGTTGGAGTGATGGTCAATTTGTATATTACCTCTTTATTAGATAGGATTTGTATTATTGTGCTCTCATATCAAACATATTCCAAGATACACAGCAATCTTAATCTTTACTTTTAATCACAGTCAAAAGAAATGAATCCTCATGTAAAAGACAGACACTTTTATAAGTTAATCTTAAGTGGTGAATTTGAAATGCTGCAACAGCCTTTGGAAGAAATGAACATTTTGGCATCCTAAAAAACAAAATGACATATTTTGTATATTTTAATCTTACTTTGCATATTTGTAATTTGTGTTTTAATACTACTTTTGAGAAGATAACTACACCGAAATATCTTTCTTGCCCTCAAGATCAAAATCTATTCACACTCGATTTTTAAATAAAATGGTTTCTCCTTTATCATTTGACAGAAGAAACTGAAGTTAAATTTCTTGTAGCCAGATCCAGTGAACTGCCTTTTCCTCATTCAAAAAGAAACAAGGAAAGATATATGACTCCATTTGCTGTAGTAGTTGTTGTTTCTTTTTTAGTTGCAATAGAATGGAAATAATTTTATACATTGTGAAATGTATGAGTTTTAAAAGACAAGAATACTATAGCCACCTGAAGATACCATTCTACTTTTGTGTGTGAAGATAGATAGATAGATAGATCTGGATGTTATGATTATTGTTATTGCCAACATTGCTTGAGTAATTACTATGTGCTTAAAAACTTTACCATATTGTTCCTTCTTCACAAATGAGAATTCTGAAATCAGCAATTTAAATTACTTGCTGAAATTTACAAAGCACTATTTAACAGTAAAGCAGAATTTCAAACCCATGTTTGTCTGCCTTCAAATTTCATACAGTGTACAATCTCCTTGGTTTATAACTTGCTTTCAATCAAAGAGTATGTCTTCATTTTTAAAGATCATAGTTTGGAATTTCTAATCTATATGACATTTTCCTATTTCAAGGTGTACTAATTCAAAATGGATACCACTAGAATGTATTAAACTTAAGTTAATTTTGAATCTGCAAAAGTTAAGTTCAAGAGTATTTATGAGTACCTTTTATAGAAGGTAAAAATGGTGATACAACAATGGCAAAATGAGGAACTATCAAGGCTATTCCTAGAAAAACTAGATAAATTCCATTTGATTTCAGAGTGTGGTGGGTGTACTCATCATGATGTGGTTGTAAATAAGATGCTAATTTGAGAAAATGAGGCTTAAAAAGGATGTTAGGTCATTTATTAAGCTTTTCCTTTTAATGTAAGATTTATTATGCTCAGATATATAAGAGTGGAACTGGACAATAACAATATGCTTTATGCCCAGGAGGACAGTATATTGTAGAAGTATGATTTCTTGTCTTCCATGAGATAATATTGTGTTTACTGATTCTAATGATACTAAAAATAAACCATGTGCACTTCCAGCTACTTTTATTCAACTCTAGTGTTGTCTTGCATTCCTGCTTAGAAATGTACAAGTTATTTAACCCCCCAATGTCTCAGTTTTCTCATCTGCAAAATCAATATAACAATAGTGCCTACCCTAAGGTGTTGTTGAAATATTAATGTTGTGTCAAGTCTTATGTACATCATAGAGTGCTTAGCACATACCTATGTCTTTTACTTTTGTTCTTGCATTTGCTGCTATTTCTAAGTAAAAGTTCCTATATCAATTACATATGTTTGTGTTTGAATAAAGAGAAAGACATCTTTATTTCAAATATCCCTTCAAGCCAACAAATTAAAGATAAGATGTAGAAGCTATGATGTCAAACACCGTGTTATCTTTATTTGGACTATGTACTAGAACATATATAAATTAGGACTAAATAAAATGCTCATATTTTGTAAAGAATATCCACGAATATAGCAAGTCCTCCGAAGGAATGCTACCTTGAACTTTTTAAGAAATTCAAATTATTTAATTTAGACTGCTGAATCAGTTTGTGTAGTTAATTTGTCCTAAAGATCCTATTAAAGGTAATAGTACTGCTCACTAATAGCAAACTATTGTTGCTACTTTGGGTATTTTTACACGGTGATAATTGTATCAAATCAAGACATTGAAACTGCATAATTTTTAGGTTAATATTAGCATAAACCTACATTATTATTTTTTCCAGAAACAGTACAGGGATATCATACCCTGAATATTTTTCCAATATTACAGAACTGTCAAATATTGAACCCTTTACACAGTCATTGGTCTGCTGGGACTCTGGACTGTGGCAAAAATGTATAGAAAAGAGAAGGACAAAGGAGGTTTGTGAAATACCAGGGACATTATAAATATACTAGAGGCCCAGTGCACAAAATTTGTGCGTGGGTGGGGTTCCTAGGCTTGGCCAGCGATCAGGGCCTATCAGGGTTGTCTCGCCCAGCCCCAATTGGGGCCAGGCCCACTGGGGCCTGCTACTTGGGGCCTGCTGGCCAGGGCCTGGGGACCTGCCAGATGGGGTCTGCTGGACAGAGCCTGCAAGATGGGGGGGAGGACGGCAGGAGGTTTGCTGGCCAGGGGGCTGAACCAGGGAAGGTTGGTTGGCCATGGGAGGTTGGCTGTGGGAATGCACTGACCACCAGGGGGCAGCTTCT
Source organism: Myotis daubentonii (assembly GCF_963259705.1). NCBI lineage: Eukaryota > Metazoa > Chordata > Mammalia > Chiroptera > Vespertilionidae > Myotis > Myotis daubentonii. Next base: position 116,448,299 of record NC_081861.1, read on the forward strand.
GCATTAAGCGTCTGCCCCCTGGTGGTCAGTGCACATCATAGTGACTGGTCAACCAGTTTTTCCGGTTGTTCAGTTGTAAAGGTCGCTTAGGCTTTTATATATATAGAAGAGACACTTTTGGTTTTCTTTTTATAATCAGCTATTTAAATAATCAGATACCAAGAGTAGGTGAAAATATGGATCCCTACCTATGCAAGTACTTATTCATTTATCTCAGGGATGTCTGTGTTATCTCTTCCTAAGCCAAAATAATATGCTTAATTTGTATATATGTGTGTGTCTATAAACATATACAGATCTTTGTGTGTATACATTTGTATGTGCATATAACATATATACAGGGTTGGGCAAAAGGTTTACAGTTGTAAATATGTGCAAGAGTTTATTGTTGTATTATTTGTAAATTATTATATTATTTATTTGTATTAGAACTGTAAACCTCCTTTTGCTCACACCTGTATATTTGAGTGTGTATGTGTTTGTGTTTACTTATAGTTCAAAAAGACATCATTTACTTAAGATGAATTAATCTTACTGATGAGACTTTCCTAATTTAACCTCCTCCTCCAGAGATCTGCCTACTTGTAGGAAAGAGGGACTTCTACAATCCACATTTTAGATCCCATCCAGACATGCATTAATGAGAGACCAGTAACATTTGGAAGGTGGGTGGGGAGAGTAAGAGATCAACCAAAGGACTTATATGCATGCATATAAGCAAAACCAATGGACAGAGACAGTAGGGGGGTGAGGGCATATGTAGAGGGAGGGAAGTGGGCAGGGAGAGGTCAATTGGGGGAAAATAAGACATATGTAATACTTTCAATAATATATAATTTAAATTTTAAAAAAGGTTACACTCCAGTTACATTGCAAGAGAGAGAGAGAGAGAGAGAGAGAGAGAGAGAGAGAGAGAGAGAAACCTAAAGAATTTTACGATTTTCTTTGGATTGTTATGGAAATTTTTAGATATTCAACGTTTTATTTATTTATTTTTTACAGAGAGGAAGGGAGAGGGATAGAGAGTTAGAAACATCCATGAGAGAGAAACATCCATCAGCTGCCTCCTGCACACCCCCTACTGGTAATGTGCCCACAACCAAGGTACATGCCCTTGACCGGAATCGAACCTGGGACTCTTCAGTCCACAAGACGATACTCTAGCCACTGAGCCAAACTGGTCAGGGCGATATTCGATGTTTTAAAGTGTAAGTTATACATCTGGGCTATATGAATATTTGTGTTGTAATAAAAAAGAACGGATGACAGTATAGACATAGATTAGAAGATGGTCAGACAATGATGACAGGGAGAGATAGGTTGGAATATGTCAAAGAAAAAAGTATTAGGGGATGTATTTTTATTTTAAAATATATTTTCATTGATTTCAGCTAAGGGAGAGGGAGAGATAGAAACATCAATGCTGAGAGAGAATCATTGATCATCGACCTCATGCACACCTCCAACTGGGGATTGAGCCCACAATTTAGGCATGTGCCCTAACCATGAAGTGAACCATGACTTCCTGGTTCATATGTCAATGTTCAACCACTGAGCCAAACCAGCAGGGCTATTAGGGGATTTAAAGAAAGGCCATAGCAGTGAGGCTAGAAAGAGGCCATGTTAAAAGAGTCCTTTCTGTTTGATGGGATACAAAGACAAATAGGGTGAAAAAGAAAAGGAGAAATGGAGGATGACCTCAGATTACTAGCTTAACAATCATTAAATAAAATTACAAGTAAAGACTTTGTGGAGAAAATAAGAAACTGTTAAAATGTAATGTTTGAGGTTCACATAGCATGTTCTAGTGAGAATACTCCAAAAATCAGCTAGATATAGAGCTCAGGTAAGGGCCAGAATCAGGAGCTTTGTGGAAATGAATTTATAGATGAAGGGTAAGTAAAGTGTAGCCCACAGGCCAAATCTGGCCCCAAACATGTTTTTGTTTTTTTTTAATACAGTTTTATTGGGACCCAGCCAAATCCATTAGGTTATGTTCAGTTTATGGCTGATTTTGAGATACAGTGGCAGAGTCTAGTAGTTGTAACAAAGATTGAATGACAAACAAAGCCTAAAATGTTTATTTTCAAGAACTTGATAAAATTTGCCAACTCCCACTGTAGATGTTATTTGAACTTTAAAGAGTGAATGAGATTGATAGGAAAATATACAGATAGGAAATCCAAGAGGTTCACCAATAATATGCAGGCAAACTAGTTATTATTTTTTGATGGAATAATATCCCTGTATCCATTAAGCGTGGCAAGAGAGTCCCCTGTGATTGGAAAGAGGTTATATTAAGTGTTGATGTTGGTGATCTAGTTCAAATAGTCTATCTTTTCTGTTTGTTCACATGGCAATAAATGAAAAGTTATTATGAGAAACAAGGGAAACAAAATGTGTAGAAATTCAGCACTGAAGAGAGGGGATAAAGGTATGAAAATGATTTCCTAAAATCAATTATTATAACCATAGTGAGAAACCTAAAATCAAAGTACCACGCCAACTGGTTTGAAGCCCAAAAATCAGACTCACAACCTAGAGAGAATTAAGGGTAAAATAAACAGGGTGTTAGAAGATAAAATGTCAATCTAAAGCTATAAAAGTGCTAGCGAGGATATATTGAAAACAATAAAACTAAATGAGAAAGAGATCAGTGTATAGCACTCTATTTGTTTATTTCTTTGCCTTATTCTATAAATATTTCAAATTTAAATCTTTTATTTACAAAAACAAGAATTACAATTCTTTTATTTAATTCTTTTATTTATTGGAGGGTTGTATGAAGTGGGGCAGAGGCTTCCTTTTGACTTTTATTTTTCCACTTTATACCCATTATTTTGTTCTCTATACATACATTACCTTAAAATTAAACTAGAATATCCTGCTTAGAAAAATATATACACATCCTTTTCTGTTTTATATACAAAAATGAAATTCCAGAAAATTCCACATTTAAATTGACAAAAGAAAATTAATAAAACTTACTACAATATAAAGAAGAGTAGGTTAATGATTGTTAGGTAAATGAAGATTTATTAAATATATGTATAAAGCACTCATAAATAAAAGTAATAAACTGGACTATATTGTATATTAACTTCTGTACATCAAAGACAGCATGGAGAGAGTAAGAGTGAAAGCCACATGGTAGGAAAAGATATTTGGAATACACATATAACTGATGAAGTGTGTGCCTCCATCATTATGAAGAATTCCTACAAATCGTTGAGAAAAGAACAAACTGATTGAAAACTGGGAGAAGTTTTTGAAATGTGAGAAAGGGCACAAGAGGGCCTATTGACTGCTGGCAATGTTCTATATCTTCATCTGGATGGTATTTATAGAATGATCACTTCATAGTAAATAAGAAATGCATTTTACGTTTCATAATAACACCATCTAATTCGTTTGTCATCTTCACAAAATAAGAAATTTGCACGACCAATTGACATAGAGTTCACCAGCCCCATTAGTAGTTAGGGAGTTGCAAATTAAAACTAAAATGTGATATCACTATATGCCAATCAGAATGGTGAAAATGTAAAAGTTTGACATTTTTGTAGTGCTGAGAATATGAAGCAATTGGAATTCTCATACATTGCTCCTTGGACTGTGAATTGTAAGCAGGAATGTGAACTTCCATACACTACACAACTAGAAGTGCAAACCATTTGGCACTTTTAGTAATATTAAAAATGTGCATAATCAATGGCCTGTCAAATTCATTCGTGGGTCTATACTCTACAGAAATGCTTGGACACACATTACAGAAAACAGGTACATAAGTGTCTATTGCAACATTATAACAAGTCCAAAGTAAAACAACCTAAATATTTATTATCAGTAATAATATGGGATTCGGTGGAATATTATATAGCAATGAATAAGCAACAGCATGGACTAATCTTAAAAGCATGAAATTGAGCAGGTGTATGCCCACACAATAGAATACATACTATATGGTTCCATTTATAAAAACTTCAGAAACATACAACAACCAAACTCTAGTATTAGGAATGTATATTTATGTTACAAAGCTCTAAGGCAAGCATGTCAAACTCAAAGGCTAATAAGGGCCAAATAAACAAGGTTTAAGTTTATGTCGGCTGCAAAAAACAAAAGCTTTAATTTTCATAGAAATGTAGGTTTATTTAGTTAGAGACATGCTGAATACAAAGGGCTGAAATGAGTCATCATAACATAAAGTAATAGAACATTTTAATAAAAATTAATATTTTTTCTGGAACACTTACCAGACACTGAATAACTTCATAAATTAATAAGCGTTACACAAATAAGCCTATTTTTCTTGTTCTCCGAAAGCGAGATATTTCCTGTTGCGCACACCAAACAAGTCAGTCCAAGACTAATGACATGGCAATCGTCATGCTAAATCGTCTGCTAAAATATCTGCTGCTAGTATTAGTGGAGAGAAATAGTGTGCCTACGTGTAAGGCACATAAAGGAAATGAATGCAACACAATTATAGTAATCAGTCATTAGTGAACATTGTAGTTCGTTATTAATAATTATGTATAACAGGATATTGTAAAAATTAAGTTACGAAAATTTTATTGAAATGTTTCTTACATACCGTTATATTGGCTGGGCTGCAAAAATATTCACTGTGGGCTGCATGCGGCCCACAGGCTGCAAGTTTGACATGCTTGCTCTAAGGGAATGATTATCAGGAAGGTAGGAGAGAAAATATATGGGGGATGGGCAGGAGGGACTAATGATTGGAAGGGGTTCAAGAGGGATTTCTGGCTGTTGGAATTATTCCTTTTTAATTTCCTGGCTTCAGTTATGGTCACAGTGTATATATTCTTCTATATATTAGTACATTTAACAATAAAGGGTGTTTAAAATAAAATAAAATAAAATAAAATAAAATAAAATAAAATATGTATGTAACATAGTTAGGCATGCACAACCATGGATTCCATGATGAAGTAATGACTCAACTTCTGTAAGCAGGCTAATGACATTGTCTATTTACTTACTTTATTTTTTTAATTTTATTTTATTGTTTAAAGTATTACAAATAGTAGTACATATGTCTCCTTTTTTCCCCATTGACCTCCCCTGGCATCCCCTACCCCCCGGCACATGCCCTCACCCCCCAGTGTCTTGTGCCCATTGGTTATGCTTATATGCATGCATAAAAGTCCTTTGGTTGATCTCGTACACCCCCCCCCAACCCTCCCCTGCCTTCCCACTGTAGTTTGACAGTCTGATCGATGCTTCTTTGCCTCTGTATCTATTTTTGTTCATCAGTATATGATATTCTTTATATTCCACAAATGAGTGAGATCATGTGGTATTTATCTTTCACTGACTGGCTTATTTCGCTTAGCATAATGCTCTCAAGGTCCATCCATGCTGTTGCAAATGGTAGGAGTTCCTTCCTTTTTATAGCAGCGTAGTATTCCATTGTGTAGATGTATCACAGTTTTCTAATCCACTCATCTGCTGATGGGCACTTAGGCTGTTTCCAAATCTTAGCTATTGTAAAATGTGCTGCTATGAACATAGGGGTGCATATATCCTTTTCTGATTGGTGTTTCTGATTTCTTGGAATAGATACCTAGAAGTGGTATTACTGGGTCAAATGGCAGTTCCATTTTTAACTTTTTGAGGAAACGCCATACTGTTTCCCACAGTGGATGCACCAGTCTGCATTCCCACCAGCAGTGTAAGAGGGTTCCTTTTTCTCCACATCCTCTCCAGCACTTGTCGTTTCTTGATGATAGCTATTCTGACAGGTGTGAGGTGGTACCTCATTGTTGTTTTGATTTGCATCTCTCAGATGATTAGTGACTTTGAGCATGTTTTCATATATCTCTTGGCTGTCTGTATGTCCTCTTTCAAAAGTGTCTATTTAGGTTCTTTGCCCATTTTTTGATTGGATTATTTACCTTCCTTTTGTTAAGTTGTGTGATTTCCCTATAAATTTTGGAAATTAAACCCTTATCCAAGATAACATCGGCAAATATGTCCTCCCATGCACTGGACTTGCTTGTTGTTTTGTTGATGGTTTCTTTTGCTGTGCAGAATCTTTTTATTTTGATGTAGTCCCATTTGTTTATTTTATCCTTAGTTTCCATTGCCCTAGGAGCTGTATCAGTAAAGATATTGCTACGACAAATGTCTGCTATTTGCTGCCTATAGCTTCTTCTAAGATTTTTATGGTTTCTCATCTTATGTTTAAATCCTTTATCCATTTTGAGTTTATTTTACTTACTTTAAATCCTGAAATTACAGATAAAATCATTGTTTAAATGTCTGGTGGAGTCCAGTGAGACACTGGCATGGCTTGGATTCTACAGTAGCGACATGATTTGCATTTGAAAACCTAAGCCAAAAAGAGGCAGAGTATTAATGAGAAAAGCTACTTACTCATATTTGTTGAATACTACCATATACTGTTTTAAGAAATTCAGACATATTCATTTATGTAACCCTCACAAATAATCTGAGGAGGTAGGTACTACTTTCATAAACACTTTTTGGAGAGGTCACTTACCCAAGGCTACACAGTAAATGGTGGAGCTCGGACTCCAACCTATGCAGTCTGAAGGTTGTGCTTTACCCACAAGAGGAGGCCAGGTCATGGGTTCAGATATAAGCCCGTGTCCAGAGAGTGTAGCATGAGACAGACAGCTGGAGTGGAGTCAAATGATACATATGTAGTTCTGGGTTCAGTATAGATAGATAGATAGATAGATAGATAGATAGATAGATAGAGAGATAGAGGTAGAGATAGAGAGAGAGAGAGAGATATTAGACATAAGAGCAGAGATGATCTGGGGCAGTGTCTCAGAAGTAAGAAGTAAAAGGTGTAGGAGAGAAGTGAGTAGAGTCAGCCATGGGAGAGCTCCTCAGAGTGAGTCAGATTCTGTAGAAAATCCTCCACACCTGCTAGTATACTTAGGTTTTTATGAAATAATTTTATTCCTACAGAAGTGGGGTCAAGTTCATGGGTGGGGAGGGGAGCAAGGTACTAAGGTTTGAGGAAAATAACTAATTTAAATTTCATTTACCTACAGTTTAGTCCATGAGACTTTAGCCAAGATCCTTCCCTCTTACCACATACAAGATGAAATATGTTAGGAAATAACCAGCCACACAATGCTGAGTTAGCAGACCTAAGTACAAAGCCACAATGGATATGTCAGAAGGATACCAGGGTGTTATTTATTTAAATCTATTTTGTGAAATTCAGCACCACCTTAATGGTCTGAAAGTGTTAAAGTATGTCCCAAGTACCTAAATTACTCTCTAAATGTAATTTATGCTTGAGAATAATCTGACTAACTTGATTTAGAACAGCAGGAAATAAGTTATGCTGCACATAAACGGAGCAGCAGTGTAATTTTAAATACTGCTTGCATAGTGAATGAGAATTTTAATATTTGCAAAATTTTAAAATCACTTGATTTATTATCCATATGTTTATACTGATATTTTTGGTCCTTTATTTAGTTCAGTCTACATCTCTTCATATTGCCAGGAAAAAAAGGCAACAACTATTTTCCCTGAGATATAATATAGAGGGTAAAATTTATATTTATTTCCCTGAATGTTATCTTTAATGTCTCTATGTGTTTTTAATTGGTACTGCCTTTTCCCTCAATCATGTGTACAGTGCAATTATTGCTGTGAGAATTTTAGGGAGGTTAGTGACTGATTAGAGATTAAATTTACAAGTGTAACATTAAAACTAGTAAAATTTTCATTCATTCAGAATTTTCATTGGTGGGAGTTTACATTTACAAGTCATTATGATAAAAATGAAATTTTACATAGTGCATTTATGAATAGCCTTAGACTTGCTGTTAACACATATTAACTGAATGTGTCTTTAAAATTTTTATGTAATGCTTAAAATTGAGTTTAAAATATTATTACTCACTTTAAATGTCATTACATGCAAATGTGCATGCTTTTATTCTTTAATATTTTGTTTGACTAGAGGTACTCATTTTAACATTATTCTGAGGCTGTAAGGGCTGAGCCCCTTGCACGAATTTCATGCATTGGGCATCTAGTTTAATTATAAACTTAGACCAGCTTTACAGTTTTCAAAGTTTTGCAGTTGTAGGCTATACAGACTACTCTCTATTTAGATCTTGACAAAGTGACAGTGGAAGTAGTTCAGATAGAGTCATTAGATATGCAGAGATTTGGATTGCAGGAATAATGGAAAGGGAACAAAATGGAAGGTGGGCCTTTCAGGAATATGGAAGTCATGTACAGTCACAAAGTCCTGAGGCAATAGCAGAGCATGGTGGGATAGCAGGCAGCACATTGTGCCTGGCAATTCCATCTTGCTTCATTTTTCTGGACCTGGAACAAGTATGTAAATAGGGAAACCTGGGCCCTTGGCCTGTTTCCCTTCTCTTCCTCCCTCCAGCTCTGGCTTGTAGAGCTATGGGTACCATGATCAATTGTATGGACCCCTATGGATTTCTTTTCTTGAAGAATTGAGAGGAAAGATTATCTGTGAAGAGGAAGAGGGCCTGGGATGGGAGGAAATTTTGTGGAATCTGAAGGAAGATGGTGATTGCCAGTGTGGTTAGTGGTGGAGGAATATGTCTGTGCAGCAGCCTGGAATGAAGAGAGTGTGTGTTTATAGCACAAATGGAGAAACAATCACTTCCCAGTAGTGGAAAGGTTTGGCAATAAGGATAATTCTGGTGATTGAGTAGGGAAAAAAGCAAAGTAAGAAGGGAACTGCTACAAACATGGAATGGTAAATTGTGACCAAATGACTTCTCTATCCTCTGATTAGCTTCTTTCTGCCTGTTTCTCAAACTATGGTAGCAGGAAAAGAGTGGGAGGTGGTAGTTGTTAGCATGTGAAACTACCTTTTAAGATTATTTTTAAATGACTGTATTTTTCTAAATATCAGAATATGAAATGTGCATTGTAGGGATCTTGACAACAGATAAAATATATAATGAAAAGTAAAATCAACTACAGACTTACTAAGATGAAACGATGCCAACTATGCATCATTGTTTTTTAGATTCTCACTTAACAACTCTTTGGATCCAATGATACAAGTGCCTGTGAGACATACACAATGTAACAATTTTTTAAAAGGGAATACATTCTTAAATGTATTTTGTAAGTTTTATAGTGTGTATTAGATACCACTTAAAAGGATATAAAATATTATTAAACATGTAATATATTTCTAAGATCATTTTGTGACTGATGGTAATATGATATTGATCACCTCTAAAATACCATCCTATATAATAAAGATGTAATATGCAAACAGTCGTTACGCCGTGAAGCACAATGACCAACCATGTAACAACCATATCATGGATCAGCAGGAGGGCGGGGCGGCGAGCTACAAGGGGGCAGTGGAGAGCTACAGGAGTGGGCAGGGCAGCAAGCTATGAGGTGGGGCGGGGGGAGCTACAGGAGGGCGGGGCAGTGGGCGGAGAGCTACTGGTGAGCTACTGGTGCACAGATTTGTGCACAGGGCTACTAGTTAATTATAAAAGGCAGAATTCTTATTTTTAAGCTATCTGTAGTAAGAGACTCTTTTGCTTACCATTGGCTGTCTTTTTTTTTCTTCTGCAACTAAAATAGTCCGTTTTATAAAAAAAAAATCTTCATTGTTGAAAGTATTACACATGTACCCCTTCTCTCCCCCATTGACGCCCTCCTCCCCATGCTTTCACCACACTATTGTCTTTGTCCATGAGTTATGCATATATGCATATAAGTTCTTTGGCTAATCTCTTCCAGCTCCCCACCCCCCCTGCTTCCCTCTGAGATTCTTCAGTCTGTTCCATGTTTCCATGCTTCTCATTCTATTTTATTCATCAGTTTATTGTGTGCATTAGATTCCACATATAAGTTAGATCATGTGGTATTTGTCTTTCTCTGACTGGCTTATTTCGCTTAGCATAATCATTTCCAGGTCCATTCATGCTACCAAAATACAGTCTACTTTAAATATTTTTGTTTGTTTTTTGTTTTAAATATTTTTAAATTAAGAAATTTAGTTAGTAATTAAATGAAATGTGTGATAGAATGCAAACTACATATAAATGCATAATTAAATATTTGGAAGATAATAAAGAATAAAAATAAGAAAAATACCTGCAAGTCTGCCTCTGAATTGTTTAATTGGTATGATGAGAATTCATCCTGAAAAAAAGGAAATCCCAGCAAAGACCATGTAAGGCAGTGAAAGGCACCATTGAAACCACAGAGATCTGATAGACTCCCCTCTCTACCATTTACACCTATTCACTTTTTTGGCAAGTTACTCACCTTCTTATTTTTCTCCAGGGGAAGTAGGAATAATGATTGTTATGTTGCAAGGGGTGACATTGGATATGTAAAAGCACAGAGCCCATTGCCTGACTCATAGTAACTGTATAATACATGTGACTTCCATTCCCTTCCCAGTAAAACAGGAAGGAGTTGTGGCATGACTTAAGTTCTAAAATAATTTTAACTTCCTAAATGGATGTAGAGAACTGAGAAGATATTTGAAACTATAATCCATTGCATCTCAAGAGTAGCACTCAGAGGATTTTGACAGATTATTGTCCTCGGAGGCAGCCCTACAGCCAGGATATACAGAGTGCCTTTTGGTTTAGTGCTAGCAAATATTTGTTTGGACAGGCCCTGGGTGATCCAGTAGATCATAAACCCGATAAGACTTTCAAACTTACTTTGTAGATTTTTTTTTCATCTTGATTGTATATTAGAATCACCTGGGTGATTTTAAAAATACCAATATCTGTACCCCACCTCCAAATATACTGATTTAATTGGTCTTTAGGGGGGCCTGGACTCAGTGTTTTATTGTTATTGTTTTTCCAACACCCAGGTGATTCTTATGTGCAACTGTTTTAAGGTAAATATAAATGTGGACTCATATAAGTTCCTCCAGAATTTCAACTTAAAGTGTTAGTGGACTCAATAAAAATAATTATAAAGGGAGATAGCAGTGATATTGAAAGTGACAGACTTTGTGAGGTCATTTAATTTTGATCCATTAGAAATTGAATGGCTTTGAAATAATTTATTATATGTTAATATATTTTTAAATTCCTAGAATTAAAAAAAATAAGTATGCTCACAGGGATGAAAATACTCCATAATAATTATCTTTACCTTTGTTCCAAACAAGAAATGTATTCAATTTTAACGGAAGAAATGAACAAAATAAACTGATGTACAAAATCCAACCAGAGGCATGGATGCATGGAGCAGACTGACAAATGTTAAGAGGGGAGTAGGTTCGGGGAGACTGGATGAAGGAAGGTGAAAGGATTAGCCAAAGAACATATATGCATATATGCACAGACCATGGACACAGACAAAAGTGTGATAAAGGCCAGGGGAGGGCAAGGCCGAGGGTTGAGTGGAAGGAGCAAAGGCAGATAAAATGGGGGACATCTGTAATAATGTCAACAACAACAACAAAACAAAAACCAATAAAAAGCCTTTTATTTTCATTAATCTTTTCTATTTAATATTATTCTTATCAATGTAATTAAGTGTGCATTCTATGTTCAGATACTTTGTTTTATATAATCCATTTTTTTCTTGATCCATATTTTTCACCTCTAGGCATTTTGACAGATCTGTTGAAAAATGGCGACGGTTTCATTATGATATGAAGGTATTGAATCAATGGCTAACAGACGCTGAACAGTTTCTCAAAAGGACACAAATTCCTGAGAATTGGGAGCATGCCAAATACAAATGGTATCTTAAGGTAAGATTTTGTGATTTCTTTATTCAAACTGTGTTTGTTGTCACCATAGTATCACAGCTGCTTAATTTTTTTTATGTTTAGGTTCTGAAAGATGATGGAAATTTATAATTCCTGACTTTTGTTGTCATCACTGCACATAGTAGAACATCATTATAATGATGACGTTGGGAGACTGTGCTATGGATTTTTCTGGACAGAATGAAAGTTAGCTTAGATATAACTGGTTTATCTGATGAAAGTGCAATTGAATCTGTGATGCCAGGGAGCATCTTCAGGCAGGGTGTCCTATAGCTTTAGGGCAGTGTGAGTTTTTGTTTGTTTTATGTTGGATACTGTCCAGAAGAAGAACTTGTGGTATACTTAGCAATAATGTAGTTGCTAGAAATATCCATCATGATAAAATTACAGGTCTGTTTCCCTAAGGACTATTTGTAGTAATGTAGCGATATTTCCATATATTCTATTGACAAACTGCCTTCAGAGATAGTCCAGAGGCCAAAACAAAGCAGAGTTAATTGAAGGTACTTATTGACTTTTTTATGGTTTATGTTAATGGAAAGGCAACATATGGATTACAACCAGTACAACATTTAATTTCAACTTGCTTTGTCTTTTGAGTATGCAGATAAAGATAAATTGGATTGTGGAGGTTATAATTTAGGTTATAAAATATACAGTTTAGGTATAAAAAATATTGTGTTTATTATACCAAGTCTTAACTATTTTTGCAACTTTTTAAACTCAAGTTGTTCATGTAGCAGTGTTCAGTCAAGTAAATTTGAATTGTGGCCAATTTTTAATGCCAGAAAATGCTGATGAAGACAGATGAAAGCAAAAAAGAAGGCAATTTATTAAATAGTTTTGATGTTTCAAAATGCTGGATTCATAAAAGCAATATCATATTCAACTTTACAATTCTTCATTCTCAAAGAGTTTTGCATAGCAAACATGCATTTTGATATTAAAAAGAAAGCATTTATATACCTATGTATATGTAAACTATGTAAATATAGAAAATGAATAATTTAAAAATATTGTATAATTATGTGTATGTCAATCAAAGTTATATATACACAGCATTGGCATTGGAGGTAGAAAAATTTTACTGATTTCCTAAACTGGCATCATACAGACTATAAGTTTTGTAATAGCACTAAAATAAATTTTGAGCTAATATAGCATCACTAGGTCTTTGACTTAAAGGCAGAAATATTAAGTGTAATATAAGGTTTTCTTGGGGAGATTATAAATCTCTTGCTATTTCCAAAGATATATGACACAAAGTAGTTACATATTTGATTTTTATTATAAAATAATATATACTCATTATGAGGAAAATAAAACAATATAGAAGTGTATTCATACTTCCATCCCACTCCACAGAGGGTGATTGTTTTGATAGGGATTTTGATACATATTTCGGATCAGCATCCTTGTAAAGCCCACTCTGACATGGAGATTAGCATACAGAAGGTTTATTAGGGAACGCTTTTGGGGATTGAACAATTGGTTTATGAAGTTCCTTGGCATTGTTTTCTTCGTGTTTTCATGTTTCCTATTCTTGAGGACTGCTAAGCTTCTTGGATCTGTGGGTTTAGCATTTTCATCAAATTTAGAAATTTTAAAGCATTATTTTTAAAAATATGTTTCTGTCCCTCTTTCTTTTCAGGGACTCTGATTATGAACATTAGGCTGTTTAATCTGTCCCACTACTCACTGGTGTTCTGTACTTTTTATTTTCAGTATTTTAAAATAATTCATTTCACATATCTTGTATTGTAAAATTATCAAATCCATTTTTTTGCAGTATCTAATCTGTGGTTAATCATATCTAGTGTATATTTTTAACCTCAGATGTTGTTTTGTGTGAGTCAACACATTATTGAAGTGTGATTTAGGATTTTTTACACCTTCCACGTCTCTATTCAATGTGTCAATCTTCCCGCTACCTTCTTGAAAATATGAAATGCAGTTATAATAACTGTTATAATGTTCTTGCCTGTTACTTTTAATATCTATATCTATCTTGGGTCAATTTCAATTTCATTTTCTCCTCATCATGCTTGTTATTTTCTAGCTTCTTTGCATGACTGGTAATTTTTTTCTCTTGATTTTGATTTTAAAAAATTTTAGTGAATTTATTGGGGTGACATGGCTTAATGGATCATCCTATCCATTTGATTATTAAAATTCTCTAATAGAATCCAATTGTGATGACCACATACACATAAAATTTCCCTTAATTTTCTTTCTAAAGTATACATCCGATGTCTCCATGACATCTGGGGATATACCCATTCTGAAAAGGCACCAGGTCTCACCTTACAGGTACTTTCATCTCATTGGCTTACTGCATCATCATCAAACTGTATATATTAAGCTTTTGACCACAGACAGCACTTTTTATTTTCTTTCTTTAATCTTTATTGAATATATTGGGGTGACATTAGTTAATAAAATTATATAGGTTCAGGTGTACAATTCTGTAATACATCATCTGTATATTGTATTATGTGTTTACCACCCAAAGTAAGTCTCCTTACATCACCATTTTTCCCCTTTACCCTCTTACTAGTATACCTCCCCCACCCCACTTTCCTTTTGGTAATCATCATACTGTTATCTTTGTCTATGAATTTATGGGTTTTTTGTTTGTTTGTTTGCTTGCTTGCTTAATCCATTCACCCTTTTCACCCAACCTCCCAACTCCCTCCCACCCTCCTGACAGCAGTCAGTCTGTTCTATGTATCTATGAGTCTGTTTCCATTTGGTTGTTTGTTTATTTTGTTCATTAGGTGAAATCATATGGTATTTGAAATCATATAAGTGAAATCATATGGTATTTGTCTTTCTCTGACTGGCTCATTTCACTTAGCATAATATTCTCCAGGTCTCTCCATGCCGTCTCAAAGGGTAAGAGATCCTTGATTTTTATAGCTGCATAGTATCCCATTGTATAAATGTACCACAGATTTTTTATCCACTCATCTACTGATGGGCCCTTGGGCTGCTTCCAAATCTTGGCTATTGTAAATAACATTCCAATGAACACAGGGGTGCATATATTCTTTAGAATCAGTGTTTTGCATTTCTTTGGATATATTCCCAGAAGTGGACTTGCTGGCTCCATAAGGCAGTTCCATTTTTAATTTTTTGAAGAAACTCCATACTGCTTTCCATAATGGCTGCATGAATCTGCATTCCCACCAATAATGCATGAGAGTTCGCTTTTCTCCACAACTTCAATAACACTTGTTTGTGGATTTATTGATGGTAGTCATTTTGACAGGTGTGAAGTGATATCTCATTGTGTTTTTTATTTTCATCTCTCTGATTATTAGTGACATTGAGCATCTTTTCATATGTCTATTGGTGTTCTGTACGTCCTCTTTGAAGAAGTATCTATTCAAGTCCTTTGCCGATTTTTTAATTGGGTTGTTTATTTTTTGGTGTTGAGTTGTGTAAGTTCTTTATAAGTTTTGGATATTAAACCTATATCAGGTGTATCAATGGCAAATATGTTTTCCCATGCAGTGGTTGCCTTATCATTTTGTTGATGGTTTTCTTTGCTGTGCAAAACATTTTAGCTTGATGTAGTCCAATTTGTTTATTTTTTCTTTTGTTTTCCTTGCCTAAGGATATATATTAGAAACAATACTGCTGTAATAAATGTTTAAGAGTTTACTGCCTATGTTTTCTTCTAGGATTTTTATGGACTCAAGTCTTATATTTAAGTCTCTAATCCATTTTTAGTTTATTCTTGTGTATGGTGTAAGAAGGTGGTCTAGTTTCATTTTTTTGCCCATATCTGTCCAGTTTCCTGAACATCATTTATTGAATAAACTGTCTTTACCCCATTGTATGTTCTTGCCTCCTTTGTCAAATATAAATTGACCATAAAATCAGGGGTTTATTTCTTTGATTTCTGTTCTGTTCCATTGATACATGTCTTTTTATGACATTACCATGCTGTTTTGATTACTGTGGACTTTTAGTATAGTCTGATATCAGGTAGTGTTACTCCTGCAACTTTGTTCTTCTTTCTCAACATTCCTGTGGCTATTCCGGGTCTTCTGTGGTTTCATATACATTTTTGGAATATTTACTCTAGTTGAGTGAAAAGTGTATTTTTTAAAGAAATGTTTTATTTTCATATATATAATTGATTTCAGAGAGGAAGGGAGAGGGAAAGAGAGATAGAAACATCAATGATGAGAGAGAATCATTGATCCCCTGCCTTCTGCATGCCCCCTACTGGGGATTGAGCCCACAACCCAGGCATGTGCCCTTGACTGGAATCAAACCCAGGAACCTTCAGTCCATAGGCCGGCACTCTATCCACTGAGCCAAGCCAATTAGGGCGAAAAGTGTATCTTGATAGGAATTGTGTTAAATCTATAGATTGTTTTCGGTAGTATTTACATCTTAATTATGTGAATTGTTCCTATCCATGGACACAGTATATGCTTCCACTTATTAGTATCTTTTTCAATTACTTCAGTGTCTGATAATTTTCCAGGTATAGGTCCTTTGTATCCTTGGTTAAATTTGTTCCTAGGCATTTTTTTTTTAATTTTGTATCCTGCTACTTTACTGAATTCATTAATCAGTTATAGTAGTTTTGGTGGAATCTTTAGGATTATCTATATAGAATATCATGCCATCTGCAAATGACAGTTTTATTTCTTCCTTTCCATTTGGATGCCTTTTATTTCTTCTTCTCTGATTGCTGTGGCTAGGACTTCCAGTAGTATGTTGAATAAGAGTGGTGAAAGCGGACATCTCTGTCTTGTTCCTGATCTTAAGGGGAATGCTTTTTGATTATGTCCATTGAGTATGATGTTGGCTGTGGGTTTGGATGACTGGTAATTTTTGATTGGGTGTCAGACATTATGACTTTTAACTTGAATGCTTGATACATTTATGCAAATGAATATTATTGACCTTTGTTCTGGGACAGCGTTAACTAGAAAACAATTTGATCTTTTGAGCTTCTTCCTTTTATACTTCGTGAGTTTTGAGTGGAACAGCATAATTCTAGGGCTAATCCCCCCTCCCCATTGAGGCAAAACTCTTCTGAGTATTCTCTCTGATGTCTTGTGATTGATGCGGATTTTCACTGTGGCTAGCAGAACTGCCATTATTTCCAGCCATATATGAGCTCTGGTGATTATTAGATTTAATCCCTTTGTGTAGTTATGCTCCAATCTTGTATAGTTTCCTCACATATATGAGCTGATCAGGACTCAAATGAAGACTGAGAACTGGAAGGGAGCTCTCTGCAGATCTCCAATGTTTTCTTTGTGTATCTTCTCTCTGCTACTCTGTCCTGTGCACTCTAGCCACCTTGGCCTCCTTGAAATCCCAGTTCTATCTTTTCAACTCAAGGAGGCCTCCTGACTTTGTGATTATTCCTTCCATTCTTTGTCATATACTGGATCTCTCTCTAGATGATAAGCTTGGGGAAACTGTAGGGCTTACCTGATTGTTTTCTAATTTCTCAGAGATCACTGTCTTTCATTGCCTGAAGTTCAATGTCTTCAAAACCATTGTGTTATATATTTTGTCCATTTTTTACGTTTTTAGCAGGGAGGTTAAATCTGGTCCCTGTTACTTCAATTTGGCCAGAAGCAGAAGTCCAAAACAAATTATTTTGTCATTTGATCTTTTAGTACATATACTTCTATAAAATCTTGCAACTATATAATAATTTTAAATGCCCTGAGAATGTCTAAAGGTCCCTGCTTCTTTATAATGTGGTGTTGTTGAAATTGGTGAACATTTTATTAGAACTTTTTCCTATAATTGGAGAATTTTAAAAAGCAAGGGGAATAAAAAAGGCAGAAGACATATATAGTATTATCAACAATAAAATATTTATTTGTTTAGTTTGTTTTCACCCAATTTATTGATAGAATAAGAAAGGAAATTATTGATCTCTGAGGAAAAGTTTTTCTAGCCAAGGGACTTTGAATTATCCACAAATCCTCTAGAGTTCAGGTATTTTTTTCCTAGTGATTCGTAGTGTCCAAAATCATGCACATGAATGAACATGTGCATTTATGTGTGTGCACACATGTGCCTGAGATGGCGGAGGTTATCTTTTTATTCTGATCAGTCTCAGAAAAAGAATCTGGAAAGATATTGTAAGTCACTTCCATTGATAAGACAAATGGAATCTTTGGTAATTTCAACTATCTTAGGCATCATCATTGTTGATTGACTAATAATGAATGAGAAAAATTTTAAATTTTGCTAGAAAATTATTTTAGGAAACAGTATAGATGGTGCCTGCTAGCAGCAGACATATTTGTTGCTTTGAATCACTAATGGTTACTTTGAGGAAAATCAACTAAGCTGCTTATATACTAAACAAATATATGCAGGTATAGATCAGAGTTTAGCCTAATATATATCACTAGAGGCCTGGTGCACAAATTCATGCATGGGTGGGATCTGGCAGGCTGGCCCATCGGACGGATGGGGCCAGGTAGCCGGGAGAAGGGGACGCAGGAGGTTGGCCAGCTGACCCCGTCCCCTGGTCAAACTCCCTGTGGAGGAGACAATATGCATATTAGCCTTTTATTATATAGGGTTATTAGCAAAGGTATCATGTTTATATATGAAATAGCATTTTTAAATATACAGGTTTGAGCTTGTCTACATATATTTCTATGAACTGCATTTTATCCTTTTAGTTTTAAAAATAACATTTCACTATCCTTCTCAATCTTTATATTATCATTGAAAATAAAGTAATTGCCAATATCATAAAGATGGTCTAGTTCCATGAAGCTCAATTATTTTTCTCTGTCCAAAGTGAGTGATAAAATTAAATATACCAATTCTTATTTTTCAAGCTATTAAAAAAAATAACACCACTGTGGAGAAAGAACCTCTTTAAAAATAACATGCTTTTACATGAGAAAATATCAATCACGTTATATGCCACTAAAATTGATTTGTTAATAAAGTCATTCAATTATTTATGCAACTCTTTATATGTTAATTTAACCACCAGTAATTGATTGCATATGCAACGTTTTATCACCCACAAAAATATTGACATGCCACATTAGGCTCCAATAGAAGTTTAAAAGATTGACTAACAGGTTAGTAGCCACATTTATAAAGCATGGGTTCAGCTCCCTTAGCTCAATAACTACAGAATCTTGGGAAAGCATCTTAAGTCTCTCCATGTCTCTGCTTTATCTTTTCTTAGATATGAATAAAAATAAGATACGCACAAAATAATTACTCATTAAATGTAATATATTATAACTAATACACTTCATAAGTGATTAGCTTGTATCTATAAAAACAAAAAATTATTCACTGAATTACTGTTCCCAAATATCTGAAATGCAGATTGAACAACTTAGAAGTTTCATTAAACCATATTTTTATGAATTATGACATTATACAAAGTATAGCTCCTGGAATAGGAATTGAGGAAAATTCCAATTCAGCAAAACACATCCTCCTCAGATAGCTGACACTTCTGCCTACTCATTTTAGAACTAACAAGAAGAAATGTTAATGGGTGTTTTTGAAGGGAAAGCTGAGCATCATGAAGGAAAGTTATGAAAATAATGTTAACTCATATACTGACAGAGTGAACAGTGTGTCAAATACCTTGAGAGAAAAGAGAAAAGTGAATAGTATAACATGCCTTAATGTTTATCTCTACATGTTCTTCTAGATTAGAAAGAAATGTTTTAAAATATGGGCTCTTTTTAATGGGGTTCAAAATTCTTGATATAACAGTAGAAATGTTAAAAAATCACCAATAATTTGAGTACTTAAAAGAGTAGAATATTCTTGCTATTAATGGAAGGGAAGGCTATTTATAGGATAATGCTGCAAGTGAACCATGTTAAAAATTAACAACTTTTCTAAAGAAATTCCATTTGATATCAACCTTAAGAAATAAACAAAGTGAGATTGTTTAGATGAAACTTTTTAGGCTTTCAATCAATGATGTTAAACAAGCAAAGGGAGTGTTATCTTGACAGGAGTTAACTGCTGTTTTTAGGCAAAATATCTTCTTAATGTTAAATTAATTAGTTTACTGCTTTATCTTTCCATGTTACTGTGTTTTACTTCTCTATAATACATGTTATATGGTAGATACATATTATATTTTATATATTACTGAAATTAATTTAAAGCTGTTTACTTGTACCATAATAGTAAACCTTAATTCATTGTGATTGAGGATACTTAAATCAACATGGATTAATTATGCCATATTGTAATGTTCACATTCACTATCAAATCCCCAAAAGCTTATAGTTTAATTTTATGTTATAGTTAAGCAAATTACACTTTTTCTTTTCTCAAATTGGTCATTTGCATGGAGAATGGAAAATTGCATGTGCACCATGCAGTTATAGCATGAGAGCATGAGAACATTGCTGTAATCTCTCAGATGAGGAAATAAATGGAGACAAAGGACACTTGTGTCTTGGGGTTGGGGAGAAGGCAAAGAAAGGAGAGTCTAGGGCTATCAAAGACAATTTTAGCTTCTCTTCAGCTCTGCTTTACCTTGGCTATTTGTGATGAAAGAAAATTCTAAAGCATTTTGTATAGGACCTAAATCTTACAAGTTTAGATTCACAGAGCATATTGATTGGAGTTGGGTAACTTGTGGCCAAAAGTTTGAGAAAAGTGAGTCCATGAAAAGGCTCTCTTCCTCATAATGGAAACACCCAGGGTTTCCAATTCTGCTCAACCTGCTTTCTGAGCTTGCAGCCCAGAAAGCCTTCAAGTAGCAGGTGCCATCATTGAAAAACCACTGGCTTGCCCAGAAATAAAGAATACTGGTTAGATGTGTGTAGGTCATGGGCACTATATGCTACAGAGAGTGACTTTTTTGTGTTTTGATTTGGGTATATGTCTATGCATTATTGATAATCTCCTTCAAATAATGCTGTAGGAGATGATTGACTTGGAATTAATATTGATCAAACCTAAGGCCATCTAGAAAGAAGGCATATGGTGTAAAAGACCAAATTGCATACAAATATGTTTTCTATAGAGTCAGTTTTTACAGTGCTGATTTCACCAGCTGGCTGGTGAGTTTGAAGGCTTCTTAATGGTCACACTGCTGGTATTCAAATGCTAATAGAAACTTTGATGGGAAAATCACTTGAGTAAAAATTTCTGCCATCTGTTGTCCTTCATTGGGACCCCAGTGTTAAGAATAATTTGTGCTATTGCTGGCCCTTTATATTTCCCCAGCAGTAATAAAATTTCATAAGATTTCATTTGGTGGTCACAAAGCTATCCTGGTTTTATAACTAGAGAACATACACTCACATAAGGGAATCAGCAGGAAAATTTACTGCTAACAGAATTTGTCTCTAGTCACTTTCTTTAGGGTTGTAGCTATGTATAAATATGAGAATAGATCTTAAAATGAGTTTTTCAATGTTATTAGCTGGTAGTGGCATGAGAATTCAATCTCTTAATACACTTAAACAGTTGGGCACTTCATTCTTTTGTAAATATTGTTAGCTTTTTTATTGCTGCTTAGAAACACCTCTACAACTTCTTGGTTCCTATGTATCTTTTCAGAAGTAGTAAATAACAGATTTATTGGGAGTTTGGGCACAGTGCAGAAATTCAGAGAGGGGCTCTAAATTGTTACCCATCAAATGTGTCTTTCATAGACTAAATATATTAAAATAATTGGATAATTCCAATAGCTTGTTCTTAAAGTTCTATTGTACAGAAGGGCATGTTTAAGGAGATGACAGATTGCCATGCATTACTGAAAAGAAGCAAGAACCAAAGCAGTAACTCACTGTAGTAATCATACTAGTAAAGAATTGCTTAAGCCCTGCCATTGTGGCTCAGTGTTTGAGCATCGATTTATGAACCAGGAGGTAACAGTTCAATTCCTAGTCAGGGTACACACCAGGTTGTGGGTTCAATTCCCAGTAGAGGGCGTGTGGGAGGCAGCAGATCAATAATTCTCTCTTATCATTGATGTCTCTCTCTCTCTCTCTCTCTCTCTCTCTCTCTCTCTCTCTCTCTCCCCCACCCCTTTCTTTCTGAAATCAATAAAAAAAAAGAATTTCTTAAAATGTGTGAAAAACATATCCCTAAGGGATTCCCGTTCTTAGAGTAAGAAATTATCAGGAGAGTAACAATCTACAAAAAAAGTAAAGCATGCTAATTGCAAATTCCAAAGTGAAAACTGCTAACATCAGCATAAGAGCAATGTGAAGCAGAAACTATTTAATGAAACATAAGATTAATGTTAATATAGGTAATTTTTATGAATTACAATATTGTGTAAAGAGGAAGTTTCAGCCACATTGATCTTGTTTCTACTCACGTAAATTTTACTATTTCTTTAAATGTATGTTCCTACCATTAATCCTACCATTAAACCTGCTTTTCTCTTTGCCTGAAGGTTCTCCCGTACCCCTGCCCTTCTCACTTGTATCTCAGTCCCCCCCCTTTCAGGATGTTTGTACACTTCTCTTTATTTATATGTGTCCATGCTTTAATGTTATCTTTTTAGACATGCCTTTTGTATTTTGTAACCTCTCCTATCTTAAAGATCTCTCTCTCTCTCTCTCTCTCTCTCTCTCTCTCTCTCTCTCTCTCCCCCTCCTTTCCTCCCTCCCTCCCTCTCTCTACACACACACACACACACACACACACACACACACACAATCTTAATTCCCCTACAAATGATCCAACTATACATTCTGCATAATCCTGTGAAATGTTGAAATTATAATATACTTTTGTGTATGTATTATCTATATTTACCACTAGAATGTCAACCTTCCAGGGACCTTGTCTTTCTTGGTCACCAATATATCCTTAATATTAACAATAATCTTTTGACATATAGAACATATAACCTTCATTATAATGAATAGTTTAATAAATGAGGGAGTTATACTTTCATTGTATCATTCCCTTAGGCAAACTATCTCCAACTTGTCATTCCTTATTTTTTTATCCCATCTCATATCCAAGAAATTATCCCTTTCATTGAGCTGCCCTGTCCTCTTCATTGTACACAGTATTTGAAATTTTCATATTTGCTAGCTTTCTTCTCTAATCCTTCGAGTGTATCATAAATACCAGAATCTATTCAACAAACATTTAGTGTGAGCCTACTGTGTGCAAGGCAGGCACTTTGCTTGCTACTAGAGATAGAGTTTGCAGAGAACCCCTTTTCTCTTAATAAACTTAAAGCCTCATAGAAGCACATAACAGTATGTTAACACTCCATAAAAGTCCTGGAACCGGAAAAGGGAAATGGGAGTGCTTTTTCTACAGCAGTTACTTGTGTCCCCTAGTCCTTCTTGACGGTCCTCCATAACACCTCAAGTGAGGAAAAATGATTCTGGGAATGAAGAAAAAGCAATATTGTGAAAGGCAACATAAGGAAAGAACTAGCTATGAACAAGTCATAGAAAGAGAGTGAGAAAACGTTCTGATATAAGTTGTAAATTCTGAAGGATATTAAAATTGACAAATTATAGTACAAGAGGCCTGTTCACAGATGAGTTGGTTCAGGATGTACTATTCATCAAGCTGAAAAGGAATTACCTAGTCAGAATGGTAAATCTCCCTAGTATGTAACCAATTTATAGGTATAAACCAGAGACTGGGATTGTTTGCAAACATCATCATTAACAAATTTTAAAATTCTTGCTCTTTTTTGAGGCACTAATTGACAGAAGTTCCTGGCAATGAATTTGTATTAAGGCTTTCTTATGAAAACTAATAAGGAGGAAAGATTCAAGGACATAGGTAACTAGAAACAGTAGATCTATCTGATGTGAATGCATATCTATGTGGTGGCAAATTTCCACTTGAGACTTTATTGGTTTACTATTACTTTTTGTCAGTGGATAATTTTAATATAATTTCATAGTCCTTCGGGTTTTAGTCCCCTTCTTGTTCTACATTTAGCCATATTACTTAACCATACTCATCTTGAGGAAGATTTCAGAGAAACTGAAACAATAAAATCTAGGACTTCTTGTGGAATATTGAGCTGGTTATTATTAGGAGTAAATATATCACCTATGACATCCCTCAGAGTTCTGGCAATGAAATGAAATGAATTTTAATATAATATATACTGCATATTAATCCTATGAATATTAAATTCTTTAGAAGAGCAAATTAATGGGGCCAAATCTTACCAGAAGTCTGTGTTTTTGTATTTAAAGTTGTATGGGAACTCAAACACACTTATTTATTTACAAATCCTTTATGGCAGCTCTCTTGCTACAAATGGTTACCACGAAGTTCACATGGCCTCTAAAGTGCCAAATCTTAACTATGCAGCCTTTAACATAAAAGGTTTTCTAACTCTTGCTTCAGAAGATACCTCAATAAAAAGTTATAATAAAAATTGCCTGACCAGTGTGGCTCAGTGTTTGGGCATCAACCTATGAATCAGGAGGTCACGGTTCAATTCCCAGTCAGGGCACATGCCCGGGTTGCAGGTTTGATCCCCAGTGTGGGGTATGCAGGAGTTAGCTGATCAATGACTCTCTCTCATCACTGATGTTTCTATCTCTCTCTCCCTCTCTCTGAAATCAATAAAAATATATTTAAAAGTGCAAGTGTCCTTTTGACCCTCTCTTTAAATATTCCTTATTACTTGATGTATCAGAGAAATAGACTGGGTCATGTTCATGAAACAAATGGAAAATTATGTTAACCAAAAAAAGGCAATCAAAGTAGTCTTATTTAAGTCAACTTTCAACTCCATGCATTAAGAAAAGGTGTTTGATTAAAATTAAAGAAGTTTTAAAGTAACTTAAGTAGTGTGTGCTGGATTCAGTTATTTTGAAGTGTATATAGCAACTGTTCTTACTGACAGTACCACCATTTCCTCTGGAGTACTTGAGCAGCCTTAATGGAACAATAAATCAAGTATTTTGTCCCTAGGTGTTCCAAACATCTTTCTTCCAGAGCCTTTCTCTCACCATCTCAGTGGTCCTAAGCATAGGTCCTAAGCTTGGCCAATCATATTCTTTCTTGAGAGTTTTAATCTTGTGGTAAGCGATAAGGTTGGAATTCATCCATTCTAGTGAGAATGCCTGGTCAAGACCAACAAGCTACTTCTGCTGTGGGGATTCTGGACTTGCGCCTGTTACAAGCCTAATTTGTTGATTTTTACCTTCAATCCTGCGAACGCCTCCATTTCCTTACCATGAACCCCCTTATTTGCAGAGGCAGCTTCTGTTGTTTATAAAAGAGGAACTCTAATGGCTACCTAGTGTCATCAGAGAAACTCTTCTTCTAGCTGGGCTCATTTTGTAAAGAAGTTTGAGTCCCCTTGAAGAGCCTGCAAAGCATAGCCATTTGCATGTAATGAACAGTTTGCAATATTTTGAGATTGATGTGCAATTTCTATTTGACAAGAAAGAAACAATTAGGATCAACCATGGTCGTATATTCCAGAATACCAATGTTGTTTCCACACTTTAAGTGTTGTTGGATCATTATATGAGATTCATAATTTTCTTCTGTTGTACCCACTTTTGCATTACCATTCAGTCTTAATTTATTACACCCTATTAAAAGTTTTTAGGTAATTTGTTCTTATTGCTACTCAGACATTAAAATGTCTGCAGGCTGTGAAAATGAATAAATTTAATGTGCCAGTATAGTTCTCCAAATCCTGGCATTACAACTAATAGTACAACCTTATATTATATTATAAATTCTAGTTAATGTGGACTTCTTTTAAAAATCCCATTTTGCTGCTATTTTTATATAGCACATTTTCCAGACAGTTTATCCTTAAATTTAAATTTCTACTTGTTTTTAATAGATTATGGCTTTTGTATGTATTTATAAAAGGGCAACATATGTATTTTTAAATACTAATAATGGATTACCGAAACAACCTTAACTTTAAAACCATGTAATTGTTTTTTTGTTGTTGTTGGTTTGTGTGTGTTCCAATAAAATTTATTTATGAAAGCAAAATGGCAATTAGATCTCACTCACAAGGTATATTTTGTTGACCCCTAATTCAAAACAAACATACACTATGGTGAAATAATTAAAGCTTTTCTGAAATATAAGTGATGAAACAAGGGTCATTTTTCACCACATTCATTCAACATTGTACTGGAAGACCTAGTTAATACTCTAAGACAAGAGAAAGAAATAAAAGACATAATGATTGTAGGTTCTTTTGTACATTTTATATTTATACTCAGGTTTGTGAATAATGACTTTTTTTCTTGAAACCACATAATTGCTAAAAATACTAAGCTGTATAGCATGGTTTATGAACATTTGTTTAAAATATATGCTATAATGAGCAAACTGCACTCTAGTTCATAGGAATTTGCAAATTACTCTCTTTAACCTGGGCTATCCCTAGAGGAGTGTTTACAGCAATTTAACCAATACATAACCACCCAAGATAAATTCATTAAAATGAGGCTGAACTTCTGAAATCTTTCATAGTCTCCCTGGGATAGGTTAAGAACAGAGATTTCAAAATTGAATTTTAATGATGTTCAGATAATGCAGTACATGACACCAACCACTTCATAATGCACGGGCTTATGTTATGAGGCTACCAGTTAGCTGTCCCACTCAAGGGAGGGATCTACCTATAAGATTACCTGTATGTTAGAGTACCTGTATACCACCACTATGTTCTAGTTTGAACATTTAGCCCAGACAATTCATTTTTCATTAATCTTTAAAATCAACACATTTATTCAACAAACCATTACTTTGGAGCGACTCTGTATCAGACCCTGTCTTGGTGATCAGGATGTCCAAATTTACACAACTGCAATATACTCACAGAGAATTTAAGGTTTACTGAAATAGAGGAACATTTAAACAATTAAAACATGAATGGTATATTCAGTAGATGGATATGTAAGCAATTAAAATAACATCTAAGAGGTGCAATAGAGATAGATATAGCATCAAGGAAGTCAGGGAAGAGACAACAGAAGCAGTACCACACTGGCTAGGAACTTTGGAAGAGCTTCACAGAGGAGGTAATAAATGAGACAAGGCTACATCCAATAAAATAAAAAAAATTGAAAAGTGATGGTGTTATGAAAAATTGTGATATGATTAGCACATGATAAGAGATGCTGTTGGTCAGATTATGGATCCATGGCAAGAAATGGTGTTGAGCACATCGATTCCTTTTTTCATTATACTTTTTTTTAATTTTTGTTTTTTTTTAATCTAGTGGGATAGTATTTTCTAAATTGTGAGTCATGAAATCAATTTGTGGATCTTCACCCCATTTTGGGGGGTGAAAGAAAATAGAAAATATCAAGGTTCATCACACATACTAAAGTATTGTTTCATAGCTTTTTATTTTAAGTGTGTGTGTGTGTGTGTGTGTGTGTGTGTGTGTGTGTGTGTGTGTGTTGGTTTGTTTCTGATTGTCACAAGGTAGTAATATGATGAGTATATGTGAATAATTTAGTTTAAAAATTAAGAAGCAAGTTTAGGAAATGGATAATTTTGGAAGATGGTATAAAATTAATTTTGCAAAAACATGCCCAGAAAGATGTAATAGATTTAATTGCAGTAGCTTATGAAGTTCATTTAAAGGTTACAGGGGATATTACTTGATGTGATTGTCAAAAAATCCCAGCAAGGTAAGTAGAAAAGTTATTCTTATGACTCTTTTATAAAGACTCAGAAAGGTTAAGTATTTCACCCCAAATCATAAGGCCTTGGGATCCAAATATCATGTGGTTTACTGACCATTTGCTAGAAGTCAGAGATGGTAACCAAGTAAATAAGTTAGTAAATAAATAAATTAATTAAAATTCTGTTATAAGTGTTGAGGAAATTAATAAAGAGAATAATACCACTCTCTACAGGACAAGGCCCTCCTAATATGTCTTAAGGATATCATGGGATAAAGATGAAAAATCTTTCATCCAGAAACTTTTTTTTAGTGATAAGTATAATCCTAATTAAACCAATCTTATTACTATGGGTTATAATTTGAGTCACAGTATATAAAAATCAGAGTACTAGAAGGGTTATTTTTTATGAGAGATAATGTGAGGATTGTTAATGATGACAATAACATCAGTTATAACATAACAAGGCACTTGATAATTTATGAAGCACATTGAATTACATTGCCATTCTCATATTCATCTCCTGTTGAGATATAGATTTGGAGATTCCTTTATTTTATTAAGATGTAGGCTCCAGAGGGGATAGAAGATGCCAGGATCCTCATTTATTTCTCCCTGACTCGAAATAAAAGTAGGGTTTGGGAGAGAAGAATTTGCTTAGCACTTTTTATATATGGTGCTAAGGACACAGGCATTGGGCTGTGTGTAGCAAGGTCTGACGCTCTCTAAGAAAATCTTGACATTGAAAGGCTCTTGGTTCCCCCAGGGTAGAAGCCCTTTGAAGATCACAGCCTAGGATTTAGTAGTTGCCTCCCTTTCAGAATACTTTTAAAAGAAAAGCCACCGTGACATACATGATCCCTTCAAGGCAAAATTGTTTTCCTTTAACATTGCATAGCTGTGCATATCAGAATCCTTTTGCTCATTCAACATATTTTATCCAGTGTCAGGAGTGCTGCACACCAGTTTCAATGTGGAGACAAACAGTACAGTAGTGGAGGAGGCAAGTGTCTGTCTCCCCGTGGCGAGGATAAAGAATCAATGGCAGATCCAACACTTAAGGAAGTTAGTCTAGTGCAGAGAAAGATAGATGTATAAACCTTAAAGTTGGTATAACACAATTCTTTTCAAATTCTGTACTCACTTCACTTACTAGTACAAAGTTTTGTGTGAATAGAGAAGAGCAGATGATGAGAGTTGTTTGGGACAGCCAAGGAAGTCCTCACCATAAGCAGGCAGCTTCATCAAAAGAAAGAGGAAAGAGTTTCCTTGACCATGAGAACACATTCAAAGGTCAGGTGGCCTCATGGAATGTAGGTTGTTAGGAGAATGGGAACATGTTTTAGTGCCCATAGTCTAGGACGCTCAGGGGCCCAGATGGAGGGTGATAGCACATGCTGGACAGGTAGGTTTGCCACACTTTGTGAAGGTCATATGATACATGTACAAGCTTATGTTTTAGCTTATCAATAACAGAGCTACTGAATATATTTAAACAGATGAGTGTCTAAACAAGACTTGTAATTTTAAAGATAAGCTTGTTTAG
The DNA here is from genome assembly GCF_963259705.1 of Myotis daubentonii. Classification (NCBI taxonomy): domain Eukaryota; kingdom Metazoa; phylum Chordata; class Mammalia; order Chiroptera; family Vespertilionidae; genus Myotis; species Myotis daubentonii. The sequence goes on from NC_081861.1 coordinate 116,477,241, forward strand.
GATACTTATGGTTTCTTGTCTACCTTTCAGGTTTGTATAGCATAATTTTGGTGAAGAATTTTAAAGCAAAACCGCCACTCAGCACATATAAAAAAGTGCAGCTTCATTCTTAGAGGAATATAGTTGAAAGATTTTGTGATCCTGTTATGCTTCTTTCCTTTCCAGACATTCCAAATGTAAACAGATTTTAAATCATTTATTTCTACTTCGGCATCCATCTGAAGGTGTAGTGTGTGTTGCTTTCTGATTAAAAATAAAGCAGCAAATGTGATTAAGATAGACTTACTGTGGTCATAGAGTACTCATGAGTCTTACTTTAAAAGGTAACATTACTCTAATTAAAAATATAGAGAGGATACTAATGTTATTTTGTGAGCATTCTCAGCTTTTCTCAAATCAGATATTAAGCTCTCACTGCCAAAGGAAGCAGTAGTGTAGAGTGCCTATCAACATGCACTCTTAGCTGCTTGATTTTTACCAGTCACCTGTCTCAATATATGAATTAAACAAGCATTTATAGAGGACCTGCTGTGTGCTATATAGTATTCCAGGAAATAGGTATCCACCAGTAAAAGAAAACAAGTGTGCATTCTCAAAAAAGAAATGAAAGGATGTTGGTATAGTGATATCTGTGTCTTCAATTTCCTTTTATTTTAAAAATGTTTATTAAATGTATCAGGGTGACATTAGTTAATAAAATTATGTAGGCTTCAAGTTTACAGATCTATAATACATCATTTGCATATTGTATTGTGTGTTTACCACCCCAAGTCAAGTCTCCTTCCATCACCATATGTTTGACCCCTTTACACTTTACTACCTCCTCCCCCCTTTCTTCCCTTTGGTAACTATCATTCTGTTGTCTGTCTGTGAGTTTTGTTTGTTTGTTCATTTGTTGCTTTCAGTTTTATATCTCACAGATGAGTGAAAGCATATGGTTCTTGAGGTTTTTCTTCTGGCTTATTTCATTTAGCATGATATTCTAAACATCCAACCATGTTTTCACAAATGACAGTATTTCATCTTTTTTATCCAATCCTCCATCAAAGGAAACTTTGGTTGTTTCCATGTTTTGGCCACTGTGAATATGTGCATTTTCTTAGGGGTACATATATCTTTATGAATAAATGTTTTCAAATTTCTTGGGTAGATACCCAGAAGAGGGGTTGCTTGGTCATATGGTAACACTATTCTTAATTTTTTAAATTTCCTCTTTTAAAATAAATATTCCTTTCTGAGAAAAGTTATCACTTATAAGCTGTAACTGCCAATGCTTCAATAATCATACCACAGTTCTTGGGGATTTCTACCTTTTAGCTGATGGTAACTTGAACGTTTAAACCTCTCATTACACAGAACTGTTAATGCAATAGAGAAATGAATGACTTTCCCTGTATCCTTGTTAAGTATCAATTCGCAATCAGAAAAGGCCACAAGCAAGGTGCCAGGGGCTGGGACAGGGCCACCCATCAAGAGATGGAATGAGAAGAGGGAAGGATAAAGGGTGTGGGAGATGAAGGGTCATCCCCTGAGGTAAGGTATCAGTGCTCAGAAGGAAGTTAGAAAATTACCGTCAGCATTGCTAGATCTGATTTTTATTGCATGGTCAACATTTCACTAATTTTCTTTTTTTTATTTCTGAAATAAGCCAGTGAAATAAGAATTATTATTTTTGTTTATTTGTTTTTAAATTTATCTTTATTGTTGAAAGTATTGCAGATGTCCCTTTTTTTCCCCATTGATCTCCTCCACCCCGCACCTGCCCACCCCAGGCTTTCACCACACTACTGTCTGTGTCCCTGGGTTATACTTGTCTACACTAATAAAAGAGAAAAATGGTAATTGGCGTACGGTGATACCGTTTTCATTGGCTAATCAGGGCTATATGCAAATTAACTGCCAACTAAGATTGGCAGTTAACTGCCAACTAAGATTGGCAGTTAACTGCCAACAAGATGGAGGTTAATTTGCATATGTAGGCACAATGCAGGGAGGTGAAAGGGAAAGCAGGAAGAAGCCCCCTGCCACTGACAGTGATCAGAAACCCAGGGGGGAGCTAAGAGCTGGGGGGCAGGGCAAAGGCGGCCTTGGGGCCGCCTTTGCCCTGCCCCCCAGCCATGATTGGAGAATCAGGGGCCTTTGCCGCCCTGGCCAGTGATAGCAGGAAGTAGGGGTGGAGCCAGCGATGGGAGCTGGGCAAGGTCGAAGCTGGCAGTCCCGGGAGCTAGGGGTCCCTTGCCTGGGCCTAAAGCAGAGCCCACGATCGCGGGGCTGCTGCAGCTGTGGGTCCCCGCTGCCTGGGCCGGATGCCTAGGCCAGAGGCGTTAGGCCTGGGCAGGGGCGGAGCCTGCAACCGGGGGGAGCTGGGGGTCCCCTGCCCAGGCCTGACACCTCTGCCAGAGGCCTCAGGCCTGGTCAAGGGGCCGATCCGGTGATTGGTGATCGGAGGGTGATGAGGGTCAACTCCTCTGGCTGAGGCATCAGGCCTGAGTTGGGGGCGGAGCCGGGGATTGGGGGGATATGATGGTCCCCTTGCCCAGGCCTGAAGCCTGGGTCAGAGGCGTCAGGCTTGGGCGGGGGGTGGAGCAAGCGATCAGAGGGAGATGGGGGTCCCCTGCCCAGGCATGATTCCTGGGCCAGAGGCCTCAGGCCTGGGTGGGGGCCAGAGCCAGTGATCGGGGGGAGATGGGGGTCCCCTGTCCAAGCCTGACACCTCTGGCAGAGGCATCAGGCCTGGGCAAGGGGCCGATCAGGCGATCGGAGGGTGATGGGAGTCAATGCCTGAGGGCTCCCAGTATGTGAGAGGGGGCAGGCTGGGCTGAGGGACACTCCCCCCACACACACCCAGTGCATGAATTTTGTGCACCGGGCCCCTAGTATGCATATAAGTTCTTTGGTTAATCTCTTCCCACCCCTACCTAAGTGAAATAAACCAGTCAGATAAAGACAAGTATCACATTATCTCACTCATATGTGGAATTTAATGAACAAAATAAACTAATGGACAAAATAGATCCAGAGTCACAGAAGCAAGAACAGACTGATGACTCTCAGAGGGAATAATTATTTTTTTATTAATTCTAAGTCCTGGAGAGTTAAGGAACTTTTCAGGAGATAATCCAAATGGCACTTTCTGGGTTGGGTATTTTAGAATTTGCCAAGGGATAGTTCCACCCTTAAAAGGAAACCCCAGACTGAGGCAGTGATGTTAGCCACTAATAGTACACCTATGCACTAATGAAATAAAGTATTTCACCATGAGCAATATTTTCAAAATTCCTGTGGTCTGCCTCACTTTGAAGTGTCCCATTTGTGTAAATGCTAAAGTTCTTGTGTATTTTCTAAGTTCTAACAGTATTAGATCAACACTGAATTCATTATTGGGAGAGATATATTCATGCATTGGGTTCTGGGGTCTTCTCCAAGTAGAGAGGTGGTTTTTTGTTTTGCCTCATCATAAGAATCACAATATTTGGTCTCTTTCTAGAGCTGCAATATCCAATTCACTAGCCACTAGGAACAGATACTGAGCTCTTGAAGTGTGGCTAGTCCAAATTAAGACAAACCATGAGTGTAAAACACACACTTTGGTTTTGGAGAATTAGTAAGAACATAAAAAGAACTAAATTATCTCATTAAATGTTAAAGTGATAATCTTTTGTAATATTGGATTAAATACAATATATTATTAAAAGTAAATTGACCTGTATCTTTTTTGCTCTTTGAATGTGGCTACTGAAAATTTGAAATTACATATGTGATTGACATTCTATTAGTGGTGCTCTGGTGAGTCTGACTTGCTTTAGTTTAGAATGAAGTCCTATTGATTAAGGCCCCTAGTTTTTTCTCTAATCAGGAAACTTTGGGGCATATTGTAGAGGAATAAATAAGTGATGCTCATTATAACAACCAGTGAGAAAAGCTGATTGATATGTGGAGGGGAGAGAAAGGATTACAGACTGCCCTGTTTTCCCACTGTCACCCCATTCTCAGTTTTTTCTTCCCCTTCTTTCAACCTAAGTCAAAAATGCAGAATTCACAGATGATGTTCTGATTTAGGAAAAGACTTTGAAGTGTAAACAGTCTTAAATTCCCTCCAGGATTTTCCATTTAAAAAAAAAGTTCAAGATTAGGGATAACTGTCTAATTTGTGCAGGAGGGTATGTTTTTGAGGTAGGAACTGCAGGTACTTATGATATGCAGCTGAGCACCCTCTTTACAAAAGTTTACACAGGTATAAAACATGTGGAGTCAGCATTATTTAGTAGCTTACAACTGAGCTCCCCTCACTTTGGTTTGTAGCTGGGCACCCTACAGGGCTCAGTGAAAACTCACTCATTCTGAATGGGAACATAAGTGAGGTTGGCCACAGGGAGTTTTTGCAACTGACAAAGATTAAGTGAATGTGGAGTGTCTCTTGTAGTTGAGTGAAGTTGAAATTTGTGGTCTGCCTGCTAGCTGAACTACTAATTATTGATATATGTCATTATGGTGCCTGAGGAGAAGCGTTATCAAAGGAAATCAATGTTCAAATTATAGTATATATCTTGGCCATGGATGTTATTGATTTTTAGCCAATATCTGCTATTCTTTCATTTATAGTATGAGAAAGCAGTGTAATGAACCTAACTCTCACAGTCCCATCTTGTTTTTCTCATCACATTCACAATAATCACATGTCAATATGCATGAACATTTCATATTTCTAAACTTTATTATATGTCACTTCACTATTAATCGAAGAGAAAAAGAAAATACTCTATCGATTGAAAAACTGTTTCATATTTAGTTACTTTGGTTTCTTTGTATGATATTCAAGATCTTGCGTGCATATGGCATCATGAAGCTAAATAGATTTTCTTATGTGATACATATTTTTTAAATAAATGTTTATGTTTTCAAATTATAAATGTATTATAGATTAATTGAGGGCATTTTGTGTAATGGAGAAAAGTATAAAGGAAACCCATAATTTCACCACCGAGTGTCAAAGGGAAATTTGTTAAGTTAATGCTTTAATAAGAGAGCCAGTAGTAAGACAAACAGGTTCAAAAGAAGATACAAGAAACAAATGCTTCCATAACCAACAATTTTAAAAAATTCTGGAATAAGATTGGTAAATTTAATTCAAAACAGGTTATTATCCTACAGTGTTTGAGGATTGGTTATATTCTCTACTGAATCAGAAGTCATTTGCATCACATCAGTTTTCTACAAAATAGCATTAAACTTTATAGAATTGTAAAGTATCTGGACCCAAGTTAATAGTTAACAGCAAGTAAAACAGATTTGCATTTTCTGGAAAGTTAGTAGCCCTCTGGGGGTGTTGGGGACATGCCACTGTCATTTTGAAGCATCCTTTCGCCTGTTTGGTAACCTCCAAGTTTTGGATATTTTTTTTTTTCTTAAACTAAAAGTAAGTACTGTCAACTTTTAATGCTTCTCCTAGTCTTTTTCCTGTGGATTTTTGGAATATAGTTGAAATGTGCTGTATTTTTGTAATTAGTTTTCAATTTTACTGGATAAACTTAAAGATGTTCACCAATTAATACATCTTAAATATTCACTACTCTTTAAGTATTAAAGAAAATATATCAGCAACACAGTGTCACACTTTCAGGACATGGTAATTCTAAAAATCTTCACACTTAAAATTAAATAGCACTTTTTTTTGTATAAGAAGTGTGACAATTAGGTACTTCCAGTAACCACATAAAATTTTGATTCCAATTACAAAAAGCCATGTCTGTCAATAAATAGGAACAGATATGTCTGCCGCTAAAAAGTAAATCAGGTTGATTCCACCACAGTTTTATTACCATGATGATAAATGGGAAACAGTTGATTTGGTGACTCTGAAAGTTCTCTCTCTAAAATTTTTCATCACTTCATATTGTTACCGGAAAAATTTGAGGGCCAGATTTCCCCATCGCTAGTGGCGTTCTTGGGGTACTGCTGAAATAAGCATTTCCAGAAGCTCCCACAGGAGAATGACATGTGGTAAAAGGCTTTATATGCATGGTGTTACATTCCTCATGTTGTAAAGCCTGATGCCTCTTAAGCCCATCTTAAAAGAAGGGCAGCTTTGGATTCAGTAGAGCCAAAAGGATGGCCAGTGTCCAGAATGTACGTTCCATGTTGTAGCCAGGTCCAGTCCAGCATCAGGTTAATTAAAGTTCACGAGTCCATTGTGTGGAACCCACATGGTGGTGAGACACATGGGCCAATGCAGGGGAGTGTGCCCCCTGCAACAGGAGTCACAGGAGTGCAGGCAAGCAGGAGAGCCATGAGCCAAGAAAGTGTGCTCCTTTGTCTAGGAGTTTAAATATTGAGTTTTCATGCCACACCTATTCCGGCCACTAATTTGTTCCCTAGTGTGACTGACAGGTAGTCACCTTCCCACCTCACTCACCCCTTAATGGGTGTACATGTAAATTGCCTTTGTCCAGTCCCCTTTCCTGTCGATCAGTGGGGAACGCACTTGGAGAGTGTTAAATTAGCAAAGCTATATAAATGGCATGTCTATATTATTTAGTCTTCTCTTTATGCCTTTTCTGTTAAATAATAACCAGGTTATTACAAAGGTATCAATACCATTATAAAACCCTTTGGGAAAGCTACCTTTTTAAGTAAGAAAAAAATATTACGTGGTTCAGATAAATAAATTACAGGGATCAGGCTTAAGATTTCAACATACAAATTACATAGGAGTCTGATCCAGGCAGCAATATGAAGCATGCATTTAAAAGTAATACTTATTACTCAAAAACAATCTAATAGCTTATTATAATCCAATAGAGGCCTGGTGCATGAAATTTGTGCACTGGGGCAGTGTCCCTCAGCCCAGCCTGCATCCTCTCCAATCTGGGACCCCTCGGGGGATTGGGCCTAAACTGGCAGCCTGATATCCCTCTCACAATCCAGGACTGCTGGCTCCTAACCACGTGCCTGCCTGCCTGATTGCCCCAACCTCTTCTGCCTGCCAGCCTGATCTCCACCTACCTGCTCCCCTGCCAGCCTGATTGACGCCTAACTGCTCCCCTGCCAGCCTGATCGCCCCCAACTGCCTTCCCTTGCAGTCCTGGTCGCCTCCAACTGCCCTCCCATTGCCACCCTGGTTGCCCCCAACTGCCCTTCCATGTAGGCCTGATCACCCACAACTGCCCTCCCCTACTAGCCATCTTGTTGTGGCCATCCTGTGATGACATGGGGGCGGCCATCTTGTGATGATGCGAGGGTGCGAGGGCCACCTAGGCTTTTATTAGTATAGAAGTGAAAAAAATATATAGCAAACTTTTACAAGTAAATAAGATTCTAAGTAGAGGTAAAGAAGAATAGAGAAAATAAGAAACGCCTGCATATGTGTTCCATATGTTCAGATCCAAAAGTCAGGGCTCATTGATTTTTTGTGCAAAATTTGGGTTGCATGGTTAACATGCAAATGCCAGTAAGTTTCCATAGCAGTACATAGTTTAAAATTGGATATTTACTTAGGAAGAACATCTATAGGTGTATGTTGTTTTACATCTGAAAGGAACTTGAATCATTTCCCTATCAATTTAGTTCATTAAAGATTTTAGAGCCCCAACTATGCACCAAGTCAGTGTCAGGGAATCAACAAAGTGCCCATTAGTAGATGAGTGGATAAAATATATATATATATATATATATATATATATATATATATATATATATATATATATATATATTACATTTACACCATGAAATACTGTGCAGCAGTAAAAAGGATCTCTTACCCTTTGAGACAGCATGGAGGGACCTGGAGAGTATTATGTTAAATGAAATAAGCCAGTCAGAGAAAGACAAATATCACATGATATCATTCAGATGTGGAATCTAATGAACAAAATAGAACCAGAGACAGAAGCATGGAACAGACTGTTGAATCTCAGAGGGAAGGTGGGGGTGGGTGGGTGAGAAGAGATCAACCAAAGAACATGTATGCACATATGCATAGCCCATGGACACAAACAATAGTGTGGTGAAGGCCAGGGGCATGGGGTGGGGGCAGGATAGAGAAGTCAGCTGGGGGGGAAAACGGGACATATGTAATACTTTCAGCAATAAAAATAAAAATAAAAAAACAATATGTATGGACAAGTTCAAGTCTCTTCACTCAGAACAATGATTGATTCTAAATACAGATATAAATACACAGAATTACAAAGGGCACCAACTAAATATCATTGTAAATATGAGTCATGTGGTACTATATATGTCTCTTTATTAATGCATTATACAGTAAGATGGAGAAACATGTTGGTAAGTATAGCAGTTTATTTTTTGTTGTAGTAGCAACATGTGACATGAGATCTATCCTTTTAATAAATTTTAAATGCACAGTAAAGTACTGCCAACTATAGGTACAATCCTGTAAAACCTCTATAATAATTCATCGTACATAACTGAAACCTTGTAGCTAAAAAAGAGCATCTCTCCATTTCCCCCTCAACCACCACTCTACTCTCTGCTTCTATGAGTTTGACTACTGTAGATTCCTCATGTAAGTGGAATCATGCATTATTTGTCTCTCTGTGTCTAGCTTATTTCACTTAGCATAATATCCTTCAGGTCCGTCCATGTTGCTACAAATGGCAGGATTTCTTCCTTTTTTAAAGGCTGAATAATATTCTGTTATATATCAATACAACGTTTTCGTGATTCACTCATCTATCAATGGACATTTAGGTTGTTTCCATATCTTTGCTATTGTGAATAATGTTTCAATGAATATGGGAAAGCAGATATCCTATTTATGTTTCCTTTGGATATATATCCAGAAGTGGGATTGCTGGATCGTATGGTAGTTGAATGTTTAACCAATGTAAAAAGGTTTTAATTTCTTCACACCCTTGCCAATACTTGTGTGTTTTTTTTTTTTTTTTTAAATAATAGCTGTCCTAACTGATGTGACATGCTACCTCATTGTGGCTTTGATTTGTATTACCTTTGATATGTATTTGTGATGTTGAGCATATTTCCATATACCTATTGGCCATTTGTATGTCTTCTTTGGAGAAATGTCTATTCAAGTTCTTTGCCCACTTTTAAAACAGGTCATTTATCTATCTATCTATCTATCTATCTATCTATCTATCTATCTATCTATATCATCTATCTATCTATCTATCTATCTGCTTTTGAATTATAAAAGTTCTGTATATATTTTGGGTAAATACCTCACATCAGATAATTGTTTGCAAAGATTTTCTTCTATTCCATAGGTGGCCTTTTCAGTCTGTTGACTGTTCTCTTTGCTGTGTAGAAGCTTTTTAGTTTGAGTCCCACTTGTCTATTTTTGCTTTTGTTGCTTGTGCCTTGGTGTCATATCCAAGAAATCTTTGCCAAGGCCAATGTCATAAAGATTTCCTCATTTTTTCTTCTATGAGTTTTACAGTTTCAGATATCACATTTAAGTATTTAATCTATTTTTTCTTTTTATTATATTTACTAGAGGCCTGGTGCACAAAAATTTGTGCACTCGGGGCGGGGGTTCGGGGTCCCTCAACCCGGCCTATGCCCTCTTGCAGTCTGGGACCCCTCAGAGGATGTCCACCTGCTGGTTTAGGCCTGCTCCCTGGGGAATCAGGCATCAGCTGGCAGTCAGACATCCCTCTGGCAGTCCAGCAGCCCTCAGGGGATGTCCACTTACCAGCATGGAGCAGACCTAAGCTGCAGTTGGACATCCTTAGTGCTGCTGAGGAGGCAGGAGAAACTCCTGCCACCACCGCTGTGCTGGCAGCCATCAGCCTGGCTTGTGGCTGAGCAGAGCTCCCCCTGTGGGAGCACACTGACCACCAGGGAATAGCTCCTGCATTGAGCATCTGCCCCCTGGTGGTCAGTGTGTGTCATAGTGACCAGTCATTCCCAGTCATTCTGCTGTTAGGGTCAGTTTGCATATTACCCTTTTATTATATAGGCTAGAGGCCTGGTGCGTGGGTGGGGGTGGGCTGTTTTGCCCTGAAGGGTGTCCCGGATCAGGGTGGGGGTCCCGCTGGGGTGCCTGGCCAGCCTGGGTGAAGGGCTGATGGGTGTTTGCAGGCTGGTCACACCCCCTTCAGGGTGGGGGTCCTCACTGGGGTGCCTGGCCAGCCTGGGTGAAGGGCTGAATGCTGTTTGCAGCTGGTCACACCTTCTTCAGGGTGGGGATCCCCACTTGGGTCCCTGGACAGTCTGGGTGAGGGGCTGAGGGCCGTTTTCAGGCTGGCCAAGCCCCCCGGCGACAGAAGCTCCCAACCTCTCCTTTTTTTTCTTTTTTTCTTCTTTATTCTCAGATATTTTTACCTTCTATAATTGAAACTTTGTAGCCTTGAGTCGAGCGGGAAGCTTGGCTTCCTCCATTGTTGGGGGCAACCGAAGCCTCCTGCTTGCTCCAGCTCCATGGCCACGGCTGGCTGAAAGCAGGTATCTGGGGTTTATTTATCTTCTATAATTGAAACTTTGTTGCCTTCAGTGGAGCTCAGAGCTGGCTGGGGCAGGTGGGAACCTTGGCTTCCTCCATCACTGGGGCAACCAAACCTTCTGCTCACTGCAGCTCCGTGGCTGCTGGCCGCCATCTTGGTTGGGTTAATTTGCATATACTCACTCTGACTGGCTGGTGGGCGTGGCTTAAGGCATAGCAATGGTACAGTCAATTTGCATGTTTGTCTTCTATTAGTGTAGATTGGGATGATACGGGTTAACATAATTAATTATACAGGTTTCAGGTGCACACTTCCACAACACTTTATCTGTACACTGTATTGTGTGTTCACCACCCCAAGTCAAGTCTTCATCTATCATCATTTATGCACCCCTTACCCGCCTCCACCTCCCTTCACCTCCCCAATCCCTTGCAATAAACTCTTCCTAGCCTCTTCTGGTTGCCAGCAATCCTTAGAGTTTCTTGGTTTGTAGACATATCACTTCAACCTCTGTCTTTATCTTAACATGGCATTCTCTGTGTGTGTATCCCTTTGTCCCTGATTTCTCTTTTTTTAAGGGCATTATATTAGGGTCCACCCTAATCCAGTATGATCTCATCTTGACTAATTATATGCAATACATTATTTCTAAATAAATTCATATTCTGAGGTTCTAGGTGGACATGAATTTGGGGTGGAGGACACTATTCAATCCAGCACATGCACCCTGGTTCACAATAAAGCAACTTGGATAATTGCAGTGGCTGTCCTCGGCTCCCTTTCTTCTGGCCCATGCTAGGTTTCTTCTTTTAACATACACTTCTATGTGGTTTCTTTCACTTTAGAGGTATTACTATCATTCCTTCTGGATGTCAGCCCAAGGACACTCTGATTAGAGCAGAATAGGTCTTCTGTAGGGTGGATTTCTTCTTTAATGCTGACTCTCCTCAGTGATGTGTTCATTCCAGATTCTCTCATTCTTCTGATGGAAACTTTCTAAACTGGTCTAATTATGAGAACACCTGACTAAAGACATAAAACTGGTATGTATATGTGTATAGGTTAAAATTTCTGTAAAATAATGTGGTTTTTATATTTTTAAAGAAATACCCCCCCCCCCGCCATTTTCACTTTTTTGGCCCTTCAATCGAATCAATCAAGTTCCTTCTATGTTCTACTAAATCTAAAATGGCAAGTACTTCAATCCAGATGGGAGAGACAATGACAAAATGATTAAGTGAGAAAGGGAGAGCTTCAACTTGTTCATTAAAATTCTGAGTTCTATGGCTTACTGTTTTTTGCATTCCATAATCCTAAAACTATATCAATGTCTGCGTGGCTTATCTAAACTCATCCCTCAACGTGATCCATAGATTGAGTGGTGGATATATTGTGTAAGAAGTAATGAAGACAATTTAATCATCACATACACATTGCATGTGGAATCCAAAACCATTGTGAAACCTTATATGAACAAAATATTGAGTAATTGATGCTATTTAATATTATAACCATTTTATATAATATTAATGCCTTACATTTGTATACATCTTTACAGTTTTTATTTCATTGTAGTTAAATGGCTTGCAGAAGTAAAAAACTCAGAAAGCTTTAGGGCTGACACCTGGACCTAGGTTTTCTCTCTGCAAGTCCAAGGGCATTTTTACACAGCTCACCAAAAACGGAGAACCACTGTGGAGTGAAATTTCTTTGATATTTTGAACAATAATGTAGAAGCTGAAAAGTATTATCCAAGTTGTCATAAGCCTATTATTTCTTCACATTATAGAACTGAAAGATAGCATTAGTGGCAAAATGCCATACTTAGTGTAGATGGGTATACTCTATATTGTTTAAGACTCAAAATGTGCCTGAAATGTACATTTTTTCCAAAATAGTTTCTGTAATATTTGAAATCTGACAAATAACCTAACAATTTCCTGGCATACTTTAAAATGTAAATGTGAAGTTGTTAATGGCACAGGCAACTATTCAGAATGAACACCTTTAGTGGATGAATGGATCAATAGAGAATAATAAATGACTCTTTTGGTGACGTTATATATGTTTAGCCTTTGAGGCCATCTTTTTGATGCTCCCTAGCCTATTTCCATCCAGTCTGGCATTTGGAACAGGGCTTGCAGAAGACTAATTCTAGGATTATGTTTCCCAAAACTACACAGATAGGGAGAGGGGATAATGGACCACTTTCTTCTTAAAACAACAGTCTAGCTTGTCGTCCATGCTATCACTCTCCTAGCTTTTTCTCTATATCACTGGTCACTGACTGTTCCTTGCCAGTTTCTTCTGCTAGCTCCTCCCCTCAACTTGACCTTTAAGAAAGTGGTTTTCATATTTTAAACATTCTTTCCTATCAGAACTAATATCTAAGCACTTTCTTAACATAAATTAATATTTCTTATATATTTTATATAAATATGCTTAAAAAACATGTAAAACCTGTGCAGGGATATAAATCAATATAAATACATATAAGAGTGTTAATATTTTCCTTTCACATCCTTATGAATTGCATTGAATCTCTCAGGGGTGTGCACAACACAATTTGAGATCACATCTTAATCCTTAGGTTCCCAAGGGTATACTCTCCTCCTACATGACATCATCTATATAATAGAAAGGGAATATGCTAATTTTTCTGTGACAGTGTCCCAGTCACGACCAGTCTGTGGGCAAGGCCAGGGGTGGGGACTTCCGCCCCCAGCGCTAACATCACGCTGTCTGCATGCATCCCTGTTCAGCACTGGTATGATGCTTTGAGGGAGGGAGGGGCTGGGCTTGACAGGGGACCTAAGGCCATGCCCCCCACACAGTTCTGGGCTGGGAGACCTCAGGCTGTGCCCCCCACCCAGCAAGGCTGGATGGGGACTTCAGGCCATGCCCCCCACCCCGGCTCCAGGATGGGAGACCTCAGACCATGCCCCTCGCCTGCCAGGGCTTGATGAGGGACCTCAGGCCACAGGTCCCACCTGGCAGGACTTGACAGGGACCTCAGGCTGCACCTTCTGCCCCGGTGCCGGGCTGGGGGACCTGAGGCTGTGCCCCCCACCTGGAGGGGCTTGACGGGGGTGGGGCCAGCTGGGTCTAGGTCTCACCCACTGAGGGTGGGGCCGGCCGGGTCTGGGTCTCCTGTGTTTTCGAAGCTCATGAGGGTGGTGGGAGGAGACTTGACTCTAGGTCCCACGGCATGCCCCAGACAATGACAGGAGGGAGATTTTATATATATTTTACTAATTTTCTTTCATCTCTGACACTTCTATTATAGAGAAAGGGCAAATAGCAATATTAAAATATTTCTTCTCATTAATTTTCTTTTAATGTGCTTGAATTTCGTGCACTGGGCCACTAGTCCTATATAATAAAAGCCTAATATGCAAATTGACTAAATGGTGGAACAACCGGTCAGCAGGGAGTGGGGCCAGCGAGTGGGCGATGCCAGGCCAGCCAAGGCAGGTGCCAGCAGGCAGAGGGAGGGGACAGCAATTGGGGGTGGGTTGGTGGTGACTAGCGACTGTGGAGGGGTGATTGGGGGGCGGGGCCAGCCACTTGCAGAGGGAGGCCACTGGCATTGGTGCGATGGGAGGCGGGGGCCTGCGCCATCCCCTGATCAGCCCACCAGTCACCTCCTGCAGAGAGAGGCCAGACTGCAGCTTAGGCCCGTTCCCCATGGGGAGCATCAGTTGGACATGAGGTCTCCCAGACTGGGAGAGGGTGCAGGCTGGGCTGAGGGACACCCCCCCTCCCGAGTTCACAATTTTTTATGCACCAGGCCTCTAGTCAATTTATATGGACTTAAATACCATCTTTAGTTTGATAACTCCTCAATTTCTCTCTCTGGCCTTGATTTATCTGAAGTCCAAACCTGTACATCCATCTGACTATACGATACCATTCTTTGGCCTCCATACCTATAGCTTTGACATTTGCCTTAAAATTTCTCTTCTGCCCAGCCCCAATATACTCTATAACAACATCTTACTATCATCTACTGGGTTACGAAAAATCAGGGTCAACATGATTCCTTAATTTCTCTCCCTTTGCATATCTAATCCCTAGAAAAGTAATACACTGTAACTTCCATCTTCAAAATTTATCTTGAAGTTGTCTTCTCTTTCTCTGTTTTATCACCACTTTAGGCCAGGTCACCTCTATTCTCTTGCCAAATTGGGCCTCAACCTCTTACTGTTGCTGTAGTCTCTTCCTGTTCAATCCTATACAGCAGCAAAACTGATCTACTCAAGATATCAGTCATATAAGGACATTTCCATGTTTAAATAGCTCCAGAGACTTTTTTTGCAATTAGAATGACCTCCAAACTCCTTATCATGACTAAGACTGTGTATGAGTTACTGAATATAATGAATATATTGAATTCCTATCTTTTTCATGATCTTCTCCAGCCACTTTTCTCCTTTCACATATTCTAGTCATACCAGTGTCTCTTCACTTTCTGGAACACCTCATAGCCTTTGCACCGCTTTTTTACTTCTTTCTAGAAATTTTGCATGCTGTCCAGTCCATTTTAGATAATTGAAAATTACATTCACAAAAATTTAATTACTTATATGGTTGTATAGTGTAAATTTTATCTCCATTGCTTTTTAATAGCTTTTGAATTTTCAACTTCTTAACAGCTTTTGGAGGAAGGTAGTGTGGTATGGTAGAGCAAGCATGTGTTTTGGAGTAAGATAGGTTGGTGTAGAGTCTCAGGTCTACTAGTTATGTGTGAAATGGGAAGTTGCTGGATTTGAATAGCTTCAACTGTAATATGAGAATAAAGTCTGGCTAACAAAAGAAATAATTTTTTAAAAGTATAGTTTATTATTATTATTATTATTATTATTATGAGAGAGAGAGAGAGAGAGAGAGAGAGAGAGAGAGAGAGAGGATGGGAAGAGAAACATTGATGTGAGAGTGTAACATAGATTGGCTGCCTCCTGCAGGCCCCCTACCAGCGACTGAGCCCACAACCTGGGCATGTGCCTGGACCAGGTAATTGAATCAGCTACCTTTCCATGCATGGGATGATGCCCAACCAACTAAGCCATACCAGCCAGGGCCAAAGCCAAGATACTTAAATTAAAATGATCATTCCTGCCGAAGCCGGTTTGGCTCAGTGGATGGAGCGTCGGCCTGCAGACTGAAGGGTCCCAGGTTCGATTCCAGTCAAGGGCATGTACCTGGGTTGCAGGCACATCCCCAGTGGGAGATGTGCAGGAGGCAGCTGATCAATGTTTCTCTCTCATCGATGTTTCTAACTATCTCTCTCCCTTCCTCTCTGTAAAAAATCAATAAAATATATTAAAAAAATAAATAAATAAATAAATAAAATGATCATTCCTGAGAGCCGGGGACATCTCTAATCTCATTCAAATATGCCAGGTTAAAGACCCTTAGCATGGACTGGAGTAATTTGAGATTTCGGTATGAAAGCATATTTATCAAAGGGCCTGTTGTGACACACAGTAGGCACTCTTCAGAACCTACTTTCTACCGCCCTGCTTTTATTTATGAAGTGTTCTGTATATGAAAAGTAAAAAGGAATGAAATAAAATTTGCTTTCTGGCAGTTGGGATTGATTTATTGAGGACATGTTAGCAGAGGAACAGCAAAGGTAAAACACTAAAAGCATCATCAATACACTTTCAGAGGTCACACCATAGAGTGTTTATTTTTAAATTAATGCACTAAATATAAGGGGTATGTTAGAAAAAATGGCGTATATCAAAAGATATACAAAAGTTATTCATAAAGTTATGTTGTCAGGTTTTTGACATGTTCAAAAATATTTTTTAAATTAATTTATTAGGTTCCTATTGTTTGAATGTATATTTGGAAATGTGGGTGTTTCATCAGGGGAAAAATACCCTAAAATTTATAGTAAAAGTGTTTTTACTTTGTGAACTTATACTAATTGCCCAAATCTAACTCCATCCCCAGAAAAACCTGGTGTATGTAATTTGGAAGATAGTTGATTATTAAATGTGGGGAAAAAAAGTAATCTGTAATCACTAAAGTCATTTACTAGTATATGATTTTAATGATTACAATAACTAGTAAAATATACTAATAAAATTTTCCAAAGTAGTTATGCTAGTTACCACATATCTGGAGTCTAAAGGCCACTTGACAATAAAAGTAAAGGAAATATAACAATCTTTGCTTTATATCACTATAATCTTTTTATATATTAAACTAGAGGCCTGTTGCAGGAAGATTCCTGCAAGAATAGGGCTTCCTCAGGCCTATTCCTGCAAGAATAGGGCTTCTCTGCTGCCTCACTCCCTCCTGTCTCCACTGCCTCGGCTCTGCTCCAGTGTCCACTGCCTCGGCTCCCTCCCTTCTCCGCCACTTTGCTCCCTTCTGCAGTGGTTGGCTTCCTTCTACACTGTCCTCAGGATTCCCTCCACACCTGCATATGCAAATTAACCACCGTCTTTTTGGGGTTAATTTGCATACTCATCTTGATTGGCTGGTGGGCATAGCAGAGTGACACCAATTTCCATGTTTCTCTTTTATAAGTGTAGATGAAGATTCACATGTGAAGACACTTTGTATGTTTAGAGATAGCTACATTTCTTAAATTTTACTAAAATTCACATAGTTTGCTGGATATTGCAATTCCACATGGGTATGAATACAGTTTGTGTTGACCAGGGGTTAGGGTGGGGTGGTCTGTCCATTTTCTCTGTGGCCTACAGCTGCTTTTAAAATGCTAAAAGGTGTGTTCATTCTTGCTTTTTCCTTTCATATTGGTGATTGAAAGAACTCATTAAGCCCTCTACCCCTGTCAGATGTATGTTTCTTTCGGGATTTTCCTGTCTGACTCTTATGCCTGGCTTGTGGTAGGAAGCAGTGTTAAAATGTACTCTGAGTTAGGACCATGCTTTGAGTATCGGGGATAATACCTACCTCATAGAGAGAGGTATCCAGGGACATTTCTTGAGGTCCAGGTCCTGTGTCCATGTTAAGAACAACTCTGTGATTGTTTCCTGATCTATAAAGTGAGCATAATTAACTGGGTCATGGTGAGGATTATGTGAGATACTACTTTTATAGTCAAGCTCTTTTATTATATGCTCTACAGTTTCAGATTATACTTGTCACATTTGTAATCTCACTTGTAATGTTTTGATCAATGCCTTTTTACCTAGTCCTATCTAATGAAAGGGCAATATGCAAATTAACCATCACTCTGTCACAAAGATGGTGGTGCCCATAGCCACAAGGTGGCAGTGCCCAGTCCCCTCAACCCCACTGCTGGAGTGTCCGGTCCTGTCAGCCCCGCTGGGGGGAGTGGCGGCCAAGCAGCACATCTGGATCTGCCCTCAGGTGACGAGCTCCAGCATCCCAACACCCCAATCTGCAGATGGAGGGAGGAAAGGAGGGCAGGAAGGCCTCTGGCCAGAGGCTGGACGGGACACGTGGGACACTGGGGCGGTGTCACCCTGGCAATGAGCCCCAGTGTCCCCCATGCCCTGGCCCACAGAGGGAGGGTGGGCGGGCCTCTGGCCAGAGGCCAGCGGGGGCACGGGACACTTGTGTCGTTGCAGGCCATGCTGAGGGACACCCCCATGCACAAATTTCATGCACCGGGCCTCTAGTATATTATAAGCTCAAAGAAGGAAAGTCATCTATTCTGCCCACAGTTGTGTTCCCAGGACCTGGTATGGTGCATGGAAAAGAACAATTTTACAATTCATATTTGTTGTAGAAAAAGATGGAGGGAATCACATTCACTTAGCTCACTAATATTTCCCTGTTCTTTCACCAGAATGAATGAATGGATTAAATGACTATTCTAACTTTTATATGACATTGTAAAGGAGTCAGAGAAAAGATGGAATTTGTTCATAGAGAAGCCTTGACGTTGTGTCATTTAGTGAGTGAAGGATTGGGGAATTTTAGCACAGAGAAGAGGTGTGATAGCTATTTTCAAATGTCCAAAATATTACTATGCAGATAAGAACTCAATCTTGGTCTGAATAACCCCAAGAGGTACAAAGATCCCAAGCCTTTGGATTGGAGCTACAGGGAGGCAGATTTTTTTACTCAATAAAGAGCCCTCTACTAGTCAGAAATTTAAAAAAAAAAAGGATTTAGTTACCTCAAGAAACAGTGTGTTTTCTAGCATGTAAAATATCTAAACATAGGCAAGATGATGAGACATTAGAACCTGGGAGTTATAAAAGGGAATTTATGAATCATGTGGGTGATTAGTGGGGTTTACCTGCAAAATCCATTGGAATTCTAAGAGTCTGTGGTTCCATGAGTCTTATTCTCCCAACAAAACATGCAGGGCAGAAGGTGGGGCTGAGAGAAACAGAATGAAGGTATCAGGACTCATAAAATGTAAGAATAGGAAGTAAGACAGAGGACAACTGGCTATTTCAGGTGTTTGCCTAGAGCCAGCCCTGCAGAGTTAGAGAACCTTGGTGAGCTAGCTAAAAATGTTTAGCAATAGCAACACAAAACAAAACTAACAAAACTAAAGTTTCAGAGTATTCTAGCCTACTTCTCAGTTGAATGTTTGCCACAAACACTTCAGCACTTTAGGGAATATCCATATAAAAGGCATACATTTATGTTTTAATGATAGTAATGATATTTCTTACAGAGTTTGTGAGTCTGTGAATAAACACACACTTATAAAAATCCCAGGCTGAGGTGAATATCAAATATTTCAAATGCGTCTTGCTAGAAGACACCAATATTTACTGAACACTTAGAGACTCCTGGCAATACCATGTATTCACTATAAAACCTTAAATGAGTTGTCTACTATTCACTCATTCAATGCATACTTAATGTGTCGCTTATTTTGTAAGACACAAGGGATATAGCATTGAACAGAACAGATGTGATTCCTGATGGGGTTTTCAGTCTAATGGTAAAATTAAGAATGCAGTGTATGAGAGGTGCAGACATTAGATAACGACAATTAGCTGCATAAATGGCTCTGAAATTTGGAAGAAACCAATTTGCCCAGGGCAATATTCCTCAATATTTTTAACCTCCACACAATATTTCTCAGCCACTGCTCAAAATTGACATTTTGTGCCAGATATTTCTTTCTAGTGGTAGGCTACCTTTTGCATTATAGGATGTTTAGCAACATCTCTGATGTCTACCCACTAAACGCTAAATAGCACTCCCTCTTATTGTGACAAAGAAATGTCCCAGACATTTTCAAATGTCACTCAGCAAGCAAAAGCATTCCTGATTGAGAATTAGTAGTCTAGTGAGAGATCTTTTTGAAGGGGTGGCATCTAAGGAAGCTGGTAGTATGCACTTGGGGAAACAATGAAATATGGCCTCTGCCTTCACATGGCTACAAGTCTAATAAAGAAAGTAGGTAACCAAACAATTGATACAGTGTGGCAAGTGCTATGGGAACATTGGTGAATGGCTCCTAAACTAGAAGTGTGAGCTCAAATTTATAATTTTCTGGGTCAAAATCCTTGTTATTTACCATCTAATTTATCATCTATAAGATGGGGCTAAGAAGGCCACCCATTTTCTAATCTCTTTTTGAGGATAACAAAGGTTCAAGTATGTCTAGCTAGAAGAACTATGCCTGGTGCATACTAAAAGGAAGAAGGAGGAGAAACAGGAGTCTATATATTTTCCTGTTATGGGCCAGAGTGTAGATATTTGAGGCTTTGTGCAACAAGCAGTCTGTCACAGCTACTCAACTCTGGAGTTGTAGTGTGAAAGCAGACATGGACAGTACTTAAATTAAGTGTGGATAAATTTCCAATAAAATTATTCTTAAAAAACAGATTTTACGAAAACAGTTGTCTGCAGTTTACCAACCCCTGATAAGCACACACCATTGTTAACATTGAAAATTATCAAACATTTTTTATTTCCAAAGTTTTCATATATGCTTTGGTGGTTCTAGTTCATAAAATAAGTCAAAAACAAGACAAAGAAATAAGTACTATATATGTTTTCGAAGAATAAAAAATATTGTTAAGTAGGATGATTACACATATACTAAGAAAACCCAGGAAGCTGAACTTTTTAAAATGTGAGAATTTTTAAAATATGTTAAAGTGAATGGATATAGTACAATGTATAAAACTTAACTTTTATTTGTACTCTTAACTATAATTGCAAATGAAATAAAAATCTCATTCACAATAATGGTAATGTATAAACTAAGGAGGATTAAAATTAACAAGAATATTACAGTTCCTAGTGGGAGAAAAACTATAAAAAGTATACATCCTATATAATAAAAGGCTAATATACAAACTGTCCCCTCGGGAGTTTGACCGGCAGACCGGGAGTTCAATCGCTCACTATGATGTACACTGACCACCAGGGGGCCGCGTGGAACATGGCAGGGAACCTGCGGTGGTGGCGGGGCACTGAGGGAGCGAGGGAAGGAGTAGGCAGGGAACCTGATCGGCCCTGATTGCCAGCCAGGCCTAGGGACCCTACCCATGCACGAATTTTGTGCACCAGGCCTCTAGTACAGAAATAAAAAAACAAACAAAATAACTAAATTAAAATAAATACTTTGTTCTGGGATTCAAGGCTTCCTGTCAATGAAGTTGTAATACTTGCCAAATTAACATTTCAGTTCAATGCAGTTCTAAAGAGAATGCCTTTGATGTGTTTGTGGAAACTTGGTGAAATAATTTCTAAATTTATAGGAAATAATATGAATATAAATTTTATATAGAATAAAATAAGGTGCATATGTGTAAATTGCTAAGAACTTTATGAGTAAGAAGTATAATGTGGATGTACTTACCTTTCTAGAGTTTCACCATGCTATGAAGTGATTGTAATTGACACTGTATTACACTGCACAAGGCCTAGACAAATGGGTCAGCAAACTAAAACCTTGGAGCCCAGAAACAAATCCAAATAAGATAGAGAAGGTATTTCTGTTCTGCACAAGTAGCTAATTTTGTTTATTAAATGCTGTCATGTAACCAATTATAGACATGGGGTAGGGCTGTGCCTTTAATGGTATAAAAAAATAAATTCTGGGTAGCTTAAGGAGCTAACTGTAAATATAAACTCATAAAAATGATCAAAGAAAATGCAGGACATAATACATTTGTGATGAGAAAAGGATTTTAGTAAGGCAAGAAACCTGATAATAAAAAACATAAAATCGGAAGACTGAACTGAAAGTTTAAAGCTACCGTAAAGGCAAAGAGAGCATAAACAAAGTAAAAAACAAAGACAGACTTAGAGAAAGTATTTGTAGAATCTGTGACCAATGGGGGTTGGTCATAATACTAAAATGCAAAAACGGTATGGAAAGTCATTCCACTAATAGTCAAATAGCCTCTAAGTACGTGGAATACTAGTAGTCTCTAATAGTAACAATTGCATACCACATTGAAGTAACACAAGTAGTATGCCTCTGTTTGGTTTACTTTTTCTGTCTTTCGATGGAACCATTTACCCCCAAGTAAAGCTTTCTAATTTAGCACTACCAGAAACACATATTTCCAATCAGTACCCTTCATTTTGTTGCTCTTTATAACTTTTCCTGCAAATTTTTACAACTCCTGTAGAACATTACTTAAAAGTGTTTACATTTGATGACAAACTTAGATTTAAATGCAATGTTTGTACATCTCGTTTCTGCCATTTACTTCCTTTCCCCCCAGGAACACGATTATGCTTAATTGAAAGGTTGAAAAACAAGACAAAACATCTGCTTCTGAAATTTTTTAAATCATATCTCAGAGAGTGAAAGTTTTAAGTTGCCTGTTACAAACAAGTAGGTTTCCTTTGTCCCTTAAAGGATTTATACTAAACTAGAGGCCCGGTGCACTCGGGGGGTAGGGTGGGTCCCTCAGCCCGGCCTGTGCACTTTCGCAGTCTGGGACCCCTCTGGAGATAACAACCTGCTGTCTTAGGCCTGCTCCCGGGTGGCAGAGGGCAGGCCCAATCCCTAGGTGCAGCCCCTGGTCGGGCTCAGAGAAGGGCCGATTGAGGAGTTGGGGCGGATCGGGAGGTTGCAATGCCACCCTCAGTCATGCTCAGGGCTCAGGGTAGGGCCGATTGGGGGGTTGGGGCACCGCCCCCTGTCACACTCAAGGCAGGGACGATGGGGAGGTTGTGGCGCCACCCCCTGTCATGCACAGAGCAGGGCCAATCAGGGGGTTGGGGCTCTGCCCCCTGTCACGCAGAGAGCAGGGCCCATCAGGGGGGTTGGGGCTCTGTACCCTGTCACGCACAGAGCAGGGCCCATCAGCGGGTTGGGGAGCTCCCCCCTGTCACTCACAGAGTAGGGCCGATAGGGGAATTGGGGCACCGCCCCCTGTCACACACAGAGCAGGGCAGATCAGGGGGTTGGGGTGCCGCCACTGTCACACTCAGGGCAGGGCTGATGGGGAGGTTATGGCTCTACCCCATCACACACAGAATAGGGCCCGTGGGGTGGGGGTTGGGGCGCTGCCTTCTATCACCCACAGAGCAGGGCCGATCAGGGGTTTGGGGCACTGCCACTCTCACACTCAGGGCAGGGCTGATGGGGAGGTTATGGCTCTACCCCATCACACACAGAGCAGGGCCGATCAGGGGGTTGGGGAGCCACACCCTGTCACACACAGAGCCGCAGGGCGATCAGGGGGTTGGGGAGCTCCCCCCTATCAGGCACAGAGCAGGGCTGATCAGGGGGTTGGAGCGCCTTCCCCTGTCACGAACAGAGCAGGGTGGATAGGGAGGTCATGGCCCTACCCCCTGTCACACACAGAGCCGCAGGGCGATCAGGGGGTTTGGGCGCTGCCCCCTGTAACACTGATCCCGGTGCCGGGAGGCATATTACCCTTTTACTATATAGGATAGAGGCCTGGTGCACAGGTGGGTGCTGGCTTGTTTGCCCTGAAGGGTGTCCTGGATCAGGGTGGGGGTCCCCACTGGGGTACCTGGCCAGCCTGGGTGAGGGGCTGAGGGCTGTTTTCGGGCTGGCAGGTGACTGTAGCTCCCAACCGCTCCTTTTTTCTTTTTTTTTTTATTCTGGGCCAGCTTTAGCTTTGAGGCTTGGCTCCAACTCATAGGCCTCCGCTGCTGAAAGCAGGTTTCTGGCCTTTGTTTACCTTCTGTATTTGAAACAATGTTGCGATCATGCTGGCTGAAGCCTGGCGGACTAAAGCAGGTTTCTGGGGTTTTGTTTAGCTTCTATATTTGTTACATAGTTGCTTAGAGTTGCTGCTCAGAGGCCGGCAGCGGCTGGTGGGGAACATTGGAGTCCTCTGTCACTGAAGCAAGCAAGCCTCATGTTTGCTTGAATCTGCCTGGCTGCCGGCCGCCATCTTGGATGGCAGTTAATTTGCATATTGCCCTGATTAGCCAATGGGAAGGGTAGCAGTCGTACGCTAATTACCATGTTTCTCTTTTATTAGATAGGATGGATTTTTAATTCAATGATAGCAAATTGTGACTAATTTTTTCCATGACCTTTATATTTCTGTTTTCCTAACAGAAATTTGGATGTATTTACCATCCTTCAGAGAATAGGACTCTGGAATATTTTTCTTAAAAGTATATATCTCTTTTTAAAATTTGTGTACATCCTTTCCCAAAGAAAGTTTTCCCAGTTGGATCATCTCTGATTTAAACTTCCTGGGGATGGGGCAAAATGGCTTTAAAAAAATAAGTGCAAAAATGTAATGTTTTTCTGTGATACACACATATGAAGTCACCCTGGATGACATCCCTACTCTTATCTTCTCATTGTCCCCCCAAATGTGGTTCTGATCAATTATAAAAAACTGGCATTTGCAGTGGGCTCTTCCGTAAAAGAGGCAGCAAATCATAAATAATTTGTTTTAGTAACAGAGAAGATATAAACATATATCTCCCCTGTATCCCAAGTGTGAAAGTTGAAAAGCAAGGGGATGATCTTTAAAGTATCTAAAATACTGATCTGTGGCATAGTTTTACAAAAATGCTTCAGATGAGGTTTGTTTTTGTTTTCGTTTTTCCCCTGGATGGTCCCTTCTGCTTTGTGTCAATTGGTGCTAAACTTGAGTCTCTTTATGTTTTAATTTGTTTTTGAAAATATCTTTCATAGTGATATCTACCTCCTTTTAGATAGTCATTGTGGAAAAAGTAAGAATTACTCTGCAAATTCAAATTTGATATTTTCCCTAATATCACAAATTTTGTCTTAGTTTGCTCTGTGTCTTAATGAATGCTCTTTACCTCCCTTCCTCCCAGAAATTGCCCCAATGCAACATTTATGAAAGGTCCATTTTAAATGCTATCTTTATTTCAAGAGCAAAGATATTGGGTATTTTCGTTAGAGTTACTTTTCAATATTAAGCTAATACCTTTAATAATTAAACATTAGCAAAACGACAATCTAGCATTTATCAAACTCTTTCTAATGCACACATCCCAGGACATAGATACATACTCAACATTCATCACTCATAAGGAGTTCACGAAAAAAAAAAAAAAAAAAAGATAAAACAGGTAGAAAAAGTAGAATAAAAATTGTTTATTTATTTATCATTATTATTTATTATTAAAGATACTTTATTATTTTTAAAAATAATTTACATAAAGCAGCCCTTCTGATTAATATTTTTAGCTCAATTTTGTCCTTAATTATTGATCTTATAAATTAAGAGATGAACTAGCCCTGGCTGCTGCTATTGCTAAATAGTTAGAGCATCAGACCATGCACCTGTGCACATGTACCTGGGTTGCAGCTTTGATCCCTGGCCCCTATTGGGGCACTTGCAGGAGGCAACCAATTGATGTATATCTCTCACACAGCTTGCTCTCTCTCTCTCTCTCTCTCTCTCTCTCTCTCTCTCTCTCTCTCTCTCTCTTCTCCCCCTAACCCCCTCTGCCCCTCTCCTCTCTTTCTCCCCTCCTTCTCTTCCATCCTCTCAAAAAATCAATGGAAAAATATCTTCAGGTGAGGATTAACAATAAGAAAAAAAAGATGAACTAAAAATGTAGAATCTATCAGGTATTCCATATTGTATCAGGTGAAATGTGTAAAGTATAACAGTGAGTTACAATGCCTGACAAATTTGACTTAAACTTAAATTGCCAGGACAAATACAGTAAGGAAAGGTAGACTGAAAAGAATAGAGTAGACTGTACATGTATATAAAATACAGTCATGTAAAATACATTCATATTTCTTCATTATGAGCAGTACGCTAAAGCAAACAAGCAACAACAAAGGCAGCGTGGCACACCCAATTTCTCCTTTTAATTAAAAAAAAAAAGTATTCACCTCGAGAGGATTTTATTTTTTGGGTTAGCTCAATCATTTCAGGTCTTGATAATTAAAATGGTTGATTTACTTTGGTTCTGAGATTTTTCTTGGCTAAGAA
Organism: Myotis daubentonii; assembly: GCF_963259705.1. NCBI lineage: Eukaryota > Metazoa > Chordata > Mammalia > Chiroptera > Vespertilionidae > Myotis > Myotis daubentonii. The sequence goes on from NC_081861.1 coordinate 116,503,018, forward strand.
GAAAGTAGGTTTTGATGTGTATACTGAGTAGAACTAATTTTTTATTACATAAATTTGAAGATATCTAAGAGGCAGAAAAAGTGAAACTGCAACCCTACTGCACTTAGAAATGTCCAAATGAAAGTTAAAACCATGATGCAACATCACTAGTAACAAAATTTTGGGATGCCTCTGTACTATACATTCAATTTTTTAAAAAGCCATTATACAAAATGGGGGTGGGATAGGGGTATGTAAGGAGTGATTAAATGGGAAACTTATATGCTTACATGCATAGCCCATGGACACAGATAATAGTGTGATGAAGGCCTGAGAGGGGTGGAAAGAGTCAATGGGAAAAAATGGGAGACAGCTGTAATACTTTCAACAATAAAGATAAATTTTAAAAATAAAGTGAAATTACAAATGGGAATTTTAAAAAGTTCATAAATTTAAAAAGTCGTTATAGACTAAATTGCCTCTATTTTGCATCATTTGTATGTAAAGGATTGTTAAGACTGGTTAAGCCCAAACATAACATTTATTTTCTTCAAGTAGTAGTCAACAATTTTCCCAATAACATGTAAATAACATAGGAAACGTGCAAACATTGCTAACAGTAGGCACTTAATAGTTTTTGTTGAGACTATATGGATGATGATTTCAACCTTGACTTTTTCAATTTTGCCTTCACATTAGAACTAACCAGAGAAACATAAGCCCAGTCTCCAGCCTAGATTAATCAAATCCAGATTCTTGGGGGTGGCACTTGTACATCACCATTTCTTTAAAGTTAGGAGTCAAAGCTGAGAACCCTTGAGAAGCAACTGAGACTCAGAAAGGTTGAGAAACTTGCTCAAGGCTGCACAGACAGTTATTAGCTATAATGACTCTAAATCAGTTCTGCTTCCTTGTTCTGTGACTCTCCACTATGTGAGACTGCCTCTTAGCACTGATTTTTTTTTTTTTTTTTACTACTGAAAAAAAACAAATGGCTAGAGGATAGGAGAAAGGGAACTATATATTTTATTTATACACAAATACCAATAAGGCTATTTCTTCCAGAACTGCAACTTCCCTTATTTTAACACATAACTATTTAGCTGTGACATACAATTGAAGAATGACATGCACAAGTTACCAGGTGATTTTGATATGCCAGTTTATATTTATTGTCTAAGCCGATGCCTGAATTTCTTAAAGCAGTTGTCTTCTTACTGGCATCCATGTAACCTGGGGGTACACAAAGACCTTCCAAGGAGTCGAGAAATAAAACATGTTTCAAATAAATTTATTTCTAGGTCCTCAACTTTCTTTTGTACTTTTCATTGAAACTGGATTGCCTGGGGGGAAAATACCTTCAGTCAAGACCTCAGGTTCGTTCTGCTTTCCCACCTCCGTTTTGTAAAATACTTCTCTCACTTGAAAAATAAAAGAGTTATCTTTTATCCACCTAGAATGTTTTTTAATTGATTTGAGAGGGAGAGAGGAAAAGAGAGAGGGAGAGAGAGAGAGAGAGAGAGAGAGAGAGAGAGAGAGAGAAACATCAATGTGCAATGTGTTCTTCCACTTATTAATACATTCATTGGTTGATTCTTGTATGTGTGTGCCCTGACTGGGGATTGAACCCACAACCTTGGCATATCTCAAAGATTCTCTAACCAACTGAGCTACCAGGTCAGGGCTTCATCCACCTAGAACAGGGGTGGGCAAACTTTTTGACTAGAGGGCCACAATGGGTTCTTAAACTGGACCGGAGGGCCGGAACAAAAGCATGGATGGAGTGTTTGTGTGAACTAATATAAATTCAAAGTAAACATCATTACATAAAAGGGCACGGTCTTTTATTTCAATAGTTTTATTCATTTCAAATGGGCTGGATCCGGCCCGCGGGCCGTAGCTTGCCCACGGCTGACCTAGAATCTTAATAAGGCTTCTTCCAAAAATAAAGAGGAGAATGAATGGCTTGAATGATTGGACAATAAAGAGTTTTTAAGGAACATGATTGCTCACTTTGCTTCCAACTAAACCTGGAGAGAGGACCTGATGAGTTGTCAGCTGATCATTAAAAATAAGTTTTGATGATGTATTACCATGTACTTTTAGCATTTGACATAGAAGGGGCTCAAAGAATTAAGCAACATTACTGTAATAAAATTCCTTCCATTCCTTCTACTCACTTGAGTAAGATTTATCAGCACTTACATCTATAAAAATGAAAAATAGGAATAGAATTGATGCTGAAACTCTTCCAATTCTAGAAATAATGTCTATTCTTCTATAGGTACATAAATTAGTTGTTAAACCTCCATCTGTCTTCTTAAGAGAAGCATTTTCAATAAAACTGTATTTTTATGTTTAGTATTTATCAAGTTTTATAATATATGCATAGTGTTTTTTAATTATACACAATTAATAATTGTAGAAATAGCTCAATCCAAAGGCTTATTTTTTATACCTTAGAGCCTATTGTGATAGGAAAAATGTACAAAATGCACATACATATAGTCTTAGAAAATTAGAGAACATGATTAATTAAATCTTTCAAGCATAAACATATTTTATTTAAAAATATCTGTATTTACCATGTGCCTCAGACTATGTCCTTTGCAATCATCCTATATAATAAAAGGCTAATATGCAAATCAACCGAACAGCGGAATGACCAGTCACTATGACACGCACTGACCACCAGGGGGCAGATGCTCAATGCAGGAGCTGCCCCCTGGTGGTCAGTTCACTCCCACAGGGGGAGCACCGCTCAGCCAGAAGCCCTGAGCCTGGCTCACAGCTGGCGAGCGCAGCGGTGGTGGTGGGAGCCTCTCCTGTCTCCACCACAGCACTAAGGATGTCCAACTGCTGGCTTAGGCCTGCTCCATAGGGAGCAGGCCTAAGCCATCAATCGGACATCCCCTGAGGGCTCCCAAACTGCAAGAGGGCCCAGGCCGGGCTGAGGGACACCCCCCCCCCGAGTTCACGAATTTCATGCACCAGGCCTCTAGTTTAAAATAAGAATGAAAAACTCTAGATGCAGATTTTAAAATCTGCAATGGGTAACAAGTGTTTCAAAATTTTTCTTTAGGGATTCCATAAGCAAGAAAGTTTAGAGACCCCTGATCAGTATCTGTAAGAGAAGGTATTTGTTGTTGCTCCTGGAAAATTTCAGCAGTTTATCCTGCTACATCAAAGATAATAGTAACTACTATTAAGAATGCTTTATATAAAAATCATTTATACATGCTCATTTTAAAAGGATATTTATTTTTTTCATGGGTTTGTAGCCTCTTATTTATTTTTAAATTTAACTTTATTGTTAAAAGTATTACAGATGTCCCCTTTGCCCCCCACTCCATTAACCCTCTCCACCCCTCTCCCATTCCCTTGCAGACCTTCCCCACACAATTATTTGTGTATGGGCTATGAATATATGCATATAAGTTCATTGGTTAATCTCTTCCCACCCCCATCTTTCCTCTGAAATATGGCAGTCTGTTGCATTTTTCAATAAGCCAGTCAGAGAAAGACAAGTATCACATGATTTCACTTATATGTGGAATTTATTAAACAAAATAAACTGATGAATAAAAGGCTATTTAAACATTTGTAGCTTTTGAACCCAACATCATTCATGGATATAAATGAAGCTGTTAGTTTGCAAATACCAGAGGTAAGCTATTAAAATGCAGAAATTTAACTTACCCTAATGTATGCATAAATTCATGTCACTTTCATCTTTTCAGTAAGAGTATATTTTAGTCTCTCTCACGTTATCTATATCTATGTATTTTTTGACTAATAGGTCAAAGGACCATGATTACCTAATACAATAATTAATTAAGTGAAACATAATTATGATTTTGAGAATTAGCTATATGCTATTTTTTTTTACTTTAATGGGTAGATCAAAAGAATAGGGCTTGTACTTATTCAGACAAGCTTTATCTTTTATCCAAACAGTTACTCAGCTGATTAAACTTCACTACTTTATTTTCCTCAAAGTATCTACTTCAGCGGGGCACTGAGTAAACTAAAAAAATCCCGCCAGAGCACTTTGACACCAGCTACATTGGAAATGCTTCACTTGTTAACAGTTAGCAATTATTGAATGTCCAGGCTACTGATAATACCTTCGATAAATTGTCAACCTTAGTGAGAAATAAGAAAATGCTGTTCTTAGAGGTGATCTGGTTTGAGGAGAAGACCCTAAGTTTTGGAATTACACTGACATGAGTTTAAACTCTGGTTTTCCCTTTTGGGCAAGTTGTTCAGACAATCTTAGTCTCTGTTGCTTCTGTAAAAGGATCTTTTCCAGGATCCTAGTGAAGACTCAAAGAAATATGGATGTTTAGGGAAAAAAATAGGCACCAGTACATGTTAATTCCATTCTTTTCTTAATTACACTTCTAAGATTATAATAAAGGTATAGAAAAGAATGGACAAATTATAGCTGACAGAGAATAGCAAAAGATCATTTACAGGACGAAACTATCTATGAAATGATTGTAGGGGACTTTAATACCCCACTAACATCACTGGATAAATCCTCTAAACAAAAAAATCAGCAAAGAAACAGCAATCCTAAACGACTCACTATATCAGATGGACTTAATCGACATCTTCAGAACATTCCACCCTAAAGCTACAGAATGAACATTCTTCTCAAGCACACATGGGACATTTTCAAAGATAAACCACATATTGGGACACAGGCAAAGTCTCTCCAAATTCAAAAATATTGAAATCATATCAAGCATCTTCTCAGATCACAGTGGCATAATGTTAGACATAAACTACAATAAAAGCAATCACAAAAATTCAAACACTTGGAGGCTGAAAAGCATACCATTAAACAATGATTGAGTTACCAAAGAGATCAAAGAAGAAATAAAAAACATCCTGGAAATAAATGACAATGAATCAGTAGCATTTTAGGTTCTGATAGTTGAAGGAAGCTAGAGGGAAGGAAGAACAAGAGAAAGAGTGTACTGGGCTAAGCTTTTTGGAAGTCAAACCACCAGTTTATATTTCAAAGCTGACAGGTTTCCCATTATGGTTTGCTGTTGTTAAAGTTTTCAGATACACCTTGCCCATGGCTAGGTTATTTTCAAAGATTAAAATGCTACACTGGAAATAAGTGCAATTTAATTTCCAATTTAAATTTTCATTATTTGTGAAAAATAAAAGATTAAAAGAATTGTGTAATTGCAATTCTGTTGGGAATGTAATTCTTGGGAAAATTGAAATGTATGAGTGGGCATGATCTATCTTATTGGGTGATAGAGGAACCTAATCTGTAATTATTTTGAAATTGGTCTGAAAATCTATTTACACATGGAAATATACTGTTTTTAGTAATTCCCTTGTCATTTCATTGCCTCATTTTTTTGTTATAACATACATTCTGAATTCATTATTCCATTTGAGATCTTACTCCTACTGTATTTCTTCTAAATTTATCAGGAAATAATAAGCTACACAATATTCCAGATGTCAGAGCAATTATTTTTTAGGTTTAAATATTAAACCATTGACTCTTTAAAATCAGTAATATTTCAGGTTGTTAAAAAATAGGAAACTATACTCAAGTAATAATAAATCTATCCACTTAAGCAACTCAGCAAACATTCAAAATTGGGTTTATCAAATTCAACTAAAGACAATAGGATTTCCTGTTTTCAAGATAATTGTCTTAGCAGGCTGAGCAGGAGGCAAGGCTGCATCTAATCAAAATGCCCATGGAAGCTCTGCTACAGTTTTCATATAGCCTTGTTGGGTGACACTTGCTACCTACTACGAAAATGGTCCAGATAAGGACGAACTCTTTCTTTTTATTTTTTTTTTCTTTATTGATTTCAGAGAGGAAGGGAGAGGGAGAGTAAGAAACATCAATGATGATTGAGAATCATCGATTGGCTGCCTCCTGCACTCCCCACACTGGGGATCGAGCACACAATCCAGGCATATGCTCTGACCTGGAATCGAACTGCAACCTTCTGGTTCATAGGTCAATGCTCAACCACTGAGCCACGCCAGCCAGACTCTTTCTTATTAGATAGCATTTCTTGGCCAAATTTTCCTCCCAGTGAGGTCAACTTTCCTTAGTGCACCATGGACTATAGCTTACATAAAATGATATAGGTCAGGGACAATCTCCTGCACACTGCTCTCCCTCATAAAAGCATAATACAAATGAAACTGATGTTATTGTTGGAATTTGTTCTCATTCAGAGAAGATGAAACCATTTGTAACCGTACTTTAGCTATGATGAGTAACAAAAGATCCATGGCATAGGGCACACATTGTGGTGATAGAGAACTATCATCCTGAAATGAGTCCCTCAAAAGTCTCAGTGATGATGGAACAGATCCACAACTTCTTCTTGCAGAAGGTTGGAGCTCAGTCTGAAGGTAGCCTGGTGGCCCACTTCTCTGTGAGACTGAGAAGGTCTTTATCTGGGCACTAACATATATCAGGTTTCTCAATTTTCTTAATAGTATGTTAACCATCTTCTCCTCCAGTATCCAAAGCATGTCTGTCTTTCTCAATTAGAACTCACCATGATTTCATCATAAATTAGAGCTTCATTGTCTGCTATCTTACACCTATTAAAAACCTGGCTGGAGGTAATATTTAAGAGTGATACTACAACCAAATGATCATTTCAAAGGGGCTGCTGACCCTACAGCTTTGTGATTCTATAATTCCAAGGATCTACTATCCGTGTTTCCCTTTGGAAATTTCAGGATGTTTCCTTATATCAGAAAACTACATACCTAGGCGACATTACTTGGTCTTCCCCTGAATAAAATACTGTGTGTCCTAGCTTAATGTTAAGTATTCATACTTCATAAGAGATCAGCCAAGAAAATAAAAATCACTTTTAAGTTTTTATATTTGATATGCATTTCTCAATAATCCTATCATGTTGGATGATCAGTATTATCAGGGTATGCTCCTGTGGGGCATATTCCTTTTAAAATTTACCACCAAGATAACAATCTGTGTGGGTTTAAAAACAAACAAACAGGGTTTATTATTTCCTGTAAGGGTATTTCCTCCTTAGATCCAGGCACTGAAGTGACCATCTATCATCAATTTAGCTCCTGAATCTTGCTTAGGGTAATAGGTTTAATAAATCTGAATGTTCTGGCTAAGATGTGCTAGCTTAATACATGTTAAAGTTACCTTTGATTCATGGGACATTTTCTGTTAAAACACACTCATTTGAACTTAGATTATTACCTTGGCCTTTGTTTCTACTACCAAAGGGATAAAAACAATTTCTCCAAAAGAAGTTTGATACCTCGGAGAATATTTCTACTTTACTCTTTTTTCCCCCTATCACCACCTCCAATATTATAAAAGAACTTTAAAAATAGAAAACCTTGGGATGGCCAAGGGATATGCAGTTGTTAGATTATAAACTAATATATATTATTCTGACTTTTACAATAGTTAACCTCATTAATATAATTCATACCACTATTTCTAGTACAAGTTAAAATTAATTTATGGACATTAATTATAAAAAAATGTTCTTCAGACTTTTGACTCAGAGAGTGTTCTGCCCATAAGACAGGTTTTCACATGCCTGTCACATACCCTGACTTGGATGTCCTGAGTGTCCCATCAATTAAAAAACATCTCAGTTCTTTCCAACATTTCTCAAACTTGTTTTTCTTTCTGTATTTCTTGTATTAGCTGATGGCTCCATCATTCTCCCTGTCACCCAAGCTGGAAAAACTGTAATCATCATAGACTTCTATCCATTCTGCTTCTTTCTCATTCAAAACTGTACCTAAATTTTGTCATTTCTAACTCTGAAATGTTTCTCAAGGCATTTATAATCTGGCTCTCATCTACATTTTCAGTACTCTGTTCTATCACTTCACTGGTTTGCATCATTTCATTTTCATTCATCCTGCTATCATTCATTCAAAAAATATTTACTTAGCTTCCTCAGTAATCACTGTTATTATTAATTATAACTAGATGCTGAGAATGCCAAAGAGAATATGACAGACATGGTCCCAGCAGGGATGTCAGACTTTATACAAATAATCAACTATGATGAGGTTTACGAGGCATGCATGAAAGAGAGCAAGAGTGAGAGAGAGAAATGAGAACCATTTGGAGTAGAGTTAGGAGTCTGAATTAGTATCTAGATCAGGGAAAGCATCTCTGTAGAAGTTATATTTAAACAAGGACTTGAAGGGTATTTAAACAGGTAAGAATTGACCACACAAAAATATTGTGGAGAATTTTTCATGCAGAGGGCATAACAATATGGAAAGATCTAGGATAGAGAATGTCACACAATAAAGGGTCTAAAAGAGTGTGGCAAGTATGTTTTAAAGGAAGAGGACCAAGAGGCTAAGCTCAAGAGAAGATAGAGGCAGGTACCTGAAAACCTTTGGCTCCTGTTTGAGAGGTTTGTGTTTTACCCTCAGGGCTTTGGGAAGTCAGAGAGTTATGGACAATAGGAAAGTGTCACAATTCAGAGAATTATTTTGCTGAAAAGTGGAAAATGGTTCAGAAAGAAACAAGACTGAAAGAATAAAAGAGGCTTTTGCTGTAATCTTGGAAAGAAATGGTGGTTGTCTTGACCATGGTGATGCTGGTATGGGTTAAAGGAAGTGGAAAGATCTGAGAAAAAAGCAGAAGATGAAGAAAAGGTTATGTCAAGTCTCTAACTTGATTTTCCTTGGAAAATGGCACAACCATTTATAGAAATTATAAAACAGTAAGTGCTATTATGTTGGATGAAATAATGATTAAATGGATAACAAGGGAAAAGAGATTTGGAGAGAAAGAAGGGGTGAATTTGTTTTGAATGTGTTAATTTTGAGATATCTGAGAAACTTTAAGTGAAAGGTTTAGAAAGAGAAATGAATGTGAATGCCATTAAGAGAGGTGACCACCATGAACGACATGTCTGCCCCTAAGCATGTCATACTGCTTCATGTCAGTGCATTTATGATAAACATGTGCCTGGAGCCTTCATTCCTTGCCTCCATTTCTATACTCAGCTAAATAACACCTACAATACTTGTTCCTTGTCTCTACTGTTCTCTAATTTGCTTCTATTATTCAATTCTTTCTATTTGTGTTCCAAAAATACTTGTTTTAGTAATCTGATGGATAGTTCCTCAAGTGGCACAATTGTGTGATTTGTATGTAAGCATTTCCCCAACCAGATTAGGAGCACTCCAAGGGCAGAAAAAATGTTTTTCTTTTTTGTAGTTGTTTTTTTTTTTTGTTTCTTTTGTTGTTATTTTTGTTTTCCTTTTGTTATGTCAATGCTTAGCAGCTCATCTGGACAACCATGGCTCTAACTTTCCAAGATAAATGCATTGATTAGTGTATTGAGTGGCCATTATAGTCCAAGCAATGTATTGCACACTATATACAAGAGAGAATAGGTTCATGCTAACATAAGCTCAGGTTCTAGTAAACTGAGGTAGGAGATAATTTGAGAAAGGAACAAAATGTCAGCAAGTGGGAAATGCTATGCAGAGAATTAAAAGAGAGTTAAAAAGGCTTGGGAATTATTTTAAGACTTCACTGAGGTTTTGATTGTTAAGAAGACATTGTTTACAAAAAAACAAACAAGCAAACAAACAAAAGCCAACCAGGTAATGATCTGGGGCAAAGCATTCTAGGCACAGGGCTTAGCTGGTACAAAAGCCTTGAAAATGAACTAGCTTTGTATGTTGGGAGAAAATCAAGAAAACCAGGATGCCTATAAGGTTGTTAGGGAGATGATGAGTTAGCTATTCCCCTTGTTTTTGAAGCACATCATTTCATATATCTGAGTTTATTCTTAGCTTCATCTCCTGGATACAATGTTTAAGGTGAATGTCTTCATTAACATGAGATTCTTTGTATATTATTATCCAAGTGTCACAAAGACTTACCTAAAGGAAATATTTGTTCACGACATATAGCCATCCAACAGAAGCACACAGTGGGAATCAATAAATGAATTATATTTATAAAATGTAAGGGCTATACAAGTGGTCATATCAACTTGAAAATTAAAAAAAGAGAAAAAAAACTCATGAACACAGACAATAGTGTGGTGACTGTGGGCTGTGGGGTGGGGATTGGATGAGAGTATGGGAGGGATAAATGGTGATGGAAGGAAACTTGACTTGGGATGGTGAATACACAATGCAGTGTACACCTGATGTGTTGTGGAATTGTGTACCTGAAGCCTGTATAATTTTGTTAACCAGTGTCTCCCAATAAATTCAATAACAAGGAAAAATAAAATAATAATTGAAAAAATTTAAAAGCACCTGAGAATAACCTTTAAGGACAATTTAAAGGCTAGAAAATAGTCTAGGATCCACGCAGGTAGATTTGCTTGAGGTGCTAGGTTTCAGCATATATCTTCATGAGTGTGTATGAGTTTAAATTTATATTAGCCAATTTTTTAATTTAAATACTTTTTTAAAAGTATTACATATTATTATTTGCTCATTTTTTTCTAACATGTCTTGTCATAGGGCCAAATGTTTTCCTAGATAACCACTCTGATTATGCCAGTTGCTATATTTTTATGCAACCTGCAAGTCATACTAAAGTGCCTCCAGAATAGAAAATACAGCTTTTCAAAGTTTCAACAGAGACACTCCATATATTCCCCTTACAAGTACTAGGCAGACATATTTCTAGCATCCTAACATATTGCATTTTGCCAAGAAGTATATTCAAACCTTCACAAGTTACACAGTTACTAGTGTGCTTCTGCTTTGGTGGCTTCTTGAAATTGGAAGCCAGGCTCCTTCCAAGAAAAAAAAATCTGGAAAAAGAAAAGTAATTGTACTTTTAAAAGAAGATACATGAGCCTGGCTGCTGGAGGCTAAGTCCAGCGGGTCATAATAAATGTGAGAACTCCTCAAAAGGTTGAATGGACTCTTTCAGTCGAATTCTTCCCCATTATGGCCTGGCTTGAAAAAGACATTCCCGCCCACCTAGGCTCACAATTTCCTAGGCTCGGTACAGGCTTTACATGCAGTGATTCTCCCCACCAAATTTACTGGTCAACCCCACCTTTACCGGTGATTCATCCCCACCTTTACCTGTGATTAACTTCTTTTCTTCTCTCTGGCGAATCTTCTTCTCCAGATGTCCCTTCATGGTAGCCATAAATGCCACAGTCTTTTCCGCAGCTAAGGTTCAGGAATCTGGAGAAGAGACTGCGTATAAATGAATAACCTAGACAAGAAATATAAATTTGGAAGGCATTTTGGGGGAACCAGGGGAGGCTTAGCTCTAGTGACTAAGCTCTCTGAATGTCCGGACCCATGGCTTTTTATTCACACATTTTGCCCTTTAGCAAAGCAGATACACATATCAAAAGTAAGGTTTGATAAACAGGAAAGGATTATCAGGTTAGGGGAATTGCCTTCGGCTGTTCCAGCAGCAGGTAACAATATATGCAGATTTTCAACCCTGCTGAAAGAGTTCATTCAAACTTTTGAGGACTTCTCACATTTATTATGACCCCCTGGACTTAGCCTCCAGCACCTGTCTGGTGTGGCTTAGTGATTGAGCATTGACCCATGAACCAGGAGGTCACGGTTCCATTCCTTGTCAGTGCACATGCCCGGGTTGCAGGCTCAGCCCCCAGTGTGGGGTGTGTAGGAGGCAGCCAATGAATGGGTCACTCTCATCATTGATAATGCTATCTCCCTCTTCCTTCCTCTCTGAAATCAATAAAATACATTTTTAAAGTTATTAAAATAATAAATAAAAAAAGATACATGAGAGCCATAGCTTTGTTTTGTTTTAAATTTACCATAGCTTCAAAAGGCAACATTGCCTTGCAGCAGGGATCAGCAACCTTTTTCTATAAAAGATCAGAAAGAAATTAATTTTACAGTTTGGGGGCTATAAGGTAGGTCTCTGTTGCCACTACTCAATTCCGCCATTGTGATATGGAAGCATTCATAGACAATGCTAAATGAAGGTGGTGTGGCTCTGTTCTAATAAAAACTGCATTTACAGAAAGAGGCAGGGAGTCAAATTTGGCTTCAAGGCTATAGTTCAGAGCTAACAATTTGTCAACAGGCATCAACTGTTGCGGGGGCGGGGGGGGGGGCTGTAATGAGGTGCTATAACACCTAAAAGATTTCTCTCTTCTTTTTTCTCTCTTCTTTTCTGATTGAGTGATAAGGGCTAGAAATGTAGTTAATGATGAGGCCCAATCAGTGCAATTACTGTAGTTAGAAACACAGTTGGCAGCCTGTTAGCCAGTCTTATTTGGTTTCTGACAACTTCATTTTCACAGGAAAAAAATCATGTTTGCAGTGTCTTTTTTCTGCCAGAGAAATTATAAATTATAATTATTCAGGGTCACTTTTTGTTTATGACTTCGATGGTGCTTAACTCACCAATTTTCTAATTTGTATAAAGCAGCGATTTTCAACCTTTTTCATCTCATGGCACACATAAATTATTAAAATTCTGCAGGACACCAAAAAATATAATCTATTTTTTGCTGATCTGACAAAAATAGGTATGATTTTGATTCATTCACACCAGATGGCTATTGTTATGTTGTCTGTTGTCATTTTTTATTTGACAATCTAAGAGAAAAGAAGTCAATGCCCCTAACTAAACAGTCAGGTATTGCATGTTTTAAAAATGCTTATGGCACACCCGTGTACCTGTCACAGCACATGGTTGAAAATTGCTGGTATAAATATCTTTTATCTAAATACAGACTTATATCCTTTTCTCTTGTTCACTTTTCTGTGACAATTAACAATGAATTTATTTAGCTTTGTAACATCTATTTTTATTTCTATTCACCTTGAAAATGTGAATATAAAGCAGCACTGTAACATATATATTTCCTCACTCACACATACTGACTTAGGGTACTTCATACAAAATGGAACAAAATAATCTTGCAAGAGGTTAATTGTACATTAATCAAGTAGCAGGAGAAGGTAAATCTTCCATTTTTCTTTTAAAAAATCAATTTCCTAAAGCATGCCTGTAAACATTCAGAATTGTATTAGAAGGAAAAATGTCCTTCAAATTAAAATATTTAATTGATTAGTTTAGTCTATAAAATGGTTTTTCAGGAAATATCAGAAATACATAGGCAGATTATCTGCTTAGTAACTTTTGCTTTACTAAAAGCATCTCTGTGATTTTTTCAGGAATGCATGATTATTATTTCATGTGTGAATGTGACCTGCCTCTTCTGGGGTACTGTTGTGCTCATGAGAAGTGTGTGTTTGTTTTTCTTTTCCATGGAACCTTTTTGTTTAAAATCAATAGAAAGCCCACATGTTGCTGAAAATGTGAACGTGTCATATACAGGGTGTCCCCAAAATATTAAAATACATTTTATTTTCAAAATTGACCTATCAGCTGTTAAAGTATGTATATCTTTCAGGTGTCTCATCCTGAACAAGAAATGAAGTCAAAATCAAGAAGAAAAATGTTATTGGACGTTTAATGTACTAAAAAAATGTCCATACTCTAATAAATGCTTATCCAGATCATTCCTATGTCTCCAAATGATAGTGTATTCAGTATACATTGTGATCTTTATTTTGATCTGAAGCTTTGCAATTATCATGCAAAACCTTCAAGTTTTATCTCATTTCTCAATGCAAAATAATTAAAATGTTCAATTCAATTTCATAAATATATTTTGAGTGGCCTCTACATATGAGCAAGGTTGTGAGAAAGTCGACCCATGAATACATACTTGATTAACTTCTGGTCTTTGACTTCAGTGAGATCACACGTAAGTGAGGCATACAGACAAAATCACAACTTACTGCAGATTATAAATCCAAAATGGAAAGACTATATACGTAATAGAGGATGAAGAGGGGGAGCATAGAGAACAGAAATAACTCGGCTATGGGACTTGAGAAGAGTCTCACAGTGCTGGGAATATTTAGTTGGCCATGAAAAAGAAAGTTCACTAGTTAGAGAAGGGGAGAGCGGGCATTCCAGATAAATTAAGATTCTATGACATATTCAGGAATTTATATGTTCCAAAAAAGAGTAATGTTTCTTACATTCTACCACATAATAATTTATTTTTCAGTATCATATGAATGATGTAAATATTTAAAACCAAATGCCTTATAAAGTCTGAATGATTTCTATCATATGATTCGTGATATATTTTAATTTCTTTTCTTCTCATATCATTATGAACAATTATCTGAATAATTAAAAGAAAAACCTTCTCCAGATTAAAAAGGATTATTAAGTTTAGAATGAACAAAGTCTATAAATCATTCAGGAAAATTCAGCCCTTTTGTTCTTTCTTGTCTTATTTCTGAAACCATGCAATTTCCTGGGATGATTAATCAATGATATATTTTATAACCTCCTAAATTAAGGCTCAAACATTAGTAATCTATTGAGATTACATTTTATTCTATTTTACAAATCCTGTTCATATTTCTTTGAGTGTTATGGACATATTGGACTGATTAAGTTGTTCACTACTTTAAGGGAAAAGAATGCTTGTTAGGACATTAAAAATAATTTGATTTTCTTTTTTAATTAGCCACTTTTAATTTTGGTGGAGTAACATTGATAACATGAGTATCATACTTAAAACATAGCATTTGGTCATACTATTAGATGATTATCAAATGTATGAATGATAAAAATGAGCTTTAAAAGATAAGAAAAACATCTTAAATATAGGTCTGTGCACATGTAGTTCAAGCAAATATGTACACACTTATTTGTCTATTTATGCAAATTATCTTATATAGTAACAATTGAATATAAGTAATCTTCACATTTCCTTTCTATTTCATCCCTGAGGTAGTTGGATATTGTTTTTCTGTAGCTGCAACTAAGCACTCAAAGAGAATTCTCAGTGCAATTTTACTGAAACACTGTTATACTAGTTCAACAAGGTGTGAATAATAGAGTAACTTAATGACCCTTTATTTATTTATTTTGTTAATCCTCACATGAGGATATTTTTTTCCATTGCTTTTTTAGAGAGAATGGGAAGGAGGGAGGGAGGAACATGGATATGAGAGAGACACATTGATTGGTTGTCTCCTGCATGCACCCCAACTAGGATAGGGAGGGAAGCTGCAACACAAGATATGTGCCCTTGACTGGAAATTGAACCTGAGACCCTTTAGTGTGTGGACTGACACTCTAACCACTGAACCACACTGGCCAGGGTTTAATGTTCCTGCCACTAGCATTAGGCATGAGCAAAGGCCATAAAAATAAAATTAGGAACATAAGAATTAAAAGAGGGAGGATTAATAAGTACAAAGTAAAGGATATGATACTTTTATTGTTGAGAACACAATAGTGCTCAGGAAAAAAATTGTCTGATCATAGTGTGTGGTTTCAATA